>NC_087343.1:229224809-229824809 GCF_030014295.1 Loxodonta africana
GAGTTACGATGACAGTGTCACGTGGAGAGACAGCATCAGTGAAATAGAAACCAAAGGGGACCACAGTGAGAGAGGGAAGGAGTTACGATGACAGTGTCACGTGGAGAGACAGAATCAGTGAAATAGAAACCAAAGGGGGACCCCAGTGAGAGAGGGGAAGGAGTTACGATGACAGTGTCACGTGGAGAGACAGCATCAGTGAAATAGAAACCAAAGGGGACCACAGTGAGAGACGGAAGGAGTTACGATGACAGTGTCACGTGGAGAGACAGCATTAGTGAAATAGAAACCAAAGGGGACCACAGTGAGAGAGGGAAGGAGTTACGATGACAGTGTCACGTGGAGAGACAGCATCAGTGAAATAGAAACCAAAGGGGACCCCAGTGAGAGAGGGAAGGAGTTACGATGACAGTGTCACGTGGAGAGACAGCATCAGTGAAATAGAAACCAAAGGGGACCGCAGTGAGAGAGGGAAGGAGTTACGATGACAGTGTCACGTGGAGAGACAGCATCAGTGAAATAGAAACCAAAGGGGACCGCAGTGAGAGAGGGAAGGAGTTACGATGACAGTGTCACGTGGAGAGACAGCATCAGTGAAATAGAAACCAAAGGGGACCGCAGTGAGAGAGGGAAGGAGTTACGATGACAGTGTCACGTGAAGAGACAACATCAGTGAAATAGAAACCAAAGGGGACCACAGTGAGAGAGGGAAGGAGTTACGGTGACAGTGTCACGTGGAGAGAAAGCATAAGTGCAATAGAAACCAAAGGGGACCACAGTGAGAGGAAGGGAGTTACGATGACAGTGTCACGTGGAGAGACAGCATCAGTGCAATAGAAACCAAAGGGGACCACAGTGAGAGAAGGAAGAAGTTACGATGACAGTGTCACGTGGAGAGACAGCATCAGTGAAATAGAAACCAAAGGGGACCACAGTGAGAGAAGGAAGGAGTTACGATGACAGTGTCACGTGGAGAGACAGCATCAGTGCAATAGAAACCAAAGGGGACCACAGTGAGAGAGGGAAGGAGTTACGATGACAGTGTCACGTGGAGAGACAGCATCAGTGAAATAGAAACCAAAGGGGACCACAGTGAGAGAGGGAAGGAGTTACGATGACAGTGTCAGGTGGAGAGACAGCATCAGTGAAATAGAAACCAAAGGGGACCACAGTGAGAGAGGGAAGGAGTTACGATGACAGTGTCATGTGGAGAGACAGCGTCAGTGAAATAGAAACCAAAGGGGACCACAGTGAGAGACGGAAGGAGTTACGATGACAGTGTCACGTGGAGAGACAGCATCAGTGAAATAGAAACCAAAGGGGACCACAGTGAGAGAGGGAAGGAGTTACGATGACAGTGTCACGTGGAGAGACAGCATCAGTGAAATAGAAACCAAAGGGGACCCCAGTGAGAGAGGGAAGGAGTTACGATGAGAGTGTCACGTGGAGAGACAGCATCAGTGAAATAGAAACCAAAGGGGACCACAGTGAGAGACGGAAGGAGTTACGATGACAGTGTCACGTGGAGAGACAGCATTAGTGAAATAGAAACCAAAGGGGACCACAGTGAGAGAGGGAAGGAGTTACGATGACAGTGTCACGTGGAGAGACAGCATCAGTGAAATAGAAACCAAAGGGGACCCCAGTGAGAGAGGGAAGGAGTTACGATGACAGTGTCACGTGGAGAGACAGCATCAGTGAAATAGAAACCAAAGGGGACCGCAGTGAGAGAGGGAAGGAGTTACGATGACAGTGTCACGTGGAGAGACAGCATCAGTGAAATAGAAACCAAAGGGGACCGCAGTGAGAGAGGGAAGGAGTTACGATGACAGTGTCACGTGGAGAGACAGCATCAGTGAAATAGAAACCAAAGGGGACCACAGTGAGAGAGGGAAGGAGTTACGATGACAATGTCACGTGAAGAGACAGCATCAGTGAAATAGAAACCAAGGGGACCGCAGTGAGAGAGGGAAGGAGTTACGATGACAGTGTCACGTGAAGAGACAACATCAGTGAAATAGAAACCAAAGGGGACCACAGTGAGAGAGGGAAGGAGTTACGATGACAGTGTCACGTGGAGAGAAAGCATAAGTGCAATAGAAACCAAAGGGGACCACAGTGAGGGAAGGAGTTACGATGACAGTGTCACGTGGAGAGACAGCATCAGTGCAATAGAAACCAAAGGGGACCACAGTGAGAGAAGGAAGAAGTTACGATGACAGTGTCATGTGGAGAGACAGCATCAGTGAAATAGAAACCAAAGGGGACCACAGTGAGAGAAGGAAGAAGTTACGATGACAGTGTCATGTGGAGAGACAGCATCAGTGAAATAGAAACCAAAGGGGACCACAGTGAGAGAGGGAAGGAGTTACGATGACAGTGTCACGTGGAGAGACAGCATCAGTGCAATAGAAACCAAAGGGGACCACAGTGAGAGAAGGAAGGAATTACTATAACAGTGTCACGTGGAGAGACAGCATCAGTGCAATAGAAACCAAATGGGACCACAGTGAGAGAGGGAAGGAGTTACGATGACAGTGTCACGTGGAGAGACAGCATCAGTGAAATAGAGACGAAAGTGGACCACAGTGAGAGAGGGAAGGAGTTACGATGACAGTGTCACGTGGAGAGACAGCATCAGTGAAATAGAAACCAAAGGGGACCCCAGTGAGAGAGGGAAGGAGTTACGATGACAGTGTCACGTGGAGAGACAGCATCAGTGAAATAGAAACCAAAGGGGACCCCAGTGAGAGAGGGAAGGAGTTACGATGACAGTGTCACGTGGGAGAGACAGCATCAGTGAAATAGAAACCAAAGGGGACCACAGTGAGAGAGGGAAGGAGTTACGATGACAGTGTCACGTGGAGAGACAGCATCAGTGAAATAGAAACCAAAGGGGACCCCAGTGAGAGAGGGAAGGAGTTACGATGACAGTGTCACGTGGAGAGACAGCATCAGTGAAATAGAAACGAAAGGGGACCACAGTGAGAGAGGGAAGGAGTTACGATGACAGTGTCACGTGGAGAGACAGCATCAGTGAAATAGAAACCAAAGGGGACCACAGTGAGAGAAGGAAGAAGTTACGATGACAGTGTCATGTGGAGAGACAGCATCAGTGAAATAGAAACCAAAGGGGACCACAGTGAGAGAAGGAAGGAGTTACGATGACAGTGTCACGTGGAGAGACAGCATCAGTGCAATAGAAACCAAAGGGGACCACAGTGAGAGAAGGAAGGAGTTACTATAACAGTGTCACGTGGAGAGACAGCATCAGTGCAATAGAAACCAAATGGGACCACAGTGAGAGAGGGAAGGAGTTACGATGACAGTGTCACGTGGAGAGACAGCATCAGTGAAATAGAGACGAAAGGGGACCACAGTGAGAGAGGGAAGGAGTTACGATGACAGTGTCACGTGGAGAGACAGCATCAGTGAAATAGAAACCAAAGGGGACCCCAGTGAGAGAGGGAAGGAGTTACGATGACAGTGTCACGTGGAGAGACAGCATCAGTGAAATAGAAACCAAAGGGGACCCCAGTGAGAGAGGGAAGGAGTTACGATGACAGTGTCACGTGGAGAGACAGCATCAGTGCAATAGAAACCAAAGGGGACCACAGTGAGAGAGGGAAGGAGTTACGATGACAGTGTCACGTGGAGAGACAGCATCAGTGAAATAGAAACCAAAGGGGACCCCAGTGAGAGAGGGAAGGAGTTACGATGACAGTGTCACGTGGAGAGACAGCATCAGTGAAATAGAAACCAAAGGGGACCACAGTGAGAGACGGAAGGAGTTACGATGACAGTGTCACGTGGAGAGACAGCATTAGTGAAATAGAAACCAAGGGGACCACAGTGAGAGAGGGAAGGAGTTACGATGACAGTGTCACGTGGAGAGACAGCATCAGTGAAATAGAAACCAAAGGGGACCACAGTGAGGGAAGGAGTTACGATAACAGTGTAACGTGGAGAGACAGCATCAGGGAAATAGAAACCAAAGGGGACCACAGTGAGAGAGGGAAGGATTTACGATGACAGTGTCACGTGGAGAGACAGCATCAGTGCAATAGAAACCAAAGGGGGACCACAGTGAGAGAGGGAAGGAGTTACGATGACAGTGTCACGTGGAGAGACAGCATCAGTGAAATAGAAACCAAAGGGGACCACAGTGAGAGAGGGAAGGAGTTACGATGACAGAGTCACGTGGAGAGACAGCATCAGTGCAATAGAAACCAAAGGGGACCACAGTGAGAGAGGGAAGGAGTTACGATGACAGTGTCACGTGGAGAGACAGCATCAGTGAAATAGAAACCAAAGGGGACCACAGTGAGAGAGGGAAGGAGTTACGATGACAGTGTCACGTGGAGAGACAGCATCAGTGAAATAGAAACCAAAGGGGACCACAGTGAGAGAGGGAAGGAGTTACGATGACAGTGTCACGTGGAGAGACAGCATCAGTGAAATAGAAACCAAAGGGGACCGCAGTGAGAGAGGGAAGGAGTTACGATGAAAGTGTCACGTGGAGAGACAGCATCAGTGAAATAGAAACCAAAGGGGACCGCAGTGAGAGAGGGAAGGAGTTACGATGACAGTGTCACGTGGAGAGACAGCATCAGTGAAATAGAAACCAAAGGGGAACGCAGTGAGAGAGAGAAGGAGTTACGATGACAGTGTCACGTGGAGAGACAGCATCAGTGAAATAGAAACCAAAGGGGACCAAAGTGAGAGAGGGAAGGAGTTACGATGACAGTGTCACGTGGAGAGACAGCATCAGTGAAATAGAAACCAAAGGGGACCGCAGTGAGAGAGGAAGGAGTTACGATGACAGTGTCACGAGGAGAGACAGCATCAGTGAAATAGAAACCAAAGGGGACCACAGTGAGAGAGGGAAGGAGTTACGATGACAATGTCACGTGAAGAGACAGCATCAGTGAAATAGAAACCAAAGGGGACCGCAGTGAGAGAGGGAAGGAGTTACGATGAAAGTGTCACGTGGAGAGACAGCATCAGTGAAATAGAAACCAAAGGGGACCGCAGTGAGAGAGGGAAGGAGTTACGATGACAGTGTCACGTGGAGAGACAGCATCAGTGAAATAGAAACCAAAGGGGAACGCAGTGAGAGAGAGAAGGAGTTACGATGACAGTGTCACGTGGAGAGACAGCATCAGTGAAATAGAAACCAAAGGGGACCACAGTGAGAGAGGGAAGGAGTTACGATGACAGTGTCACGTGGAGAGACAGCATCAGTGAAATAGAAACCAAAGGGGACCGCAGTGAGAGAGGGAAGGAGTTACGATGACAGTGTCACGAGGAGAGACAGCATCAGTGAAATAGAAACCAAAGGGGACCACAGTGAGAGAGGGAAGGAGTTACGATGACAATGTCACGTGAAGAGACAGCATCAGTGAAATAGAAACCAAAGGGGACCGCAGTGAGAGAGGGAAGGAGTTACGATGACAGTGTCACGTGAAGAGACAACATCAGTGAAATAGAAACCAAAGGGGACCACAGTGAGAGAGGGAAGGAGTTACGATGACAGTGTCAAGTGGAGAGACAGCATCAGTGCAATAGAAACCAAAGGGGACCACAGTGAGAGAAGGAAGGAGTTACGATGACAGTGTCACGTGGAGAGACAGCATCAGTGCAACAGAAACCAAAGGGGACCACAGTGAGGGAAGGAGTTACGATGACAGTGTCACATGGAGACACAGCATCAGTGCAATAGAAACCAAAGGGGACCACAGTGAGAGAAGGAAGGAGTTACGATGACAGTGTCACGTGGAGAGACAGCATCAGTGAAATAGAAACCAAAGGGGACCACAGTGAGGGAAGGAGTTACGATAACAGTGTAACGTGGAGAGACAGCATCAGTGCAATAGAAACCAAAGGGGACCACAGTGAGAGAGGGAAGGAGTTACGATGACAGTGTCACGTGGAGAGACAGCATCAGTGAAATAGAGACGAAAGGGGACCACAGTGAGAGAGGGAAGGAGTTACGATGACAATGTCACGTGGAGAGACAGCATCAGTGCAATAGAAACAAAAGGGGACCACAGTGAGAGAAGGAAGGAGTTACGATGACAGTGTCACGTGGAGAGACAGCATCAGTGCAATAGAAACCAAAGGGGACCACAGTGAGGGAAGGAGTTACGATGACAGTGTCACATGGAGACACAGCATCAGTGCAATAGACACCAAAGGGGACCACAGTGAGAGAAGGAAGGAGTTACGATGACAGTGTCACGTGGAGAGACAGCATCAGTGAAATAGAAACCAAAGGGGACCACAGTGAGGGAAGGAGTTACGATAACAGTGTAACGTGGAGAGACAGCATCAGGGAAATAGAAACCAAAGGGGACCACAGTGAGAGAGGGAAGGAGTTACGATGACAGTGTCACGTGGAGAGACAGCATCAGTGCAATAGAAACCAAAGGGGACCACAGTGAGAGAGGGAAGGAGTTACGATGACAGTGTCACGTGGAGAGACAGCATCAGTGAAATAGAAACCAAAGGGGACCACAGTGAGAGAGGGAAGGAGTTACGATGACAGAGTCACGTGGAGAGACAGCATCAGTGAAATAGAAACCAAAGGGGACCACAGTGAGAGAGGGAAGGAGTTACGATGACAGTGTCACGTGGAGAGACAGCATCAGTGAAATAGAAAGCAAAGGGGACCACAGTGAGAGAGGGAAGGAGTTACGATGACAGTGTCACGTGGAGAGACAGCATCAGTGAAATAGAAACCAAAGGGGACCGCAGTGAGAGAGGGAAGGAGTTACGATGACAGTGTCACGTGGAGAGACAGCATCAGTGAAATAGAAACCAAAGGGGACCGCAGTGAGAGAGGGAAGGAGTTACGATGACAGTGTCACGTGGAGAGACAGCATCAGTGAAATAGAAACCAAAGGGGACCGCAGTGAGAGAGGGAAGGAGTTACGATGACAGTGTCACGTGGAGAGACAGCATCAGTGAAATAGAAACCAAAGGGGAACGCAGTGAGAGAGGGAAGGAGTTACGATGACAGTGTCACGTGGAGAGACAGCATCAGTGAAATAGAAACCAAAGGGGAACGCAGTGAGAGAGGGAAGGAGTTACGATGACAGTGTCACGTGGAGAGACAGCATCAGTGAAATAGAAACCAAAGGGGACCGCAGTGAGAGAGGGAAGGAGTTACGATGACAATGTCACGTGGAGAGACAGCATCAGTGAAATAGAAACCAAAGGGGACCGCAATGAGAGAGGGAAGGAGTTACGATGACAGTGTAACGTGGAGAGACAGCATCAGTGAAATAGAAACCAAAGGGGACCACAGTGAGAGAAGGAAGGAGTTACGATGACAATGTCATCTGGAGAGACAGCATCAGTGAAATAGAAACCAAAGGGGACCACAGTGAGAGAGGGAAGGAGTTACGATGACAATATCACGTGGAGAGACAGCATCAGTGAAATAGAAACTAAAGGGGACCACAGTGAGAGAAGGAAGGAGTTACGATGACAATGTCACGTGGAGAGACAGCATCAGTGAAATAGAAACTAAAGGGGACCACAGTGAGAGAGGGAAGGAGTTACGATGACAGTGTCACGTGGAGAGACAGCATCAGTGAAATAGAAACCAAAGGGGACCACAGTGAGAGAGGGAAGGAGTTACGATGACAGTGTCACGTGGAGAGACAGCATCAGTGAAATAGAAACCAAAGTTGACCACAGTGAGAGAGGGAAGGAGTTACAATGACAGTGTCACGTGGAGAGACAGCATCAGTGAAATAGAAAGCAAAGGGGACCACAGTGAGAGAGGGAAGGAGTTACGATGACAGTGTCACGTGGAGAGACAGCATCAGTGAAATAGAAACCAAAGGGGACCGCAGTTAGAGAGGGAAGGAGTTACGATGACAATGTCACGTGGAGAGACAGCATCAGTGAAATAGAAACCAAAGGGGACCGCAGTGAGAGAGGGAAGGAGTTACGATGACAGTGTCACGTGGAGAGACAGCATCAGTGAAATAGAAACCAAAGGGGACCACAGTGAGAGAGGGAAGGAGTTACGATGACAGTGTCACGTGGAGAGACAGCATCAGTGAAATAGAAACCAAAGAGGAACACAGTGAGAGAAGGAAGGAGTTACGATGACAGTGTCACGTGGAGAGACAGCATCAGTGAAATAGAAACCAAAGGGGACCGCAGTGAGAGAGGGAAGGAGTTACGATGACAATGTCACGTGGAGAGACAGCATCAGTGAAATAGAAACCAAAGGGGACCACAGTGAGAGAGGGAAGGAGTTACGATGACAGTGTCACGTGGAGAGACAGCATCAGTGCAATAGAAACCAAAGGGGACCACAGTGAGAGAGGGAAGGAGTTACGATGACAGTGTCACATGGAGAGACAGCATCAGTGAAATAGAAACCAAAGGGGACCACAGTGAGAGAGGGAAGGAGTTACGATGACAGAGTCACGTGGAGAGACAGCATCAGTGAAATAGAAACCAAAGGGGACCACAGTGAGAGAGGGAAGGAGTTACGATGACAGTGTCACGTGGAGAGACAGCATCAGTGAAATAGAAACCAAAGGGGACCACAGTGAGAGAGGGAAGGAGTTACGATGACAGAGTCACGTGGAGAGACAGCATCAGTGAAATAGAAACCAAAGGGGACCACAGTGAGAGAGGGAAGGAGTTACGATGACAGTGTCACGTGGAGAGACAGCATCAGTGAAATAGAAACCAAAGGGGACCACAGTGAGAGAGGGAAGGAGTTACGATGACAGTGTCACGTGGAGAGACAGCATCAGTGAAATAGAAACCAAAGGGGACCACAGTGAGAGAGGGAAGGAGTTACGATGACAGAGTCACGTGGAGAGACAGCATCAGTGAAATAGAAACCAAAGGGGACCGCAATGAGAGAGGGAAGGAGTTACGATGACAGTGTAACGTGGAGAGACAGCATCAGTGAAATAGAAACCAAAGGGGACCACAGTGAGAGAAGGAAGGAGTTACGATGACAATGTCATCTGGAGAGACAGCATCAGTGAAATAGAAACCAAAGGGGACCACAGTGAGAGAGGGAAGGAGTTACGATGACAATATCACGTGGAGAGACAGCATCAGTGAAATAGAAACTAAAGGGGTCACAGTGAGAGAAGGAAGGAGTTACGATGACAATGTCACGTGGAGAGACAGCATCAGTGAAATAGAAACCAAAGGGGACCACAGTGAGAGAGGGAAGGAGTTACGATGACAGTGTCACGTGGAGAGACAGCATCAGTGAAATAGAAACCAAAGGGGACCGCAGTGAGAGAGGGAAGGAGTTACAATGACAGTGTCACGTGGAGAGACAGCATCAGTGAAATAGAAACCAAAGGGGACCACAGTGAGAGAGGGAAGGAGTTACGATGACAATGTCACGTGGAGAGACAGCATCAGTGAAATAGAAACCAAAGGGGACCACAGTGAGAGAGGGAAGGAGTTACGATGACAGTGTCACGTGAAGAGACAACATCAGTGAAATAGAAACGAAAGGGGACCACAGTGAGAGAGGGAAGGAGTTACGATGACAGTGTCACGTGGAGAGAAACCATAAGTGCAATAGAAACAAAAGGGGACCACAGTGAGAGAAGGAAGGAGTTACGATGACAGTGTCACGTGGAGAGACAGCATCAGTGAAATAGAAACCAAAGGGGACCACAGTGAGGGAAGGAGTTACGATGACAGTGTCACGTGGAGAGACAGCATCAGTGAAATAGAAACCAAAGGGGACCACAGTGAGAGAAGGAAGGAGTTACGAAGACAGTGTCACGTGGAGAGACAGCATCAGTGAAATAGAAACCAAAGGGGACCACAGTGATAGAGGGAAGGAGTTACGATGACAGTGTCACGTGGAGAGACAGCATCAGTGCAATAGAAACCAAAGGGGACCACAGTGAGAGAAGGAAGGAGTTACGATGACAGTGTCACGTGGAGAGACAGCATCAGTGAAATAGAAACCAAAGGGGACCACAGTGAGAGAAGGAAGGAGTTACGATGACAGTGTCACGTGGAGAGACAGCATCAGTGAAATAGAAACCAAAGGGGACCACAGTGAGAGAGGGAAGGAGTTACGATGACAGTGTCACGTGGAGAGACAGCATCAGTGCAATAGACACCAAAGGGGACCACAGTGAGAGAGGGAAGGAGTTACGATGACAATGTCACGTGGAGAGACAGCATCAGTGGAATAGAAACCAAAGGGGACCACAGTGAGAGAAGGAAGGAGTTACGATGACAGTGTCACGTGGAGAGACAGCATCAGTGAAATAGAAACCAAAGGGGACCACAGTGAGAGAGGGAAGGAGTTACGATGACAGTGTCACGTGGAGAGACAGCATCAGTGAAATAGAAACAAAAGGGGACCACAGTGAGAGAGGGAAGGAGTTACGATGACAGTGTCACGTGGAGAGACAGCATCAGTGAAATAGAAACCAAAGGGGACCGCAGTGAGAGAGGGAAGGAGTTACGATGACAGTGTCACGTGGAGAGACAGCATCAGTGAAATAGAAACCAAAGGGGACCCCAGTGAGAGAGGGAAGGAGTTACGATGACAGTGTCACGTGGAGAGACAGCATCAGTGAAATAGAAACCAAAGAGGAACGCAGTGAGAGAGGGAAGGAGTTACGATGACAGTGTCACGTGGAGAGACTGCATCAGTGAAATAGAAACCAAAGGGGACCGCAGTGAGAGAGGGAAGGAGTTACGATGACAATGTCACGTGGAGAGACAGCATCAGTGAAATAGAAACCAAAGGGGACCACAGTGAGAGAGGGAAGGAGTTACGATGACAATGTCACGTGGAGAGACAGCATCAGTGAAATAGAAACCAAAGGGGACCGCAGTGAGAGAAGGAAGGAGTTACGATGACAGTGTCACGTGGAGAGACAGCATCACTGCAATAGAAACCAAAGGGGACCACAGTGGGAGAGGGAAGGAGTTACGATGACAGTGTCACGTGGAGAGACAGCATCAGTGAAATAGAAACCAAAGGGGACCACAGTGAGAGAGGGAAGGAGTTACGATGACAGTGTCACGTGGAGAGACAGCATCAGTGAAATAGAAACCAAAGGGGACCACAGTGAGAGAGGGAAGGAGTTACGATGACAGTGTCACGTGGAGAGACAGCATCAGTGAAATAGAAACCAAAGGGGACCGCAGTGAGAGAGGGAAGGAGTTACGATGACAGTGTCACGTGGAGAGACAGCATCAGTGAAATAGAAACCAAAGGGGACCGCAGTAAGAGAGGGAAGGAGTTACGATGACAGTGTCACTTTGAGAGACAGCATCAGTGAAATAGAAACCAAAGGGGACCGCAGTGAGAGAGGGAAGGAGTTACGATGACAGTGTCACGTGGAGAGACAGCATCAGTGAAATAGAAACCAAAGGGGAACGCAGTGAGAGAGGGAAGGAGTTACGATGACAGTGTTACGTGGAGAGACAGCATCAGTGAAATAGAAACCAAAGGGGAACGCAGTGAGAGAGGGAAGGAGTTACGATGACAGTGTCACGTGGAGAGACAGCATCAGTGAAATAGAAACCAAAGGGGACCGCAGTGAGAGAGGGAAGGAGTTACAATGACAATGTCACGTGGAGAGACAGCATCAGTGAAATAGAAACCAAAGGGGACCGCAATGAGAGAGGGAAGGAGTTACGATGACAATATCACGTGGAGAGACAGCATCAGTGAAATAGAAACTAAAGGGGACCACAGTGAGAGAAGGAAGGAGTTACGATGACAATGTCACGTGGAGAGACAGCATCAGTGAAATAGAAACTAAAGGGGACCACAGTGAGAGAGGGAAGGAGTTACGATGACAGTGTCACGTGGAGAGACAGCATCAGTGAAATAGAAACCAAAGGGGACCACAGTGAGAGAGGGAAGGAGTTACGATGACAGTGTCACGTGGAGAGACAGCATCAGTGAAATAGAAACCAAAGGGGACCACAGTGAGAGAGAGAAGGAGTTACGATGACAGTGTCACGTGGAGAGACAGCATCAGTGAAATAGAAACCAAAGTTGACCACAGTGAGAGAGGGAAGGAGTTACAATGACAGTGTCACGTGGAGAGACAGCATCAGTGAAATAGAAACCAAAGGGGACCACAGTGAGAGAGGGAAGGAGTTACGATGACAGTGTCACGTGGAGAGACAGCATCAGTGAAATAGAAACCAAAGGGGACCACAGTGATAGAGGGAAGGAGTTACGATGACAGTGTCACGTGGAGAGACAGCATCAGTGCAATAGAAACCAAAGGGGACCACAGTGAGAGAGGGAAGGAGTTACGATGACAGTGTCACGTGGAGAGACAGCATCAGTGAAATAGAAACCAAAGGGGACCACAGTGAGAGAAGGAAGGAGTTACGATGACAGTGTCACGTGGAGAGACAGCATCAGTGAAATAGAAACCAAAGGGGACCGCAGTGAGAGAGGGAAGGAGTTACGATGACAGTGTCACCTGGAGAGACAGCATCAGTGAAATAGAAAGCAAAGGGGACCACAGTGAGAGAGGGAAGGAGTTACGATGACAGTGTCACGTGGAGAGACAGCATCAGTGAAATAGAAACCAAAGGGGACCGCAGTGAGAGAGGGAAGGAGTTACAATGACAATGTCACGTGGAGAGACAGCATCAGTGAAATAGAAACCAAAGGGGACCACAGTGAGAGAGGGAAGGAGTTACGATGACAGTGTCACGTGGAGAGACAGCATCAGTGAAATAGAAACCAAAGGGGACCACAGTGAGAGAGGGAAGGAGTTACGATGACAGTGTCACGTGGAGAGACAGCATCAGTGAAATAGAAACCAAAGGGGACCACAGTGAGAGAGAGAAGGAGTTACGATGACAGTGTCACGTGGAGAGACAGCATCAGTGAAATAGAAACCAAAGTTGACCACAGTGAGAGAGGGAAGGAGTTACAATGACAGTGTCACGTGGAGAGACAGCATCAGTGAAATAGAAACCAAAGGGGACCACAGTGAGAGAGGGAAGGAGTTACGATGACAGTGTCACGTGGAGAGACAGCATCAGTGAAATAGAAACCAAAGGGGACCACAGTGATAGAGGGAAGGAGTTACGATGACAGTGTCACGTGGAGAGACAGCATCAGTGCAATAGAAACCAAAGGGGACCACAGTGAGAGAGGGAAGGAGTTACGATGACAGTGTCACGTGGAGAGACAGCATCAGTGAAATAGAAACCAAAGGGGACCACAGTGAGAGAAGGAAGGAGTTACGATGACAGTGTCACGTGGAGAGACAGCATCAGTGAAATAGAAACCAAAGGGGACCGCAGTGAGAGAGGGAAGGAGTTACGATGACAGTGTCACCTGGAGAGACAGCATCAGTGAAATAGAAAGCAAAGGGGACCACAGTGAGAGAGGGAAGGAGTTACGATGACAGTGTCACGTGGAGAGACAGCATCAGTGAAATAGAAACCAAAGGGGACCGCAGTGAGAGAGGGAAGGAGTTACGATGACAGTGTCACGTGGAGAGACAGCATCAGTGAAATAGAAACCAAAGGGGACCGCAGTGAGAGAGGGAAGGAGTTACGATGACAGTGTCACGTGGAGAGACAGCATCAGTGAAATAGAAACCAAAGGGGACCGCAGTGAGAGAGGGAAGGAGTTACGATGACAGTGTCACGTGGAGAGACAGCATCAGTGAAATAGAAACCAAAGGGGAACGCAGTGAGAGAGGGAAGGAGTTACGATGACAGTGTCACGTGGAGAGACAGCATCAGTGAAATAGAAACCAAAGGGGAACGCAGTGAGAGAGGGAAGGAGTTACGATGACAGTGTCACGTGGAGAGACAGCATCAGTGAAATAGAAACCAAAGGGGACCGCAGTGAGAGAGGGAAGGAGTTACGATGACAATGTCACGTGGAGAGACAGCATCAGTGAAATAGAAACCAAAGGGGACCGCAATGAGAGAGGGAAGGAGTTACGATGACAGTGTAACGTGGAGAGACAGCATCAGTGAAATAGAAACCAAAGGGGACCACAGTGAGAGAAGGAAGGAGTTACGATGACAATGTCATCTGGAGAGACAGCATCAGTGAAATAGAAACCAAAGGGGACCACAGTGAGAGAGGGAAGGAGTTACGATGACAATATCACGTGGAGAGACAGCATCAGTGAAATAGAAACTAAAGGGGACCACAGTGAGAGAAGGAAGGAGTTACGATGACAATGTCACGTGGAGAGACAGCATCAGTGAAATAGAAACTAAAGGGGACCACAGTGAGAGAGGGAAGGAGTTACGATGACAGTGTCACGTGGAGAGACAGCATCAGTGAAATAGAAACCAAAGGGGACCACAGTGAGAGAGGGAAGGAGGTACGATGACAGTGTCACGTGGAGAGACAGCATCAGTGAAATAGAAACCAAAGTTGACCACAGTGAGAGAGGGAAGGAGTTACAATGACAGTGTCACGTGGAGAGACAGCATCAGTGAAATAGAAAGCAAAGGGGACCACAGTGAGAGAGGGAAGGAGTTACGATGACAGTGTCACGTGGAGAGACAGCATCAGTGAAATAGAAACCAAAGGGGACCGCAGTGAGAGAGGGAAGGAGTTACGATGACAGTGTCACGTGGAGAGACAGCATCAGTGAAATAGAAACCAAAGGGGACCACAGTGAGAGAGGGAAGGAGTTACGATGACAATGTCACGTGGAGAGACAGCATCAGTGAAATAGAAACCAAAGGGGACCGCAGTGAGAGAGGGAAGGAGTTACGATGACAGTGTCACGTGGAGAGACAGCATCAGTGAAATAGAAACCAAAGGGGACCACAGTGAGAGAGGGAAGGAGTTACGATGACAGTGTCACGTGGAGAGACAGCATCAGTGAAATAGAAACCAAAGAGGAACACAGTGAGAGAAGGAAGGAGTTACGATGACAGTGTCACGTGGAGAGACAGCATCAGTGAAATAGAAACCAAAGGGGACCGCAGTGAGAGAGGGAAGGAGTTACGATGACAATGTCACGTGGAGAGACAGCATCAGTGAAATAGAAACCAAAGGGGACCACAGTGAGAGAGGGAAGGAGTTACGATGACAGTGTCACGTGGAGAGACAGCATCAGTGCAATAGAAACCAAAGGGGACCACAGTGAGAGAGGGAAGGAGTTACGATGACAGTGTCACATGGAGAGACAGCATCAGTGAAATAGAAACCAAAGGGGACCACAGTGAGAGAGGGAAGGAGTTACGATGACAGAGTCACGTGGAGAGACAGCATCAGTGAAATAGAAACCAAAGGGGACCACAGTGAGAGAGGGAAGGAGTTACGATGACAGTGTCACGTGGAGAGACAGCATCAGTGAAATAGAAACCAAAGGGGACCACAGTGAGAGAGGGAAGGAGTTACGATGACAGTGTCACGTGGAGAGACAGCATCAGTGAAATAGAAACCAAAGGGGACCGCAATGAGAGAGGGAAGGAGTTACGATGACAGTGTAACGTGGAGAGACAGCATCAGTGAAATAGAGACCAAAGGGGACCACAGTGAGAGAAGGAAGGAGTTACGATGACAATGTCATCTGGAGAGACAGCATCAGTGAAATAGAAACCAAAGGGGACCACAGTGAGAGAGGGAAGGAGTTACGATGACAATATCACGTGGAGAGACAGCATCAGTGAAATAGAAACTAAAGGGGACCACAGTGAGAGAAGGAAGGAGTTACGATGACAATGTCACGTGGACAGACAGCATCAGTGAAATAGAAACCAAAGGGGACCACAGTGAGAGAGGGAAGGAGTTACGATGACAGTGTCACGTGGAGAGACAGCATCAGTGAAATAGAAACCAAAGGGGACCACAGTGAGAGAGGGAAGGAGTTACGATGACAGTGTCACGTGGAGAGACAGCATCAGTGAAATAGAAACCAAAGGGGACCACAGTGAGAGAGGGAAGGAGTTACGATGACAGTGTCACGTGGAGAGACAGCATCAGTGAAATAGAAACCAAAGGGGACCGCAGTGAGAGAGGGAAGGAGTTACAATGACAGTGTCACGTGGAGAGACAGCATCAGTGAAATAGAAACCAAAGGGGACCACAGTGAGAGAGGGAAGGAGTTACGATGACAATGTCACGTGGAGAGACAGCATCAGTGAAATAGAAACCAAAGGGGACCACAGTGAGAGAGGGAAGGAGTTACGATGACAGTGTCACGTGAAGAGACAACATCAGTGAAATAGAAACGAAAGGGGACCACAGTGAGAGAGGGAAGGAGTTACGATGACAGTGTCACGTGGAGAGAAACCATAAGTGCAATAGAAACAAAAGGGGACCACAGTGAGAGAAGGAAGGAGTTACGATGACAGTGTCACGTGGAGAGACAGCATCAGTGAAATAGAAACCAAAGGGGACCACAGTGAGGGAAGGAGTTACGATGACAGTGTCACGTGGAGAGACAGCATCAGTGCAATAGAAACCAAAGGGGACCACAGTGAGAGAAGGAAGGAGTTACGAAGACAGTGTCACGTGGAGAGACAGCATCAGTGAAATAGAAACCAAAGGGGACCACAGTGATAGAGGGAAGGAGTTACGATGACAGTGTCACGTGGAGAGACAGCATCAGTGCAATAGAAACCAAAGGGGACCACAGTGAGAGAAGGAAGGAGTTACGATGACAGTGTCACGTGGAGAGACAGCATCAGTGCAATAGAAACCAAAGGGGACCACAGTGAGAGAAGGAAGGAGTTACGATGACAGTGTCACGTGGAGAGACAGCATCAGTGCAATAGAAACCAAAGGGGACCACAGTGAGAGAGGGAAGGAGTTACGATGACAGTGTCACGTGGAGAGACAGCATCAGTGCAATAGACACCAAAGGGGACCACAGTGAGAGAGGGAAGGAGTTACGATGACAATGTCACGTGGAGAGACAGCATCAGTGGAATAGAAACCAAAGGGGACCACAGTGAGAGAAGGAAGGAGTTACGATGACAGTGTCACGTGGAGAGACAGCATCAGTGAAATAGAAACCAAAGGGTACCACAGTGAGAGAGGGAAGGAGTTACGATGACAGTGTCACGTGGAGAGACAGCATCAGTGCAATAGAAACCAAAGGGGACCACAGTGAGAGAGGGAAGGAGTTACGATGACAGTGTCACGTGGAGAGACAGCATCAGTGAAATAGAAACCAAAGGGGACCACAGTGAGAGAGGGAAGGAGTTACGATGAGAGTGTCACGTGGAGAGACAGCAACAGTGAAATAGAAACCAAAGGGGACAACAGTGAGAGAAGGAAGGAGTTACGATGACAGTGTCACGTGGAGAAACAGCATCAGTGCAATAGAAACCAAAGGGGACCACAGTGAGAGAAGGAAGGAGTTACGATGACAGTGTCACGTGGAGAGACAGCATCAGTGAAATAGAAACCAAAGGGGACCACAGTGAGAGAAGGAAGGAGTTACGATGACAGTGTCACGTGGAGAGACAGCATCAGTGAAATAGAAACCAAAGGGGACAACAGTGAGAGAGGGAAGGAGTTACGATGACAGTGTCACGTGGAGAGACAGCATCAGTGAAATAGAAACCAAAGGGGACCACAGTGAGAGAAGGAAGGAGTTACGATGACAGTGTCACGTGGAGAGACAGCATCAGTGAAATAGAAACCAAAGGGGACCAAAGTCAGAGAGGGAAGGAGTTACGATGACAGTGTCACGTGTAGAGACAGCATCAGTGAAATAGAAACCAAAGGGGACCACAGTGAGGGAAGGAGTTACGATAACAGTGTAACGTGGAGAGACAGCATCAGGGAAATAGAAACCAAAGGGGACCACAGTGACAGAGGGAAGGAGTTACGATGACAGTGTCACGTGGAGAGACAGCATAAGTGCAATAGAAACCAAAGGGGACCACAGTGAGAGAGGGAAGGAGTTACGATGACAGTGTCACGTGGAGAGACAGCATCAGTGAAATAGAAACCAAAGGGGACCACAGTGAGAGAGGGAAGGAGTTAAGATGACAGTGTCACGTGGAGAGACAGCATCAGTGAAATAGAAACCAAAGGGGACCACAGTGAGAGAGGGAAGGAGTTACGATGACAGTGTCACGTGGAGAGACAGCATCAGTGAAATAGAAACAAAAGGGGACCACAGTGAGAGAGGGAAGGAGTTACGATGACAGTGTCACGTGGAGAGACAGCATCAGTGAAATAGAAACCAAAGGGGACCGCAGTGAGAGAGGGAAGGAGTTACGATGACAGTGTCACGTGGAGAGACAGCATCAGTGAAATAGAAACCAAAGGGGACCACAGTGAGAGAGGGAAGGAGTTACGATGACAGTGTCACGTGGAGAGACAGCATCAGTGAAATAGAAACCAAAGAGGAACGCAGTGAGAGAGGGAAGGAGTTACGATGACAGTGTCACGTGGAGAGACAGCATCAGTGAAATAGAAACCAAAGGGGACCACAGTGAGAGAGGGAAGGAGTTACGATGACAATGTCACGTGGAGAGACAGCATCAGTGAAATATAAACCAAAGGGGACCGCAGTGAGAGAAGGAAGGAGTTACGATGACAGTGTCACGTGGAGAGACACATCAGTGCAACAGAAACCAAAGGGGACTACAGTGGGAGAGGGAAGGAGTTACGATGACAGTGTCACGTGGAGAGACAGCATCAGTGAAATAGAAACCAAAGGGGACCACAGTGAGAGAGGGAAGGAGTTACGATGACAGTGTCACGTGGAGAGACAGCATCAGTGAAATAGAAACCAAAGGAGACCACAGTGAGAGAGGGAAGGAGTTACGATGACAGTGTCACGTGGAGAGACAGCATCAGTGAAATAGAAACCAAAGGGGACCACAGTGAGAGAGGGAAGGAGTTACGGTGAGAGTGTAACGTGGAGACACAGGAACAGTGAAATAGAAACCAAAGGGGACCACAGTGAGAGAAGGAAGGAGTTACGATGACAGTGTCACGTGGAGAAACAGCATCAGTGCAATAAAAACCAAAGGGGACCACAGTGAGAGAAGGAAGGAGTTACGATGACAGTGTCACGTGGAGAGACAGCATCAGTGCAATAGAAACCAAAGGGGACCACAGTGAGAGAAGGAAGGAGTTACGATGACAGTGTCACGTGGAGAGACAGCATCAGTGAAATAGAAACCAAAGGGGACCACAGTGAGAGAGGGAAGGAGTTACGATGACAGTGTCACGTGGAGAGACAGCATCAGTGCAATAGAAACCAAAGGGGACCACAGTGAGAGAAGGAAGGAGTTACAAAGACAGTGTCACGTGGAGAGACAGCATCAGTGAAATAGAAACCAAAGGGGACCACAGAGATAGAGGGAAGGAGTTACGATGACAGTGTCACGTGGAGAGACAGCATCAGTGCAATAGAAACCAAAGGGGACCACAGTGAGAGAAGGAAGGAGTTACGATGACAGTGTCACGTGGAGAGACAGCATCAGTGCAATAGAAACCAAAGGGGACCACAGTGAGAGAAGGAAGGAGTTACGATGACAGTGTCACGTGGAGAGACAGCATCAGTGCAATAGAAACCAAAGGGGACCACAGTGAGAGAGGGAAGGAGTTACGATGACAGTGTCACGTGGAGAGACAGCATCAGTGCAATAGACACCAAAGGGGACCACAGTGAGAGAGGGAAGGAGTTACGATGACAATGTCACGTGGAGAGACAGCATCAGTGGAATAGAAACCAAAGGGGACCACAGTGAGAGAAGGAAGGAGTTACGATGACAGTGTCACGTGGAGAGACAGCATCAGTGCAATAGAAACCAAAGGGGACCACAGTGAGAGAGGGAAGGAGTTAAGATGACAGAGTCACGTGGAGAGACAGCATCAGTGAAATAGAAACCAAAGGGGACCACAGTGAGAGAGGGAAGGAGTTAAGATGACAGAGTCACGTGGAGAGACAGCATCAGTGAAATAGAAACCAAAGGGGACCACAGTGAGAGAGGGAAGGAGTTACGATGACAGTGTCACGTGGAGAGACAGCATCAGTGAAATAGAAACCAAAGGGGACCACAGTGAGAGAAGGAAGGAGTTACGATGACAGTGTCACGTGGAGAGACAGCATCAGTGAAATAGAAACCAAAGGGGACCACAGTGAGAGAGGGAAGGAGTTACGATGACAGTGTCACGTGGAGAGACAGCATCAGTGAAATAGAAACAAAAGGGGACCACAGTGAGAGAGGGAAGGAGTTACGATGACAGTGTCACGTGGAGAGACAGCATCAGTGAAATAGAAACCAAAGGGGACCGCAGTGAGAGAGGGAAGGAGTTACGATGACAGTGTCACGTGGAGAGACAGCATCAGTGAAATAGAAACCAAAGGGGACCACAGTGAGAGAGGGAAGGAGTTACGATGACAGTGTCACGTGGAGAGACAGCATCAGTGAAATAGAAACCAAAGGGGACCACAGTGAGAGAGGGAAGGAGTTACGATGACAGTGTCACGTGGAGAGACAGCATCAGTGAAATAGAAACCAAAGTTGACCACAGTGAGAGAGGGAAGGAGTTACGATGACAGTGTCACGTGGAGAGACAGCATCAGTGAAATAGAAACCAAAGGGGACCACAGTGAGAGAGGGAAGGAGTTACGATGAGAGTGTCACGTGGAGAGACAGCAACAGTGAAATAGAAACCAAAGGGGACCACAGTGAGAGAAGGAAGGAGTTACGATGACAGTGTCACGTGGAGACACAGCATCAGTGCAATAGAAACCAAAGGGGACCACAGTGAGAGAAGTAAGGAGTTACGATGACAGTGTCACGTGGAGAGACAGCATCAGTGAAATAGAAACCAAAGGGGACCACAGTGAGAGAAGGAAGGAGTTACGATGACAGTGTCACGTGGAGAGACAGCATCAGTGAAATAGAAACCAAAGGGGACCACAGTGAGAGAGGGAAGGAGTTACGATGACAGTGTCACGTGGAGAGACAGCATCAGTGCAATAGAAACCAAAGGGGACCACAGTGAGAGAAGGAAGGAGTTACGATGACAGTGTCACGTGGAGAGACAGCATCAGTGAAATAGAAACCAAAGGGGACCACAGTGAGAGAGGGAAGGAGTTACGATGACAGTGTCACGTGGAGAGACAGCATCAGTGAAATAGAAACAAAAGGGGACCACAGTGAGAGAGGGAAGGAGTTACGATGACAGTGTCACGTGGAGAGACAGCATCAGTGAAATAGAAACCAAAGGGGACCGCAGTGAGAGAGGGAAGGAGTTACGATGACAGTGTCACGTGGAGAGACAGCATCAGTGAAATAGAAACCAAAGGGGACCACAGTGAGAGAGGGAAGGAGTTACGATGACAGTGTCACGTGGAGAGACAGCATCAGTGAAATAGAAACCAAAGTTGACCACAGTGAGAGAGGGAAGGATTTACGATGACAGTGTCACGTGGAGAGACAGCATCAGTGAAATAGAAACCAAAGGGGACCACAGTGAGAGAGGGAAGGAGTTACGATGAGAGTGTCACGTGGAGAGACAGCAACAGTGAAATAGAAACCAAAGGGGACCACAGTGAGAGAAGGAAGGAGTTACGATGACAGTGTCACGTGGAGACACAGCATCAGTGCAATAGAAACCAAAGGGGACCACAGTGAGAGAAGTAAGGAGTTACGATGACAGTGTCACGTGGAGAGACAGCATCAGTGAAATAGAAACCAAAGGGGACCACAGTGAGAGAAGGAAGGAGTTACGATGACAGTGTCACGTGGAGAGACAGCATCAGTGAAATAGAAACCAAAGGGGACCACAGTGAGAGAGGGAAGGAGTTACGATGACAGTGTCACGTGGAGAGACAGCATCAGTGAAATAGAAACCAAAGGTGACCACAGTGAGAGAAGGAAGGAGTTACGATGACAGTGTCACGTGGAGAGACAGCATCAGTGCAATAGAAACCAAAGGGGACCACAGTGAGAGAAGGAAGGAGTTACGATGACAGTGTCACGTGGAGAGACAGCATCAGTGCAATAGAAACCAAAGGGGACCACAGTGAGAGAAGGAAGGAGTTACGAAGACAGTGTCACGTGGAGAGACAGCATCAGTGAAATAGAAACCAAAGGGGACCACAGTGATAGAGGGAAGGAGTTACGATGACAGTGTCACGTGGAGAGACAGCATCAGTGCAATAGAAACCAAAGGGGACCACAGTGAGAGAAGGAAGGAGTTACGATGACAGTGTCACGTGGAGAGACAGCATCAGTGCAATAGAAACCAAAGGGGACCACAGTGAGAGAAGGAAGGAGTTACGATGACAGTGTCACGTGGAGAGACAGCATCAGTGCAATAGAAACCAAAGGGGACCACAGTGAGAGAAGGAAGGAGTTACGATGACAGTGTCACGTGGAGAGACAGCATCAGTGCAATAGACACCAAAGGGGACCACAGTGAGAGAGGGAAGGAGTTACGATGACAATGTCACGTGGAGAGACAGCATCAGTGGAATAGAAACCAAAGGGGACCACAGTGAGAGAAGGAAGGAGTTACGATGACAGTGTCACGTGGAGAGACAGCATCAGTGCAATAGAAACCAAAGGGGACCACAGTGAGAGAGGGAAGGAGTTACGATGACAGTGTCACGTGGAGAGACAGCATCAGTGAAATAGAAACCAAAGGGGACCACAGTGAGAGAAGGAAGGAGTTACGATGACAGTGTCACGTGGAGAGACAGCATCAGTGAAATGGAAACCAAAGGGGACCACAGTGAGAGAGGGAAGGAGTTACGATGACAGTGTCACGTGGAGAGACAGCATCAGTGCAATAGAAACCAAAGGGGACCACAGTGAGAGAAGGAAGGAGTTACGATGACAGTGTCACGTGGAGAGACAGCATCAGTGAAATAGAAACCAAAGGGGACCACAGTGAGAGAAGGAAGGAGTTACGATGACAGTGTCACGTGGAGAGACAGCATCAGTGCAATAGAAACCAAAGGGGACCACAGTGAGAGAGGGAAGGAGTTACGATGACAGTGTCACGTGGAGAGACAGCATCAGTGAAATAGAAACCAAAGGGGACCAAAGTGAGAGAGGGAAGGAGTTACGATGACAGTGTCACGTGGAGAGACAGCATCAGTGAAATAGAAACCAAAGGGGACCACAGTGAGAGAGGGAAGGAGTTACGATGACAGTGTCACGTGGAGAGACAGCATCAGTGAAATAGAAACCAAAGGGGACTGCAGTGAGAGAGGGAAGGAGTTACGATGACAGTGTCACGTGGAGAGACAGCATCAGTGCAATAGAAACCAAAGGGGACCACAGTGAGAGAAGGAAGGAGTTACGATGACAGTGTCACGTGGAGAGACAGCATCAGTGAAATAGAAACCAAAGGGGACCACAGTGAGAGAAGGAAGGAGTTACGATGACAGTGTCACGTGGAGAGACAGCATCAGTGCAATAGAAACCAAAGGGGACCACAGTGAGAGAGGGAAGGAGTTACGATGACAGTGTCACGTGGAGAGACAGCATCAGTGAAATAGAAACCAAAGGGGACCAAAGTGAGAGAGGGAAGGAGTTACGATGACAGTGTCACGTGGAGAGACAGCATCAGTGAAATAGAAACCAAAGGGGACCACAGTGAGAGAGGGAAGGAGTTACGATGACAGTGTCACGTGGAGAGACAGCATCAGTGAAATAGAAACCAAAGGGGACTGCAGTGAGAGAGGGAAGGAGTTACAATGACAATGTCACGTGGAGAGACAGCATCAGTGAAATAGAAACCAAAGGGGACCACAGTGAGAGAGGGAAGGAGTTACGATGACAATGTCACGTGGAGAGACAGCATCAGTGAAATAGAAACCAAAGGGGACCGCAGTGAGAGAGGGAAGGAGTTACGATGACAGTGTCACGTGAAGAGACAACATCAGTGAAATAGAAACCAAAGGGGACCACAGTGAGAGAGGGAAGGAGTTACGATGACAGTGTCACGTGGAGAGAAAGCATAAGTGCAATAGAAACAAAAGGGGACCACAGTGAGAGAAGGAAGGAGTTATGATGACAGTGTCACGTGGAGAGACAGCATCAGTGAAATAGAAACCAAAGGGGACCACAGTGAGAGAGGGAAGGAGTTACGATGACAATGTCAGGTGGAGAGACAGCATCAGTGAAATAGAAACCAAAGGGGACCGCAGTGAGAGAAGGAAGGAGTTACGATGACAGTGTCACGTGGAGAGACAGCATCAGTGCAATAGAAACCAAAGGGGACCACAGTGGGAAAGGGAAGGAGTTACGATGACAGTGTCACGTGGAGAGACAGCATCAGTGAAATAGAAACCAAAGGGGACTGCAGTGAGAGAGGGAAGGAGTTACGATGACAGTGTCACGTGGAGAGACAGCATCAGTGAAATAGAAACCAAAGGGGACCACAGTGAGAGAGGGAAGGAGTTACGATGACAGTGTCACGTGGAGAGACAGCATCAGTGAAATAGAAACCAAAGGGGACCACAGTGAGAGAGGGAAGGAGTTAAGATGACAGAGTCACGTGGAGAGACAGCATCAGTGAAATAGAAACCAAAGGGGACCACAGTGAGAGAGGGAAGGAGTTAAGATGACAGAGTCACGTGGAGAGACAGCATCAGTGAAATAGAAACCAAAGGGGACCACAGTGAGAGAGGGAAGGAGTTACGATGACAGTGTCACGTGGAGAGACAGCATCAGTGCAATAGAAACCAAAGGGGACCACAGTGAGAGAGGGAAGGAGTTACGATGACAGTGTCACGTGGAGAGACAGCATCAGTGAAATAGAAACCAAAGGGGACCACAGTGAGAGAGGGAAGGAGTTACGATGACAGTGTCACGTGGAGAGACAGCATCAGTGAAATAGAAACCAAAGGGGACCGCAGTGAGAGAGGGAAGGAGTTACGATGACAGTGTCACGTGGAGAGACAGCATCAGTGAAATAGAAACCAAAGGGGACCACAGTGAGAGAGGGAAGGTGTTACGATGACAGTGTCACGTGGAGAGACAGCATCAGTGAAATAGAAACCAAAGAGGAACGCAGTGAGAGAGGGAAGGAGTTACGATGACAGTGTCACGTGGAGAGACAGCATCAGTGAAATAGAAACCAAAGGGGACCACAGTGAGAGAGGGAAGGAGTTACGATGACAATGTCAGGTGGAGAGACAGCATCAGTGAAATAGAAACCAAAGGGGACCGCAGTGAGAGAAGGAAGGAGTTACGATGACAGTGTCACGTGGAGAGACAGCATCAGTGCAATAGAAACCAAAGGGGACCACAGTGGGAGAGGGAAGAAGTTACGATGACAGTGTCACGTGGAGAGACAGCATCAGTGAAATAGAAACCAAAGGGGACCACAGTGAGAGAGGGAAGGAGTTACGATGACAGTGTCACGTGGAGAGACAGCATCAGTGAAATAGAAACCAAAGGGGACCACAGTGAGAGAGGGAAGGAGTTACGATGACAGTGTCACGTGGAGAGACAGCATCAGTGAAATAGAAACCAAAGGGGACCACAGTGAGAGAGGGAAGGAGTTACGATGAGAGTGTCACGTGGAGAGACAGCAACAGTGAAATAGAAACCAAAGGGGACCACAGTGAGAGAAGGAAGGAGTTACGATGACAGTGTCACGTGGAGAAACAGCATCAGTGCAATAGAAACCAAAGGGGACCACAGTGAGAGAAGGAAGGAGTTACGATGACAGTGTCACGTGGAGAGACAGCATCAGTGAAATAGAAACCAAAGGGGACCACAGTGAGAGAAGGAAGGAGTTACGATGACAGTGTCACGTGGAGAGACAGCATCAGTGAAATAGAAACCAAAGGGGACCACAGTGAGAGAGGGAAGGAGTTACGATGACAGTGTCACGTGGAGAGACAGCATCAGTGAAATAGAAACCAAAGGGGACCACAGTGAGAGAAGGAAGGAGTTACGATGACAGTGTCACGTGGAGAGACAGCATCAGTGCAATAGAAACCAAAGGGGACCACAGTGAGAGAAGGAAGGAGTTACGATGACAGTGTCACGTGGAGAGACAGCATCAGTGCAATAGAAACCAAAGGGGACCACAGTGAGAGAAGGAAGGAGTTACGAAGACAGTGTCACGTGGAGAGACAGCATCAGTGAAATAGAAACCAAAGGGGACCACAGTGATAGAGGGAAGGAGTTACGATGACAGTGTCACGTGGAGAGACAGCATCAGTGCAATAGAAACCAAAGGGGACCACAGTGAGAGAAGGAAGGAGTTACGATGACAGTGTCACATGGAGAGACAGCATCAGTGCAACAGAAACCAAAGGGGACCACAGTGAGAGAAGGAAGGAGTTACGATGACAGTGTCACGTGGAGAGACAGCATCAGTGCAATAGAAACCAAAGGGGACCACAGTGAGAGAGGGAAGGAGTTACGATGACAGTGTCACGTGGAGAGACAGCATCAGTGCAATAGACACCAAAGGGGACCACAGTGAGAGAGGGAAGGAGTTACGATGACAATGTCTCGTGGAGAGACAGCATCAGTGGAATAGAAACCAAAGGGGACCACAGTGAGAGAAGGAAGGAGTTACGATGACAGTGTCACGTGGAGAGACAGCATCAGTGCAATAGAAACCAAAGGGGACCACAGTGAGAGAGGGAAGGAGTTACGATGACAGTGTCACGTGGAGAGACAGCATCAGTGAAATAGAAACCAAAGGGGACCACAGTGAGAGAAGGAAGGAGTTACGATGACAGTGTCACGTGGAGAGACAGCATCAGTGAAATAGAAACCAAAGAGGACCACAGTGAGAGAGGGAAGGAGTTACGATGACAGTGTCACGTGGAGAGACAGCATCAGTGCAATAGAAACCAAAGGGGACCACAGTGAGAGAGGGAAGGAGTTACGATGACAGTGTCACGTGGAGAGACAGCATCAGTGCAATAGAAACCAAAGGGGACCACAGTGATAGAGGGAAGGAGTTACGATGACAATGTCACGTGGAGAGACAGCATCAGTGCAATAGAAACGAAAGGGGACCACAGTCAGAGAAGGAAGGAGTTACGATGACAGTGTCACGTGGAGAGACAGCATCAGTGCAATAGAAACCAAAGGGGACCACAGTGAGAGAGGGAAGGAGTTACGATGACAGTGTCACGTGGAGAGACAGCATCAGTGAAATAGAAACCAAAGGGGACCACAGTGAGAGAGGGAAGGAGTTACGATGACAGTGTCACGTGGAGAGACAGCATCAGTGCAATAGAAACCAAAGGGGACCACAGTGAGAGAGGGAAGGAGTTACGATGACAGTGTCACGTGGAGAGACAGCATCAGTGCAATAGAAACCAAAGGGGACCACAGTGATAGAGGGAAGGAGTTACGATGACAATGTCACGTGGAGAGACAGCATCAGTGCAATAGAAACGAAAGGGGACCACAGTCAGAGAAGGAAGGAGTTACGATGACAGTGTCACGTGGAGAGACAGCATCAGTGCAATAGAAACCAAAGGGGACCACAGTGAGAGAGGGAAGGAGTTACGATGACAGTGTCACGTGGAGAGACAGCATCAGTGCAATAGAAACCAAAGGGGACCACAGTGAGAGAGGGAAGGAGTTACGATGACAATGTCAGGTGGAGAGACAGCATCAGTGAAATAGAAACCAAAGGGGACCGCAGTGAGAGAAGGAAGGAGTTACGATGACAGTGTCACGTGGAGAGACAGCATCAGTGCAACAGAAACCAAATGGGACCACAGTGAGAGAAGGAAGGAGTTACGATGACAGTGTCACGTGGAGAGACAGCATCAGTGAAATAGAAACCAAAGAGGAACGCAGTGAGAGAGGGAAGGAGTTACGATGACAGTGTCACGTGGAGAGACAGCATCAGTGAAATAGAAACCAAAGGGGACCACAGTGAGAGAGGGAAGGAGTTACGATGACAATGTCAGGTGGAGAGACAGCATCAGTGAAATAGAAACCAAAGGGGACCGCAGTGAGAGAAGGAAGGAGTTACGATGACAGTGTCACGTGGAGAGACAGCATCAGTGCAATAGAAACCAAAGGGGACCACAGTGGGAGAGGGAAGGAGTTACGATGACAGTGTCACGTGGAGAGACAGCATCAGTGAAATAGAAACCAAAGGGGACCACAGTGAGAGAGGGAAGGAGTTACGATGACAGTGTCACGTGGAGAGACAGCATCAGTGAAATAGAAACGAAAGGGGACCACAGTGAGAGAGGGAAGGAGTTACGATGACAGTGTCACGTGGAGAGACAGCATCAGTGAAATAGAAACCAAAGGGGAGCACAGTGAGAGAGGGAAGGAGTTACGATGAGAGTGTCACGTGGAGAGACAGCAACAGTGAAATAGAAACCAAAGGGGACCACAGTGAGAGAAGGAAGGAGTTACGATGACAGTGTCACGTGGAGAAACAGCATCAGTGCAATAGAAACCAAAGGGGACCACAGTGAGAGAAGGAAGGAGTTACGATGACAGTGTCACGTGGAGAGACAGCATCAGTGAAATAGAAACCAAAGGGGACCACAGTGAGAGAAGGAAGGAGTTACGATGACAGTGTCACGTGGAGAGACAGCATCAGTGAAATAGAAACCAAAGGGGACCACAGTGAGAGAGGGAAGGAGTTACGATGACAGTGTCACGTGGAGAGACAGCATCAGTGAAATAGAAACCAAAGGGGACCACAGTGAGAGAAGGAAGGAGTTACGATGACAGTGTCACGTGGAGAGACAGCATCAGTGCAATAGAAACCAAAGGGGACCACAGTGAGAGAAGGAAGGAGTTACGATGACAGTGTCACGTGGAGAGACAGCATCAGTGCAATAGAAACCAAAGGGGACCACAGTGAGAGAAGGAAGGAGTTACGAAGACAGTGTCACGTGGAGAGACAGCATCAGTGAAATAGAAACCAAAGGGGACCACAGTGATAGAGGGAAGGAGTTACGATGACAGTGTCACGTGGAGAGACAGCATCAGTGCAATAGAAACCAAAGGGGACCACAGTGAGAGAAGGAAGGAGTTACGATGACAGTGTCACATGGAGAGACAGCATCAGTGCAACAGAAACCAAAGGGGACCACAGTGAGAGAAGGAAGGAGTTACGATGACAGTGTCACGTGGAGAGACAGCATCAGTGCAATAGAAACCAAAGGGGACCACAGTGAGAGAGGGAAGGAGTTACGATGACAGTGTCACGTGGAGAGACAGCATCAGTGCAATAGACACCAAAGGGGACCACAGTGAGAGAGGGAAGGAGTTACGATGACAATGTCACGTGGAGAGACAGCATCAGTGGAATAGAAACCAAAGGGGACCACAGTGAGAGAAGGAAGGAGTTACGATGACAGTGTCACGTGGAGAGACAGCATCAGTGCAATAGAAACCAAAGGGGACCACAGTGAGAGAGGGAAGGAGTTACGATGACAGTGTCACGTGGAGAGACAGCATCAGTGAAATAGAAACCAAAGGGGACCACAGTGAGAGAAGGAAGGAGTTACGATGACAGTGTCACGTGGAGAGACAGCATCAGTGCAATAGAAACCAAAGGGGACCACAGTGAGAGAGGGAAGGAGTTACGATGACAGTGTCACGTGGAGAGACAGCATCAGTGCAATAGAAACCAAAGGGGACCACAGTGAGAGAGGGAAGGAGTTACGATGACAGTGTCACGTGGAGAGACAGCATCAGTGCAATAGAAACCAAAGGGGACCACAGTGATAGAGGGAAGGAGTTACGATGACAATGTCACGTGGAGAGACAGCATCAGTGCAATAGAAACGAAAGGGGACCACAGTCAGAGAAGGAAGGAGTTACGATGACAGTGTCACGTGGAGAGACAGCATCAGTGCAATAGAAACCAAAGGGGACCACAGTGAGAGAGGGAAGGAGTTACGATGACAGTGTCACGTGGAGAGACAGCATCAGTGAAATAGAAACCAAAGGGGACCACAGTGAGAGAGGGAAGGAGTTACGATGACAGTGTCACGTGGAGAGACAGCATCAGTGCAATAGAAACCAAAGGGGACCACAGTGAGAGAGGGAAGGAGTTACGATGACAGTGTCACGTGGAGAGACAGCATCAGTGCAATAGAAACCAAAGGGGACCACAGTGATAGAGGGAAGGAGTTACGATGACAATGTCACGTGGAGAGACAGCATCAGTGCAATAGAAACGAAAGGGGACCACAGTCAGAGAAGGAAGGAGTTACGATGACAGTGTCACGTGGAGAGACAGCATCAGTGCAATAGAAACCAAAGGGGACCACAGTGAGAGAGGGAAGGAGTTACGATGACAGTGTCACGTGGAGAGACAGCATCAGTGCAATAGAAACCAAAGGGGACCACAGTGAGAGAGGGAAGGAGTTACGATGACAGTGTCACGTGGAGAGACAGCATCAGTGAAATAGAAACCAAAGGGGACCACAGTGAGAGAAGGAAGGAGTTACGATGACAGTGTCACGTGGAGAGACAGCATCAGTGCAACAGAAACCAAATGGGACCACAGTGAGAGAAGGAAGGAGTTACGATGACAGTGTCACGTGGAGAGACAGCATCAGTGGAATAGAAACCAAAGGGGACCACAGTGAGAGAGGGAAGGAGTTACGATGACAGTGTCACGTGGGGAGACAGCATCAGTGAAATAGAAACCAAAGGGGACCACAGTGAGAGAGGGAAGGAGTTACGATGACAGTGTCACGTGGAGAGACAGCATCAGTGCAATAGAAACCAAAGGGGACCACAGTGAGAGAGGGAAGGAGTTACGATGACAGTGTCACGTGGAGAGACAGCATCAGTGAAATAGAGACGAAAGGGGACCACAGTGAGAGAGCGAAGGAGTTACGATGACAATGTCACGTGGAGAGACAGCATCAGTGAAATAGAAACCAAAGAGGACCACAGTGAGAGAGGGAAGGAGTTACGATGACAGTGTCACGTGGAGAGACAGCATCAGTGCAATAGAAACCAAAGGGGACCACAGTGAGAGAGAGAAGGAGTTACGATGACAGTGTCACGTGGAGAGACAGCATCAGTGCAATAGAAACCAAAGGGGACCACAGTGAGAGAGGGAAGGAGTTACGATGACAATGTCACGTGGAGAGACAGCATCAGTGCAATAGAAACCAAAGGGGACCACAGTGAGAGAAGGAAGGAGTTACGATGACAGTGTCACGTGGAGAGACAGCATCAGTGAAATAGAAACCAAAGGGGACCACAGTGAGAGAAGGAAGGAGTTACGATGACAGTGTCACGTGGAGAGACAGCATCAGTGAAATAGAAACCAAAGGGGACCACAGTGAGAGAAGGAAGGAGTTACGATGACAGTGTCACGTGGAGAGACAGCATCAGTGAAATGGAAACCAAAGGGGACCACAGTGAGAGAGGGAAGGAGTTACGATGACAGTGTCACGTGGAGAGACAGCATCAGTGAAATAGAAACCAAAGGGGACCACAGTGAGGGAGGGAAGGAGTTACGATGACAGTGTCACGTGGAGAGACAGCATCAGTGAAATAGAAACCAAAGGGGACCACAGTGAGAGAAGGAAGGAGTTACGATGACAGTGTCACGTGGAGAGACAGCATCAGTGCAATAGAAACCAAAGGGGACCACAGTGAGAGAAGGAAGGAGTTACGATGACAGTGTCACGTGGAGAGACAGCATCAGTGAAATAGAAACCAAAGGGCACCACAGTGAGAGAGGGAAGGAGTTACGATGACAGTGTCACGTGGAGAGACAGCATCAGGGAAATAGAAACCAAAGGGGACCACAGTGAGAAAGGGAAGGAGTTACGACGACAATGTCACGTGGAGAGACAGCATCAGTGAAATAGAAACTAAAGGGGACCACAGTGAGAGAGGGAAGGAGTTACGATGACAGTGTCACGTGGAGAGACAGCATCAGTGCAATAGAAACCAAAGGGGACCACAGTGAGAGAGGGAAGGAGTTAAGATGACAGTGTCACGTGGAGAGACAGCATCAGTGCAATAGAAGCCAAAGGGGACCACAGTGAGAGAGGGAAGGAGTTACGATGACAGTGTCACGTGGAGAGACAGCATCAGTGAAATAGAAACCAAAGGGGACCACAGTGAGAGAGGGAAGGAGTTACGATGACAGTGTCACGTGGAGAGACAGCATCAGTGAAATAGAAACCAATGGGGACCACAGTGAGAGAAGGAAGGAGTTACGATGACAGTGTCACGTGGAGAGACAGCATCAGTGCAATAGAAACCAAAGGGGACCACAGTGAGAGAGGGAAGGAGTTACGATGACAGTGTCACGTGGAGAGACAGCATCAGTGCAATAGAAACCAAAGGGGACCACAGTGAGAGAAGGAAGGAGTTACGATGACAGTGTCACGTGGAGAGACAGCATCAGTGCAACAGAAACCAAAGGGGACCACAGTGAGAGAAGGAAGGAGTTACGATGACAGTGTCACGTGGAGAGACAGCATCAGTGGAATAGAAACCAAAGGGGACCACAGTGAGAGAGGGAAGGAGTTACGATGACAGTGTCACGTGGAGAGACAGCATCAGTGAAATAGAAACCAAAGGGGACCACAGTGAGAGAAGGAAGGAGTTACGATGACAGTGTCACGTGGAGAAACAGCATCAGTGCAATAGAAACCAAAGGGGACCACAGTGAGAGAGGGAAGGAGTTACGATGACAGTGTCACGTGGAGAGACAGCATCAGTGAAATAGAGACGAAAGGGGACCACAGTGAGAGAGCGAAGGAGTTACGATGACAATGTCACGTGGAGAGACAGCATCAGTGAAATAGAAACCAAAGAGGACCACAGTGAGAGAGGGAAGGAGTTACGATGACAGTGTCACGTGGAGAGACAGCATCAGTGCAATAGAAACCAAAGGGGACCACAGTGAGAGAGAGAAGGAGTTACGATGACAGTGTCACGTGGAGAGACAGCATCAGTGCAATAGAAACCAAAGGGGACCACAGTGAGAGAGGGAAGGAGTTACGATGACAATGTCACGTGGAGAGACAGCATCAGTGCAATAGAAACCAAAGGGGACCACAGTGAGAGAGGGAAGGAGTTACGATGACAGTGTCACGTGGAGAGACAGCATCAGTGAAATAGAAACCAAAGGGGACCACAGTGAGAGAAGGAAGGAGTTACGATGACAGTGTCACGTGGAGAGACAGCATCAGTGAAATGGAAACCAAAGGGGACCACAGTGAGAGAGGGAAGGAGTTACGATGACAGTGTCACGTGGAGAGACAGCATCAGTGAAATAGAAACCAAAGGGGACCACAGTGAGAGAGGGAAGGAGTTACGATGACAGTGTCACGTGGAGAGACAGCATCAGTGAAATAGAAACCAAAGGGGACCACAGTGAGAGAAGGAAGGAGTTACGATGACAGTGTCACGTGGAGAGACAGCATCAGTGCAATAGAAACCAAAGGGGACCACAGTGAGAGAAGGAAGGAGTTACGATGACAGTGTCACGTGGAGAGACAGCATCAGTGAAATAGAAACCAAAGGGCACCACAGTGAGAGAGGGAAGGAGTTACGATTACAGTGTCACGTGGAGAGACAGCATCAGGGAAATAGAAACCAAAGGGGACCACAGTGAGAGAAGGAAGGAGTTAAGATGACAGTGTCACGTGGAGAGACAGCATCAGTGCAATAGAAACCAAAGGGGACCACAGTGAGAGAGGGAAGGAGTTACGATGAGAGTGTCACGTGGAGAGACAGCATCAGTGCAATAGAAACCAAAGGGGACCACAGTGAGAGAGGGAAGGAGTTACGATGACAGTGTCACGTGGAGAGACAGCATCAGTGCAATAGAAACCAAAGGGGACCACAGTGAGAGAGCGAAGGAGTTACGATGACAGTGTCACGTGGAGAGACAGCATCAGTGAAATAGAAACCAAAGGGGACCACAGTGAGAGAAGGAAGGAGTTACGATGACAGTGTCACGTGGAGAGACAGCATCAGTGAAATAGAAACCAAAGGGGACCGCAGTGAGAGAAGGAAGGAGTTACGATGACAGTGTCATGTGGAGAGACAGCATCAGTGAAATAGAAACCAAAGGGGACCACAGTGAGAGAGGGAAGGAGTTACGATGACAGTGTCACGTGGAGAGACAGCATCAGTGCAATAGAAACCAAAGGGGACCGCAGTGAGAGAAGGAAGGAGTTACGATGACAGTGTCATGTGGAGAGACAGCATCAGTGAAATAGAAACCAAAGGGGACCACAGTGAGGGAAGGAGTTACGATGACAGTGTCACGTGGAGACACAGCATCAGTGCAATAGAAACCAAAGGGGACCACAGTGAGAGAGGGAAGGAGTTACGATGACAGTGTCACGTGGAGAGACAGCATCAGTGAAATAGAGACTATTGTTAGAATCGAGTCATGTGGTTGACAAAAGGGCACGGACAGCCATGTGTCTAGGGTATTGTACCGGGCCTGGGTGTGTGGCACCACTGAGCAGTTTGTATTAACCCAGTAGGGCCTAACATCCTTCCTCAAGCACAGAAATGTGTTTCTTAAAAGATTAATGAGTCTGATCTATATTTTTGAACAGATAGTATGGTAAAGTCACCTAAAAGATGGGTGTCAGAGGTTTGGGCACTGGCACAATTCCAGGGCTCGCCACAGGCACCATTTTCCATAGATAAGACGCTAGCCATACGGGGTTAACAGAAGCTGCTCAGTGGCACCCCTCACACAAGGCCGGTACCATACCTGTCGCACACTGATACGCCTCTGGGCACAGGTGGTCAAATGTACAATGCTGCTAAAACTTGTCTTTACTGAAACTTAAGCCTAGCTTTCTTGTAAATCAGGTTTCACACAAGGGGTGCCAATTCTTTGTGGTACAGTGACTGTGTGTTCTCTCCATCTTTTGATGGTTCCTGTGTCGTTCAATATTTTGCCCATCCATATTGCAACTCGAGGCTTGAATTTTTTCTTCAATTCTTTCAGCTTGAGAAATGCCAAACATGTTCTTCCCTTTTGGTTTTCTAACTCCAGGTCTTTGTACGTTTCATTATAATACTCTGTCTTCTCAAGCTGCCCTTTGGAATCTTCTTTTCAGCTCTTTTACTTCATCATTTCTTCCATTCGATTTAGCTACTCTGTGTTCAAGAGCAAGTTTCAGAGTCTCTTCCAACATCCATTTTGGTCTTTTCTTTCTTTCCTGTCTTTTTAATGACCTTTTGCTTTCTTTGTGCATGCTGTCCTTGATGTCATCCCTCAACTCGTCTGGTCTCTGGTCATTAGTTTTTAATTCATCAAATCTATTTTCGAGATGGTCTCTGTATTCAGGTGGGATATTCTTAAGATTGTATTTTGGTTCCTGCAGACTTGTTTTAATTTTCTTCAGCTTTGACTTACACTTCCAAGTGAGCAAATTGATGGTCTGTTTCACAGTCGGGGCGGCCACAAGCCTAGCCCTGACTGATGATATTGAGCTTTTCTGTTGTCTCTTTGCACAGATAGTAGTTGATTTAATTCCTGTGTTTTCCATCCACTGAGGTCTACATGTATATTTGCCCCACCCTAAGCCAATCATCAGGAAGAGGAGCTGTGATTGGTCCGACACAGTCACATGCCCACCATTGTGGTGGGTGGGGGGATTCTGAAAAGGGAAATAGGAGCAGCTCAGCACAGAGATGGTGACTTTGCCCTGCATGAGGTGGTACTGGCTTCAAGTACCTCACAAGCATGTCATGGTCCTTGCGGCCACCTTTAGGGCTGTGGGGATCCGTGGAAAGCATATCATGGGGCACCTCCTGAGCAATGCAGGGAGAGGGTGCCATGGCCACAGAGACCCTGGATGTTGGACCCCCATCTGGAAGCTGCCTGCAAGGCCTCTGGTCTGCTGCCTACATCCAGTGCACACCCCGCCAGCTCTGAGATCCTCACTTTCTGTACCTGGCACAGCCCCAGCAGACCATCCCCACCCCTGGGAAGTGGGCCAGGTTGAGGTGGAAGAGCCTAAGCCCCTCTTTGCAGAGAAGTCAGTGCCATTCAGCTTCCCCCTCCCCAGGGAGATATCCCCCTGGATAGTGTCACAGCCAAGTAAGGCTGAGACTTTAGGGACCCTGCTGTCCCCTACAAATGGCCTGAGGCCAGAGTACAGCCAATACTGGAACACCCCAGGGAGGAAGCCCCCTTTGGAGATGAAGCCCCTGCACTGCCTATCCCTGGGGAGAAGGTGTCCATGGGAAGGATGCCAAGCTGAGCTGGAAGGTGCAACAGGAGTCAGCCAGGAGAGGGAGTAGGGAGGGGGCACGAACAGGGAGTCGAAGGGCCAGAGGAGCTGGCTTGAGGGTCCCAAAGTTGCAGCCTGGGGACAGCTGGAGAGACTGGGCTTTATTCCTCAGTGCAGTGGGGGGCACCAGAGGGCATCCAGCAGAGGAGGCCCATAGCCCGACTGAAGCTTCAGGAAGATCTGAGTGAGGTACATGGATGGAAGAGGCAGAGGCAGAGGAAAGAACAGTAGTAGGGGAGGGGGCAGTTGGGGCCTCTATGGAGAGACAGGGTTGGCAACTAGGAGGGTGGATGCCGCAGGGTTGGAGGGAGGAGGCCAGTCCGGGAGCTTTTCAGAAGGACTTGCGGTGTGAATGGATGTCAGGGCAGCAGCAGGGATGGCTTCATGGGCTAGAACCTATTTACGTCACAGATTTCTTCTGTTCTTTTCTCTCTTCTCGTGTTCCCATTACACGTATGATACACATCTTGTCATTACCCCACAGTTTTCGAATTTGGGGTGTTTGTTTTGCTTTGCTTTTCAGTTTGAATTGACATATCTTCAAGCACAGTCTTTGATCAGTTGTGTCCAGTCTACCAATGGATGAAGTTTTACAGTTTGGCAGATTCAGCACAGCACCCGGAATGGGAAAAATTACAGGTCGAAGCCTTGGGATGGGAGACCCAGAGGAGGCGTAATGAGCCCTTTCAGGAGCCTAATGTGTGAACTTTGACTGTTGGCAGTACTGTAGGAGAGAGAGCGACACGCGTTCAAAGCGGTGCAGTCAGCCCCCATCTTTGAACAGGGTGCTGCCATCTTTGAGTGGGGCAGTGCTCATTCGGACTATGCTCAAAGTCCAAGGGCAAGAGATTTGGTTGCTATGCGATGGTACTTTGCCCTTGTTCTTTAGGAAGGAGATTAAGTTTCTAGCAGGTCTTTGATCTATAATTTTTTCCAGTTATCTTTCCAGTTCACCCTACCTAAAAATTTGAGTCTGTTCCGGTAATGCTTCCTTGGCCATGACTGAACCAGGCAGAACTGGTTCAAAGCCCTGGTTTTAAACTATTTTACAGATGCCTGCCTGTACTATCAGTGGGAGAGCAGCTTCCCAAGAAACATCAGAGCCAGAAAATGTAAGTGAGCTATATCTGTCCCTTGGGTCACGAAAGATAATGGCTACAGAGAATTGTTACAGCGTTATTTTTATTTAATGCAAATACAAGCATTTGTGAGTTTCCAAGTCTATGCTCGTAAAAAAAAAAAAAAAAAAGAAGAAGGGAGGCTGGATTAAATTAATTTGGATTTTTCTGGAAGTTAGTTTTAATATTTATAACTTACTATATGAATTATTTGAATTTGTGGATACAAAACATGAAGTTTAGCTTTCCATGTACATTGATTTCACCAACAGCGATGAGCAGCATTTTCCTCACACAAACAACACAGGAATGACATTCACCAACCAACTAAACACATCAACTGTGCCCTTGAGTCACTAGTAACACATCTGAACAATCACGTGGTCTGTCACTTTACTGACTGGAAGGGGCTAGGGAGATGAGATCGCTTGCCATACATCTACTTTCTCCAGAGAGACAGAGCTCAACTCAGGTCCAGAGCCCAGCCCATTCTCCTTCTATCTGTATGTCCTACAGTCACTTACTTTAGACATCAGGAAAGACTAATCCCAGGGAAAGGACATCAAGTTTGATAACGTAGAGGGTCAGCAGAAAGGAGGGAAGCTCTCGATGAGATGGATTGACACGATAGCCCAACAATTGCCTCAAGCATGCCAACGATCATGAAGGTAGCACAGGGCTAGGCGATAGTTCATTCTGTTTTACGTAGGGTCACCATTGTCTAAGCCAACTCGATGGCAACTAACAACACAGATCAGCAAAATGGAACCCTTTTAGAAGGAGAATTCTGCTGAAAGTAGAATGTTGATTCTCGTTTCTAATCAGGGTTAAAATGTCGGCGTGCGTTGGTTTACGAAGCACACTTTCCCCTTAGAGCCACGAGCACTAGCTGTTTACCTTGTAGTCACAGCTCAGCATGGGGAAAGGCATTAAATGTGACTGTGCTTTTCTGGGTGGGTTTATGCTTTTTGGGGTGGGTGGAACAGGACAGTCAGCCCCTCTCACTATTTTAGGTTTCATTTGCACTAGTGGTGAGAAGATTTAAGGAAGGGCAGCCTTTTCGATGATGGTGGACAAGGCTTTGTATTTTTAAGTGTGGTGAAACCTTGCCAAAAATCAGCCTTGTTGCTGTGGAGGAAACTCTGACTCGTGGTGACCCCATGCATGTCAGGGTGGAACTGTGCTTCACAGCGTTTTCAGTGGGTGATTTTTCAAAAGTAAGCCTTTCTACTGAGGCACCTGTGGGTAGACTCTAACCTCCAATCCTTCGGTTAGTAGTCGATAACTGTTTACAGCACCCAGGGACTCCAGGGAAACCACAAATGCCCCCAGAGTCATTTTCGGTCATCAGTTTTGTTTTTCTGAGTTAGGATTCTACACGCCCGTGGCAGCCTCTATAACCCATGCTTTGTAACTACGCCTTGAGTTTCCCAAAATATTATTACCAAGAGTCCTTGGGACCAGTCAGCTTATGTGTGTGCCTAATAACATAGCAGAATAATAGTGTGGGGCTTTAAAAACCACCCTTGGAAAGAGGTTTTCATTTTTTCACTCACAAAGCAAATAAGCTTCCTAATTAGCTACAACACGCCTGAAAAGCTCTGCTCCTACTAGTCAGCAAGCCCCTGCTCTGTGCTGCCTTGTATGACCTTCATCTCTGTTACAAGGACAGGCTGGCTGCTTTCTCCATTTCACTCATGTTCAAAGAACTCGTGGCAGGCAGTGGTAACCATGGCAACGAAGGCCATAAATTCCTGGAAGTCACATTCGCCGTCTCCATCACTGTCCAGCGTTTCCATGACTTTGTCCACAACCTCTTGCTCCTTGATTTCCTAAGAGAGTAAAAGGAGTTGCCCAATTTGTTTTTAAGTAGCATTTAGGGCTACCAAAACATGATTAAAAGTTAGATGAGTCTTATAATTTTTATTAAAAATAACCTAAGATAAAATGTAAAATACCAGAAATAATTTCTTCTGTCACCAGGGCCTTTATTGACTGGGCAGAAGTCTGTGGAGGTCTGTGCTATTTTGTTCCACCTTATTTTAGGTCCAGTGGAACCTGGGCTTCTTGCAAAGACTGAGTGGAAGAACCAAGATCTGAAAAACTACAGGTTGTTAAACAAAACACCTGGAAAAAGGAACTCTGGCCAGATCAGCCAGCGCATGTTCTATGCAGATGTCTTGAAGGAAAAAAATGAGGTTTTAGTACCTGTAAGTTTTCAGGTGTTTATGTGGAAGTCTATAGAGTGAAGGCTGTCAATGGATTTTAATTCACTGAAAGTTTTCTCTGTGGCCAGAATTACTCTGGGACACGGCCCAAATCTGTTTACTCCTTACATTCTTTTTCCCTCTTGAGTTGTTTTCTAGGGGTCATTAGAATTTTCCTTGACAGTCCTTCTGCCCAGCACGGAAGCCAAGTGAATGCTCTGCTTCTGAAGTAACGTACAAGGCCTCAGAGGAACAACTGCAGTGCTGGGTTACCAATGCCGCGCAGAAAGAATGTGGGCACTGGAGACTGGAGAAGAACATAAATGCAGATTGTTCAGAATAACAAATCCCCAGGGCAGGAGAGCTTGGCCCAAAGAAGCAACTCTAATGTACAAAGGCTACCTTGAATATAAAATATACACGTATGAGATAAATATGTAAAAGCTGCGGTTCTAGTGGGGTTTGGGTGGGACCTATGAGCATCTGCTAAAAGGTAAATGGGAGGAGTACATTAATTTCAATCATATTGTAGATTTCCCTCTAAACTGAAATTATCTCGGTAAAACTAGGCCAACAAATTCATGATGCCCTAAGACATTCGTTGTTATGTGCTGTAGAGTCGATGTGACTTGCGGCCACCCCATGTGACGGAGTAGAACTGCCCCGTAGGGTTTCCTAGACTGTAATCTATATGGGAGCAGGTCACCAGGTCTTTCTCCCATGGAGCCACTTGGTGGGTTCAAACCGCCAACCTTTTGGTTAGCAACTGAGTGCTGAACCGTGGTGCCACCAGGGCTCCTTTTGATACACTTACCATGAATTATTTGTCTTTTCTAAATGGTGATTCCAAGATGCTAATCTTTTTCTGTGTTTTAAAATTAGTAACTGGTAATAGGGGCCGCCACTGAACATTTACTGTATGCTAAGCTTTTTTTTTAAGCATTTGACAGACAGGGTCTCATTTCATCCTTTTTACAGGAGAAACTGGGACTTGTTAAGTCTGAAGGCAGAACTGGTGGGACTAGATGACATCATGCTGTGGAAGAGCTGGCAACTTGAATGCCTGAGAAAAAAAGTCCCAGGGCCTGAGCCTTAGGGATGCCCCTGGCACATCTGCAAGTCCCAGTCACTCGACTATGGAGTATTGGGGTGGGAGCAGTAACAGGAAGGCCCCAGCCAATCTCCCAGACAATGTGTAGTCTTTGTTGCTGGTTTTTTTGTGGTGGTTGTGTGCCATCAAGTTGATTCCAACTCGCAGTGACCCTATATGACAGAGTAGAACAGCCCCATAGGATTTCCCAGGCTGTAATCTTTATGGGAGGAGATCACCAGGTCTTTTCTCTCACAGAGCTGCTGGGTGGGCCCGAACCACCGACCTTTCGGTTAGTAGCCCAGTGCTAACCATTGCGCAACCAGGGCTACTGGTGCCCTGGGCTTATTGTCTGGCACTGAGTGGCCTAACTTGGGGAGGTCAGCTTCTCTTCACCAGGTAGAAGGGCTCTGCCCTGGTGCTTGTGTCTTCCCCAGAATTAGCATTTGGTCAGACTCTAGTGCATTGGTTCATTGTCCAGCCATTTCTCCTGCATGTCATAGGTCTCCTCTTAGTGATCCAGGAAAGTCCTCATCGGCAGGAAACATATCTCACATGTGTGCACCATGAGTATTTCAATCTGGCTCAAAGTGTGACAGGAGCCAGCTTAGGTTCTGAGCCCTCAGGGAACATCAGGGAACAGGGGGATTACAGTTCATTGCCAAGGGTACAAGGTTGGTGCGTAGTAGAGACTGGGTGGATGGCTGACCCAAGGGCACAAGGTTGGTGCGTAGTAGAGACTGGGTGGACGGCTGACCCAGGGGCGCAAGGTTGGTGTGTAGTAGAGACTGGGTAGATGGCTGACCCAAGGGGCAGTGGAGACAGTCCAGGTAGGGAAATACGTCCCTCAGTGTAGGTGTCTGGACATGCTTCCACCTCAGGCCAGAAAGTGAACTGCCTGGGGAAGAGCAAGGCTCTTCAGGAACCCTAGTTTCCTAAGTTAGGGGCCAACACTGAGGACAGTTTTTCCATCCAACATCACTTCCTCTGTGGAGCCTCCGGCACAACCTCAGGGCTCTGAAGGACATGCACAGACCTCTCTGATGCCCTCAGTAGACCGGATCACAATTATTCACTGATGTGCCCAGTTGGGGTGCCCCGAAGGCAGAGGCCATGTCCGTCATGTGTGTATCTCATAGTATTGAACACAGGCACCACTCAGTAAATGTTTGCTGAGTGTCTGGCATCTTTTATCTCCATGGTGCGTCCTGAACATATAGCTGAAGCCCAAATGGATCTGTTTCCCAAAGACAAAAGCTCATTTTTAAGTTTTCTTATGATATGTTTGCTATGGCCCATGTTATGTCATGAGCATATTTTCCATTCCATTCTACTATCATTATCGCTGTAAATTCTTAGATTTTCAGGGAAAAGTCACATAATTTGGGACCCATACTTTTGCTTTTAAGACAGCAGTTTTTCCTTAATGTACCTACTATACACAAGACAAATCAAGAAAATGAAAACAGTGGGGCCCCTCTAAGCTGCCTCAGTAATGAGGGGTCAGTTGTGCTTTCAGAAGCAACCCAGGAGTCCTGAAACAGATTTGGAATCACCTTCAGGGCATCTCAGAAGAGAATGTGTACAGGTGGCTTTATAAGTAGAAAAAAAAAAACCAAACCCATTGTGGTCGAGTTGATTTTGACTCACAGCGACCCTACGGGACAGAGTAAAACTGCCCACAGGGTGTCCAATGAGCCTGATGGATTCGAACTGCCAGGGTTTTGGTTAGCACCTGTAGCTCTTAACCACTACGCCACCACGGTTCCCAAAAAGGAAGATGGATAAACTGTTGATTTCACAAAGGAATACTCACCTCTAAAAAATGGGAAAGCTCATTGTTGATGAGCTCCTTGAGTTCAGACTTCTTTAGCTTGTGCTTGTCACCTTCCTTTCCAGAATATTGATGGAAAACATCAATGAGGGACACCATAGCCTTCTCCAGCTCAGACATCCTACAGGTTCTACAAGGGAAAGATGTCTTCTCATGTGCTGTGTTTTGTTTGGACATAAAACATTTAATGTAATGTCTGCAGAGACCTCTATCCAGGGTCACACACATTTTATCTAAGAATAAATTTGACAAGAAAAGTGCAGGCCCTTCCAAAAGATTCTAAGGAACATAAATATAGAACCTTGTTTTCCCCTGAATTAATATAAAAATTAAACTCATTTTTAATAAAGATCTTAATGCAATTTTTTATAGGTGAGCAACATGACAAAAAACAGTTGTCAAATCCAACTGGAAAAATAAATATGGTAGAATTGCCACAATTTATTTTTTCTTAAAGAAGAATATCGAGAGGCACCCTGACCTACCAGAAACGAAAATGTATTATAAGTCTGAACGATTGAACTGGTGTGTCCTGACAGAGGCGTAGAGAGAATGCAGCTGGAGGCTGAGCCGCAGCCCAAGCATTTCGTTAGTATTCATGAAGGCGCCTATCCAAGTGAATGGGGAAATGGTGGGTTATTCAAGAAACTGACTGGGACAAACCTTGGAAAGAAGTGTTTCTCTGTAGATACCAAAGCAAGAAGTTTCCTGCTTCCCTCATACCATGTACTTTATATCGTGGCCAGTGAATTGAGGAACTATTTCCTCAATCCCAGCAGCATGGCACTCTTTACAAAGGGTGGCTGGTTCATTGTCTCACAAAACTGAGAAGCTCAGGCAGAGACGTTTACCCACTTTGGACCTTGAATTCTAATCATTAAATCAAGTAAAAACCTTTGCAGTGCTGTAACTAAAAATAAATTTCACTGTTGAAAAATCACTCCCATGTTGAATATATCATTTACATCTTAAAATAAAAGTTTAAAATCTTATTTATTTCTAATCTCCCAAAGGGAACATGATTGAGGTTATTTTTGTCTTCGCCTGATCTTCGCCGAAGCCACGCTATTAGTAACCAGGGTACTTTGCTTAAATCCCTAAGAATCAGGTATTTCATATATATAAGACAATTCAGATGAGTTAAAATCTCTAAGATTTCATACTTTCCCATTCTTTGCCCTCAAGTTTTCAACTACTGATTTTTTTTTTTTTTTTTAAGAAACCTAGTAAACTTTTGCTTCATCCTGATGTTGCTTTAAGTCCATGATGATTTGGGGAAGAGAAGGTTCGATGATTTTTCTCTAAAGCATGAGTAATGGGTTTTAAAAAAAAAAGGCAAAAAACACATATTTCATATATGAACACCAATCCCATTGCTGTCAAGTCGATTCCAACTTACAGCGACCCCATAGGGCAGAGTAGAACTGCCCCAAAGGATTCCCAAGGGGTGGCTGGTGGATTCGAACTGCTAACCTTTTGGTTAGCAGCCAAGCTGTTAACCACTGTGCCACCAGAGCTCCATCATATATTATAAAATTATAGAACTCCATAAAATGTAGTTTTCTTCTTAACCTTACTGCAAATTCATTTTTTCTTCCCTGTGACTTAAGAAACGGTTGATGGTGTAAAGATTATCTTTTAAGAAAGTTGCAAGCAAATACCCATATTTCCTTCTCACTTCCCTTTGGGAAAGTTCTGCATTAATCTTTTTATTTTGGAAATGAGACTTCTGGAGCTTCCGCTGTTCAGGAAGACACACCTACACATCACATACACTCTGAGAGCCCACTCTAAAGGGCTCTACCTCTTTGAGGGATTGTAAGACTGAGGAAAGTTAAAACCCACCAAAAAAACCAAACCTGTTGCCGTCAAGTTGATTCCGACTCACAGCGACCCTATAGGACAGAGTAGAACTGCCCCATAGGGTTTCCGAGAAGCGCCTGGTGGATTCGAACTGCTGACCTTTTGGTGAGTAGCCATAGCTTTTCACAACTACGCCACCTGGGTTCCCTAAAACTCACCAGAAACCTAAGCTTTTTTTTTTTTTTTTTCTTTTTGACCCAATTCGTTGTTTATTTGTGAAGACCTTCCCCAACTGTCATGGAATTTTTGAGTGGTGTCCAGCAGGACATGGACATTTCAAATCGAGGGAAATGAGAAAACCAGGAAGTAATAACTTATCCAGGACCATGGAAGAAGTAAAAAGCAGGATGAAAATAAAACATTTGTTTATGATACAAGGCTAAACTGGTATTAGGTTCTAAACTGTTCTCAGCCCCAGACCCAATGCCCCAACTCATAGAGACCCTAAAGGACAGAGTAGAACTGCCCCATAGTTTTTTTAAGGCTGTAATCTTTATGAAAGCAGGCTGCCACATCTTTCTGCAGTGAAGTGGCTGGTGGATTCGAACCTCTGACCTTTCAGTTAGCAGCCAAGCACTTTAACCACTGCACCACTAGGGCTCCTATTCTGAGCCCCAGTGGGGAACAAAAAGTTAGAGAAGAGTTGGGGAAGAAGCATTTGTACCTCTGGGAAAATGTCAGCAATTGCTTCTAAGCCCTTAGACCTGAGGCTTCTCTGATTCGTGGTCACAGAAACAAGTAAAACGCACCTCTGGCTGTCTAGTGTGGACATCCTCGGGTCCACAAAGCAGTAATAAGATCAACAATTAAGATTTAAGCATGCAGTGCTGTTGACACTTTTGAAATGCTGCCAGTTATCTTAAGGACGCCTTTTAGCCACTACCCAACCCCTAGCCCCATCCCTTTCCCCCTTCTCTCCAAAGACAGAAAAGAGCCGCCCTTCCTCACCTGCTTTGCTGTTTTGTGGTCTCTGGCTGCAGCAGCGGAGTGGCAGGAGTGGCAGACAGAAGCAGGCTCTTATTCCTTCCTCCCAGGCGGAGGGGGAGTGGACCCTGGTGCAGACGCACTGCAGGCAGTGGCAGCCAATGGGGGCCAAGGGCGGGGAGGCGGCTGGGGCAGACAGGCCGGCACACAGGGCTGCATTGACCAAGCGACCGCCCAGGGACTTGCTGGACAGCCAGGACTGCGCAGGGGCCAAGGGAAAGAAAGAGCCCTGTTGGGCAGGAAGCAGGAGTCAGCTTTTTGCGCTTTTTTTTTTTTTAATTACATGAATATTGATGTTCCTCTCAAAAGCAGTGTGGGGGTGGGGAAAAGAGAGCGAGATGGATTAATTAATTCAAACAAAGCAAATGTCCAGCCAAGAACAAGAAGCTTCCAAGTACAGGCGGAATGTAGGAGATTAAGCACACAGGCATCGCTCAATAAATGTTTGCTGAGTGAATGCCCGGCTTCTTTTATTTCCGTGGTGAGGACCGAACATCTAGCTAGCTAAAGCCAAAATAGATCCTTTTCCCAAAGACAAAAGCTCATTTTTAAGAGTTTTCTTATGATATGTCCACTATGGCCCATGATAAGTCATGATGAGTATATTTTCCATTTTTTTTTTTTTTATTCTGCTATCGTTATCACTGGAAATCCTTAGATGAACCTCAACTGTCTTCCAGAGCCCTTCCCATAATGGTGAGGCCCATGGAGCCCCTCTCCCCTGTCTACAGGTTCCCCTGGTCTGGCCCCCACCTGGAGATGTGATGCCCTGTCAGGGCAGCGGGGGCTTCTCTGGCTGGAGCCAACACGGCTGCCTCCAGAAACTACTGAGTCCACTGTCAGCAAGGAGGGGGCTCCACCAAAACATGTGGTATAATGGATGCTTGATGCTTTTAGGGGAAAATCCTTGTTTATTATTGAAATATGTCCCCCCAAAAATCTGTGTATTAACTTGGCTAGGCCATGATTCCCAATATTCTGTGGTTGTCCTCCATTTTGTGATTGTAATTTTATGTCTAGAGGGTTAGGGTGGTATTATAACACCGCCCTTACTCAGATCCAGTGTAAAGGGAGTCTCCCTGGGGTGTGGCCTGCGCCACATTTTCTCTCTCAAAAGATGAAAGGGAAGCAAGCAGAGGGTTAGGGACCTCATACCACCAAGAAAGCAGCACCAGGAGCACAGCACATCCTTTGGACACGGGGTCCCTGTACCTGAGAAGCTCCTCAACCATGGGAATACTGAGGACAAGGACCTTCCTCTAGAGCCCACAGAGAGAGAAAGCCTTCCCCTGGAGCCAACGCCCTGCATTTGAACTTGTAACCTACTAGACTGTGAGAAAAAAATTTTTTCTTTGTTAAAGCCATCCACTTGTGGTATTTCTATTATGGCAGCACTAGAAGACTTTTTTTTTTTAGAAGACTAAGATGTACCCCAAGCCTCTCCCTCCACTGTCAGAGGCTGTCATAGTTGGATACCCACCCAACCCACTGCCTCAGAGTTGGATAGTACCTTAGAAATGTCCTGTCAGAGGGATCAAAATAGAGGATCCTGGACAGAGCTGGAGAAAAATGTGTAATAAAATTCTAACTCACACACATACACAAAAAAGACCAGACTTACTGGTCTGACACAGACTGGAGAAACACTGAGAGTATGGCCCCTAGACACCCTTTTAACTCAGCACTGAAGTCACTCCTGAGGTTCACCCTTCAGCCGAAGATTAGACAGGCCCATAAAACAAAATGAGACTAAATGGGCATACCAGCCCAGGGACAAGGTTGAGAAGGCAGGAGGGGACAGGAAAGCTGGTAATGGGGAACCCAAGGTCGAGAAGGGGGGAGTGTTGACATGTTGTCAGTTTGGCAACCAATGTCACAAAGCAATGTGTGTATTAACTGTTTAAAGTGAACTAGTTTGCTCTGCAAACCTTCATCTAAAATACAATAAAAAAAGAAACAGCCTGTCAAAACGCTCTGCTTTCCAAGATGAGAAGTAATGATGGTCTGCCCCTTGCTGAAGGCCCCACCACACCAGTCACAGGGAAGAGAAATACAACCACCTACCCCCCCACCACACCCACAATCCTACTGCCCAGCTTTAACAGCACGCTACCTCAACCTGCAAACACAGAAATCCAGTTTGTGGGTTCTTGTCAAAAAGTAGGCATTTCTTTTGACAAATTATGCAAAGGTATTGCCCCAAAACTTATCAGGTATGTCCGTGGTCCCCATAGGATATCTGAACCAGAATCAGTGCTCTCCTTCTGTTTCTCATTCAGGTTCAAACTGGCCGTGAAGTACCAATGCACAAAGATATCTGTGTACACAGTTGTTTTCTTGTCATTTATTTTAACCAGAAAATTCTTGACTATTCAACATCCATAAATGTGCCCTGGAAATAGCACAGAACTGTGAGTCATGGGGCTTGAGTTATCCCAACCCAGACCCCCACCCAATCTCCTACACTCCCATAGCACCGGTGTGTCACCTCTTGCATGCCAGGCACTGGAGCTGTGGGAATGGCCACCCTGCAAACCTTAACCACTTCCCCAGAACGGCAGCATAGACTCTGAGTTTACCATACAGTATACACATAAAATATTCAGCCTACTCCTGCAGGGGTTAAAGGAAAAATTGTGGAGTACACTCACCCAACTACTCCACACCTACTGTATGCAGGGTGTTGGGCTCAACTTTGGGGACCCAGGCAGGCCCGCCCTCTGGAGACAAGACACCACAACTTCTTGGGATAGCCAACAGCATTCGCCCTGTCCCAGGGTCTATAGGAGCAGACGAGGAGAAGGGGGAGAGGAAGCTCTTCAGAGAGGTAGGCGCGTGGTGCTGGGGCAACCTGGCAGGAAGAGGAACTCCCACTTGGATGAGAAGGGCTCCCTAGTGCTATGGGCCCTCAGAGTGATTTCGCTCAGCCCCCACAGGAACACACAGACACAAGGCCTTTAGAAGAAGAGCATGGGGAAGGACATGAGAGCTTTCTTTGGTCACCATCCCATCCCTGTGCTGAACAGTACCCAAATCTACGGCCTCGCCAAGGTCCCGCAGATTCATATAACTGCTAGGTTTGAATCTCAGCTATGCTACTTAACATTTGTGTGACTTTGGGCAAATTAATAAATCTTTCTGTAAAATGAAATGATCACTGTCCTACCTCGCAGGGTGGTTTTATTGTAATTGGGTGAGAACTCCAATTGTAGCTGCTGTGCCGGATGACGTGTCTTTACTAGAGAAAGTCAGCATAGGACCTGGCGCTTGATATGCAGCTGTTGATCTAACTAATGCCTTTTTCTCCACACGTAATTGCCAAGATCGTCAGAGACAGTTTCTTTTACCTAGAAGGGCCAACAATACACCCTCACAGTGTTGCCTTGGGGACATGCTAGTTCTCTTGCTCTCTGCCATAGTATAGTGTCCAGAGATCTTGATCATCTCAATGTTTAACAAAGCATCACACTGATCCACTATATTCATGATAATATGCTGATTAGATCGATGAACAGGAAGTAGCAATTGCTGTAGGTGCTTTAGTAAGACGTGAAAAATAGAGGATGGGAGATTAGCACATGAAAATTTAGGGGCCCACCACCTAGTGAAGTCTCTTGAGGGGGAGTTCAGCAGTCTGAGACATGCCAAGATATCTCCTCCAAGTGAAAGATAACTTGCTGCATCTTACACCACCTACCATGAAAAAGAACAACACTTAGTAGAGCTTTTGGGATTTTATGTACATCATATACTGCATTTGAGTTTGCTACTTCAACTCATAAGCCTGGCAGTTTCAAGTGGGAACCAGAGAAAGTTTAGGTTGGCACAGGTTGCTTTACCACTTGGTCCTTAGGATCCAGCAGATCCAGTGATATTCAAAGTGTTTGTGCTGCCTAGGGATGCAGTATGGATCCTCTGACAAGCACCAATAGGAGACTCACACTACAAGCGTCTAGGACTTTGGACTAAGTCTGTGTTCTTTTTGGAAGTTAACTCTTCTCATTTTGAGAAAAAGTTTCTGGCTTGCTCTAGGGACTCAGTAGAGACAGAACATCTGACTGTGGTGCGTCAGGTGATTATACAGCCCAAAGATTGTCTGACTCACCTAGCCATAAGGTTGAGTGTGCATATCAGCAATCTATCATCAAATGTATATAAGAGACTGATTGTCATGGATTGAATAATGTCCCCCCAAAAAGTGTGTATCAACTTGGTTAGGACATGATTCCCAGTATTGAGTGATTGTCCTCCATCTTGTGATTGTAATTTTATGTTAAAAGGATTAAGGTGGGATTGTAATACCACCCTTACTCAGCTCACCTACCTGATCCAATGTAAAGAGAGTTTCCCCGGGGTGTGGCCTGCACCACCTTTTATCTCTCAAGAGGTGAAAGGGAAGCAAGCAGAGAGTGGAGGACCTCATACCTCCAAGAAAGCAGCACTGGGAGCAGAGAGCGTCCTTTGGACCTGGGGTCCCTGTGCCTGAGAAGCTTCTCGGCCATGGCAAGATTGAGGACAAGGATCTTCCTCCAGAGGCGACGGAGAGAGAAAGCCTTCCCCTGAAGCCAATGCCCTGAATTTGGACTGGTAACCTACTAGACTATGAGAAAATAAATTTCTCTTTGTTAAAGCCAACCACTTGTAGTATTTCTGTTATGACAGCACTAGATGACTAAGACACTGGTCTTAGCCAAATAGAAAGGTACAAGTCAGTTGCATGAGTAGGGGACTCAGACTCCTTTGACACCAACTCCTGTCACATCGCCTCCTCTCTCACCCATGTCCATGACCTTCTGCAGCGTTCCTTACAACTGTTTGTGGAAGAAAAAACTTGAGCCTGGTTTGCAGATGGGTCTGCATGATAAGCTAGTGGGCCTAAAGTGGACAGGGGTAGTTAGCACTACAGCCCCACTCAAGGGTGACACTGAAGGACAATGGTGAAAGTAAGTCCTCCCAGTGGGCAGAAACTCCAGCAGTATGTTTGGTTCACTGTGTCTGGAGTGAGAAGTAGTCAGAAGTGTGGAACTACATTAATTCATGAGCGGTTGCTAATGGTTTGGATGGTCAAGGACTTGGAAGGAACAGGATTGGAAAATTGGTGATGAAGAAGGCTCTGTGAAAGGCATGTGGATGGACCTCTTCTGGGCTCATTCTGTGAAGATATTTGTGTTCCATGTGAACGCCCGCCAAAGGGCATTCACTGCAGAAGAGGCTCTGAATATTGATCCCCCTGTGCATGCTAGTCAGCCTTTTACTCCAGCCATCCCGGTGCTTGCTTAATGGTCCCATGAAGAAAGTAGTCACGGCGGCAGAGATGGAGGTGTGCATGCGCTCAACAACATGGACTTTACCGTGCCGAAGCTGACCTGGCTACTGCTACCATTGATTACTGAATCTATCAGTTGTAGAGACCAACACTGAGTACTCCACATGTCATCATTACCTGGAGTGACCAGGCAGCGGGTTAATTACATTGGACCTCTCCCATCATAGAAGTGACAGAGATTCAGCCTCACTGTAATAGATAAAATATTCTAGATATGGACTTGACTTCCCTGTCCGTATTGCCTCTGCCAGTACCAGCACCCATGACCTCACAAAATGCCTTATCCACTGCACTGGCATCCTGGACAGCATTATGTCTGATCAAGGACCTCACTTTACAGCTAAGAAAGTGCAACAATGGGCCCATGCCCATGAAATTAGCTGGTCTTACCACATATTCCATAACTCAGAAGTGGCTGATCTACTTGAAAGTTGGAATGACTTACTAAAGAGCACTAAATGGGAGACAACACTCATAAAGGACATGGTCCTATCTTACAGGATGTAGTACACGCACGGTTGTACCGTGAAACACGTGCAGGATGCCATCAGTTGGATTCGACAGCAACAGTTTTGGTTTTGTATGGTGCTGTGTCTCGCATAGCCAGAACACATGGGTCTTGAAATCAAGGAGTGGAAGCATGAGTGTTTCCTCTCACTATCACACTTAATAACCCATTTGCAGTATTTTTGCTTCCTGTCCCGTCAACTTTGAGATAGTTTGGAGATCCTGGTCTCCAAGAGAGGAATGCTTCCATTGAATTGGGAGTTGAGACTGCCACCTGGCCGTTTTGGGCTTCTTATCCCTCTGAACCAACAGGCCAAAAAGGGTTAATCTACTGGGTCAAGAGATTGATGCCAGTTACCAAGGGGAGACTGGGTTACTGCTATACAATGGAAGCAAAGAGGACTGTGTATGGAACCCAGGGAATGTTCTGAAGCACCTCTTATTACTTTCATGCCCAATGGTAAAGGTTAGTAGAAATCTACAACGACAAAGATAGGACTATTGAAGACTCAGACCCATGTGGAATGAAAATTTGGGTCACTGTACCCAATAAAGCACCCAGAGATATGGAATGGATAGTTGAAGAAGGAATCAGCTATGACCTCATGACCCTTTATATAAATGAGGACTGTAGTAACTAACTACATGGAAACCTTGGTGGCGTAGTGGTTAAGTGCTATGGCTGCCAACCAAAGGTTCGGCAGTTCGAATCCGCCAGGCCCTCCTTGGAAACTCTATGGGGCAGTTCTACTCTGTCCTATAGGGTTGCTATGAGTCGGAATCGACTCGACGGCACTGGATTTTTTTTAGTAACCACATATTTTGTTTGTTATACATATGTGTTTATTTTTGTATATTAACCACTTACTTCTTCTTCCCATTTCCCTTTTCTTTTAATAGACAAGTAGTTGAAAGGTTAACTGAATATTCAGTGGGACCATAAATATATATGAGGAGTGATTAACATAGCCGGCAGTGGTTACGATGTCTGTTGGGACGTGCATTTTCCCATTTGGGGAAGGGTGAGAGCTTATTTACCTGTAAAAAAAAGATAACTGTATCTTTTTAGGTAGAAATGTATCTTTTTTTTTCTTTTTTGGTTATAAGGAAGTTCAAGTGTGTAAGAAGTTTGCCTGTGGAAGCTGAGTAACCAAGGGGTGGTATGCCAGTTATCAATTTATGGGTTCTCAGGTCTAAATTCACCCTTTGGTACTTGCCCTACATTAATGACTGGGTTCTTTAATCATTTCTCCTTTACAGTAAGCATGATGTTGAGCTTTGCTAGTAAAGAGCGTTGGAGGGACGTTGCAGGAGGAAGGGGGCTTTTCTTTCTGGCTCCGGTATAATGTGTTTTGCTTTGTCTTTCTCCTGTTTCACAGTCTTTCCGCAGTACTTGTGTGTGGGTATATCTGGTTGACCTCTGCTCTAGCCACACATTCAGAGAGGGCAGGCTTTCATAACTTGCAGCCTGGCTTTGTCCTGGTGACCACCTTCCAATGGCTCTCCTGACATGGACACTGCACACTCCAAAATCTGCCTTCACATCAGCTCCCAACTCCCTCTGCATGTCCACACACCAGCCTAGCTCACCTGTGCCCTGGAATGTTGTTTCTCACAGCCTTCCTGGTATGGTCGCTACACATACAGGGTTGTACCCACACGGCACCCCAACTCTCTCTGTGCACCCACCCACCTATCAGCCTTGGTTTGCTTGTGCTCCATAGGGTTGTGCCAAGAACAGTGAGGGGTCTGGGATTTTACCTTACTTGCAAGCTAACAAATTAGCCTGTTATTGTTTCATAGATGCTGGCAGAAGACACAAGAATCCTAGGTCAGAGACAAAGGACTGTATTACTCACGGCAAAAGCAGTAACCAAACCGTCATGTTGGTTCCCTCTTGCTGAGTCCCAAGGCTGTAATGCAGATGAGCCTAGAACAATGCATGCAGTGGGTTGAGTTATAGGAGAGAAACACTGAGCTTGGGGAATTCACTCCTTTCAGAGTGGTAATAAGTGTGCTCTTTGTCCTCATTTCTCAGGGTTGATCACTACAAACACAACTCAGAAATGGCCTGGGTAAAGAACAGCCAGACTTGCATTCTTGGCATACCTAGCAATACCGCGCAGGGATAGTCAGGGCCCATGGCAGATTGCCTATACCAACGGATGTTTTAAATTTCTCTTTGCAGTTATTGCCCTATCATAGTTTGTAATGCTTTATATTAAACTTGTCCTGTTTAAATTACTATGTGGTTTCTGTCTACTGATTAGACCCGAGCTAATACCAAAAAAATAAAACCAAACCCAGTGCCATCGAGTCGATTCCGACTCATAGCGACCCTATAGGACAGAGTAGAACTGCCCCATAGAGCTTCCAAGGAGCGCCTGGTGGATTCAAACTGCCGACCTTTTGGTTAGCAGCCATAGCACTTAAGCACTACGCCACCAGGGTTTCCCCAAGCTAATACACTAAAAAAGCTTAATAGTTTTTTGGAACTCTTAGTCTAACATTTTTTTCAGAATAAAAAAGATAATATTTGGAAAGAGTAAACTTATCAAAAAGGGACTAAATGGAAAAAAAAGAATAGCACCGATGCCTACAGTCAGTAGTTTTTTTTTTTTAGTATGTTGTTGTTAGGTGCCGTCGAGTCAGTTCCAACTCATAGTGACCCTATCCATATACAACAGAATGAAACACTGCCAGGTCCTGCGCCATCCTTACAATCGTTGCTGCGTTTGAGCCCATTGTTGCAGTCCCTGTGTCAGTCCATCTTGTTGAAGACTTTCCTCTTTTTCACTGACCTTCTACCTTACCAAGCAAGCATGTTGTCTTTCTCTAGGAACTGATCCCTTCTGATAACATACCCAAAGTAAGAGAGACAAAGTCTGCCATTCTCACTTCCAAGGAGCAGTCTGGCTATGCTTCTTCCAAGGCAGCCCACGGTATATTCAGTACTCTTTGCCAACGCCACAATTCAAAAGCATCGATTCTTCCTCGGTCTTCTTTATTCATCGTCCAGCTTTCACATGCATATGAGGCGATTGAAAATACCATGGCTGGGGTCAGGCGCATCTTAGTCCTCAAGGTGACATCTTTGCTTTTCAACACTTTAAAGAGGTCTTTTGCAGCAGATTGACTCAATGCAATACATCATTTGATTTCTTGACTGCTGCTTCCATGGGCACTGATTGTGGATCCAAAGAAAATGAAACCCTTGACAACTTCAATCTTTTCTGTTTATCATGATGTTGCTCATTGGTCCAGTTGTGAGGATTTTTGTTTTTTTTTATGTTGAGGTGTAATCCAAACTGAAGGCTGTAGTCTTTGATCTTCATCAGTAAGTGCTTCAAGTCCTCTTCATAAAATCCTCAAACTGATGTAACAAGACATTGTAAGCAGAAATAGCCCACTTATAAATGAAACATGCACTGTTGCCCAATTAATAAAAAAGCTTATGGAGATTAGGAGACAATAAGGAGCTAGTTTTTGCAGTGGTTACTACATGTTTCCCAAGAGAGTGAGACCAAGGAACTGCTGGATGCGACACCTGGGAAGGAAGGCATTTACTGTGAATGACTACTGAAACAACTCTTAGGATTTTGTTTTCTCTGTCGCCAGGAGCCATCCAATTGATTAGTGGTCACTGCATTGTTGAGAAGTACCCAGTATTTTAGTCCGCAAAATTTTGGGGATAATTGGTAGAGTGGTGAAGGAGAATCAAATCCCACTATGTCTAGTCCACATCACCCCTCAATACCAAAAGAATTCTACGTGTGACCTCTACTCAGTTCTTCTATTCTCACAGCAAGGACCCACTGAGCGGAGGAGGTAGGGTGATGTGACTTCCGGGCTCCCAGAAAGTGGGGATTCCAGCATTTGTCAAGGGAGAGAGGAGGGCTCCACTTCGCAGGCAAGAGTGCCTTCTCCACGCAGGCAGTGGACTGGAGATGCTGGTGGATCAACAAGCACCCCTTCATAGATGCAAAAGTTTGGGGAAGGTCTTCAGTCACTTAGATATTCCTTCTGTCTTCAGACCACCATTCATCCACTTAGCAAACCCTTTGTTGTTGTTGTTATTGTTGCTAGTTGTCGTAGAGTCAGCTCCAACTCATAGTGACCCCATGTGTGCAGAGTAGAACTACTCCATAGCAGCAAACCCTTAAAAAAAAAAATAGCACCAGTTAATTAGGTAATCAGTGCCAAGCCTAGCTGGGTCTGTTGAAGAGGTCATTCTGGCTTGTATTTTCCAGAAGGAAAGCTTTCAAGCAACGGCATTCTTTTCTCATACAAAGGACAGTGCCATCCGCCACCAAGCTGCTCACGAGGTTTGGTCACAGTGATTGATGTCCATAAGGAGAAAAAGAGGCTTGTGTTCTGAAGGAATGTGGGTGGCTTGCATCAGAGGCATGAAGGAGAGGGGACAGAAAGCTTCTGTTGTAGTCGAGGCAAGTGTCAGTGCCATGAGAATTAATTGCTTTTCCTAGTCTAATGAATGTTACCACCAGCTAGCAGGAGGCCACGGGGCAAGGGCTCGGACTCTGGAGTCTTGGAGCCAGGTTCCAATCCTACCCCTGTCGAGAGACCTTCAACAGGTGACAACCTTTCTCACATCAGTAAAAGAGGGGAAAAGCAATGCCCCTTCACAAAGTTGGAAGATTCAAATAAATTTTAAACACATACCCAAGTACATATAGTGTGAAGTGCCTTGTACCCATGACACACCAATTAATGATCATTATTATTACAGAATTACTATTCTTGTCTATCCAAAGCACCTGGAACTGTCAGGTGGACTCCTGGCACACGACACAGGCAATGCCAAGCAAAGAACAGCGAATAAAAGAAGTACCGAGATTGACTTGTGAGCCGGACGTCCTAGGGTTGAATAATGCAGGATGACCCTATTGCTTAATGCAGAATACTTTGAATCCAGGGGGCCCCCCATTTGGCAATTTGTGAAAGAATATCTCTATTTCATGGGCATCACATTTTACTATTTTTGCACCACATCAAATTCCGTGAATCCATTTGGTTCCTAACCAGTCATCCCAAAGCTGATGCTCCCATCCAGAAGTGTGAGCCCAGCGTGAGCAGAGGCAGGAGCAGAGAGTGGCACCGCCAGGCAGCTGCAGGGCTGTTCGCCGCCACACGGCCGTTTGCTTTGGATCCATGGCAACGTTAGGGCTCAGCTCAAAGCAACAGGCTTTTGTTTTTCTTTCTTTTTCAACTTTTTTCCTTTTTTTTTTTAATTTGAGGAGGAACTGGAGGTTGGAACATAGGGATCACACCCCCGAACAAAGGCACTTTCACGGCACTGGCTGTGTGTGTGTGTGTCGTCCAAGAAATGTGCTTAGAGAAATGTGAGAGGGGGTGTTTGACCTGGTGCCAGGGAAAGCTATAGAAATGAAGAACCGTGAGTTTTGCCCTTACCGTAGAATTCTGCCGCAAGTATTTATTCCAGTATATACTTTTTAAAACTTTAAGTGACTCTTGGAAATTTGCCATAAAATTATGTCAGGTTTAAAGTTTTAAAAATCACCTCCAGCGGCTGCCGAGTCAGCTCCGACTCACAGCGACCCCACGTGTGTCGGAGTAGAACTGTGCTCCAGCAGGTTTCAGTCGTGAAAGTTTCAGAAGTAGCTCGCCAGGTCTTTCTTCTGAGATGCTCGGGGTGGACTCAAACCTTCAACCTTTTGGTTAGCAGCCAAGCATATTAATGGTTTTCACCATCCAGGGACAAAACAAACAAACAAACAAACAAAAAACACTAGATTAGCTTATTTGGCTCATTTACTCAATAGAAATGTTTTTAATTTAACCACTGTAAAAATAATACATTTTTCACGGCTTTGTCCTATCCTTTAGGACGTTTGTGGCCACAGAATAGCATAGCATATTTAACCACATTAAGCGAAATAAAAAAATAATCAGTAAGAAAGATTGTTAAAATTATTTAACTAATAATTAGTTAATGTAACTAGTTATGTTCATACATTTGATTGAAAAAAAATGCCTTTGTGGAAATGAACCATCATCAACAAGAATGACTGGTGGAAGGAGAATTGGTTTATTTATTTTAGAGGTTTTAAATAAAAAGAATGCACCAAACAAAATAGAGAATTTTAAAGATAAGGACATGTAAATCTGAAAGCCTAATCCCAACAGTTTTCTTATTACAAGGAATAATATCTTTTGATTTTTAAAAAGGAACTTTAAGTTAAAGATACCGTAAAGAGCCTGGCGCCACATGGAAAAATTTTGACGTAACTGAGTTGTATCCACAGGTGTTATTGTTGGGTGCCGTTCAGTCGGATCCAACTCACAGCGATAGAACAGAACTTTCCCCACAGGGTTCACCAAAGCAGATCAACAGGCCTCTCTACTGCAGAGCCATCGGATGGATTTGAACCACCAGCCTTTCAGTCAGCAGCCGAGCGCTTAACCTTTGCGCCCCCAGAGCTCCTTATCCACAGGTATATTTAGTATCAATCAAGCGGTGCTATAAATAAACATGTAAAGGATACTTAGGCAGCACCCCAGGAAGAATGAACCATCCTTGGAGATGAAAATTTAAAGTAGCTTCTTTAATAAAATTGAATAAGTTTATGTGATTCTCGTAACGCATGTTAACATTGTTTGTTAAACATTTAAAATTAATTAGCTGTTATTAGGCTTCTCAATGTACCTTATGTAATATTTTTCTATCTCTAGCTCAACTAATGCATTCTTAATATATTGAAACTTTTTTCAAGGTTTATTGCAGCAAGCTTCTGAATGCAGCCTTTGGGGGTCCTCCAGGGGTCTCTAGAATGGCTCTGGCGGATGCCATTGGAGCCCCCTCCGGGAGGCCCAGAAGTGTGCTGTGCCCCTGAACTGCACACTCCCTTCTGTCCGCTCCCCAGGAAGGCTGACTTGGCTCCGTGGGGGCCCCAACTCCAGGCAGGATGGTGAGATATGGAGGCAGACGAGGACAGCGCTCTGAGGGTATCAGTTTCTAAAACACAAGCGCCAGGCACCCAGGGAGAAGAGAGCACAGCCTGTGTTGAACCCCCTCCAGAGGACTAGAGGCAGCCTGCTGACGCGGCTTTTCCTATAATAATAACAACAACGTCGCCACCCGTTGCTGAGCACTTGCTGGTTCTACCCTCAGCCCGTGAGGCTGGGCAGGTAGGACTCTCAGTCCCAGGGAGGCTCAGGAGACCTCTCCCAGCCAGGGAGTAGAGTGGGGATGTGGGCCCAGGCTGTGAGCCCACCCTGGAGCAGGGCCGCACAGTGGCTCCTCGCCTGGATAGGCTTCACACATAGAGTGCTGTCATGGGTTGAACTGTGTCCCCCAAAAATATGTGTATCAATTCGGCTGGGCCGTACGTCCCAGTGTTGTGTGATTGTCTACAATTCTGTCATCTGATGTGACTTCCCTATGGGTTGTAAATGCTATCGCTATGATGTAATGAGATGGATTAGTGGCAGTTATATTGACAAGATCTACAAGATTAGATAGTGCTTCAAGCCAATCTCTTTTGAGATATAAAAGACAGAAGTAAGCAGAGAGACAGGGAGGCCTCACAGCACCAAGAAAGCAGCACCAAGAGCAGAGCAGGTCCTTTGGACCCAGCATCCCTGCACCTGAGAAGCTCCTCGACCGGGGAAGATTGATAACAAGGACATTCCTCCAGAGCCAACAGAGAGAGAAAACCTTCCCGTGGAGCTGACGCCCTGAATTCAGACTTGTAGCCTACTAGATTGTGAGAGGATAAATTACCCTTTGTTAAAGCCGTCCACTTGCGGTATTTCTGTTACAGCAGCACTAGATGAGTAAGACAAGCACCAATCTCTGCGCATTCCTACTCCTCAGCACAGGGATTGTGTGCTCCAGAGTCCTCCCTCCTGGCCCGGCTGATTGTGAGTGCTCCCACTAGGCAGAGTGCTCCTGCCAGGCCCTACGTGGTCAGCAGCTCTCAAACTTCAGTGTGCTCTGGGCACTCATGGAGCAGGATTTTGGAGGTAAACTCTGGTGGTAGAAGAGGTTCCCTCAGACAGCGAGCTGAGAAACACAGCTGGAATGCAAAGAGTTTCTCTTATATATGGCTTTTCTGGGCTCGGGTTTATAAGTTTGCCAAAAATTATTGACTGGGCCACAATCTGGCAAAGGATTATTCAAATACTATGCAAATAGGAGCTTGAAAATCCACCCAAATAGGATTTAGTAACTTGCAGTCCTGCTAGGAGATTAGTCGGTTTTGCCATCCTGCCAGGCTTATATAAAGGCCAATCCCACAGAGGTTTAGGGGGAACCTCACTACCGTCAAGAAAATCCTGGAGTGGAATGCCTCCTTTGGACCTAGGGTTCCCGTGCCGAGAACCACCTAGACCTAAAAGAGAGAGCTGTGACACTAAAGATGGCATGAGAGGACAAAGAAAGGACAGCAGAGCTCAGCAGCAGAGAAAAGGTGGCAGCAGTACGAGAGGCAGAACAAGGAGACGGGTGTGAGAAGTCCCACAGAGAGAGAGAGCTGAGCGCCTTCAGGCAGGAGGCTTGCTGTAGACCAGGGTGCTTCTGAACAAGTGTCAGCAGAGCTAAAAGAGCTGTAACAGTTGCCTGAGCAGTGCAGAGGCCAAGAGGGGCCTGATGGCAGAGGCCCGGGGGATCTTGGGCAGGGGTCTTTCCACCAGGGGCAGAACATCTGAGAGAAGGGCACGTGCACAGCCGAGAAGGCCTGCCTGTGGGCACAGCCAGGAAGGAGCTGAGATCTGTCCTGGATGGAACAGTTGATCCTGTCTTCTGAGTTGTATCCTGTTGATTCCAAGTTGATCCTGAGCCTGAGTCATAGCCTGTTAGTTTCCTAATGTACTCCATAACTGTGAGTATGGTCTGTGAGTTCTGAGTGGCCATTGCAATGAATTATTGAAACCCTACAGGGAAGCAGAGAGTGCCATCGGGGGTGGAGGGAGGGTTGGCTGGTGTCAGAAATGATGAAAAATTTGGAGAGTGGAGGTGTGTCTGACCTCCACCTCATAGGAGGCAGCTTTATGCTGATCTTGATTTTTATCCCTCGTGGATGTAGGTGAGTTGTGATGCAACATTACAAAACCCCTCTGCTCATCCCTGTTCACAGGGGGCATCAATTGGTTCAAAGAGGATGGCCCCCATGACAGGGCTACACAGTGCCCATATGACAAGTTGTGCTCAAAAGAAACTTTGGCTGTGGGGCATGCATGAGGAAGCCCCTGGGAAGGGGGCGAGGGGCTTAGCAGGCATTCTGAGGCTTGCCTGTCCAGTGATCATATGATTCTCCATCATAATATGGGGAAGCTGAGACTCAAGACAGAGGAAGTAACTTATCCAGCTTTCATTACCGAGTAAGTGTTGAAGCTGGAATTCAAACTCCCGCCTGCTCCAGAATCCAAGCTCCAACTGCAGTGAAATGCTGCTTTTTTGCCCTGTAGCATATAAAAATGCCCTCCTCCTCCAAGAAATAAAAGAAAAAAATTTTTTTCTGTAGCTTTTTGGAGCTAAGTCGTTCTTTTTGAAAATTCAAATTTTCTGAAGCCTTCAGGTAAGATATGAATAAAAGTGAAAGCAAGGCCTAGATTTGATTCTTCAATCTTTGTTTTCCTCAGAGCTTTTCTAAAAACAATATAATAGGAAGCATTTTCATGTATATCTGAATCACTTAAATTTGGTCAGAGATTCCTTATAAATAAAAACCAATCATAAGTCTACCATTTAAAAAATTTCGTGTGTTTCTACTCACAACTGCCAAAGGCGATTGAAAGACTTTATTAAGAAGTGGCCAGAACTCATCAGTGAAATTATGTTCCTGCCAGTCTCTTGGCCCACACATGTAGGAAAGGCTGTTTCTTAAATACAATATTCTAGTTGCTATTGCTGCAGACAAAATACCCCAAGGCTTAGCAGCTTAAGACAAAAACCATTTTGGTTGATCCCATAGGCTCTGTAGGTCAGGATTTTGACTGGGCTTGGTGGGACTATTCTTTTGCTCCATGTGGCGCTGACTGAGGCCACTGTTGGTATTCAGCTGGCACTTAGTCTGAAGGGTCCAAGGTGGACTCAGTCACGTGTGGTGCTTTGGTGGAGATGGCTGGGAGGCTGGCTCAGCTAGGGCTATCAACTGGATCTTTGCTCTGAGACCATTTATTTTTTTCATTGAGAATCTTCTGCAGGAAGAGACTGGGGATAAAAAATAGTTTCATTTTTTAGCCCAGAAGGTCCTGGTTCTTTCATAGTTCCTCTTTCTTTCTAGAAGGAATATAATAATTCCTTCTTTAGCTCATCTCTCTCTAACCATTTCTCGCTTTTCTTTAAGCCTTTAATGACAGTCTTTAAGGCCTGCCAGGCTTCCAATAACAGTGTCCCCAAGGCCTTTCTAGCTTCCATCTGTTGCCTAATGCCATATATTTTAGGTTTCTTTTATGGCAGCATCCTGCTTCAATGTACCAAATTATGCTCCAGTTACTATAGCTTTATAAGCAACAGCATTTAACAGCATAAAAACCCAACCATTTCTTTTATCCACATAGGCACAGTGGGCCAAGCAGAGTGGGGATAGCTTAGCTCAGCTCAATGTCTGGGGCCTCAGCTGGGGAGACCAGAACAGCTGGGGTGACTCAGATTGTTGGAGTGGGATCATCTGAAGGCTTCTTCACTCCCATGCCTGGCACCTGGCAAGAGATGACTTGAAGTTTGAGCTCAGGTGGGACCGTTGGCTGGAGCACCTACAAGCAGAGTCTACATGTGGTGTGGGCTTTCGTGCAGTGACTGGGTTTTGAGGAGTGTCCTGAGAACAAGCATCTGAAGAGACCAGAGAAAGGTGTCTGACGTTTAGTTAGCTAGCCTTGGAAGTCACCATCGGTCTCCTACTCTATCAGTTGAAGCAGATACAAGCCCACTCAAATTCAGGAGGAAGGAGTATGGACAAGATTTCTTTCTTTTTTATTGTGATTTGAGTGAAAGTTCACAATTCAAGTCAGTTTCTCGTACAAAACATTATACACACATTGTTAAAAAAAAAAAAAAAAAAACCACATTGTTATGTGACCCTAATTGCTCTCCCTACAATGTGGCATCAGACTCCTCCTATCTACCCTGTATTTCCCATGTCCATTCAACCAGCTCCTGCCCCCCTCTGCCTTCTCATCTCACTTCCAGACAGGAGCCGCCCATTTATTATAGCTGCACACTCTTTACCAGTATCATGTTATGTTTTAGAGTCCAGTCTAATCTTTGTCTGAAAAGTTGGCTTCAGGAATGGTTTTAGTTCTGGGCTAACAGAGAGTCTGGGGGCCCTGTTTTCTGGGATCCCTCCATTCTCAGTCAGACCATCAAGTCTGGTCTTTTTACTAGAATTTGAGCTCTGCACCCCACTTTTTCCTGCTCCATCAGGGACTCTTTGTTGTGTTCTCTGTCAGAGCAGACATTGGTGGTAGCTGGGCACCACCTAGTTCTTCTGTGGATCCTATTTCTTGATGGAAAAGGTATCAAGGAATTTTCAGCCATTAGAAAAAAAGAAACCTACCATAGTCCATCCTCTGGCTATGAACTATTTACATACAGTAGAAAGCACAGATAATTTTCTTTTTAAAGATATTATTAGGAATTATTTTTAAATTGAGATAACATTTACATACAGTATTAAAAAAAATACAGAGGTGGCGCCAAGACAGAAGAATAGCCAGATGCTTCTGGCTATCCCTCCTATGACAAAGACCCAAAAAATCAAGTGAAACAATTACATTTATGACAAGCTAGGAGCCCTGAACATCAAAGGCAAAGTTAGAAAACAGACTGAGTGGCAAGGGGAGAGAGAGACTGTTCAGAAGCAGAGAGGAATTGCCGGACCTGAATGGCTGAGATCCCTCAAACACCACTCCCATGAATGGCTATGGCAGGCTGGTGGTAGCGTTTGGCCACCGTTTTCTCAGGGAGAAGCAGCCAGCCAACCAACCTACTCACACCTCCAAATCCAGAGAAGAATGGCACTCTCAGCAAAGCTAAGTGCTTCCATATATTTTACTGTGCCCCCTGCCCCCAAGCTGGCTTCAGTGGCTATAGGTTTCCCTGGGCCTAACACCCTGAGCCCTGCTCCCAGACTTGGAGAAGGAATAAATTTACAACAAGGGGAAAAGATAATTTGCCAGCTCCACTAACCTGGGGAGCTCAGGACAGAAGCAGCTCCTATCCAGGCATAAATGGCCTGTGGACTTTGAATACCTTTCCCTCCTGCATGGACCTGTGTGGGCCTATTCCAGGAGAAGAGGCCCTTGCTGGCAGACTGTGACTGTTTAAGTGGTGCTGTGGAGAGGTGGGTGTTTGATATTTTAGATGGCTTTGCCTATTAAACAGGGTCCCCACCTACCCACATCAGGGGCCTAAGGACTGGTGGCTCCACTCAGGCCACCCAGACACCCACAACAGGGGACCAAGGATAACTGTTACCTCCCATTCCTTACAACCAAAAGCACTGGGTGCTCATGGTCTGTCTGCAGAACGCACCCACCTGTATGCTCTAGGGAACAGGGATGTGCTTTCCTCAGAGACACTTGGGGGATGGTTCTCAGCCCCTTGCCTTGTTCAGAGTGTGACTCCCTGCTGCAACCAGATACCCGTACCTACACCAAACACCCCTGCCCCTCTAAGACTGTAGGACAGAGCCTGTACCACACACTTGATGACCAGCTACCTGGACACCTGAGCTGAATCCACACAAGAAAAGTGAATGGACTCATAAGTTAATATACCTGATAACAGCTCTAGCCATCTCGGGACAGGACTTCAGAGCTCGAAAGGTGAAAATAATTAAGCTAGCTCACTCAAGCAACCCATCTGGGCTTATCAAAACAAAACAAAGCAAGAAAATAGGATACAGTAAGCAAACATAAAATGAACTAATACAATAACTTATAGATGGCTCAGAAACAACATTCAATATCAAACCACATAACAAAACAGACAATGATCGCTTCAAGAAGCTCTCAAAAGAGAGAATCAAAGGATCTTCTGGACGAAGGTGCCTTCCTGGAATGACCGGATGCAGAATTAAAAGATTAATATACAGAAATCTTAAAGACATAAGGAAGGAGATCAGGCAATATGCAGAACAAGCCAAGGAACACACAGATAAAACAGTTGAAGGAATTAAAGCGGTTGTCCAAGAACATAATGAAAAATTTAATAAGCTGCAAGAATCCATAGAGAGACGGCAATCAGAAATTCGGAAGATTAAGAATAAAATTAAGGAAACGAGTATATTTGTGACAACCTGGGAGCCCTGAGCATCAAAGGCAAGCTTAGATAACGAACTGAGGGGCATGGAGAAGAAGAGGCCGTTCAGAAGTGGAGAGGAGTTACCGGACCTGAATCGCAGGGAGCCCTCAGGCACCATTCCTAGAGTAGCATTGGTGGCGGCAGGGGAGCTGGTCCTAGCGTTCGGCCGCAGTTTCCTCAGGGAGAGGCAGCCAGCCACACACCCCACTCACACCTCCAGAAACTGAGGAGAAGGGCGCTCTCAGCAAAAACTAAGTACTTGCCTATATTTTACCACGCCCCTCCCCACCCCCAAGCCGGCTTCAGCGGCTGAATCCCTGGGCCTGAGATAGACCCTGGTGAGCACCTGAAGCCATCCTCCTGGCCTTGAGGATGGAAGAAAATTGCAACTGGGGGGAAAAGATAATTTGCTAACTCCATTAACCAGGGGAGCTCAGGACAGAAGCAGCTCCTGTCCAGGCATGAACTGTCCATGGACCTTGAGCACCTTTCCCTTCTGCATGGACCTGTGTGGGCCTATTTCGGGAGAATAGGCCCTTGTTGGCAAACTCCAACCATTTCAGCTGTGAGGTGGAGAGGTGGGTGTTTGACATTTGACATTGCTTTGCCTATTAAACAAGGTCCTCACCTGCCCAAGTCAGGGACCTAAGGACTGGTAGCTCCACTTAGGTCACCCAGCCACCCGCGGCAGGGGTCCAAAGACAACTGGTACCTCCCAGTCCTTACAACCAAAACTTTGGGTGCCCATGGTCCCTCTGCAGAACCCACCCACCAGCACACTCTATGGAACAGAGATGCGTTTTCCTCAGAGACACTTGGGGGTCGGTTCTCAGCTCCCTGCCTTGTTCAGAGCGTGACCCCCTGCTGCAATCAGATAACGGTATATACACCAATCACCCCAGCCCTCTAAGACTGTAGGACAGAGCCTGTACCACACACTTGATGATCAGCTACCTGGAAACCTGAGCTGAATTCATACAAGAAAACTGAATGGACTCCAAGACTGATATACCTGATAACAGCTCTAGCCAGCTGGGGACAGGACACCAGAGCTCCAAAGGTGAAAATAATCAAGCTAGCTCACTCAAGCAACCCATAGGGGTATACCAAAACAAAACCAAGCAGGCAGCTATGACACAGTAAGCAAGCATAAACTAAATACAGTAACTTATAGATGTCTCAGAGACAACAGTCAATATCAAGTCACATTAGGAAACCAGGGTGGTGTAGTGGTTAAGTGCTATGGCTGCTAACTAAAAGATCAGCAGTTTGAATCTGCCAGGTGCTTCTTGGAAACTCTGTGGGGCAGTTCTACTCTGTCCTGTAGGGTCCCTTTGAGTCTGAATCAACTCGATGGCACTGGGTTTTTATAAAGAAACAGACGAGTTTCACCTCAACAGGCTCTCAAAACACAGAATCCTGCAATCTTGTAGATGAAAATGCATTCCTGGAATTACCAGATGCAGAATATAAAAGTTTAATGTACACAACCCTTCAAGACATCAGGAAGGAAATGAGGCAATATGTAGAACAAGCCAATGAACACACAGATAAAGCAACTGAAGAAATTAGAAAGATTATTCAGGAACATAATGAAAAGTTGAATAAGCTAGAAAAATCCACAGACAGACAGCAATCAGAAATTCAGAAGATTAACAAGATTACAGAATTAGATAACTCAATAGAAGTCAGAGGACCAGAATTGAGCAAGTAGAAGCTGGAATTTCTTAACTCAAAGATAAATCAATTAGCACTAATATATTTGAAGAAAAATCAGATAAAAGAATTAAAAAAAATGAAGAAACCTTAAGAATCATGTAGGACTCTATCAAGAGAAATAACCTACGAGTGACTGGAGTACCAAAACAGGGAGGGATAACAGAAAATACAGAGAAAATTGTTGAAGATTTGTTGGCGGAAAACTTCCCTGATATTGTGAAAGATGAGAAGATATCTATCCAAGATGCTCATTGAACTCCACATAAGGTAGATCTTAAAAGAAAGTCAGCAAGGCATATTATAATCAAACTTGCCAAAACCAAAGATAAGGAGAGCGTTATAAGAGCAGCGAGGGATAAACGAAAAGTCACCTACAAAGGAGAGCCGATAAGAATAAGCTCGGACTACTCGGCAGAAACCATGCAGGCAAGAAGGCAATGGGATGACATATTTAAAAAATTGAAGGAAGAAGATTGCCTGCCAAGAATCATATATCCAGCAAAACTGTCTCTTAAATATGAAGGTGAAATTAAGACATTTCCAGATAAACACAAGTTGAGGGAATTCATAAAAACCAAACCAAAACTACAAGAAATACTAAAGGGTGATCTTTGGTTAGAAAATCAATAATATCAGGTATCAACCCAAGGCTAGAACACTAGGCAGAGCAACCAGAAGTCAACCCAGACAGGGAAATCCAAAAAAAAAAAAGAAACAAAGCAAGATTAAAAAAAAAAAAAAAGGTGTAAAGAAAAAAGCCCTACACAGAGTAACAGCGATGTTATTATATAAAAGAAGACAACATTAAAATATAAAGAGGAACTAAGAAATGTAATCATACGCCTTCCGTATGGAGAGGAAGATAGGGGGACACAAAGAAATAAAAGTTTTAAATTTAGAAAAACAAGGGTAAATAATAATAATAATAAATTCAAATAATAAGGTAACCACAAAGGAGACAAGCTATCCTACACATCCAAATAAAATACAAGAGAAAAACACAGACTTAGCAGAAACAAAATCAACAACAACAAATATGTGGAAAGGACAATATACAAAGAAAATCTACTCAGCACATAAAATCAAGTGGAAAAAAGAAGCTGTCAACACACAAAAAAAGGCATCAAAATGATAGCACTAAATTCATACCTGTCCATAATTACCCTGAATGTAAATGGACTAAATGCACCAATAAAGGGACAGAGAGTGGCAGAATGGATTAAAAAACAAGATCCATCTATATGCTGCCTACAAGAGACACACCTTAGACTTAGAGACACAAACAAACTAAAACTCAAAGGATGGAAAATAATATATCAAGCAAACAACCATCAAAAAAGAGCAGGAGTGTCAATATTAATTTCTGACAAAATAGACTTTAAAGTTAAATCCATCAGAAAGGATAAGGAAGGACACTATATAATGATTAAAGGGACAATACTCCAAGAAGATATAACCATATTAAATATTTATATGGTTAAGGATTAAATATTAAATATTTATACACCCAATGACAGAGCTGCAAGATACATAAAACAAACTCTATCAGCATTGAAAAGTGAGATAGACAGCTCCACAATAATAGTAGGAGACTTCAACACACCACTTTCGGAGAAGGACAGGACATCCAGAAAGAAGCTCAATAAAGACACGGAAGATCTAAATGCCACAATCAAACAACTTGACCTTGTACACATATACAGAACACTCCACCCAACAGCAACAAATTACTTTCTTTTCTAGTGCACTTGGATCATTCTCTAGAATAGACCACATATTAGGCCGTAAAGCAAGCCTTAGCAGAACCCAAAACTCTGAAATATTACAAAACATCTTCTCTGACCATAAGGCCATAAAAATAGAAATCAATAACAGAAAAAGCAGGGAAAAGAAATCAAACACTTGGAAACTGAATAATACCCTTTTCAAAAAAAGACTGGATTATAGAAGACCTTAAGAATGGAATAAAGAAACTCACAGAATCCAGTGAGAATGAAAACACTTCCTATCAGAACCTTTGGGACACAGCGAAAGCAGGGCTCAGAGATAAATTTATATCAATGAATGCATACATACAAAAAGAAGAATGGGCCAAAATGAAAGAATTATCCCTACAACTTGAACAAATAGAAAGAGAGCAACAAAAGAAACCCATAGGCATCAGAAGAAAACAAATAATAAAAATTAGAGCTGAACTAAATGAAATAGAAAACAGAAAAACAATTAAAAGAATTTACAAGACCAAAAGCTGGTTTTTTGAAAAAATCAACAAAATTGATAAATCACTGGCCAAACTGACAAAAGAAAAACAGGAGAGGAAGCAAATAACCTGAATAAGAAATGAGATGGGCAATATTACAACAGACCCAACTGAAATTAAAAGAATCATATCAGATTACTATGAAAAACTATACTCAAACAAATTTGCAAACCTAGAAGAAATGGATGAATTCCTGGAAACACACTACCTACCTAAACTACCACAAACAGAGATAGAACAACTAAATAGACCCATAACAAAAGAAGAGATTGAAAAGGTAATCAAAAAACTCCCAACAAAAAAAAGCCCTGGTCCGAATGACTTCACTGCAGAGTTCTACCAAATTTTCAGAGAAGAGTTAACACCACTACTACTAAAGGTATTTCAGAGCATAGAAAAGGACGGAATACTACCAAACTCATTCCATGAAGCCACCATATCCCTGATACCAAAACCAGGTAAAGACACCACAAGAAAAGAAAATTATAGACCTATATCCCTCATGAGTGTAGATGCAAAAATCCTCAAAACAATTCTAGCGAATAGAATTCAACAACATATCAAAAAATAATTCACCGTGACCAAGTGGGATTCATACCTGGTATGCAGGGATGGTTCAACATTAGAAAAACAATTGCTGTAATCCACCACATAAATAAAACAAAAGACAAGAATCACATGATTTTATCAATTGATGCAGAAAAAGCATTTGACAAAGTTCAATGCTCATTCATGATAAAAACTCTCAGCAAAATAGGAACAGAAGGAAAATTCCTCAACATAAGGGCATTTATTCAAAGCCAACAGCCAACATCATCCTAAATGGAGAGAGCCTGAAAACATTCCCACTGAGATCCAGAACCAGACAACGATGCCCTTTATCACCACTCTTATTCAACATTGTGCTGGGAGTCCTAGCCAGAGCAATTAGGCTAGATAAAGAAATAAAGGGCATCCAGATTGGCAAGGAAGAAGTCAAAGCATCTCTATTTGCAGATGACATGATCTTATACACAGAAAACCCTAAGGAATCCTCCAGAAAACTACTGAAACTAATAGAAGAGTTCAGCAGAGTATCAGGATACAAGATAAACATACAAAAATCAGTTGGATTCCTCTGCACCAACAAAAAGAACATTGAAGAGGAAATCACCAAATCAATGCCATTTACAGTAGCCACCAAGAAGATAAAATACTTAGAAATAAATCTTACCAGAGATGTAAAAGACTTATACAAAGAAAACTACAGTACACTTCTGCAAGAAACCAAAAGAGACTTACATAACTGGAAGAACATACCTTGCTCATGGATAGGAAGACTTAACATTATAAAAATGTCTATTCTACCAAAAGCAATCTATACATTTAATGAAATTCCGATCCAAATCCCAAGGACATTCTTTAATGAGATGGAGAAACAAATCACCAACTTCACATGGAAGGGAAAGAGGCCCCGGATAAATAAGGCATTACTGAAAAAGAAGAACAAAGTGGGAGGCCTTACTTTTTCTGATATTAGAAACTATTATATCGCCACAGTAGTCAAAACAGCCTGGTACTGGTACAGCAACAGTTACATGGACCAATGGGACAGAATTGAGAATCCAGACATAAATCCATCCACATATGAGCAGTTGATATTTGACAAAGGCCCCAAAACAGTTAAATGGGGAAAAGACAGTCTTTTTAACAAATGGTGCTGGCATAACTGGATATCCATCTGCAAAAAATGAAACAAGACCCATAACTCACTCCATGCACAAAACTAACTCAAAATGGATCAAAGACCTAAATATAAAGTCTAAAACGATAAAGATCATGAAAGAAAAAATAGGGACAATGTTAGGAGCCCTAATACATGGCATAAACAGTATACAAAACATTATAAAGAATGCAGAAGAAAAACTAGATAACTGGGAGCTCCTAAAAATCAAACATCTATGCTCATTCAAAGACTTCACCAAAAGAATAAAGACTACCTACAGACTGGGAAAAAGTTTTTAGCTATGACATTTTTGATCAGCGTCTGATCTCTAAAATCTACATGATACTGCAAAAACTCAACTGCAAAAAGACAAATAACCCAATTCAAAAATGGGCAAAAGATATGAATAGACACTTCACTAAAGAAGACATTTAGGTAGCTAACAGATATATGAGGAAATGTTCACGATCATTAGCCACTATAGAAATGCAGATCAAAACTGCAATAAGATTTCATCTCACTCCAACAAGGCTGGCATTAATCCAAAAAACACACAATAATAAGGGTTGGAGAGGCTGTAGAGAGACTGGAACACTTCTACACTGCTGGTGGGAATGTGAAATGGTACAACCACTTTGGAAATTGATTTGGAACTACCATACGATCCAGCAGTCCCACTCCTTGGAATATATCCTAGAGAAATAAGAGCCTTTCCATGAACAGATATACACACACCCATGTTTATTGCAGCACTGTTTACAATAGCAAAAAGATGGGAGCAATCAAGGTGCCCATCAATGGATGAATGGATAAATAAATTATGGTATATTCACACAATGGAATACTACGCTTCGATAAAGAACAGTGATGAATCTGTGAAACATTTCGTAACATGGAGGAACCTGGGAGGAATTATGCTGAGTGAAATTAGTCAGTTGCAAAAGGACAAATATTGTATAAGACCACTATTATAAGAACTTGAGAAAGAGTTTAAACTGAGAAGAAAACATTCTTTTGTGGTTACCAGAGGGGGGAGGGAGGGAGGGTGGGAGAGGGGCATTCACTAATTAGTAGATAGGAACTACTTTAGGTGAAGGGAAAGACAGCACACAATACAGGGGAGGTCAGCACAATTGGACTAAACCAAAAGCAAAGAAGTTTCCTGAATAAACTGAATGTTTCAAAGGCCAGTGTAGCAGGAGCAGGGGTCTGGGGACCATGGTTTCAGGGGATATCTAAGTCAATTGGCGTAATAAAATCTATTAAGAAAACATTCTGCGTCCTACTTTGAAGAGTGGCGTCTGGGGTCTTAAATGCTGGGAAGCAGCCATCTAAGATGCATCAATTGGTCTCAACCCACCTGAATCAAAGGAGAATGAAGAATACCAAGGACACAAGGTGATTACAAGCCCAAGAGACAGAAAGGGCCACATGAACCAGAGACTACATCAGCCTGAGACCAGAAGAACTAGATGGTGCCCGGCAACAACCGATGACTGCCCTGACAGGGAACACAACAGAGAACCCCTGAGGGAGCGGGAAAGCAGTGGGATGCAGACCCCAAATTCTCATGAAAAGACAAGACTTAATGGTCTGACTGAGACTAGAAGGACCCTGGTGGTCATGGCCCCCACACCTTCTGTTGGCCCAGGACAGGCACCATTCCCAAAGCCAACTCTTCAGACATGGATTGGACCGGACAGTGGGTTTGAGAGGGATGCTGGTGAGGAGTGAGCTTCTTGGATCAGGTGGACACTTGAGACTATGTTAGCATCTCCTGCCTGGAAGGGAGATGAGAGGGTGGAGGGGGTTAGAAGCTGGTGAAATGGACATGAAAAGGGACAGTGGAGGGAGAGAGCAAGCTGTCTCACGAAGGGGAGAGTAATTGGGAGTGTGTAGCAAGGTGTATATGGGTTTTTGTGTGAGAGACTGACTTGATTTGTAATCTTTCACTTAAAGCATAATAAAAATTATTAAAAAAAAAAAAGTAAGGACTTAGACAACTCAATAGAAAGTCAGAGGAGCAGAATTGAGCAAGTGGAAGGCAGAATTGGTGACTTTGACATAAAGCACTTGTCAGAAATATATTTGAAGAAAAATCAGATATAAGACTTTAAAAAAATGAAGAAACCTTAAGAATCACGTGGGACCAAAACCAAAGATAGAGAATTTTAAGAGCAGCTAGGGATAAACAAAAAGTCACCTACAAAGGACAGTCAATAAGAATAAGCTTGGACTACTCAGCAGAAACCATGCAGGCAATAAGGCAATGGTATGACTTACATAACGCATTGAAGGAAAAAAAATTGCCAACCAAGAATCGTATATCCAGCAAAACCGTCTCTCAAATACGAAGGCGAAATTAGGACATTTCCAAATAAAGAGAAGTTTAGGAATTTCGAAGAAGAAAAAAAAAAGAGCCAAAACTACAAGAAATATTAAGGGAGTTCTCTGGTAAGAAAATCAATAATATCAGACATCAACCCAAGACTAGAACACTGGACAGAGCAATCAGATGTCAACCCAGATAGGGAAATCACAAAAACAAATCAAGATGAATAAATGTTCAAAACAGGAAAACTGCGGTGTCATTATGTAAAAGAAGACAACATTAAAATAATAAAGAAGGACTAAGAAATGTAGTCATAGATCTTTCGTACGGAGAGGAAGACAAGGCGATATAAAGAAATAAAAGTTAGGTTTAAACATAGAAAAATAGGGGTAAATATTAAGGTAACCACAAAGGAGACTAACCTATTCACAAAAATAAAATACAGGAAAAGCTAACAAGTGGCCATCGAAGATGCATCAATTGGTCCTGACCCACATGGAGCAAAGGAGAGTGAAGAACATCAAAGACACGAGAAAAATATTAGTCCAAGAGACAGAAAGGGCCACGTAGACCAGAGACTCCATCAGCCTGAGACCAGAAGGAATAAATGGTGCCCTGCTACCACCAATGACTGCCCTGACAGGGAACACAACACAGGAGAAAACGGAACTGCAGGACTCAAATTCTGGTAAAAAGACCAGACTTAATAGTCTGACTGAGACTGGAGGAACCCTGGAAGGCATGCCCCCAGGACTCTCTGTTAACCCAGAACTAACACCATTCCTGAAGCCAACTCTTCAGACAACGATTAGACTGGACTCTAAGACATAAGGAAGAATTGACGAAGTAAAAGAACTGAACAGAAGATTTCAAAGGGCGGCCCCAGAAGACGAAGTAAAGTATTATAACGACACGTGCAAAGAGCTGGAGATGGAAAACCAAAAGGGAAGAACACGCTCGGCATTTGTCAAGCTGAAAGAATTGAAGAAAAAATTCAAGCCTCAAGTTGCAATAGAGAATAATTCCATGGGGGAAAATATTAAACGACTCAGGAAGCATCAAAAAAAGATGGAAGGAATACACAGAGTCATTATACCAAAAAGAATTAGTTGATATTCGACCATTTCAAGAGGTGGCATATGATCAGGAACCGACGGTACCGAAGGAAGAAGTCCAAGCTGCTCTGAAGGCATTGGCGAAAAACAAGACTCCAGGAATTCGTGGAATATCAATTGAGATGTTTCAACAAACAGATGCAGCGCTGGAGGTGCTCACTCGTCTATGCCAAGAAATATGGAAGACAGCTTCCTGGCCAACTGACTGGAAGAGATCCATATTTATGCCTATTCCCAAGAAAGATGATCCAACTGAATGTGGAAATTATAGAACAATATCATTAATATCACATGCAAGCAAAATTTTGTTGAAGATCATTCAAAACCAGCTGCAGCAGTATATGGACAGGGAACTGCCAGAAATTCAGGCCGGTTTCAGAAGAGGACGTGGAGCCAGGGATATCATTGCTGATGTCAGACGGATCCTAGGTGAAAGCAGAGAATACCAGAAGGATGTTTACCTGTGTTTTATTGACTATGCAAAGGTATTCGACTATGTGGATCCTAACAAATTATGGATAACATTGTGAAGAATGGGAATTCCAAAACACTTAATTGTGCTCATGAGGACCCTTTACATAGATCAAGAGGCAGTTGTGCGGACAGAACAAGGGGATACTGAGTGGTTTAAAGTCAGGAAAGGTGTGTGTCAGGGTTGTATTCTTTCACCATATCTATTTAATCTGTATGCTGAGCAAATAATCCGAGAAGCTGGACTATATGAAGAAGAATGTGGCATGAAGATTGGAGGAAGACTCATTAACAACCTGTGTTATGCAGATGACACAAACTTTCTTGCTGAAAGCGAAGAGGACTTGAAGCACTTACTAATGAAGATCAAAGGCCACAGCTTTCAGTTTGGATTACACCCCAACATGAAGAAAACAAAAATCCTCACAACTGGACCAATGAGCAACATCATAATAAACGGAGCAAAGACTGAAGTTGTCAAGGATTTCATTTTACTTGGATCCACAATCAACAGCCATGGAAGCAGCAGTCAAGAAATCAAAAGACGCATTGCGTTGGACAAATATGCTGCAAAGGACCTCTTCAAAGTGTTGAAGAGCAAAGATGTCACCCTGAAGACTAAGGTTCTCTTGACCCAAGCCATGGTATTTTCAATCGCATCATATGCATGTGAAGCTGGACAGTGAATAAGGAAGACCGAAGAAGAATTGACACCTTTGAATTGTGTTGGCGAAGAATATTGAATATACCATGGACTGCCAAAAGAATGAACAAATTTGTCTTGGAGGAAGTACAATCAGAATGCTCCTTAGAAGCAAGGATGGCGAGACTGTGTCTTACATACTTTGGACGTGTTGTCACGAGGGATCAGTTCCTGGAGAAGGACATCGTGCTTCGCAGAGAACAGGGTCAGCAGAAAAGAGGAAGACCCTCAACGAGGGAGATTGACACAGTGGCTGCAACAATGAGCTCAAGCATAACAAAGATTGTGAGGATGGCGCAGGACCGGGCAGTGTTTCGTTCTGTTGTTCATAGGGTCGCTATGAGTCGGAACCGACTCAACAGCACCTAACAACAACAACATAAGACATAAAATAATACTCGTGAAGAGTGTGCTTCTTAGTTTAAGTAGATAAAATAGAATAAATGAGATTAAATGGGCAGTTCCTGTCCGGAATGTACAGGAGCTGGTTGAATGGACACAGGAAATCCGGGGCGGAAAGGAGGACTGTGCTGTCTCATTATAGGGAGAGCAACTAGGGTCACGTAAGAATGTGTGTACCAATGTTTGTATGAGAAACTAACTGGAGCTGTAATCTTTCACTTAAAGCACAATTTAAAGAACTATGCATATACTCTGTTGTCCAAGTACATAGCCAAATACGGTCTTTCCCACTACCCTGGAAAGTTCTCTTTAATACCTTCCCAGACAGCCACTTCCCCTCTCCCTGAATCAACCACTGTCCTGATTCAATCACCAGAGAGTTTTCAGGTCTGGTCTAGAAGTTCACATAAATGGAGGCACACAGTGCATACTCTTTCGTGTCTGGCTTTTTTCCCTTAGCATAATGTCTGTGAGGTTCAGCCACGTTATTTTGTACGACAGCACCCTGCTCTTTTCCACTGCCGCGTGGTGCTCCGCTGTATGACTATACCGCGATCTGTGTGTCTCTTCTCCTGTGGATAGACATCTGGAATGCTATCATTTAGTTTTTGCTGTTATACAGTTGTTATGAACAAAAATTTTTGTATAAGAGTTTTTTTTAACATGTGTTTTCATTTTTCTTAGAGTTTTTTTTTTGTGATTGTTGAGCCATTGGGTGTGTATATGTTTAGTGTATGTTTGACTTGATAAGAAACTGCCAGACATTTTCCCATAGTGGTTTTTATATTTTAAACTCTCACATGATATCTGATAATTTTGGTTGCTCCACATATGTGCCAACCTTTGGTTGTCAGTCTTTACAATTAACTAAATTCTGGTCAGTTTGTGAAGTTATCTCTTTGGGATCTTAACTTGCATTTTCCCAGTGATTAAAGATGTTGAGGACTTTTTTCATGTACTTATTGGCTATTTGTATATCTTCTTTCATGAAGTGTTTGTTCAAGTCATCCACCCATTCAAAAAATTTACTTATTATTTATTTATATTGCATTGTAGGGGTCTTATATATTTGGAATAATAATAATCTTTTTTGGGGGGTACGTATTTTGCAAATATTTTCTCCCTTCACTATGAGTCAGAATCGATTCAATGGCAACGAGTATGGCTTGCCTATTCTTTTTCTTAATAGCGTCTTTTGATAAGTAGAGTTTTTATTTTTGAAGAACTAATACAGAGGTCGACAAACTATGGACAGAGCTGGACCATTGCCTAGGTTTGTAAATAAAGTTTATTTAAACACAGCCACACCCATCCATTTACATATTGTCTATAGTTTTTTTCTTGCTATGAATTGCAACCAGAGCTACTCACAAACTCTAAAATATTTATTATTTCGTCCTCAACAGAAAAAGTTTTCTAGCCTCTGGTATAACTTGCCAATTTTTCTTTTATTGTTCATGCTTTTTACACAGTAAGGAATCTTTGGCTGCCTTCAGCTTTATAGTTTTAGCTTTTATACTTATGCCTACTGTCTATCTCAAATTAATCTTTATGTGTGGTGTGAGGTAAGTATCTAGGTTTGTTGTTTCTAAACAAAAATCCAGTCCTGCAGCCAATTTTTTAAGTCTTTCCTTAGCCATTGAGTTATTTGGACACTGTGATTGTTAAGGTCGTGTGTCAGGTTGGCTGGGCCGTGATTCTCAGTGGTTTGGCAGTTATGATGTAGTTTGGCAGCTTTTTAATGATGTAATCGCATCCTTAATGAGATCTGATACAATGTGATCACCTCCATAATGGGATCTGTTATGAGCAGCCAATCAGTTGAAAGGAAGTTTCCTTGGGGATGTGGCCTGCACCCAATATAGGTGGACTCTCTGGCAAGGCTCGCTGCCTTTTGCTTGCTCTGGATCTGCAGCTGGGTCCTGTTCATCTGACCTCCGGTTCTTGGGATTGAGCTAGCAGCTCACCTGCCGTCTTACATGTCAGTCCTGGGAGTCGGTCTCCACAGTTGTGAGCCAGAGGCCTCCTATCTGACCCTCTGATCTTGGATTCGCCAGTAGGCTACGTGAGTCACGAGACACCTCCAGACTGACTCATGGACTTGGGACTTCCCAGTCTCTACAACCATGTCAGCCATTTCCTCTATATAAATCTCTCTCTATATATATTTATACGCTGCACTGGTTTTGCTTCTCTAGAGAATCCAGCCTTGGAAAGACAGGCACCTTTGTTGAAAATCAATTGACTATATAAGTATAGGTGTGCTTCTGGACCTTCTGTTTTGTTCCATTGATCTCTATGCCTGTCATTTTGCCAATACCATATCTCTTGATTATTGTAGCTTTATAATAATTCTTGAAGTCAGAGAGTGTATATCTTATAATACTGTTCTTCCAAGACTGTTTTGGCTGCCCTAGGTCTTTTGGATTGCCCTACAAATTTGACAGTTTGTTAATTTCTAGGAAAAGTCTGTTGGGATCATGATTGGGGTTTTTTTTTTTTTTTTATTGTGGCAAATATATATGTAACAGAACATTTACCATTTCAGTATTTTTTACATCTACAATTCAGTGACATTAATTACATTCTTTACCATTTTCTGTTTCCAAATTTTTTCACTCCCCAAGAAGCTCAGTGTCCCCCTCTCTTAGGTCTCTGTCCACTTGCCTATTCTAGATATTTCATGTAAGTGAGATCGTACAATATTTGTCTTTTTGTGACTGACTTTTTTCACTTAGCGTAATATTTTCAAGGTTCATCCATGCTGTAGCAAGTTTGCTGTTGTTAGGTGTCATCGAGTCAGTTCTGACTCATAGCAACCCTATATGCCACCGAACGAAACACTGCCCGGTCCTGCACCATGCCCACAATGGTTGTATGCTTAAGCCCATTGTTGCAGCCACTGTGTCAACCCACCTCGTCGAGGGTCTTCCTCTTTTCTGCTGACCCTGTACTTTATCAAGCATGATGTCCTTCTCCAGGGACTGATCCATCCTGATAACATGTCCAAAGTATGTAAGACACAGTCTCGCCATCCTTGCTTCTAAGGAGAATTCTGGTTGTACTTCCTCCAAGACAGATTTGTTCGTTCTTTTAGCAGTCCATGGTATATTCAATGTTCTTTGCCAACATCACAATTCAAAGGGGTCATTTCTTCTTTGGTCTTCCTTATGCATTGTCCAGCTTTCAAATACATATAAGACGATAGAAAATGCCAGGGCTTGGGTCAGGAGCAGCTTAGTCCTCAAGGTGACATCTTGCTCTTCAACACTTTAGAGGTCCTTTGCAGCAGATTTGTCCAATGCAATGCATCTTTTGATTTTTTGACTGCTGCCTCCAAGGATGTTCATTGTGGATCCAAGTAAAATGAAATCCTTGGCAACTTCAGTCTTTGCTCCATTTATCATGATGTGGCTTATTGGCCCAGGTGTGAGGATTTTTGTTTTCTTTATGTTGAGGTGTAACCCACACTGAAGGCTGTGCTCTTTGATCTTCATCAGTAAGTGCTTCAAGTCCTCTTCACTTTCAGCAAGCAAGTTTGTGTCATCTGCATCACGCAGGTTGTTAATGAGTCTTCCTCCAATCTTGATGCCCTGTTCTTCATATAGTCCAGCTTCTCGGATTATTTGCTCAGGGTGCAGATTGAATAGATATGGTGAAAGGATACAACCCTGACGCACGTCTTTCCTGACTTTAAACCACTCAGTATCCCCTTGTTCTGTCCAAACAGCTGCCTCTTGATCTACGTAAAGGTTCCTCATGAGCACAATGAAGTGTTCTGGAATTCCCATTCTTCACAATGGTATCCATAATTTATGATTTTGGGTGGGTACAGTCAAATGCCTTTGCATAGTCAATAAAACACAGGTAAACATCCTTCTGGTGTTCTCTGCTTTCAGCCAGGATCCATCTGACATCAGCAGTCATATCCCTGGTTCCACATCCTCTTCTGAATCTGGCCTAAATTTCTGGCAGTTCCCTGTTGATATACTGCTTTTGAATGATCTTCAGCAAAATTTTGCTTGCATGTGATATTAATGATATTGTTCAATAACTTCCACATTTGGTTGGATCATCTTTCTTAGGAATAGGCATAAATATGGATCTCTTCCAGTCGATTGGCCAGGTAGCTGTCTTCCAAATTTCTTGGCATAAACAAGTGAGCATATCCACTGCTGCATCCGTTTGTTGAAACACCTCAATTGATATTCCATGAATTCCTGGGGGTTTGTTTTTCGCCAATGCCTTCAGTGCAGCTTGGACTTCTTCCTTCAGTACCATTGGTTCCTGATCATATGCTACCTCTTGAAAGGGTTGAATGTCTACCAATTCTTCTTGGTATAATGACTGTGTGTATTTTTGATGTTTCCTGAATCGCTTAATATTTTCCCCATAGAATCCTTCACTATTGCAACTCCAGACTTGAATTTTTTCTTCCGTTCTTTCAGCTTGAGAAATGCTGAGCATACTCTTCTGTTTTGGTTTTCCATCTCCAGCTCTGCACATGTCATTATACTACTTTACTTTGTCTTCTGGGGCCACCCTTTGAAATCTTCTGTTTGGTTCTTTTACTTTGTTATTTCTTCCTTTTGCTTTAGCTGCTCAACATTCAAGAACAAGTTTCAGAGTCTCTTCCGATATCCATTTTGGTCTTATCTTTCTTCCTGTCTTTTTAATGACCTCTTGCTTTCTTCATGTATGATGTCCTTGGACAACTCGTCTGGTCTTCAGTCATTAGTATTTGATGCATCAAATCTATTCTTTAGATGGTCTCTACATTCAGGTGGGATATACTCAAGCTTGTACTTTGGCTGTAGTGGACTTGTTCTAATTTTTTTCAGTTGCAACTTGAACTTGGATATGAGCAACTGATGCTCTGTTCCACAGTTGGCCCCTGGCCTTGTTCTGACTGACGATGTTGAGCTTTCCCATCATCTCTTTCCACAGATGTGGTCGATTTGATTCCTGTGTATTCCATCTGGCAAGGTCCATGTGCACAGTCAACAGTTTAATTCCATTCATTCTCCTCTCCTCTCGCTCTTTGTGCTGCTGTTGTCGTGTATTTTTACCTCTCCATGTTACAAACCTCACAAGTCAACATTATTGTTGATCTAAGCAAAAATTAAAAAAATATGCTCATGTATTTATTTACACTTTCTAGTATTCTTCTTTCCTTCCTGCAGTTATGTCCTTCCATCTGAGATTATTTTGTTCCAGCCTGAAGAACGTCATTTTTTAGTATTCTTCTTTCCTTCCTGCAGTTATGTCCTTCCATCTGAGATTATTTTGTTCCAGCCTGAAGAACGTCATTTAGCATATATTTAGTGCTGGCTTGCTGGTGTCAGATTCTTTCAGATTTTGCTCATCTGAAAATGCATTTGCCTTCTTTTGTGGTGGATACTTTTGTTGGGTTTATGATTATAGTTCGGTGGTTTTTATTCTTTCAGCACTTTAAAAATACCATTTCAGTGTCTTCTGGCTTCGATAATTTCACTACCAAGTCAGCCATCAGTCTTATTGTTGCTCTTTTTAAGTAATGTGTCTTTTATTTTTGGGTGCAGTTGAGATTCCCTTGCTGACTTTTGATTTTCTAAGTTTTACAATGATGTGACTTTATGATTTTTTTGTTTGTTTGTTTATATTCTGCTCAGATTTTACTGAGCTTAGACTTTGTGTTTTTTTTTTTAATTTTTATTTTTCTTTACGTGAAAGTTTACAAATCAAGTCAGTCACTCACATAGAAACTTATATACACCTTGCTACATACTCCCAATTGCTCTCCCCCTAATGAGACAGCCTGCTCTCTCCCTCCACTCTCTCTTTTCTTGTCCATTTTGCCAGCTTCTAACCCCCTCCACCCTCTCATCTCCCCTCCAGGGAGGAGATGCCAAAATACTCTCAAGTGTCCACCTGATCCAAGAAGCTCCTCCTCACCAGCATCCCTCTCAGACCCACTGTCCAGTCCAATCCATGTCTGAAGAATTGGCTTTGGGAATGGCTGCTGTCCTGGGCGAACAGAAGTCTGGGGGCCATGACCACTGGGTTCCTTCTAGTCTCAGTCAGACCATTAAGTCTGGTTTTATGAGAATTTGGAGTCTGCATCCCCCTGCTCTCCTGCTCCTTCAGGGGTTCTCTGTTGTGTTCCCTGTCAGGGCAGTCATCGGTTGTAGCCGGGCACCATCTAGCTCTTCTGGTCTCAGGTTGATGTAGTCTCTGGTTTATGTGGCCTTTTCTGTCTCTTGGACTCGTAATCACCTTGCGTCCTTGGTATTCTTCATTCTGCTTTGATCCAGGTGGGTTGAGACCAACTGATGCATCGTAGATGGCCGCTTACTAGCATTTAAGACCCCAGACGCCTCTCTCCAAGGTGAGATGCAAAATGTTTTCTTAATAGAGTTTATTATGCCCATTGACTTGGATGTCCCCTGAAAGCACGGTCCCCAAACCCCTGCCCCTGCTACACTGGCCTTCAAAGCAGTTTATTCCGGAAACTTCGTTGGTTTTCGTTTAGTCCAGTTGTGCTGACTTTGCCTGTATTGTGTGTTATCTTTCCCGTCACCTAAAGTAGTTCTTATCTACTATCTAATTAGTGAATACCCCTCTCCCACCCTCCTTCCCTCCCCCATCTCTTAACCATCAAAGAATATTTTCTTCTCTGTTTAAACTATTTCTTGAGTTCTTGTAATAGTGGCCTTATACAATATTGGTCCTTTTGCAACTGACTAATTTCACTCAGCATGCCTTCCAGATTCCTCCATGTTACGAAATGTTTCACAGATTTGTCAGTGTTCTTTATCAATGCATGGTATTCCACTGTGAGAATTTCATACCATAATTTATTTATCCATTCATCTGTTGATGGGCACCTTGGTTGCTTACATCTTTTTGCTATTGTAAACAGTGCTGCAATAAACATGGGTGTGCATATATCTGTTTGTGTAAAGGATCTTATTTCTCTAGGATATATTCCAAGGAGTGGGATTGCTGGATCATATGATAGTTCTATTTCTAGCTTTTTAAGGAAGCGCCAAAATGATTTCCAAAGTGGCTGTACCATTTTCCACTCCCACCAGCAGTGTAGAAGTGTTCCAATCTCTCCACAGCCTCTCCAACATTTATTATTTTGTGTTTTTTGGATTAATGCCAGCCTTTTTTTGTTGTTGTTGGAGTGAGGTGAAATCTCATTGTAGTTTTGACCTGCATTTCTCTAACGGCTAGTGATCGTGAGCATTTCCTTACGTATCTGTTAGCTACCTGAATGTCTTCTTTAGTGAAGTGTCTGTTCATATCTTTTGCCCATACAATTTTTCATAGTAACCTGATATGATTCTTTTAGTTTCAGTTGGGTCTGTTGTAATATCGCCCACCTCATTTCTTATTTGGGTTATTTATCTTCCTCTCCTGTTTTTCTTTTCACAGTTTGGCCAATGGTTTATGAATTTTGTTGATTTTTTCAAAGAATCAGCTTTTGGTCTTGTTAATTCTTTCAATTGTTTTTCTGTTTTCTATTTCATTTAGTTCTGCTCTAATTTTTATTATTTGTTTTCTTCTGGGGCCTGTGGGTTTCTTTTGTTGCTCTCTTTCTATTTGTTCAAGTTAATTTCTTTGATTTGGCCCTTTCTTCTTTTTGTATGTGTTCATTTATTTATACAAATTGACTTCTGAGCCCTGCTTTCGCTGTGTCCCCAAGGTTCTGATAGGAGGTGTTTTCATTCTCACTGGATTCTATGAACGTCTTCATTCCATCCTTAATGTCTCCTATAATCCAGTCTTTTTTGAGCAGGGTATTGTTCAGTTTCCAAGTGTTCAATTTCTTTTCCCTGCTTTTTCTGTTATTGATTTCTATTTTTATGACCTTATAGTCTGAGAAGATGCTTTGTAATATTTCAGTGTTTTGAATTCTGCTAAGCCTTGCTTTATATGTGGTCTATTCTAGAGTATGTTCCATGCTCACTAGAAAAGAAAGTATAGTTGGTTGCTGTCGGGTGGAGTGTTCTGTATATGGCTACAAGGTCAAGTTGGTTGATTGTGGCATTTAGATCTTCCCTGTCTTTATAGAGCTTCTTTCTGGATGTCCTGTCCTTCACCGAAAGTGGTGTGTTGAAGCCTCCTACTATTATTGTGGAGCTGTCTATCTCACTTTTCAATGCTGATAGAGTTTGTTTTATGTATCTTGCAGCCCTGTTATTCGGTGCATAAATATTTAATATGGTAATATCTTCTTGGTGTATTGTCCCTTTAATCATTATATAGTGTCCTTCCTTATCCTTTCTGATGGATTTAACTTTAAAGTCTATTTTGTCAGAAATTAATATTGCCACTCCTGCTCTTTTTTGATGGTTGTTTGCTGGATATATCATTTTCCATCCTTTGAGTTTTAGTTTGTTTGTGTCTCTAAGTAAAGGTGTGTCTCTTGTAGGCAACATATACATGGATCTTGTTTTTTAATCCATTCTGCCACTCTCTGTCTCTTTATTGGTGCATTTAGTCCATTTACATTCAGGGTAATTATGGATAGGTATGAATTTAGTGCTATCATTTTGATGTCTTTTTTTCTGTGTCGTTGACCGTTTCTTTTTCCCACTTAATTTTAAGTGCTGAGTAGATTATCTTTATATATTGTCTTTTCCTCATATTCATTGTTGTTGATTTTGTTTCTGCTGAGTCTCTATTTTTTTCTTGTATTTTATTTTGATGAGTAGGATAGTTTGTCTCCTTTGTGGTTACCTTATTATTTACCCCTATTTTTCTAAATTTAAACCTAACTTTTATTTCTTTGTGTTGTCGTAGCTTCGTCTCCATATGGAAGATCTATGATTACATTTCTTAGTCCCTCTTTATTGTTTTAATGTTGTCTTCTTTTATATAATGACATCTCTGTTAGCCTGTTTTGAGCTTTTTTAATTTAAATCTTGCTTTTTTTTTTGGATTTCCCTGTCTGGGTTGACTTCTGATTGCTCTGCCCAGTGTTCTAGTCTTGGTTTTATACCTGATATTATTGATTTACTAACCAAAAAACTCCCTTTAGTATTTCTTGTAGTTTTGGTTTGGTTTTTATGAATTTCCTAAACTTCTACCTATCTGGAAATGTCCTAATTTCATCTTCATACTTAAGAGACAGTTTTGCTGGATGTATGATTCTCAGCAGGCAATTTTTTTCCTTCAATTTTTTAAATAAGTCATCCCATTGCCTTCTTGCCTGCATGGTTTCTGTCGAGTAGTCTGAGCTTATTCTTATTGGCTCTCCTTTGTAGGTGACTTTTTGTTTATCCCTAGCTGCTCTTAAAATTCTCCCTTTGTCTTTGGTATTGGGTAGTTTGATTATTTCTTGGTGACATTATTTTAACATCTACCTTAAGTGGAGTTCAATGAGCATCTTGGATAGATATCTTCTCATTTTTCACAATATCAGGGAAGATTTCTGTCAACAAATCTTCGAGAACTCCCTCCATGTTTTCTGTTATCCCTCCCTGTTCTGGTACTCCAATCACTCGTAGGTTATTTCTCTTGATAGAGTCCCACACGATTCTTAAGGTTTCTTCATTTTTTTTAATTCTTTTATCTGATTTTTCTTCAAATATATTAGTGCCAAGTGATTTATCTTCAAATTCAGAAATTCTGGCTTCTCCTTGCTCAATTCTGCTCATCTGACTTTCTATTGAGTTGTCTACTTCTGTAATTTTATTGTTAATCTTCTGAATTTCTGATTGCTGTCTGTCTGTGGATTTTTCCAGCTTATTGAATTTTTCATCATGTCCCTGAATAATCTTTCTAATTTCTTCAATTGCTTTATCTGTGTGTTCCTTGGCTTGTTCTGCATATTGCCTCATTTTCTTTCTGATGTCTTGAAGGATTCTGTATATTAATCTTTTGTATTCTGCCTCTGCTAATTCTACGAATGCACTTTCACCTAGAAGACCCCTTGATTCTTTGTTTTGAGGGCTTGTTGAGGTGATCATGGTCTGTTTCTTTATGTGACTTGATATTGACTGTTGTCTCCAAGCCATCTATAAGTTATTGTATTAGTTTATGCTTGCTTGCTATGTTGTAGCTTCTTGCTTTGTTTTGTTTTGATATGCCCAAATGGGTTGCTTGAGTGAGCTAGCTTGATTATTTTTGCCTTTGGAGCTCTGACATCCTATCCCCAGATGGCTAGAGCTGTTATCACATATATCAGCCTAGGAGTCCATTCACTTTTCTTGTATGAATTCAGCTTAGGTGTCCAGGTAGCTGATCATCAAATATGTGGTACAGGCTCTGTCCTACAGTCTTAGAGGGACAGGGGTGATTGGTGTAGGTACCAGTATCTGATTGCAGCAGGGGGTCACACTCTGAACAAGGCAGGGGGTTGAGAACTGACCCCTGAATGTCTCTGAGGAAAGCATGTCCCTGTTCTCTAGAGTGTGCAGGTGGCTGGGTTCTGCAGGTGGACCATGGGCACCTAATGTTTTTGGTTGTAAGGACTGGGAGGTACCAGTTATCCTTGGGCTCCTGTCACGGGTGGCTTGGTGACCCGAGTGGAGCTACAAGTCCTTAGGCCCCTGATGTGGGTAGATGAGGACCCTGTTTAATAGGAAAAGCAATGTGAAACATCAAACACCCACTTCTGCACCACACAGCTGAAATGGTTGGAGTCTGCCAATAAGGGCCTATTCTCCTGAAATAGGCCAACACAGGTCCATGCACAGGGGAAATGTGCTCAAAGTCTACAGACTGTTTATGCCTGGACAGGAGCTGCTTCTGTCTTGAGCTCCCCTGGTTAGTGATGCTGGCAAATTATCTTCTCCCCCAAATGCAAATTTTTTCCTTCTCCAAGGCCAGGAGGATGGCTCTAGGTGTTCAACAACGCGTATCTCAGGCCCTGGGAATTCAACTGCTGAAGCTGGCTTAGGGGTGGGGGTGGGGTACAGTAAAATACATGCAAGTACTTAGCTTTTGCCAAGAGCGCTGTTCTTCTCAGGTTCTGGAGGTGTGAGTAGGCTGTGTGGCTGGCTGCTTCTTCCTGAGGAAACTGCGGCCAAATGCTAGTACCGGCCTGCCTCTGCGGCTCTGGGAATGGTGCCTAAGGGCTCCCTTTGATTCAGGTCCGGTAACTCCTCTCCGCTTCTGAACTGTCTCTTCCTCCCCCTGCCCCTCTGTTCATTTTCTAAGCTTGCCTTTGATGACCAGTGCTTCTAGCTTGTCATAAATATACTCGTTTCACTTGTTTTTTCGGTTGTTTGTAGTAAAGAGGGCTTGCTGGAAGAGTCTGTCTATTCCACCATCTTGGCTGTGCTTCGCTTCATCCCTTTTTCATGACTACATAGTGCTTTCTTCTGGTTACCAATAACATATATGCTAGACTGTTTTCCATATAATCGCTTATATGCTCTGTTTTTTCAGTTCTTTTTTCTCTTTGTGCTATGGTTTGGATATAATTTTTAGATCTGTTTTTAGGTTGATTGTGCTTGACCTTCTGCATATCCCTTCTGCTGTTAAAGCTATTCAATGTGTTCATCATTTTAGATACTGTATTATTTTCAATTCCTTAAAAATTTTAGCATATCAGTTTTCATTTTTTTAAACTCCTTGTCTCATAACTCCAGGATCTGGATCATTTATGTTGTTTTGTTAAGTGCCATCAAGTTGGTTCTGACTCACAGCGACCTCATATACACTAGAACGAAACACTGCTCGGTTCTGCACCATCCTCATGATGGTTGCTCTTTGAGCTCATTGTTGCAGCCACTGTGTCAATCCATCTCTGTAAAGGTCTTCCTCTTTTTTGCTGGCCTTCTACTTTATCAAGCATGATCCCTCCTGATAACATGTCCAAAGTATGTAAGATGAAGTCTTGCCATTCTCTCATCTAAGGAGCTTTCTGACTATACTTCTTCCAAGACAGATTTGTTTGTTCTTCTGGTAGTCCATGGTATATTCAATATTCTTCGCCAACGCAATTCAGAGACATCAATTCATCTTCAGTCTTCCTTATTCATTGTCCAGCTTTCACATGCATATGAGATGATTGAAAACACCATGGCTTGAGTGAGTTTGAGACCCATCTTAGTCCTCATCTATAGTTCTACTTTACATTTTTCCCTCTTGATTATATGTCATGTTTCCTGCCTCCTCACATGTCTAGTCATTTTTATTGTACTTTGGACTTTGTTCATAAAAGGACCATACCAGTTTCACATGGGATCTTCTACCAGTGAGGAAGCTCCCTTACCCCTTAATTAGGTTGCTTAAAGGGCTGATGACTTAAATCCAATCAGTGTTTAAGCTGAAAGGGGTTGAGTTATAGCTCCAGTGAGACACAGTCCACTTCCGGTTCTCCATTCTCCCACGGTAGTTTCCAGGCTCTGGATTGAGAGCATCCTTAGCCCCCTCTACCCTGAATTAGAGAAGACTGAGTCCCGCCTTAAATTAGCTCTTTAGCTTCTCATTTGATGCAACTACAGTATTTAGCAAATGTCTTGAGGGGGATACTGTCTGTTGCAAATTCTCTCTGTAGCACTGGAGACTGGGGCCCACTTCACTCTGCTTTTCAGGCCCCCCCCCCCCGCCCCCCGCCATTTGCTCGAGAACTCAGCCAAATGTCTTGGCCTTGCTTTTGGGACTCTATTTCCAATCTATCAAGCCAGCTCATATGGCATCAAAAGCTCCTCTGGGGATGGAGGGGGATCCCTTGCCTCTCCCAGTTGAGTCCTTCTGCTTGGACCATGCCAGGTCCTCCAAGCCCAGAATCTGCAAATGCCTTGGGGATGAACAGTGCATGAGGTTGGAGTGAGCTCACTGAGGGGGGTGGGGGGAGGCCCCCTGGAATTTCAGCTTTTCTAGTGCTTGTTGTTACACAGCTCTCCAGTGTCCTTAAAACGGTTGTTCCCCGCATTTGCGGTGGGAGTGCAGCCGCTGGGTGCCACCCCACCTGGCCCTCTCCAAGCGCTTAGCGGACGCTGACCTTATCCTGGCTATTTTACTTTCAAGCCCAAACTTCCCCTTTGCGAAGCAAAAACCTAATCACTGTGCTTCCATTTTTCAACCGTAAAGAACGACTAACAGTCTACACTTCGCAGAGCGGTGGGGAGGTTAAGCGAACTGTTCCAGGTAGGGGACTCTGGCTCCATTTCCGTCGTCCATAACGGGCAGTTCCCTCAGCTCAGGAGGGTCTCTGCCCGCCCCTCCCGGGGCAGCCTGGCTCCCTCACCACCCCACAAGTCCACTCCTCTCCTGGGCCGCACGCCCACCACTGTCCGCATGGGGGCGGTGCTGGGCCCCGGGGCTCGCGCGGCCGCGGGAGGCGGTGCCCGCGGAGTGCGGCTGCGCGCGGGCTCCCGATCGGGGCGGGGCCTCCTCCTCCGAGAGCCTGCGCGCACTGCGCCTGCGCGGGCCGAGGGCGGTGGCTTGGCGCCTAGCGGGGACCATCGGCCTCTCGGGCCGGCGGTGCCAGCGGCGCTGAGCAGAGGAACCGGCTCAGGTAGGTCTCCTGGTTCTGCAGCGGGCGGCTGGACCGTGCGCTGAGGCACGACATTCCAGGTAAGGGGCCCTCGCCCCCAGCCGTGCCTCGGAGGGCGGGCCGGGTGCTGAGGAGGCTGCAGGACCGAGGCCTCCGCCCGCTTTTGGGGTCGGCAGGAAGGGTCGACAGGTCGGCGCCTTCCGGGTGTCTCCTCGGCGCTCTGGCGACTGACGGCGAGCTCGGCCCTCCGCGCCCTGCACCTCCGGCACCGCACCCCTTCCGGACCCCGCCCCTCTGCTCCCCTTCCTCTGCATCACCCCCTTTCCTCTCCACTGCCACACTCCCTTTCCTGCATCATGCCCCCTTCTCTGCGCACATCTGCGCCACCCTGTCTGTACTGTCTCCCACCGCACCCCTTTCCCTCCCCCCTCTCCCCATCACACCCCTTTCCCTCCCCCCTCTCCCCATCACACCCCTTTCCCTCCCCCCCTCCCCGTCACACTCCTTTCCCTCCCGCTTTCTCCCCATCACGCCCCTTTCCTTCCCCCCTTCTGCCCCTCACGCCCCTTTCCCCCCGGTTTCTCCCCATCACACCCCTTTGCCTCCCCTTCTCCCTGTCACTCCCCTTTCTCTCCCCCTTCTCCCCTTCACGCCCCTTTCCCTCCCCCATCACCCCCTTTCCCTCCCCCCTTCTCTCTGTCACCCCCCTTTCCCCCCGGCTTCTCCCCATCACAACCCTTTCCCTCCCCCTTCTCCCTGTCACTCCCCTTTCTCTCCCCCTTCTCCCCCTAATGCCCCTTTCCCTCCCCCCTTCTTCCCGTAGCCCGTTCCCCCCTTCTCTCTGTCGCTCCCCTTTGCCTCCCCCTTCTCCCCATCACAGCCCTTTCCCTCCCCCTTCTCCCTTCACTCCCCTTTCCTTCCCCGTTCTTCCCGTCACGCCCCTTTCCTTCCCCCTTCTCCCCATCATGCCCCTTTCCCTCCCCCTTCTCCCCATCATGCCCTTTTCCCTTCAGCTTCTCCCCACCATGCCTCTTTCCCTCCCCCCTTCTCCCCACCACCCCCCTTTCCTTTCTCCCTTCTCTCCATCACACCCACCTTCCCTCCACCTTCTCCATCCATCACCATCTGTCCACCTCTTCCCTCACCACACCCTGTCCTCATCCAGCCACTCTTCCTGACCTCACACCCCTCTCCCCATCTCCTTTAGTCCCTTGTGCTTCCTGCACATCATTCCTGCTTCATCTTCCCTTTTCTCCTGACCTCTTATGACCCTGGTGGGGCAGTGGTTAAACATTTGGCTGTTAACCAAAAGGTTGGCAGTTGGAATCCACTAGCCACTCCTTGAAAACCCTATGGGGCAGTTCTGCTCGGACCTGTAGCACGCTATGAGTCCTATAGCATGCTATGAGTCGGAATCTACTTAATGGCAATGGGTTTTTCCCCCACTGAGCCTTAGATGGGCAGGAGCTGCCCTGACCTTGACCCCATCCTGGCCTTGTCCTGGCCCTGTCCAAGTCCTCCCCCATTCTGGCTGGGCTGCTGCGCCACCCACCACATCCAGCTCTTTCCTGATTTTCTTCGGGCTGTATCATCCACATTTGCTTGGGTCGAGCGTGCCCTCTTCCTTCTCTGCCCAAATCCAACTTGTCCTTTAAGATCAAGGTCACATTTTACCATTTCTCTGAAATTTTCTTTTCTTTTCCTCAAGACTCTTAGAATTCAAAGAAATTTATCAACTAACATAACCTTCAACCCTCTGCTGTTCCTTAATTTTTTATGTAATATAATTTCACTTTTTATGTGTTTATTTTTATATCTTCTGCTGAGTTGAAAGCACCTCGTATTCAGTCAGGATTATGGCACAGAAACAAACAGTCCCAGAATCTCAGTAGCTTAAAGCAAGAAAGATCTTTCTCTCTTTGTGCCAGTTAAGACAGGCTATATTATCCTACAAAAACTTCCCCCAAATCACTGAGATCTGGTTTAGAAACAGCTGCAGTTTGCTCATCCAAGTTGGTTAAGCTGCAGTAACCAAAAATCAACAAAAGTTTGGGGCTTAACCTAGTTTTTTGTTGATGCCATGAGTCTGCAAGGATTGGCAGAGGCGCCCTGCTTGTGGTGGCTGTCAGCCTGGAACCATGCCGATGGACTTTTAATCTCTGCCTGGAAGTGTCCCTTTCTTCTGTTCCCCCTTCCTTGGCCACAGCAAATCCCAGTTGCGGAGCTTGGAGGGCAGCAGGCAGGTGCATGGCTGCCATGAGCCCGTTGAGCTCTGAGTACCTATGCAGGGTCCCAGTGCACTAAACGCCTGTTGATTCATTTTACCAGATGAGACCATGGGGGCAATCTCACTGGCAGTTCTCAATCCTTTTTTACAGTGTTGGAATGAAATATTTGGTAGAACCCCTGCACACAAATCAGGTAAAGTCTTGGCCCAGCCATCTCTTCAGGTTAGGATCTGAAAACACCGGCCTTCAAGTTAGGGTGGGCTGGTTTTCAGCATAGGCTGAGGTGTGTGCCAGCCCTCTGTCCAGGTCTGTGCTGTTTGGTGGCCTGGGTGGTTCATCAGCTCCGATTCTTGTGTGTTTCATGTCAGGTTTGCTCTGTCATCCATGGTCCTGTACCATATTGGGAAAACATCACATTGTCGCCCTGAGGACATTCATTGTATGGTCAATATGTCGCATCATATTTGAGGACCTAGTGAGGGCATGGAGTCCTGGTGGCATAGCAGTTAAGAGCTCAGTTGCTAACTAAAAGGCCAGCAGTTCCAATCCACCAGCTGCTCCTTGGAAACTCTCTGGGGGCAGCTCTGCTCTGTCCTGTAGGGTGCCTGTGAGTTGGCACTGGGTTTGCAGCACCAGCAACAATAGTAAGGGTCTGGCACCTAAACACAAGGAGCCTAACGGGTGCATTGTTGAAAGAGCATTGATGCGAACGATAGGGCGTTATCCAATGAAAATGCAACGTGTGTAAGTTAGTAAATATTCATCATTACAGAATTACAGATGTCACAGAAATGAGTATTAGGTCTTAATTTATGAAACAGAGTACCCGTTTTTAACAAAGAATTGCTGTGTACTTGGGGAAAAAAAACCCATATTCAACTCAAAGCGTAGTAGTGACTGTATTGTCAGTGAAAAAATAAGAATGGAGAATAAAGGAAAAGCCTCTGGAAGCTGAGAGACCTACGTTACCTGTTAGTGGAAACAGTTTAAACCCGAGATTGGGAACTTTAATTTGAGTTAAAGCTATCAGAGTTCCGAGAACAGAACTGACGTCTATTGTTTTAAATCAGCACAGTGATCCAACAGTGTTAACAGGTTTTGGGAAATGAATATAATCAGCAGCATGGAGGCTAGTGAAGAAAATACACATTAGTTGAAGTTTATAATTCTTAAATGGTTTTAATTCTCTCCGTAATGAATTGAGTTGATATATTTCATTTCTTTATCCTTCTTCGCACACGTTTTACTTCTTTTTGGTAGAGGACCTTTATCCTGGGCTTTAGAAATTAAATGAGCTTAATTATTAGCAATGTAACTATCGCTTTCTCTTTTTTAAAGTAGAAACAGAGGAAAACATGAAACATGAAAGGCAGCAGCTATGAGGCAGAGCCTGAGAACACTATGGAGACTTCAGGTGACTGTACCGTATGCGAATTGCAGGTAATTTTGGCTTTGGATGTTAGAACCTGTAATTAAAGAACATGTACGTTACGGAGCGCTAGGCACCAGTGCACAGTCCTGACCAAGGATGTGCCAGACAGGTTGAGCTTCTTTCGACTTTGGAAGGTGGCCACCGACAGTCAGGGTGCCTCAGTGTACTGGTGAGGCAGAGGACGCTCCGTGTGTGGAAGGTGACAGAATTCTGAATTGGGCATTCTAAACAATTGCAGTGAAATACTTAAGACGCCCCAAAACATCACAGCCAACTAGGATTCCAGACGCCCCAAAACATCACAGCCAACTAGGATTCCAGTTTTAGCACGTGAGCTGCTGAAGCAGGTACATTTTCTTAGTCATTTAATAAAGACGTGGACATAATGCCCATAATGTCAAAGGCAGGCTTGGCGTATTAAAGGAGATTTATGTGTTCCTGCTGTCCTTCTGCCTATCGTCTCATACAAGTTAGCAGTAAAAGAAGGCATCTTATTTTAAGTGAATTTTAAGGACTGTTGATTATGTGAAATTAAAAAACAAATGAAATACTCTATTTTTAAACATTAAACTTTATATGATATCAATTTAAATATTTTTTTTTCTTTCATTCTAAAGATTATTCTGATTTTATTTGGGAATTTTATTTATAGTTGTATCTTTGATTAGTCTATTTTTAATAATTAAAATGTTTTAATTTATGAATATATGATTTTTTGGAGAAAATTTAAGAATATTAAAACGTTTAGAGAGTAATATTACTAATATCAAAAATATAATATCCAGAATTGAAAACTTGTTAACCTTTTCTCATATTTGTATATATATATTTATACATAAATGTAAATGAGATAACAGTAGGTACAGTTTGTTCTCCAGTCCCACGCTCATTCCTCTTCCACTCTGTGCAGAGGAAACACTGCGGTGAATTAGGAATTTGGTATGTGTGCTTCTGCACAATTTTCTTACGTTCTTTTGCCTTACGTAAGGATCCTTGAATGATATATGGTATTATTTGTGTGTGCGTTTTAGAATTTACCTAAGTGTTATCTTACTGCAATGAATAAGTCGTTGGTCTTGCAAGATTCTGTCATGGGATCTCCAGTGTCGTTTCTGTCACCAAGGCCTTATTTTCTAACTACCGATCTTTCTTTGTTTCCAACTTTTGCATTCCAATTACCAGTAATTATCAATGCATCTTGATGGCATGTCTGATCAATTTCAGACAGCAGAAGTTGGTAAAAATCTTCAATTTCTTCATCTTTGGCGTTAGTGGTTGATGTGTAAATTTGAATAAAAGTTGTATTAAGTGGTCTTCCTTCTAGGCGTATAGATACTATCCTGTCATTGACAGCGTTGTGCTTCAGGATAGGTCCTGAAATGTTCTTTTCAATGATGAATGTGATGCCCTTTCTCTTCAATTTGTCATTCCTGGTATAGTAGACCATATAATTGTCTGATTCATAATGGCCAATACCAGTCCCTTTCAGCTCAGTAGTGCCTAGGATATCGCTCTTTATGCATTCCATTTCATTTTTGATGATTTCCAATTTTCTTTGATTCATGCTTCATACATTCCGTGTTCCAATTATTAATGAATGTTTGTAGCTGTTTCTTCTCATTTTGAGTCATGCCACATTAGCAAATGAAGGTCCCAAAAGGTTTACTCCATCCATTTAGTTAAGATCGACTCTACCTATCTTGTCCTATAGGGTCGCTATGAGTCGATATCGACTCGACGGCACTGGGACTGGGGCTACTTTGAGATGGCAGCTCTTCCCCAGTTAATTTTTCGTGCCTTTGTATCTGAAGGGCTCATTTTCCAGCACTATATCGAACAGTGTTCCATTGCTATTCATAAGGTTTTCACTGGCCAGTTTTTAAAGAAGTAGACTGCCAGGTCCTTCTACCTAGTCTGTCTCAGTCTGGAAGTGCCACTGAAACCTGTCCACCGTGGGTGATCCTGCTGGTGTTCAAAATCTGGTGGCAGAGCTTCCAGCATCAGCGCGACATGCAGGCCACCACAGTAGGGCAGACTGACAGACGAGTGTATCTGTGGAAGCAGATGATGGAGAAGCTCAATTATCATCAGTGAGAACAAGGCGAGGGGCCAACTGTGGAACAGACCATCAGTTGCTCATATGTAAGTTCAAATCGAAGCTGAAGAAAATTAAAACAAGTCTACAGGAGCCAGAGTACAGCTTTGAGTATATCCCACTTGAATTTAGAGACCATCTCAAGAATAGAATTGACCCATTGAACACTAATGACTGAAGACCAGATGCATTGTGGGAGGACATCAAGGACATCATACATGAAGAAAGCAAAAGGTCATTAAAAAGACAGGAAAGAAGAAGTGACCAAAATGGATGTTGGAAGAGACTGTGAAACTTGCTCTTCAATGTGGAGTAGCTAAAGTGAATGGAAGAAATGTTGAAGTAAAAGAGCTAAGCAGAAGGTTTTAAAAGATGGCTGGAGAAGATGAAGTATTATAATGAAATGTGCAAAGACCTGAAGTTAAAAAAGAAAAAGATAACACCATGTTTGGCATCTTTTAAGCTGAGAGAACTGAAGAAAACATTCAAGCCTCGAGTTACAATATTGAAGGATTCTATGGGTAAAATATTGAATGACACAGGAAGCATCAAAAGAAGGTGGAAGGAATACCAGAGTCACTGTACCAAAAACAATTGGTTGACATTCAGTGATTTCGGGAGGTAGTATATGATCAGGAACCGAGGGTATTGACGGAAGAAGTCCAAGCTGCACTGGAGGCATTGGTGAAAAACAGGGCCCCGGGAATACCAATTAAGATGCTTCAACAAATGATTGCAACGCTGGAAGTGCTCATTTGTCTATGCCAAGGAATTTGGAAGATAGCTACCTGGCCAGCTGACTGGAAGAGATCCATATTTGTGCCCATTTCAAAGAAAAGTGGTCCAACAGAATGAGGAAATTGTCGAATAATAATATTCATATCATACACAAGTAAAATTTTGCTGAAGATCATTCAAAAGTCATTGTAGCAGGACCTTAGCAGGGAACTGCAAGAAATATAAGCCGGATTCAAAAGAAGATGTGGAACGAGGAATATCATTACTGATGTCAGATGGATCTTGGCTGAAAGCAGAGAATACCAGAAGGATGTTTACCTGTGGTTTATTGACTATGCAAAGGCATTCGACTGTGTGGATCATAACAAATTGTGGATAACGTGAAGAATGGGAATTCTGGAACACTTAATTGTGCTCATGAGGAGCCTGTACATAGGCCAAGAGGCAGTCATTGGAACAGAACAAGGGGATACTGCATGGTTTAAAATCAGGAATGGGGTGTAACAGGGTTTCATTCTTTCACCATACTGTCTTAGTCATCTAGTGCTGCTGTAACAGAATTACCACGAGTGGATGGCTTTATTCTCTCATAGTGTAGGAGGCTAGAAAAAAATGGAAGTCCGAATTTAGGGCACTAGCTCGAGGGAAAGGCTTTCTGTGTCTGTCAACTCTGGAGGAAGGTCCTTGTCATCGATTTTTCTCTGGTCCAGGAGCTTTTCTGCACAGAAACTCTGGGTCCAAAGGACGTGCTCTGCTCCTGGCATGGCTTTTTTGGTTGTATGAGGTCCCCATGTTCTCTACTCACTTCTCTCTTCTATATCTCAGAGATTGGCTCAAGACACAGTCCAATCTTGTAGACTGAGTCCTGCCTTATTAACATAACTGCAGTTAATCCCATCTCATCAATGTCATGGACCTAGGATTTACACCACATAGGGAAATCACACCAGATGACAAAATGATGGACAGTGGTACACACTGGGAATCGTGGCCTAGCCACATTGATACACATGTTTTTGGGGGGCACAGTGTAATCCATAACACTTAGTCTGTATGCTGAGCAGATAATCCAAGAAGCTGGACTGTATGAAGAAAAACGCGGCATCAGGATTGGAGGAAGACTCCTTAACAACCTGCATTATGCAGATGACACAACCTTGCTTGCTGAAAGTGAAGAGGACTTGAAGCACTTACTGATGAAGATCAAACACTACAGACTACAATACAGATTATACCTCAAAATAAGGGAGACAAAAATTCTCACAACTAGTAAGCAATATCTTAATAAACAGGGAAGATACCGAAGTTGTCAAGGATTTCATTTTACTTGGATTCACAAACAACACCCATGGAAGCAACAGTGAAGAAATCAGACAACTCACTGCACAGGACAAATCTGCTGCAGAAGACTTCTTTAATGTGTTGAAAAACAAAGATGTCACTTTGAGGACTAAGGTGTGCCTGACCCAAACCATGGTATTTTCAATTGCCTCATACATGTGTGAAAGCTAGACAGTGAATAAGGAAGACTGAAGGAGAACTGATGCCTTTGAGTTACGGTGTTGTTTACAGAATGTAATATGGACTTCCAGAAGAACAAACGTATCTGTCTTGGAAGAAGTACAGCCAGAGTGCTCCATGGAAATGAGAATGGCGAGACTTCATCTCATGTACTTTGGATGTGTTATCAGGAGGCACTGGTCCCTGGAGGAGGACATTATGCTTGGTAAGGTAGTGGGTCAGCAAAATAGAGGAAGACTCTCACCAAGATGGATTGACACATTGGCTGCGGCAGTGGGGTTAAACATAGCAATGATTGTTAGGATGGCACAGGACTGAGTAGTGTATCGTTCTGTTGTACATGGGGTCGTGGTGAATCGGAACCTACTCTGAGACATTTAGCAAGAGCAACCAAAAAAAAAAAAAAAAAAACAACCAAACCTGCTGCCGAGGAGTCGATTCTGAATCATAGCGACCCTATAGGACAGAGTAGAACTGTCCCACAGGGTTTCCAAGGAGTGGCTGGTGGATTCAAACTGCCGACCTTTTGGTTGATAGTCAATCTCTTAACTAATGGGCCACGAGGGCTTGTAGTATGACTTGTTGCATTATGAACCATGTCTCTTACTGCCGCAGCCAACCCTCAAAGCATGTGGACATGCAATGAATTATATATTTGGAAAAAACTAATTTTGATAAGGAGAATGTAGTTTAGTTCTGGAGTCATAGTCTTTTGGGGATTAAACCAAACCTGTTACCTCGAGTCGATTCCGACTCACAGTGACCCCATAGGGCAGAGTAGAACTTCCCCATAGTGTTTCCAAGGAGCACCTGGTAGATTCGAACTGCCAACCTTTTGGTTAGCAGCCGTAGCACTTAACCACTATGTCACCAGGGTTTCCTTTTTGGGAATGTTACCTGAATGGGGCCTGTGCCCTGGAGCAGTTGAGCCAGTGAAACGTGAGATAAGTTTGTTAGGAGGTGACACTAAAGAAGGGGCCCGGGCAGCAATGCGGGCTGTTCTTTATGGAGACCCCCAAAAGCAATTTTTACATCAGAGCTTATATATCATTTTGGCAAGAATTACCTAATGTTTTTAAGCACATATCCCACAGGTGGTCATATACATCACAAAACAACTACAGGAAACTCTTAACTAAAGATATGCACGTCAGACATCTGGACTCTAATCTGTATGTTTGTAACAGGCTGAAAACACGTAAGACTCTCTCGGCTAGTGGAACTGACCTGCCAAGTCCACTCTGACTGAGATAAGGAGTAAGAAAGAAAGTTGCAAACCAAAAGTGCCGGGCACCTTCCTAGCTGCCGTCTTGTATACAGGCTGAAGGCCATTTCTCAGGAGAACAAAGAAGGGGAGAGAGACCAAGGCCACAGGAGCCGAGATGGCTCTGCATCCCTTTGGAAAGAGACCAGTACAGCTGGTGCAATAAAAAAAATGCTTATAGATTACTTAGAGCATCATTATGGGTTTAGTTATATCAGAGTCCCAATCACCCATTCTGAAAAGGAGAAAACATGTTGCGAGGTATTAGGGTCACAGGAGTGCCCAGTTTTTTCTCTAATGTAGCTTTGTTCACAGTAAAAAACCAAACCAAACCCGTTGCCGTCAAGTTGATTCCAACTCATAGCAACCCTATAGGACAGAGTAGAACTGCCCCATAGAGTTTCCAAGGAGCGCCTGGCGGATTCAAACAGCCAACCCTTTGGTTAGCAGCTGTAGCACTTAACCACTACGCCACCAGGGTTCAAGGTCTTAAAGGCTGCCAAAAAAGCAGCCACCTGAGAACAGTAACGTCTGGGAACTTAAAAGTTCCAGCAGGCAGCCAGCCATCCCAAAGACTCCAAGTCCTGGTAGGAGACCGATAGCTCCTTTTGTGGGTCATCTGCGCCCCCTAGTGGTGGCTTGATCCGAGGGGTGAGGTGTATATGTGAGCTTTAGATAGGAGGGTTGGGCCTAACTGAATTAGATGACTCCGGGCCTTAATTAAAACTGCATTCTGAACTGAACTGAAATCCTCACTTCTGCTGTCCGTAAAAGACAATTCAGCCTCTTTGTAAAAGTTTAACTACTTGTAACACAAAGAAAGGAGGAGTCAGGATTTCTAGCTTGGATGAGGAATTAATTGTTGAAGTTGTCAAAAATGTTTACTCAGCTTGGTCTGAAAAGAATGCCTTGCTCATCCCCAAACCAAACCAAACCTGCTGCCGTCGAGTCTATTCTGACGCATAGCGACCATATAGAGGAGAGCAGAGCTGCCCCATAGAGTTTCCAAGGAGCGCCTGGCGGATTCGAACTGCTGACCTTTTGCTTAGCAGGTGTAGCACTTAACCACTATGTCCCCAGGGTTTCCTGCTCATCCCCGGAGACCAGGAAATAGGAGCACAATTCATAAGGATAAAACATAGCCTGTAACTGTCTCTTTGACCCAGATAAACTAAAACAGCTAGCCTTAGTTCTAGATGGAAATGCTGGTGGTGCAGGCCACACCCCAGGGAAACTCCCTTTACGTTGGATAAGGGAGGTGATCTTGGATCAGGGAGGTGCCGTGAGTAAGGGTGGCGTTACAATCCCACCCCAATCCTCTTTAGCATAAAATTACAATCACAAAATGGAGGCCAGTCACACAATACTGGGAATCATGGCCTAACCAAGTCCACACATATTTTGGGGGACTCAGTTCAGTGCATGACACATACCACTTGTAAATCCCTACTATGTAACTTCCCCGTGTGTGCGTCTGTGAGCCCAGCTCTTTTTTTGTTTCACCTGATAAAAGCTGCTCCCTCTCTTTGCAAGTCGGAACACACCACAGCCTTTGCTTAAATGCTAACGTGTGTGTTTCCCACTTCGTGAAATGTGTTTATATCCTTCAATAAATCTGTGTTTTAATTTCTAGCAAAGCATAAGTCCTGGTGTGTTTTCACTACATGAGTTACTCTGAGTCCAGTGACCTCGAAACAACCACTGTTATGTTTGTGATGTGTCTTTATACTATGTTTGCAATCTACGTTTTGTTTGTTTTGAGTGGTTGTGTTTTAAATGGTTGTGCACATATAGCAAAAACCAGCTTTCTTAACATAAACATCCCATATGTGCGTGTCTAACCAAATATTCAAAATGGCCACAATGTTTCATCTGGTGAATATAATTTGCTCATTTGATTGTTGTTGGGCAATCAATTTATTATTTTTCAACATGGCAGTGAATCCCTCCTGCAAGTACATCTTGCTCTTTACTTTGAAGTCTTTCCTTAGAATAGATTCCTCACAGTGGTATTTCTGGATCAAAGAGTATGAATATTGTAGTGTCATTTTTTTTCTGCCCAGCATTCATTTACCCTTCTCTTGGTAAAACAACTCCTTCCCCATGCTCAAGCCATGTGGTTTATATGAAGTGGAACCCCACTCTCAAGTCTAGGGATGAACTCCGATTGGCTTAATATAGCCAGTATATTCCATCCCTCTGGCCAGTTTGACGAGAGCCAGGATAGGCATATAACCCTCTCCAAACCAGTGAGATTCAAAGTTATATTTACTGGGGGTTCTGAGAGTGAAAAATTTCCTTTCTTCTGTGGGAACTCTTAGAAGAGACTCTCCTTACCTGCTGTATGCGATGAGAGAAAGTGCTGTTCGCACTGCTGTGACCATTTGTCACCGTAAAGGGAACCTGTGGATTGGGGCGGAGGAGGCTGGTAGTGTGTAGAGTCCGAGGGTGAAGTTGGCTCTGGAAAGCGTGGCCTAGCAGTAGAAAGAACCTGAGTCCTCGGTGATTTTATATCAATGGCTGGTCAGACTTGATAAAAGGACAGTGATACCTTTCAACTTTGCAGTGCATCTCCCTTTGTAATTGTTTATGTTTTTACTGAGGCTTAATTTGCATAGATTAAAATGTACACATTCTAAGCGTAAAACTCCATGGGTTTTTACACACATGTAAGGTATATCCACCTTCCAGCTGAAGATACATTTCACTCAGCAAAATAACCTTGTGTCCCTTCCCAGTCAGTAACTCCTTGCCACTAACATAATCACCCTTTTGACTAATATCATCATGGTATGTTTATAGTGCTCTGTGTCTGTTTTTTGTGTCTCAGTATTATCTTTTAAGTTTTAGCTGTATTATTCTGCATATCAGTAGGGTTTTTTTTTTTTTTTTTTAAGCTGTGTGGTATTCCATTACATGCATGTACCACTGTTTTCTGTTTTCCTAGTTATTTTCAATTTTTAGCTATCATAAAGTTACAAATATTCTTGTGTAATTTTGGGGGGAACATTTATACTTACTTCTTTTGAGTATGTCTATAGATGTAGAATTTCTAGGTCGTAGGGTAGGCACATGGTCCAAGAGTTTCCAAAGTTGTACCGTATTACATTCTTACCAGTGAGAGTTCCAGTTGCTCCATCCCCACCTATGTTTGGTATTGCCAGTCTCCTCAGCGTTAGCCATTCCTGTATGTAGAAGTGACTCTTGTGATTGTATTGGCCTTTCTTATGCTCATTGGCCAATTGGATATGTTCTTATATGAAATGCCTGTTAAAGTCTGTTGTCTATTTTCAAACCGGGCTTACTGATTTGGAGATGTCCCTTGTATATTCTGGATATGAGTCCTTTATCAGAACTATGTACTGTGATTATTTTTTCCTAGTCTGTCACTGACTTTCACTTTCTTAATGGTGTCTTTGATGAACAGAAGTTTTTAATTTTATAAAGCTCCAGTTTATCAGTTTTCTCTTATGATTAGTACCCTTTCTCTTTAAGCAATCTTCACCTGTTCTAAGGTCACGAAAAAATTCTCCTGTGAACTCTTCTAGAAGCTTTATAGTTTCAGCTTTCCTATTTGGGTCTGTGACCCATATCAAATTCATTTTGTGTGTGGTGTGAGGTAGAGGTCAAGGTTCATTTTTTCCCCTATTGATTTCTAGTTGTCATAGCATTCCTTATTTAAAAGACCTTCCTGTGGTGAAATTAGTTCCTTTATGTGGCCTTTTGCCTTGGTTCTTTGGAAAAACAGCTTGAGAGATTTTTCCCCTAAGCCCTGAAGAGTTATCTTTGCCCTACTTTTCTACCCCAGAGGGTTTGTTACTTCTCTCCATGTCGATTGATATTTCTTGGGTAAGTTGTAAACAGCTTGGTTTTGATACTATTTACCTGGTCCTGGGCTACAGCCTGCCCTGTGATTGGTATGCACCTTGTAAAAGTGGTCAATAGACGGCAAGCGAGGCGAGTTGCAGCCCAGCCGTTCCTGCTGTGCAGGTGAAGTCTCTGTGGCCTACTGAGAGGAAGCTGATCGACTTTTGGCCCCTGCTGGGAGGGGCTGTGCCTTGAAATTGACCAGGTGTTGCCTCTGTGTGTATGTATATACACGCGCGCGCGCACACACACACACGTATATGTTGCTGTTAGGTGCTGTTGAGTCAGTTCTGACTCAGCGGTCCTGCACTGCCCGGCCCTGCGCCATCCTTACAGTGGCTGTGCTTGAGCCCGTTGTTGCGGCCACTCTGTCAGTCCATCTCCTTGAAGGTCTTCCTCTCTTGTGCTGACCCTCTGCTTTAGCAAGCATGATACCCTTCTCCAGGCACTGATCCCTCCTGATAACACGTCCAAAGTATGTGAGACGTAGTCTCGCCATCCTTGCTTTTAAGGAGCATTCTGGTTGTACTTCTTCCAAGACAGATTTGTCTGTTCTTTCAGCAGTCCATGGTATACTCAATATTCTTCTCCAACACCCCAATTCAGAGGTGTCAGTTCTTCTTCGGTCTTACTCATTGCCCAGCTTTTACAGGCGTGTGAGGTGATTGAAAACACCATGGCTTGGGTCAGGCACACATTAGTCTTCAAGGTGACATCCTTGCTTTTCAACGCTTTATAGAGGTCTTTTGCAGCCAATTTGCCCAACGCAATGCGTCTTTTGATTTCTTGACTGCTGCTTCCATGGGTGTTGATGGTGGATCCAAGTAAAATGAAATCCTTGACAACTTCAATCTTTTCTCCATTTATCATGATGTTGCTGATTGGTCCAGTTGTGAAGATTTTTGTTTTCTTTATGTTGAGGTGTAATCCATACTGAAGGCTGTGGTTGTTGACCTTCATTAGTAAGTGCTTCAAGTCCTCTTCACTTTCAGCAAGCAAGGTTGTGTCATCTGCATAATGCAGGTTGTTAATGAGTCTGCCTCCAATCCTGATGCCCTGTTCTTTTTCATATAGTACAGCTTCTTGGATGGATTATTCGCACAGCATATAGATTGAATAAGTATGGTGAAAGGATACAGCCCTGACTTTTACCTTTCCTGACTTTAAACCATGCAGTATCCCCTTGTCCTGTTCCAACGACTGCCTCTTGATCCATGTACAGATTCCTCATGAGCACAATTAAGTATTCTGGAATTCCCATTCTCTATAGTGTTCAATGCGTCAAATCTGTTCTTGAGATGGTCTCTAAATTTAGGTGGATATACTCATGGTCATACTTTGGCTCTTGTGGACTTATTCTGATTTTCTTCAGTTTCAGTTTGAACTTGGATATGAGTAATTGATGGTCTGATCTGCAATTAGCCCCTTTCCTTGTTCCGACTGGTGATATTGAGCTTTTCCATCATCTCTTTCTACAGATGTAATCTGTTCGATTCATATGTATTCCATCTGGCGAGGTCCATGTGTATAGTCGCTGTTTATGTTGGTGAAAAAAGGTATTTGCAAAATTCTATCATGGGATCTCCTGTGTTGTTTCTATCACCAAGGTCATATTTTCCAACGACGGATCCTTCTTTGTTTCCAGCTTTTGCATTCCAATCACCAGTGATTATCAGTGCATCCCAATTGCATGTTCGATCAATTTCAGACTCCAGAAGTTGGTAAAAATCTTCAGTTTTCATCTTTGGCCCTAGTGATTGGTGTGTAAATTTGAATAATAGTCATATTAACTGGTCTTCCTTGTAGGCGTGTGGATATTATCCTGTCACTGACAGCGTTGTATTTCAGGATAGATCTTGAAATGTTCTTTTTGACGATGAATGCAATGCCATTCCTCTTCGAGTTGTCATTCCCAGCATAGGACTGTATGATTGTCTGATTCAAAATGGCCAATACCAGTCCATTTCAGCTCACTAATGCCTAGGATATCGATGTTTATGTGTTCCATTTCATTTTTGACAATTTCCAATTTTCCTAGATTCATACTTCATACATTCCAGGTTCCAATTATTAACAAACATGTTTGCAGCTGTTTCTTCTCAGTTTGAGTCATGCTGTATCAGCAAATGAAGGTCCTGAAAGCTTGACTCTATCCGTGTCATTAAGGTTGACTCTACTTTGAGGAGGCAGCTCTTCCCTAGTTGTATTTTGAGTGCCCTCCAGCCCGAGGGGCTCATCTTCCAGCACTATATCAGACAGTATATTGCTGTTATTCATAAGATTTTCACTGGCTAAGTCTTTTCAGAAGTAGACTGCTGGGTCCTTCTTCCTAGTCTGTATTAGTCTGGAAGCTCAGCTGAAATCCGTCTGCTATGGGTGACCCTGCTGATATTTTGAAATACTAGTGCCATAGCTTTCAGCATCATGGCAACACACAATCCCCTACAGTACAACAAACTGACACACACACACATATGTATATATAAATATATGCAGCCAGCCCCACAGAAGTTAGGCAGAAGCAAGAAGAGAAGCAGAAGGAACAAAGAAGAGAGAAGAAGCAGAGAGAGAGAAAGAAATGAGGCAAAGAACCTCCTAAAAGAGAGGAGGCAAGGACTGTAACACTGAATGAACATAGTGAGATGCCCGGAATGGGCCCAGTGGCAGAGCTGGTGGTAACAGGTAGCAGGGCCAAGTGGAGCCTGTCCTGAGGGGGCTGAGGGAGCCTGTCCTCAGGGGGCTAAGAAGAACTTGTCCTCAGGGGGCTGAGAGGAAGCCTGTACAGTCAGGAGGAGCTGAGAGAGCTGTCCTGCACTAAGAAGGGACACTGCCTGCATGCTTCCTCATCCTCAACTGTAGCCTGTTGATCCTGATCCCGAGTTGTACCCTTTTCCTCAATAAACCACTTACCTGTAAGCATGGTCTGTGAGTTCTGTGTGGCCATCGCAACGGATGATTGAAGCCAGAAGAGAAGTAGAGAGTGCTGTGGGGGGGTGGCTGGTGTCAGAATCGGTAAAAAGATAGGAGTGTGGAGACATGTCTGACTCTCACCTCCCAGAGTCAGCTTTGGGCGGGTCTTGATTGGCGTTATCCCCCTGAAGTTCGACTTGGATGCCACATTACTACTAGTCTTACTCTGGCCATTTCACACCTTTCTTTTCCTGTTCAGCTGCTTTAGTGTCTGACAGAAAATAAAGTGGGTCTATGTGTGTGGGTCCGTTTATGGAGTATGTTGTGTTTCATTGATCTGTATGTCTGTCTTTATGCCAGTATCACATTGTCTTCATTACTGTAACTTTATAGTAGGTCTTGGAATCAGATAAACTTGGAGTCAGTTCCTTCAATTTTATTCTATATTTATTGACTACTCCAGATCCTTTGCATTTCCATGTTTACAATCAGCTTGCTGATTTCTGAAAAAAAATCTTGGTAAAATTTTGATTGGGATTACATTTAGTGTACAGGTCAATTTGGGAAAAGGGACATAATGGAAGACTCAGTAAATGTTTTTATCGTGTCTTCCAGTCCATGGATATGGTATTTCTCTTCATTTATTTAAGTCTTCAGTTTCTCTAAGGAATGTTTTGTAGTTTTTCAAGGTAGAGTTTTAAAGGTACACATCTGCCATTAGATCTATTCCAAGGTGTTGGGTATTTTTTGATGCTATTATAATGGTCTCTTTTAAAACTGGAGTTTGCAATTGTTTATGTATGGAAACACAATTTTTGCATGTTGATCTTATATTCAACAACATTGCTAAATTCACTTCACAGTTCTAATTTATACGTTCATTTGCATTATCTATTTGCACAATCATGGGTATCTGTAAGGAGTCCTGGTGGTGCAGTGGTTGAGAGCTCCGGCTGCAAACCAAAGGTTGGCAGTTTGAATCCACCAGGCGCTCCTTTGAAACTCTATGAGGCAGTTTTACTGTGTCCTGTAGGGTCGCTATGAGTCGAATCCACTTGACGGCAATGTTTTTTTTTTTTTTCTTCATTTATTTCTCCTTTGATCTGTTAATGTGGTAAATGACTTTGCATTTTTTTGCATTTCAAATCAACCTTTCATTTTTGGAATAAACGAATTTAATCATGATGTCTTTCCTTTTTATATATTGCTGGATTTGATTGGCTTATACTTTACAGTTTTTTTATGTACGTGGGTGTATTGTGTATGAGTGTTGTATTTGTGTGTACGTGAGTGTTGGTCTGTAATTTTCTTTTTTTAAAATATCTTTGTTAGGTTCGATATTAGGGTTTTGCTGATTGGAATGTGTTTTTGTATGACTGGTATTTCTTCTTTAAATGTTTGATAAAATTAACCAGTGAAGCCAGTCTGTGTCTGGAATTATCATTATGGCATTAAATTATGGATTTAATTCTTTGACAGATAAAGAGTATTTAGATTTTCTTTTTCTTCTGTGTTAGTTTCAGTATGTTGTGTCTTTAGGGAAGTTTTTCAGTTTCCTCTGAATTGTCAAATTTATTTGTATAGGTTGCTCATAATGTTATTTATTCCCTTAACATGTATGTGATCTCTGGTGATGCCCCCTTTTTTATTCCTGATACTGATAATCTGTGTTTTCTGTGTTGTTTTCCTCGATCCATCTTCTTAGGGTTTTATCAGTTTTATTATCTTTCCAGAGGACCAATTTTTGTCTTTGTTGATTTTCTCTATTCACCTGTTTTCTGTTTCATCGATTTCCCCTCTTTATGAGTTCCTTTATTTTATTATATTTGTACAGCATCTTGAGATGGAAGCTTGGATCATTTATTTTAAACTTTCTTCTCTAATTTATGTCTTGAAAGCTATAACTTTTCCTCTAAACCACTGTGCTAACTGTGCCTCACACATTTTGATATATTGTATTTTCATTATTGTTCAGTTAAAAATGTTTTCTAATTACCATTGTGATATTATGGAAATATGTTAAAGGAACTTAGAATATTTATGGCCTATTCAGAGGTATGTTGCTTAATTTCCAAACACTTGGGAATTTTCACTTTTTGTAATTTATTTTTGGTTTAATTACATTTTGACCAGAGAACATACTATGTTTAATTTTAGTTCTTTTTATCAAGATCTGCTTCGTGGCTTAGTCATGTAGGCTGTTTTGACGAAAGTTCCTTTGTACTTGAAAAGACTGTGTATTGTGCAGTTGTTGGGTGTTGTGCATTTGTGTTGTTGTAGGTGCTGTCAAGTCAGCCCTCAACTCATGACGACCCTGTGTGTACAGGGTAGACCTGCTCCGGGGGGTTTTGTGGCCGTAATCTTTATGGAAGCAGGTCACCCAGCCTTTCCTGCTGTGGAGCTGCTGCTTGGGTTCGAACTACCGACCTTCAGTTAGCAGCCTATCACACACTGCTTGTGCCACCCAGGCTCCTTAATGAGTTCATAGTATTGTTTAAATTTTCTGTATCCTTTCTGGTGTGTTGTACACTTGTTATATCAATTACTGAGAAAGATGTGTTAAAAAATCTCCACTATGTATGTGGACTTGTGTATATCTCTTTTTTTTTTTCTGTCACTATTTGTTTCTTAAATTTTGAAACTCTGTTATTAGGTGCATACACATTTAGGATTGTTTTGTTTTCTAGATTAATTGACCGTTTTATTTTCATGAAATGTCCTTCTTTGTATCTGGTAATATTCCTTGCCGTGAAGTCTACTTTGGTGTTGATACAGCTGCATCAGCTTTCTTATGCTTAATGTTTGCGTGGTTATTTTTTCCCATCCCTATGTTTTCAACCTATCTAAGACTTTACATTTAAAGTATTTCTCTTTATATGTAGTTGGTCTTTTTTTTTTTTTCCTGTCAATTTCCACCTTTTAATTGAGGTGTTTAGTCCATTAACATTTAATGTAACTAATGATATGATAGATGTAACATCCTGATGGAGTCCCTGGGTTAACGGTCAATGTGTTTGGCTGCTAACTGAAAGGTCGTTTGGTTGCGTTCACCCAGAGGGGCTGCTGAGATCTGCTTCTGCAGAATCAGCTGTTGAAAACCCAGCGGAGCGCAGCTCTGGTCTGACACACGTGGGGTTGCCGGTAGACGGAATCCACTCAGCAGCAGCTGGCTGACTTGGTTAACACCTTGCTGTTTTCTTCTTGTCGCATTTCTTCTTTGTGCCTTTCTCCATTCCTGCCCTTTTGTATTAATAATGTATTTTCTGTAATTCCACTTTATCTTCTCTATTGGCATTTTAGATGTACCTTTTCATAGTATTCTCTTAATGGTTACATAAGAAACTAATATGTATCAATAACTTATTGCAGTTTTTTTTTTTTAAACACGTCACAATGTTAAGAATTTTACAGGTTACCAGCCCCCATCTTTTGTGCTGTTGTTGTCATGTAGTGCTTTATACCGTCAAAAATATTTTTTAAGAGTAAGAAACAGTCTTTATGTTTTCCTATAATTTACCTTTTCTGGTGTTTTTCCATTTTTATTGCATGTAGGATCATTTCCTTTCAGCCTGAAGAATCTCTCTTAATTTTTTTTGAAATGTTTCCAATTATTTCAACTTTGGTTTGAATAAAAGTGTATGACTCTTTTTTTAAATAATATATCACTTGGTATGGAATTCTGGGTTTGCAGTTTCTTTCATTCTTTAAAGATGTCCTTCTACTGTCTTCTGGTTTTCATTGTTTCTCATGAGAAGTTAGGTGTCATTCTTACTGTTGCTCTCCTAAATGTAAGCTGTCTTTTTTTTCCACTGGCTACATTTAAGATTTCCTTTATATCTTTAGTTTTTAACAGTTTTCATTGTATCTCTACTGCTTGTGGTTAGCTGAGCTTTTTGAATCTTTGAGCTCATGCCTTTCATTACTTTTGGTAAAACTTCCAGTTACCGCCTCAGTTATTTCTTCTGCCTCATTTTTGCTCCTCTTTTGTTGCAATTCCACTTACATGCAAGTTAAATTGTTTGATATTGTATCACACGTGTCATGCTCTTCTTTTCTTCTTTTTAGATCTTTTTTCTCTTTTGTACTTCAGTTTAGATAATTTATACTGACCTGACTTTGAGTTTAGCGATTCTAAACAAAATCAATAGACAAATAGATTTGGAAAAAATGTTTCCATCAAGATGATAAATAAGACCTATATTATGCAAAGGGCTTTTCTAACGTGACAAGAAAAGGACAAGCAGCCAGATGTAACAGCTGGCAGTTCATAGAACAGTATATCCAAATGGACAGTAAGCATGTAAAAACACAGTAGTTGAGGAATTGATATGAAATAACTGTGAGATTCCAGTGTACACCTATCACTCTGGCAAAAATTAAAGACCATTATAATGCCTGCTGATGCTGAATGTTTGAACAAAGGGTGCTCCATGCATTGCTGGTGAATTGTGAAGTGTTAGAACCTTTATGGAAAGAATCTGACATGTGCTAGAATAAAAATATGTTTATTCTTCATATCTGCAATGCCACTCCTGGCAGCGTACCCCACAGGAATGAAACATGAGTACGCAAGGATATATGTGCACAGATGTTTATTGCACCATTGTGCACGGTAGTAGAAAACTGAATACCAGGAGAAAGCCCATCAGTAGGAATGGCTGAAAATTCAAGCTAAATTCAGACTGTGGAATGTTACGCAGCCATTGCAAATAATAGATTATAATTCCACCAGTTACCTTGGGGAGTTTTTCTACAACATGTTGTATAAAGAAGAAAAGCTAATACAAAAAAAGGGTCTGAAGGGCCCTGTGGGCATAATGATTATGTGTTCAGATTTTATCAGAAAGGTTGGCGGTTTGAACCCACCAGCTGCTCCACAGATGAAAAGACCTGGTGATCTGCTCCCGTAAAGATTACAGCCTAGGAAACCCTATGGGGTAGTTCTCCTTTGTCTTATAGGGTCACTGTGAGTTGTAATCAACTTGATGGCACACACTAACAGTAATGTACTTTTTAAAAATGTCAAAAGAAGAGAAATACCCTGTATGTGTATGGGCGTGAGTTTAGTTGCGCATGGCATGAGCATGGAGAGGCTATGGTAGGATATGTATCAGGTGGTTAATACAGATTATCCAGAGGTGGTGGTGAGGGGTGATGGATGATGACCTGGGTGTAACAAGGGTAGAGATGGAGGGTGAACCAAAAAGAAAAAAATTCTGCTCTAAAACAAATCACGTGGAAAAAAGTGCGAAGAATGTGAACAGGCAGTTGAGCAAAAAAAAAAAAAAAAAAACACAAATGGCCAGTAAATACCTACAAACATGTTTGACCTCAGTAATCAAAGAAAGACAAACGGAAGTAACAAAGCCATGTAATTTTTACCCATCAAATTGGCATAAAGTGGTTGATAATACCCATTGTTGATGAGGGCATAGGATAATGGGTAGCTCACTCTCAAGTAGCTGGCAGAAGTAGAAGGAAGAGCCTTTTTAGAGGGAATCTGGTGTGGTATATATCAAAATCAGTAGTATTCATGGTCTTTGATACATCAATTTCGTATCCAGAAATGTATCCTATGAGAATTACTGGAGACCCACAGAATGATGTATGTTTAAGAAGGTTTACCTTCCTTTACTTGTGATCTTTTTGGCTTTGAGCAGGAACAAGAAGCAGCCATCGAGCACAGTGAAGAAAAGAGCCTCCAGGAGGGCGTGCTGCAGCCTGAGGAGTTTGTGGCCATCGCAGACTATTCTGCTACTGATGAAACGCAGGTAGCTGTCTGTGTGCCTCGCGCACCCGGGCGTGTACTCATTTTTTCAGCGTGCTCACTGGCAGAATTAGATGTAAATTTCGCCTATGCTGAGGATTTAACCAAAAGTCACACCAAAGTTAAATAACAATGTATCCAGGTGTTTGGAACCACACGAAACCCTTCTCTTCCTTGCCTAACAAGTTCTGACCTCAGGCATGATAGGAAAGACACCTGGGGAAGGAAGAGAGTCAGCAGCAGGGTGAGGAAAAAGCACCTGTTCCAGTTTCTGCTTGGAAACCTGGGTTAAGAACTAATTCCAGTTAATGAAAATAAAAATACCTGCACAAGTGTAGCTTTCCTTGCTTTGTAACAAATTTTTTATAGAGTAAGTCTTCAGTAACTAAATTGGCTACTACATAACTGAGTTACAGTGAACAGGTTGTTTAGAAATTCTATTCTAAGCTGTATTGAAAATGTTTAACCTTTGATATTGTTTTTCAAAATCTCAAATAAGCTAGGCTGTTCTTTCAGTAAGTGTTTTACAAAAATCTCTAAATTCTGGTATTGTTTTTGTAGTTTGTTGCTGTAATTACCCACTGACTACCTTTTTTTTTTTTAAAATAATTTTTATTGTGCTTTAAGTGAAAGTTCACAAATCAAGTCAGTCTCTCACACAAAAACGTAAAAAAAAAAAGTAGTTCCTATACACCTTGCTACACATTCCCAATTACTCTCCCCTTCGTGAGACAGCTTGCTCTCTCCCTCCACTCTCCCTTTTCATGTCCATTTCACCAGCTTCTAACCCCCTCCACCCTCTCATCTCCCTTCCAGCAGGAGATGCCAACATAGTCTCAAGTGTCCACCTGATCCAAGAAGCTCACTCCTCACCAGCATCCCTCTCCAACCCATTGTCCAGTCCAATCCATGTCTGAAGAGTTGGCTTCGGGAATGGTTCCTGTCCTGGGGCAACAGAAGGTCTGGGGGCCATGACCATCGGGGTCCTTCTAGTCTCAGTCAGACCATTAAGTCTGGTTTTATGAGAATTTGGGGTCTTCATCCCCCTGCTCTCCTGCTCCCTCAGGGGTTCTCTGTTCTGTTCCCTGTCAGGGCAGTCATGGGTTGTAGCCGGGCACCATCTAGTTCTTCTGGTCTCAGGATGATGTACTCTCTGGTTCATGTGGCTCTTTCTGTCTCTTGGGGTCGTAATTACCTTGTGTCCTTGGTGTTCCTCATTCTCCTTTGCTCCAGGTGGGTTGAGACCAACTGATGCATCTTAGATGGCTGTTTGCTAGCATTTAAGACCCCAGACGCCACTCTTCAAAATGGGATGCAGAATGTTTTCTTAATAGATTTTATTATGCCAATTGACTTAGATGTCCCCTGAAACCATGGTCCCCAGACCCTTGCCCCTACTACGCTGGCCTTCCAAGCATTCAGTTTATTCAGGAAACTTCTTTGCTTTTGGTTTAGTCCAATTGTGCTGACCTTGCCTGTATTGTGTGCTGTCTTTCCCTTCACCTAAAGTAGTTCCTATCTACTCTCTACTTGGTGAATGCCCCTCTCCCACCCTCCCTCCCTCCCCCACCCTCCCTCCCTCCCCCCTCTCTTAACCACAAAAGAATGTTTTCTTCTCAGTTTAAACTATTTCTCAAATTCTTATAATAGTGGTCTTATACAATATTTGTCCTTTTGCAACTGACTAATTTCACTCAGCATAATGCCTTCCAGGTTCCTCCATGTTATGAAATGTTTCACAGATTCCTCACTGTTCTTTATTGATGCGGAGTATTCCATTGTGTGAATGTACCATAATTTATTTATCCATTCATCCATTGATGGGCACCTTGGTTGCTTCCATCTTTTTGCTATTGTAAACAGTGCTGCAATAAACATGGGTGTACATGTATCTGTTTGTGTAAAGGCCCTTATTTCTCTAGGATATATTCCAAGGAGTGGGATTTCTAGATTGTATGGTAGTTCTATTTCTAGCTTTTTAAGGAAGCGCCAAATCGATTTCCAAAGTGGTTGTACCTTTTGACATTCCCACCAGCAGTGTAGAAGTGTTCCAATCTCTCCGCAGCCTCTCCAACATTTAGTATTTTGTGTTTTTTGGATTAATGTCAGCCTTGTTGGAGCGAGATGAAATCTCATTGTAGTTTTGATCTGCATTTCTCTAATGGCTAATGATCGTGAGCATTTCCTCGTATATCTGTTAGCTACCTGAATGTCTTCTGTAGTGAAGTGTCTATTCATATCTTTTGCCCATTTTTGAATTGGGTTATTTGTCTTTTTGCAGTTGAGTTTTTGCAGTATCATGTAGATTTTAGAGATCGGGCACTGATCAGAAATGTCATAGCTAAAAACTTTTTCCAAGTCTGTAGGTAGTCTTTTTATTCTTTTGTTGAAGTCTTTGGATGAGCATAAGTGTTTGATTTTTAGGAGCTCCCAGTTATCTAGTTTTTCTTCTACATTCTTTATAATGTTTTCTATACGGTTTATGCCCTGTATTAGGGCTCTTAATGTTGTCCCTTTTTTTTTTTTCCGTGATCTTTATTGTTTTAGATTTTATATTTAGGTCTTTGATCCATTTTGAGTTAGTTTTTGTGCATGGAGTGAGTTATGGGTCTTGTTTCATTTTTTTGCAGAAGGATATCCAGTTATGCCAGCACCATTTGTTAGACTGTCTTTTCCCCATTTAACTGTTTTGGGGCCTTCATCAAATATCAACTGCTCATATGTGGATGGATTTATGTCTGGATTCTCAATTCTGTTCCTTTGGCCTGTGTATCTGTTGTTGTACCAGTATCAGGCTGTTTTGACTACTGTGGCGGTATAATAGGTTCTAAAATCAGGTAAAGTAAGGCCTCCCACTTTGTTCTTCTTTTCAGTAATGCCTTATTTATCTGGGGCCTCTTTCCCTTCCGTATGAAGTTGGTGATTTGTTTCTCCATCTCATTAAAGAATGTCGTTGGGATTTGGATCAGAATTGCATTAAATGTATTGATTGCTTTTGGTAGAATAGACATTTTTATAATGTTAAGTCTTCCTATCCATGAGCAAGGTATATTCTTCCATTTATGTAAGTCTCTTGGTTTCTTGCAGAAGTGTACTGCAGTTTTCTTTGTATAAGTCTTTTACATCTCTGGTTAAGATTTATTCCTAGGTATTTTATCTCCTTGGTAGCTACTGTAAATGGCATTGATTTGGTGATTTCCTCTTCGATGTTCTTTTCTTTTTTTTTTTTATTAACTTTTATTGAGCTTCAAGTGAACGTTTACAAATCAAGTCAGACTGTCACATATAAGTTTATATACACCTTACTCCGTGTTGCACTTGCTCTCCCCCTAATGAGTCAGCCCTTCCAGTCTCTCCTTTCGTGACAATTTTGCCAGCTTCCAACTCTCTCTATCCTCCCATCCCCCCTCCAGACAGGAGATGCCAACACAGTCTCAAGTGACCCCTTGATATAATTAGCTCACTCTTCATCAGCATCTCTCACCTACCCACTCTCCGGTCCCTTTCATGTCTGATGAGTTGTCTTCGGGAATGGTTCCTGTCCTGTGCCAACAGAAGGTTTGGGGACCATGACCGCCGGGATTCCTCCTCTAGTCTCAGTCAGACCATTAAGTATGGTCTTTTTATGCGAATTTGGGGTCTGCATCCCACTGATCTCCTCCTCCCTCAGGGGTTCTCTGTTGCTTTGATGTTCTTTTTCTTGGTGTAGAGGACTCCAACTGATTTTTGTATGTTTATCTTGTATCCCGATACTCTGCTGAACTCTTCTATTAGTTTCAGTAGTTTTCTGGAGAATTCCTTAGCGTTTTCTGTGTATAAGATCATGTCATCTGCAAATAGAGATACTTTGACTTCTTCCTTGCCAATCTGGATGCCCTTTATTTCTTTATCTAGGACTTCCAGCACAATGTTGTGTAAGAGTAGTGATAAAGGGCATCCTTGTCTGGTTCTGGATCTCAGTGGGAATGCTTTCAGAATCTCTCCATTTAGGGTGATGTTGGCTGTTGGCTTTGTATAAAGGCCCTTTATTATGTTGAGGAATTTTCCTTCTATTCCAATTTTGCTGAGAGTTTTTATCATGAATGAGTGTTGAACTTTCACTGACTACGTTTTGAAATTGCCATGATTTACCAGGATTTATCACCAAGCTGCAGTTGAAATATCAGTTAGTTTTGCTAGTAGGTTATTTCTTTCTTTTTTTTTCCTTTTCCTTTCCCAGCTCAGTTTTTTGAGAGGAGAAAAAATTCTTATCCTGAGACAAACTACTGCTGATTGGTGGTGGGGTGAGCGTGCAGGCTGCTGCGGTTATATACCAGCTAACCATGTTGGGAAACACCTGGAGGAGTATGATCCTGAAGACACATGGCAAGATGAAGAGTATTTTGGCAGCTATGGAACTCTGGTAATTGTTTTTCAAATTCCCTGTTTAGCTTGCCAGGTGGTGGTTTCTTCTCTCTGGTTGTCTGTTCGAACTTTAAGAAAATAATCTCTGAGCTTCCTCTCCTCATTGATTAGAGCAGAGGTTGGCAGCCATTTCTGTAAATATCTTCAGTGTAGTGGGTCATACAGCTCCTGTGTTGTCTACCTAACTCTGTCAGCATAGCCCAAAAGCAGCCATGGACAACACAGAAGCAAATGAGCATGGCTGTGTTCCAATAAAACTTTATTTATGGATACTAAATTTGAATGTCTTATAATTTTCATGTATCACAAAATATTATTCTTTGAGTTTTTTTAGCCATTTAAAAATGTGAATACCTTTCTTAGCTTGCAGAGCCATACAGAATTAGGTAGAGGGCTGGATTTGGCCCACAGGCTGTAGTCTGCTGATGAGTAGTTTAGAGGTGCTGTGTCCTGGTAGTAGTAGCGTCAGAACCTGTGTGACTTCGGGGGAATAATGAGAATCAAGATCAGCCCAGCGGTCATTCCTATGAGGTGGAAGTCAGACAGCCTCCAGCCTTTTTACTGGTTCTTACACCAGCCATCCTTCCCACGGCACTCTCAGCTTCTCTGTGGTTTTGATAATCTGTTGCATTGGCCACATGGAACTCACAGACCATACTTACAGGTAAGTGGTTTATTAAGGAAGTAACAGGGTACAACTTGGGATCACAATCAGCAGGCTACAATTCAGGATCAGGAAGCATGCAGGCAAAGTCCAGAAGACTCCCCGGAAGTGGAAAGCACATCCCTCCCTTCTTCAATGTAAGACAGCTGTCTCAGCTCCTCTCAGCTGTGCAAGCGAGTAGGCCCTTCTCTCTGCCGTGCATGCTCCCTCTCAGCTGTGCAGGCCTCCTCCGGGCCCCCTCAGGACAGGCCTCCTCCGGGCCCCCTCAGGACAGGCCTCCTCTCGGCCCCCTCAGGACAGGCCTCCTCCGGGCCCCCTCAGGACAGGCCTCCTCTCGGCCCCCTCAGGACAGGCCTCCTCTCGGCCCCCTCAGGACAGGCCTCCTCCGGGCCCCCTCAGGACAGGCCTCCTCTCGGCCCCCTCAGGACAGGCCTCCTCTCGGCCCCCTCAGGGCAGGCCTCCTCCGGGCCCCCTCAGGACAGGCCTCCTCTCGGCCCCCTCAGGACAGGCCTCCTCCGGGCCCCCTCAGGACAGGCCTCCTCCGGGCCCCCTCAGGACAGGCCTCCTCTCGGCCCCCTCAGGACGGGCCTCCTCCGGGCCCCCTCAGGACGGGCCTCCTCCCGGCCCCCTCAGGACGGGCCTCCTCCCGGCCCCCTCAGGACGGGCCTCCTCCCGGCCCCCTCAGGACGGGCCTCCTCCCGGCCCCCTCAGGACGGGCCTCCTCCCGGCCCCCTCAGGACGGGCCTCCTCTCGGCCCCCTCAGGACGGGCCTCCTCTCGGCCCCCTCAGGACGGGCCTCCTCCGGGCCCCCTCAGGACGGGCCTCCTCCGGGCCCCCTCAGGACGGGCCTCCTCTCGGCCCCCTCAGGACGGGCCTCCTCCGGGCCCCCTCAGGACGGGCCTCCTCCGGGCCCCCTCAGGACGGGCCTCCTCTCGGCCCCCTCAGGACGGGCCTCCTCTCGGCCCCCTCAGGACGGGCCTCCTCCCCGCTCCCTCAGGACAGGCTTCCTCTCAGGACCGGCTCCTCTTGGCACCATGAGGACAGACCTCCGCTTGGCATGCTGAGCACAGGCCTCTCTGCTTTCGGCCTCCCTGCCCTTGGCCTCTCCATTGTTAACTGATCCAGCTCATAGCCAGTGGTGCAGTTGTGTTCAGCTCTCTTCACTGCACTTCTAGCAGCAGGTTTTTGCTGTCACCACCAGCTCTGCTGCAGGATCCCTTCTGGGCCTGTCACCGCTGACTCTGCTGCAGGGCCCTTTCCGGCCTGCTCGTCTTCAATGTTACAGCCCTTGACCTGTGTTACAGCTCTTTTAGGAGGTTCCTTGCTTCCTCTCTCTTTTTGCCTTTTCTGTTTTCCTGCTTCTTTCTTTCTTCTTCTGCCTGCCAGCCTCTATAGGGCTAGCTGCATATAAGAAAACTCCTCATCAGTTTGAAGGCTTAGCCCTCCTACCAGGGCCACAAACTAACCAGTCCTCTCTCTGTCCCTTTTAGTAGCCCACAGATGCTTCATTTGCATGGTAGGCGATAGCCACTAAACGTGCACTTTCACACAAAGACCATAAGCTATACTTGGCACTAGTCTGCTAAGAAGCTGAGCTTGCCGGCGGGGCGGGACCAGGGGCTCATCTTCGGGGGGCAGGAGAGAGTCCTTGTCGCAGGCCAGCAGCTCGGGTTCAAGGGGACGAGACCCACACCGTAGGGACAGCTTTGGCTTTAATGCTTCCTGCATCACGGGGGCCAGAGTGTCTGGTGACTGTTTCATGGGTAGAGCTTCCAAGGTCCCTGCAAGGGACATGCCCAGTTTCAAGATTCCTCCCACTCAGGGAAGCCCAAAGTCACGGCATCCCCGCCGAGCACTTACAGTACCCTGCCCAGACACAGCCTCCAGTCAGGGTTCATTTTGGCGTAAGCAGCATTGCTGAGCTACACGGTTAACAAGCCATCTTTATAAGGTCTCCAGAGGAACAGAGGCAGGAGACCGGCGTAGGGTTGGGTTCTTGTGCAGGAGGGGAAAGGTCGGGTTAACCTCCTGTGCACAGTTCTGTAATGGTGGTGTTCTGGTCCTCAGATTTTCTCCTAAACTTTGTAGTACCCCTGCCTTTTAAAATCTAATTCTGTACGTAATGTTACCATCTTGTCTTCAGGTACTTATTTTACTAAATTTATGCCTTTTTGAATTTATGCTGTAGTACTGAAAGGGAAATATTTTCTTTCCTTTTGGTTGGCATAGACTTCTTCCTCTGCATCCTGTTCACCTCCCTTTCCTCATGCTGCCTGCCCCCATCCACCCTTTATTTTTCATTCTACAATGTGTGTGTGAGGGCTACGTGAAAGCTCTTCCTGACCTCCTGTTTGTGCTGACGCAGCCTAGGTGGCCTGTCCTTGGCTACATTATTTCCTGGGTCTGTCTTCCCCTCCAAGTGATACAGTTGTCAGCTGGGGTTTCTACAGTTTGAAAGCGCTGGGGGGCGGGAATGAAAGATAGGAAGTGGGGTGGGGGGGATGGGGAATGGGACTGCAGGAGGCACTACTGTGGCTGTGTGGCCTTGTCTGCAGACAAGGGCTCTGACCACCCTTCTGTGGCTTTCTTAACTGTCTTGGGTGAGCCTTTCTTTGAGTCCCTCTACTGGGGGATTGGAGTGATTCCAGGGGGTATGTCCATGGCTTTTGGGGTGTCCTCCCTGAGAGTTGGCCAGAGTTGTGTTCCTACTTGGTGTCATCTCCCTCCCCTGGGCTGTAGTTTCTGCACTCCCTGAGTGAACAAGGGGGAAATCTATGTGTGAAATATGACTTTTGGGCCCCTTTGCCAGGCGGGGAGATTGCAGCCTTTGCTAAGGGCCCCTGTGAGCGCCCTCTGGTGGTCTCTCTTGGTGGATACTTGACCAGGTGGTGTCTCGGGTTGGGAATGTGGGGATTCCTGCTGTATTGGGTGGGATTGGTGGTGCTCCAAGGCTGACATTCACACCTCCGTCCCGAGTGGTCCACAACTGCTTCTCCACCTGCCTGGCTCTTGGGAGAAGACATAGGGAGAAGCTATAGGGAGCACCATGCTGAGCCGAGAGGATTCCGGAAACTTCTGCTTCACTCCTTTGTTGGCCACTTATATGCTGGTGTATTTTTGCTTTTTTAAACCTATTTGTTCCTCATATTTTTGCGTATGGAGTGGTAGGGTTAAAAGATACTCATCCTGGCTCTAATCCTCCATCTCAAACCAGAACTCCATGTGTGTTAGGCTAATGGCAGTGATTCTACATGTGTATTTCCTCTAGAAACTTCACTTGGAAATGTTGGCAGACCAGCCACGAACAACTAAATACCACAACGTTATCCTGCAGAATAAAGATTCCCTGAAAGATAAAGTGATTTTGGATGTTGGCTGTGGAACGGGGATCATCAGCCTCTTCTGTGCGCATCATGCTCAACCCAGAGCTGTGAGTAGAAAATGCTGGTCCTCCGGCCTGTTCGTGCCAAGGTGGGCCGGTGAGAACGGTCCCTGCTGGGAACCTCACTGTTTGATTGCCTGCTCAGGCGGCTGTCTCTGTGAAGTGACCCTGTGTTCAGGGACTTGGGCAGTAGCTCCCAGCCAGGGGCCGAGCCTTGTGAGGCTGCGATGTTGCCGTAATGAGGCCCAAACAGTGATTGTTTTTAAATGGAATGGAATAGGGCAGGATAAGAAATGCCAGAGGGAAGTACGTGTTGTGGGGTATTTTTGTGAAATGTTTGTTTAGTTGGATGTAGAGATAAGTGGTCCCACGTCAAGCTAGGCTGCAGTGTGCAGATCACCATCGGGGGTGTGATGCACCCTTTGGTCAGGGTCTGAGACCTTGCCTTGCTCAGGCATAGCCCACCTCATGGGCAACGTGGAAGACCCTCACTCACCATGAAACGCGGCCCTCTGCCCTTAAGGCCTGTCTGTCTGTGCTGTTGGATTGTGCCTTGTGACAGCTGGCACAGATGAGTGATGATCCTGTTTTATAGGACTCGCCTGACCCAGATTCTGCTGGAACTGGGACCTGGCCCTTGGCATCCTCCACCAGGCTGTCCTCTGAGAACTTATATTTGAAATTGCCTGACGCAGTCACTGGACACAGAGACAGATTCTGGCTGTGCTGTTGGGCACCAAGAGCATCTAGGATCAGTTGTAGATTGGGCTTGGCTATGTGTGCACATGCCTGGCCACAAGTCTTCTTAGCCAGGAGGGCTTCCTAGAGTGGGCGGTCCTGGGTGGGGCAGGTGTGGAGGGAAGAGGAAGGATTAGAAGCAGCTATTCGATCCGGAAACAGAGCCCCTCCCTGATACTGTCAGGGTGTCCGGAGCAGCTGCATGACCAGTAGCTGTGTGCACGGCCTGCCACCACCCAAACCCTGTCTCCTTCTCTTGCTGCACTCAGTGGTTTTCTAAAGTTGATTCTACTCCAGCTGTCTCAGTCCACTCAGACCCAGGAGATGAGATGGCCGTCACGTGGAGTGGGGCCAGAAGCCTCTTCAGCACGCTTGACCAATGGACTTCTGTCCTGCCTGTAGGTGTATGCTGTGGAGGCTAGTGAGATGGCGCAGCACACAGGGCAGCTGGTGCTGCAGAACGGCTTCGCTGACACCATCACCGTGTTCCAGCAGAAGGTGGAGGATGTGGTACTTCCAGAGAAGGTGGACGTGTTGGTGTCCGAGTGGATGGGGACCTGCCTGCTGGTGAGAGGGGGTGGGGCTGGGTCAGGCAGTGTAATGTGATAGGGGAGGGGTTCCCAGGTCAGGTGGGGTCATGTGATGGGGGAGGAGTACCTGAGTCAGGTGGTGTCATGTGATGGGGGAGGAGTACCTGAGTCAGGTAGTGTCATGTGATGGGGGATGGAGTACCTAAGTCAGGTAGTGTCATGTGATAGGGAGAGGTGCCCTGGTAGGGTAATGGCATGTGGCGGGTGGGGGAGGGGTGCCTGAGTCCGGTAGTGTCATGTGACAGGGCGGAGGGAGGCACTGTGATGTGGGGACAGCTGTGGTGTAACAGGAGCCCACGGAGGAGGGTTGGATTTTACTCAGGTTTCCAAACACAGGCATGACCAGGTCAGTCCCGGGGATCTTCACATATCATTATTAATTTTAATTTTTTTCCTAAGTTAAGATGTGATTTCTTGTATGAACATTGTGTTCATTGTCTTGAGTTTTTGACTCATTAAAAAGATGCTTTTGTGACAGATTGAAATCAAAGTTAGTGTAACTTTCTCATGAGTGGTTTATGTAAGATATGTTGTCTTTGGACACCTGCAAGTATCATGCAAGTATCATGATCAAGTGTTAATACACATGACTCTTGAATATACGCAGAGTCTCCCTTTTTTCCTTAGCCTGAGATTCTTCTCTCCTCAGAGACCGTGTCTCCTGCTGTACTGAGAAAACCATGGTTAGCGCTACTTGGGGGATCCCGTTGTACGGCCTGGCCTTTCACAGGCTATTCTCTTCTCGAGTCTTCTTGCTGCACGTGAATAGAAGGGAACGATTTCCTGGTTACGCCTGTGATCAGTCAGGGTTGCTGTAGCAAATCCTGCCAACTACGCCATTGTACAGACCAGTCCAGGGAGACTACGATTGCCCACTTCGGATGCCGGACTGTGTGGTGAATAACAAATCCCACTCCATACGCCAGTGCATCCTAAGGAAATCTCAGCTTCCTACCCTATTCAGTTCAGACTTCAGCTGCCCATGCAGCCCTTCTTTCTCACATCCCCATTCGCCCAGGGCTAGGTCAGTGGATACCAGTCACAGGCTCAGGAGTCCACATGACCCCTTCCCCCCACTTCAGACTAACCCGTTGCCGTCGAGTCGGTTCCGACTCATAACGACCCTATGCAGAACAGAACGAAACACTGCCCAGTCCTGCGCCATCCTTACAATCGTTGTTATGCTTGAGCTCATTGTTGCAGCCATTGTTGAGCTCATTGTTGCAGTCCACCGCGTTGAGGGTCTTCCTCTTTTCCGCTGACCCTGTACTCTCCCAAGCATGATGTCCTTCTCCAGGGACTGATCCCTCCTGACAACACGTCCAAAGTATGTAAGACGCAGTCTCGCCATCCTTGCCTCTAAGGAGCATTCTGGCCGCACTTCCTCCAAGACAGATTTGTTCGTTCTTTTGGCAATCCATGGTATATTCAATATTCTTCGCCAACACTACAATTCAAAGGCGTCAGCTCTTCTTCAGTCTTCCTTATTCATTGTCCAGCTTTCACATGCATATGATGTGATTAAAAATACCATGGCTTGGGTCAAGCGCACCTTAGTCTTCAGGGTGACATCTTTGCTCTTCGACACTTTGAAGAGGTCCTTTGCAGCGGATTTGCCCAATGCAATGCATCTTTTGATTTCTTGACTGCTGCTTGCGTGGCGGTTGATTGTGGATCCAAGTAAAATGAAATCCTTGACAACTTCAGTCTTTTCTCCGTTTATCGTGATGTTGCTCCAGTTGTGAGGATTTTTGTTTTCTTTATGTTGAGGTGTAATCCATACTGAAGGCTGTGGTCTTTGACCTTCATTAGTAAGTGCTTCAAGTCCTCTTCACTTTCAGCAAGCAAGGTTGTGTCATCTGCATAACGCAGGTTGTTAATGAGTCTTCCTCCAATCTTGATGCCCTGTTCTTCTTCATATAGTCCAGCTTCTGGTAATATCTGTTCAGCATACAGATTAAATAGGTATGGTGAAAGAATACAACCCTGATGCACACCTTTCCTGACTTCAAACCAGTCAGTATCCCCTTGTTCTGTCCGAACAACTGCCTCTTGATCTATGTAAAGGTTCCTCATGAGCACAATTCAGTGTTCTGGAATTCCCATTCTTCGCAGTGTTATCCATAGTTTGTTATGATCCACACAGTTGAATGCCTTTGCATAGTCAATAAAACACAGGTAAGCATCCTTCTGGTACCCTCTGCTTTCAGCCAGGATCCATCTGACATTAGCAATGATATCCCTGGTTCCACATCCTCTTCTGAATCCAGCCTGAATTTCTGGCAGTTCCCTATTGATATACTGCTGCAGCCGTTTTTGAATGATCTTCAGCAAAATTTTGCTTGTGTGTGATATTAATGATATTGTTCTATAATTTCCACATTCTGTTGTATCACCTAGACTAGCCAGCCCCAAATTTGGGGTTTTCCTCTACCCTCTCAGAGTACCAACCACAAACCCAGGAGTCCACATGACTCGCTCCACTTTCAGACTAGCCAGCCCCTACTACTCCTTTGGGTCCTGTATTTCATCAGAATGACTCACAGTGCTCATGGGAGATACCATGCCCATGATAACAAAAAGAGATACAGAGATGCATAGGGCAGGGTTCAGGAGGGGTCCCAGTGTGGAACTTCCATGTCCCAAGGGAACACACTGCCCTCCCCAGAGCAGATGTTCCATCTTACTAACCAGAAAGTTTCATCTGAGCCTCAGGACTCAGAACTTTTATTGCCCTTCCCATGTGGCCATGATAAATTACATCATGTTTATGACGCTTGGGTGGCATTTGGCCCCCAGGTGGGCCCTCTTGGTCTGGTCAGCCCCCATTCGTTAGCTTTAGGTATAGCCTGGCTCTCAGGAACAAAAGACCAAATTGCTTTCTGTACCCTACAGTCCCCCTGATTGGGACATTCAACTTATCCTGTCTAAGTATCTCGTGTTCATAACACTTGAATCAAGCAGCTCAGATGTGAGTGAGTGCTGATGGGAACCCAGGTGGGCCTGGTGCTTCAGCAGATGCTGCTAGCCCACCCTTTTCTCCTGAGGCTGACTCTGGGTTTAGCATCTTGGGACATGAGGTTTTAGAGTGAATCATCCTTATCTGAAATTTAGTTTCCTGTGTAAAAACTCAGAAAATAACATCTGGGTGAGGGTGAGAGGACTATGACAGATGCTCCCAGCTGGAGAACCTATTTAAATAGGAAGAAATAGCTGTTGAGTGTTGCCCCAGCTTTTTACAGATTGTAAAGAAGGAGGGAGATGATGGCAAAAGACGTTCAGCCCTGCTGAAATGACCTTGTCTGAAGATCAAGTGTGAATAGGCTCTGGGTTCATGAGGGAACCCTGGTGGCGCAGTGGTTAAAAGCTCGGCTGCTAACCAAAAGGCTGGCAGATCAAACCCACCAGCCGCTCCTTGGAAACCCTATGGGGCAGTTCTGCTCTGTCCTGTAGGGTCGCTATAAGTCGGAATGGACTTGATGGCAATGGGGATGGGTTCATGAGATGATGTGCCGGGAGAGAGGGCCCACACCGTCTGTCTTAGTCTCCTAGGGCTACTGTTAGAGAAATAACACAAGTGGGTGGCTTTAATGAACAGAAATTTATTTTCTCACAGTCCAGGAGGCTAGAAGTCTGACTTCAGGGCACTGGCTCAAGGTGAAGGCTTACTCTGTCCGCTCTGGGGGAAAATCCTTGTCTCAGCGTCTCTAGGGTTCTTCCTGGCATTCCCTGGCAATATCCATGTGGCATCCGTCTTTCCTCCATTTGTGCTTATTTGCTTTTGTGCCTAATCTGCTTTTTTTTTTTTTTTAAATAATTTTTATTGTGCTTTAAGTGAAAGTTTACAAATCAAGTCAGTCTGTCACATATAAACTTATATACACCTTACTACATACTCCCACTTACTCTCCCCCTAATGAGTCAGCCCGGTCCCTCCTTCCAGTCTCTCCTTTCTTGACTGTTTTGCCAGTTTCTAACCCCCTCTACCTGTCCATCTCCCCTCCAGACAGGAGATGCCAGCACAGTCTCAAGTGCCCACCTGATGCAAGTTGATCTGGTCTTTTTATATCTCAGAAATGGTTAGGTTTAAGAAGCCTATACTGATGTGGACTCATTAACATAGCAAAGGACCCCCTGTTCCCAAATGGGATTAACGTCCGCAGATGAAAGGGTCAGGGTTTACAACACGTCTTTTGGGGGGGTCATAATTTAGTCTATTACAGCATCACCCACAAAGGACGATGTTCTAAAATAACTTTGTCCTAAACACTGTTGTCCGTTTAGTAAGCACCCAGGTGCGCCACATTTGGGAGAGCCCGGATGGGTCAAGGGCGGGTGGACCATGAGGCATAAGACAGGGAGTGTCAGCAGCCCCAGGTTCACTGAGCGGCTGTGCCGTGTTCCAGGACTGGCAGGAGACTGGAACAGCTAGACCAGTGAGCTCCAGGGAGTCAGATTTATCAAGGGCTGGGGCTTTGCAGCTGAGTGGGATAGAGGATAAGATGGCATGGAGGGAGCACACTGCTGGGCCATGGTTGTCCCGGCAGGCAGGGGCGTGTGGAGAAGGTAGAGGATGGTGCCACAGTATAGACCCTGCCTTTGTGTCCTGGGGCTGCCGTGAACAAAGTACCACAGACTGGGTGGCTTATAAGAATAGAAACTTACTCTCTCACAGTTCTGGAGGCCACAAGCCCAAGATCAAGGTTTTGGCAGGGCCATACAGGCTCTAGTGGAGAATCCTTTCTTGCCTTTTCTGGCTTCTGGTGGCTCCAGGTGTCCCTTGGCTTGTGGGAACATCACTCCAGACTCTGCCCACGTCTTCCTGTGGCCATCTCCCCTGTGTGCTCTGCTTTCTCCTCTTACAAGGTCACCAGGATTAGGGCCTTCCTAATGCAGTATGACTTCATCTGGACTTGGTTACATCTGCAAAAGCTCTGTTTTCAAATAAGGTCACATTCACAGGTACTGGGGGTTAGGACTTTAACATGTCTTTTTAGGGGAGACAGTTCAACCCACAACAGACTCTCTTCCTTTTTTTTTTTTTCCAATAAAGAAAGCTGTTCAGAATCCCAAATAAGACATCTGTAAGGTGTCTGTGTGGTGCAAACGTTTGCACTCAACTACTAACCTGAAGGTTGGTGGTTTGAACCCACCCAGGGGCTCTGCAGAAGAAAGGCCTGGCAATCTGCTCTGTAAAGATAAAAAAACAAAACCCAGTGCTGTCGAATCGATTCCGACTCATAGCGACCCTATAGGACAGAGTGGAACTGCCCCATAGAGTTTCCAAGGAGCTCCTGTCGGATTCGAACTGCCGACACTTTGGTTAGCAACCATAGCACTTAAAAGATTACAGCCAAGAAAACCCTGTGGAGCAGTTCTACTCGGTAACACGTGGGGTCACCATGAGTCGGAGCCAGCTCGACGGCAACAAACAAGTGAGGATGGAAGGATGGCACTGGTGTGAGATATTTAAGAGAAAAACTCGAGGACAAATTTCCTTCTCTGCTGGAGATTCTCAACAGTGTGAAAGCATTCAGTGACGTCTCCTGTCTCACCAGGGCTCTTCCTTAAACCCCTGTCTCTGTCCAGTTACAGCCCTATTTTTCTCATGGCCTTTGTCGCAGAACTCCGGGAAACAGCTGACTGTACCCAGTGTCCTCACTTGCTCCCCTCCATCCTCTCTGGAACCCATCCCAGTTCAGTTTTATTCCCCTAACTCCTAAGCTACTTCTGTCAAGGCCATAACCACCAGTCTCCGTCGCTGATTCTGATGTTCTGTTTTCAGCCTTTATCTCACCCCACCTCTTAGCAGCCTCTGAGCATGCCCTTTTTCTTTTTTTTAATTATTGTACTTTAAAGGTTGACAGAACAAACTAGCTTCTCATTAAACAGTTAGTACACATATTGTTTTGTGACATTGATTACCAACCCCACGACATGTCAACACCCTGCCTTCTCAACCTGAGTTCCCCGTTACCAGCTTTCCTGTCCCCTCCTGCCTTCTCATCCTCGCTTCTGGCCTGGTGTGCCCCTTTGGTCTTGTTTTGTTTTACGGGCCTGTCTAATCTTTGGCTGAAGGGCTTTTCCTTTCTTTTGCAGTCTCTTTCCACTTGTAATGGCATTTTTTATTTGCTATTTAACTTTCTAAGTAAAGAAAAATTGAGATTTTAAATTATTACCATAAATTTTACGTTCATCGTTCTATCATGCGATGCCAGTGTTAAACGCAAAGATAAGAACGTTTGTTAGCAGAATCACGGTCATCGTGCAGTTTATAGCTCGTAGCTCCTGCGTGCGCGTGAATTTCACTCTCACAAGAACAGTGGGAATGCTGCACAGAACTACTTCAGCTGTCTGCCTTCACTTGGTATACACGTTCTACCAACGCTCTCAACCAGGGCTCCCTGATGAGAGGGGAGGGACTGAAAGGAAAGCGGGCCGTGGGTGCCTGTCTTCCTTTTCTCTCCGTGTCCTTGTGGTCAGCATAAGGGCTGACTAATGCAGGGATGTCGCAGAGTAAGAAAGGACAAGATGGGGCAGTTGGGTGCGCTCAGCACACATGTCCTTGGCTTGTACACCCTCTGCCCCATCCAGTGGCACCTAACAGCACAGGCTCAAAGACGGAGTAACTGGGAATTTCAGAGTAGTGACAGTGAGCATTAAACAGGTACGGCTGGCCGGGTGTCTTGTTACCCAAGTCTTCAGTATAGGCACTGTCCCTTGGGGCTGTGTTGTTGGCCTGAGTTGGCAGTGTAGGAAGGACATGGCCGAGGGCATGGGGAGGGTAGGGCACGGTCTGGGCCAGAGCAGAGGGGGCTGGCCATGTCAGGAGAGCCCAGGTGTAGGGGCTGGGGGAGTTTTCCAGGAGGGGCCGGTCCATACAGGGCAGGGCAGGGCAGTGCAGACAGGCTGTCAGGGGCCTGCCTGTGAGGGTGCCTTGATGTGAGGATGCAGGGTAGGGTGGATGCCACTCATCACACTATTTCATGTGACTGTTCACTAAAAAACCCAGTGCCGTCGAGTTGATTCCAACTCATAGCGACCCTATAGGACAGAGTAGAACTGTCCCGTAAAGTTTTCAAGGAGCGCCTGGCAGATTCGAACTGCCGACCCTTTGGTTAGCAGCCGTAGCACTTAACCACTGTGCCACCAGGGTTTCCAGACTAGACACCGTCTAACCAAGTACCAGTGGTATCTCTCTTCCTCCTGGTCCGACAGTTCATAGCGTTAAGGAGTGATTTCACTCAGCTTAGCGGGTGTGAAAATTCTGCGAGATGAGAAGGCAGAGGGGACAAGAGCTGGCTGAATGGACGTGGGGCATAGAGGGTGGGAGGAGTGTGCTGTCACATTGTAGGGAGAGCAGCTAGGGTCACATAACAATGTATGTATAAGTTTTTGTAGGAGAAACTGACTTGAATTATAAACTTTGACTTAAGGCACGATTAAAAAAAAAAAGCATAAAAACAAACCAAAAAAAGGGTGTGAAAATTCTGAGAACACCCCAACCAAATAATTCCACTTATCAGTTAAAGTCCTACAGCAGCTAAAACGCAGGGGCTTTTTCGAAGCCCAGTAGTGACAGACCCCTAAGTGGCTGAGGTGGGACGAGCACATACATTTTCCTGACTGTTAGGGCAGCCCAGTTTTGATTATGGCAGCAAAAACTTGTGGGTATAAAATAGATTGTCTAAGGCACTCTTCCGCGTGGTGCTGGGCAGCGCTCACCTGGCTAGAGTGCTCTTGTGCTGAAATTCATGAGAGCCCTGGGCCAGGGGTCACGTTCAGACTGAACGGAGCGGGGAAAGCTCTCCCGAGGATCCACGGCCTCAGCTGTGGGGTGTTCTGTGTCTCTTCCCTCCTCATACAGTTTGAGTTCATGATTGAGTCCATCCTGTACGCCCGGGACATGTGGCTGAAGGAGGACGGGGTGATCTGGCCGACCACGGCCGCACTCCACCTCGTGCCCTGCAGTGCCGACAGGGATTACCACAGCAAAGTCCTCTTCTGGGACAACGCTTACGAGTTCAACCTCAGCGCACTGAAGTAAGTTGAATGGGTGAGTCAGGAACAAAAAGAGTTCCAGAGCTTTCTAGAACATTCCTGGGCCAGCGGGAATCGTTGTCTAGGTCTCTGCTCAGGTGGGTGGGCTCTGGACCCCTGGTGCCCTGGCAGGGAGGTGCAGGTGGTGTATAGACGGCCCGTGAGGGCGGAGTGATAGTTGTGGCTTTTTTGTGGAGGTGGTCCTCTGTGGGAAGTGTAATCGCTTTAGGAAAGTTGTTCCCAGCACACTTAGTGACCCGGAATGACTGTGAGAATTTGGCCGAGGTTCTTCCACCATGCCCTTTTCCTCTTCTCCTGTCCCTAGCCCAGCTCCTGATGGGCAAGGGATTGTCACTTCTGAGGAAGCCCGGGGGGGACATACTGTCTTACCCCACGCCCTTTCCTAAGGAAAGATACGGTAAGGGGTGGGAAGATGGGGAGAAAGCTCCAGTCCGAAGATCTCAGACATCTCTAAGACACAGAATAACTATACTTTGTGGTCGAAGCTGCCAAGAAGCTAATCCACATTTACCCAGGGGGCTGAGGATTTACACATTTGCTTTTAATGCCTTGGCACTGCTGACAGACATGATTGGAGATGAAATGTCTTTTGAATCTAAGTAGAATATTTGTTGTCCCCTAAGCTCTCAGATGGAAACCCCAGTGGCCTAGTGGTTAAGTGCTACAGCTGCTAACCAAGAGGTCAGCAGTTCGAATCCGCCAGACACTCCTTGGAAACTCTAGGGGGCAGTTCTGCTCTGTCCTGTAGGGTTGCTATGAGACGGACTCAACTCGATGGCAGTGGGTTTGGTTCTTTTTTTGGTTAAGCTCTCAGATATAACGGGAGAAATAAGGTCATATTTAAAAATGAGGCCTTTAAAAAACGTGTGGGTCGTTAAACAACACAAACATACTCTCGTACTAATGGTTATACATTTCTAATGAGAATTACAATGTCATTCCTGGCATTTTGCAAAGAATTGCTTTAAGATAGCTGATATTCTGGTTTTTAACACCTGGACACCTTGGCACAGTTGAGCTCCAGATGTTTACTAACATACGACTTCCTGACACGTTGCCCTTCTGAGCGGGAGTGTAACCTAAGCTGCTGACTTCCCTCCAGATACCGCCCTTCACATTGGGTGGCAGAAGGCCAGCATCAGCCTGGGAATTAGGGACGGGTCACACGTGTCAGAAACTGTGAGAACTCCCAGTCCACGCTGGGAGGCTACGATGGGAGATTGTGGACTCCTGGTGGAATGCAAGGGGTTGGGAGGTGGTGGCAAGGTGGGAGCTCCGAGTCTGTTATGTTTTCACTGAAAAAGAAGAAATAGTAACATGGCAACATGAATTCTTCCCCTGCTAATCATTTCTATCTTAACTAAAATCCCAAGTGAAAAGAGGGGAAAGGTACCCTACAAAGGGATTCTGTCACTCATCTGGGAGCAACAAGTGGGAGAGAGTGGAAGGAAGAATGAGGAGGTCCTCGTGTTATCAGGTATTAAAATCTATTAAAAGCACCAGTCATTAAAACAGTGTGGTACTGTGACAACGCTGGACGGATGAGTAGAACAGGATGAAAAGACAAAGAGGACTTTTTAGTAGATGAAAAGGTGGCTTTATAAGTCAGGACTGGGGGGCGAGGGATGACCCTGCGAATTATCTGGGACAGTTGATTAGCTCTTTGGAAAAATTCATTTCCACGTGGATTTAAGAGTTTGGGTGAAAACAGTAACGACAGCAACTGCACCTGTGTATCAAATCTTAGGCGGAGAGGAAGTCAGAAGCAGAAACAGAGGACAAAGCAGGACTTCACTTTGTAAAATGTCCAAAATCAGCAAAAATACGTTTGTAATTAGGGAAATCTACTTGCTGACAGGTCTCGGAAATCACTTAGAAAAAGGTGAATATCCAAATGAAATTATAGGCATGTGACGTGAACAGGCAAGTCACAAATCTGTAAAATTACCGGTAAACATTTGAGAAAATTTCCATGACGTTAGCAATTTAAATGCAGATTAAAACAAATGCCATTTTCCCATCAGATGAGTGAAGATTTGATCAGTGACACCCTGCACAGGTATAGATGTAACAGCAGTGCCGTCTGTGCGTTGCAGAAGCGGGGTTGGAGATAGGGGGACGGCAGCTTCTTCCCATCTGGTGGGTGCCCTGGGCCAGAGCTGAGCTTCTGGTTCATCCCAGATAGACAGACAGACAGGAAGTCCAGGCTTCGTTCAAGAATATCCTGGTAGTACGCTCATATGCATGCGGCAGACTGGACACATGTTGATAGGAACGTGGTTAAATGACAGTACGACCCTTTGGTAGAAGACTTGTAACTGTAAAAGTTACATTTTTGGGGGAATATCATGATATTGCAAAGTGTTTTAAGAGATAAGTAAAAACAGTAGGACACAAAACGGTGTATACAAAAAACACACATGAATATGTCTGTGGGGGAGAAAAATGAGTAAATATATCCAAATGTGTGATGATTAAGGTTATGTGTCAACCAGGCTACACCATGATTCTTAGTGGCTTGGCAGATAATTATGTAGTCATCTTCCATTTTGTGATCTGATATAAGCAGCCAATCACTTGAAAGGGGAGTTTCCTGGGGAGTGTGGCCTGCATCCAATATATATGAATATTCTGGCAAAGCTCTCATTTGATCCTACATCCAGCTTATCATTCTCTGACCTTCAGTTTTTGGTATGTGAGCCAGCAGTCTGCCACCTGATCTGCAGATTTGGGGATTTGCCATCTCCTGCAGCCTGTGATTGTCAAGGATTTCATTTTACTTGGATCCACAGTCAACAGCCAGGGAAGCAGCAGTCAAGAAACCAAACAACACATTGCATTGGGTAAATCTGCTGCAAAGGACCTCTTTAAAGTGTTCAAAAGCAAAGATGTCACTTTGAAGACTAAGGTGCACCTGACCCAAGCCATGGTATTTTCACTTGTATCATATGCATGTGAAAGCTGGACAGTGAATAAGGAAGACCGAAGAAGAATTGATGCCTTTAAATTGTGGTGCTGGCGAAGAATACCGAATATACCATGGACTGCCAAAAGAACGAACAAATCTGTCTTGGAAGAAGTACAACCAGAATGCTCTTTAGAAGCAAGGATGGCGAGACTGCATCTTATATACTTTGGATGTGTTGTCAGGAGGGATCAGTCCCTGGAAAAGGACATTGTGCTTGGCAAAGTACAGGGTCAGCGGAAAAGAAGAAGACCCTCAGTGAGGTGGATTGACACAGTGGCTGCAACAATGAGCTGAAGCATAACAGCAATTGTAAGGATGGCACAGGACCAGGCAGTGTTTTGTTTTGTTGTGCATAGGGTCACTATGAGTCGGAACTGACTCGATGGCATCTAACAACAGCAGCAGCCTGTGAGCCAGCAGCCTGCTGTCTGACCTGCAGATTTGGGGTTCATCAGTCCGTACAACCAGGTGAGTCAGAAGAGGCCTCCAGCCTGACACCTGACCCATGGATTTGGGACTTGCCACCCTCTTAACTGCATGAGCCATTCCCTTGAAATAAATCTCTCTATAACTGTTTGTATACATATGCTTCACTGGTTTGCTCCTCAAGAGAACCCAGCCTAAGACATTTGGTACCAGGAGTGGGGTTTTCAGTGATGCAGTGGCCCCAGGTAGCATCTCCACCTTTGGATACTCCCCCAAACCCTTATAGTCTGTGTCTGGGCCACCCCCAACCTGAGAGGGAACAGGGAGAGGGCATGGTTTGGCCTGGATCCTTTTAAATGTCAGGAAAACTGTTAAAAGGTCATCTTCAGGTGGAAGCACTGAGGTCTGCTTCTCAAGAACCATGTTTTCTGACGCTTGCACTAAATTTCAGCTATCATGAGTGTTAAGCACTTAGAAGGCAAGGACCCTGCTCAGTTTCGTATAATGTGTAAGACACAACAGTACTTGCACACTGCCTTTAATAAGGTGCTTCTGTGAGGCCAAGAAACTTTGCTGCATTGGTTGCTGTCGAGTCAGCTCCAACTCATGGTGACCCTGTGTACAACACAACAGAACATTGCCTGGTTCTGCACCCTCTTCATGATCATTGGTGTGCTTGATTCCATTGTTCTGGCCACTGTGTATTTTGAGTGCCTTCCAGCCTACGAGGTCATCTTCCAGCACTATATCAGACAGTGTTGTGTTTTAATCCACAAGGTTTTCATTGATTGATTTTCAGATGTAGATAGCCAAGCCTTTCTTCCTAATCTCTTAGTCTGGAAACTCTGCCGAATCCTGTCCTCCATGGGCACTATCTTAGGCTGGGTTCTCTAGAGAAGCAAAACCAGTGAAGCATTGTCTTAGTTTCTAGTGCTGCTATAACAGAAATACCACAAGTGGATGGCTTTAGCAAACAAATTTATTGTCTCATAGTCTAGGAGGCTAGAAGTCCAAATTCTGGGCCCCAGCACCAGGGAAAGCCTTTCTGTCTTTCTTGGTCCTAAGGGCAGGTTCTTGTCATCAGTCTTCCCCTGGTCTAGGAGCTTCTCAGTGTCAGGACCCCAGGTCCAAAGGACATGCTCCGCTCCCAGCTCTGCTTTCTTGGTAGTATGAGGTACCATCTGTCTGCTTCCCTCTCCTTTTATCTCTGTGAGATAGAAGGTCATGCAGGCTATACCCCAGGGAAACTCCCCTTAGATCAGGGATGTGACCTGACCTGAGTGAGCGTGTTGCATCCCACCCTAATGCTCTTTAACCTAACCTAATCTTGCCTCATTAAGCACAGGCAGAGATTTGGATTTACAACCCAGGAAAATCACATCAGATCACAGGATGGTGAACAACCTCACAGTACTGGGAATCATGACCTAGCCAAGTTGATACACATTTTGGGGGCACACAATTTAATCCATAACAAGTGTATATACATAAATATACATGAAGAGATTTATTTCAAGGAAATGTCTCACGCAGTTGTGGAGGCTGGCAAGTCTGAAATCCGTGGGTCAGGTGTCAGGCTGGAGACTTCTCACTCATGTGGTTGCAGGGGCCAGTGAACCCAAAATTGGCAGGTCAGATGGCAGACTGCTGGCTCACATCTCAGGAACCGGAGGTCAGATGATGACAAGTCAGATGTACGATCAAGAGAGAGCTTTGCCAGAACATCCATATATATTGGGTGCAGGCCACTCCCCCAAGGAAATTTTCTTTCAGTTAATTGGCTGCTCACATCAGATCACAAAATGAAGGATGATTCCATAATATCTGTCAAATCACTGAGAATCATGGCCTAGCCAAGCTGACATATAACCTTAACCATCACAAAATGCTAAGGATTATGCAAGATTAGGGAAAATGCAGGATTTTGGAGGATTTAATTTTTTTAATACTTTCTTTTCTAAATTTCCTACTTTTATCATTAGAAAAATTATCATTCAGAAACATGGATATATAATGAAATCTCTATTAGAATGTTTACTGTCATTTGCTATTTCAAAAGTTACTGGTGTGCCTAGTTTTTGAGAAGTGTCTCTGTCACTCGTATGGTCGGGAGTGAAGTGGGAGTGCAGACAGGCAGTGGCATGGGAGGCTACAGGGATCCAGGGTCTGTTTGTGTGTAGTTTGCAGAGCAGCAGCACAAGTGTTTCTCATGAGGTCTTAGCTCAGGTGGGCGACTTCAGGCCTACTGATTCGTTACGTTTGTTCAGGAGTGACCTAGGACAAATCCGCTGCCGTCGAGTCGAATCCAACTCATTGTGACCCTGTAGGACAGAGTAGAACTGCCCTATGGAGTTTCCAAGGAGCTCCTGGTAGATTGAAACTTCTGACCTTTTGGTTAGCAGCCATAGCTCTTAACCACTGTGCCACCAGGGCTTCTGACCTAGGACAGAGCTATCCTTTTTATTTGCTGTGTAGTGGAAGATCCATGGAAACCTGGTGGCGTAGTGGTTAAATGCAACGGCTGCTAACCAAAAAGTCAGCAGTTCAAATCCACCAGGTGCTCCTTGGAAACTCTCTGGGGAGTCCCAGTGTCCTGTAGGGTTGCCGTGAGTCGGAATCGAGTCTACAGCGCACGGTTTTAGAAGATCCCCCAAAAGGTAATTTGAGATAAAGTAGATTCTAAAATTAAAGTGCGCTGCCTTGCCCCTATCTTCTGGGTTATACGTGTGAACGTCGGCGTCCGTGTGTTCAGATCCCTGTAAATAAGGCACAGAAGAGAAGTAGCCTGGCTCCAGAAGGCTCATGGTGCCCCTCTGGGGCCTGCCGGGGTGGCAGGAGAGGAGGGAGGGAGCCACCTCCTGGCCGGCCTTGGCTATGGCATGCTCTGACAATGGTTTAGAATTCCTGCTAACACTGGAGCCCTAGTGGCCTAGTGATTAGGAGCTATGGCTGCTAACCAAAAGGGTAACTGTTCAGATCCACCAGGCGCACTCCCCAGAAACTCTGTGGGGCAGTTCTACGCTAAATCGACTCGACGGCAACGGGTTTAGTTGTTTTTTTTTGCTAACACGGGAAGGGAGAGAAACTTACTGTTGTTAAGCGCATGTGTTCCAAGCCGGAAATGTTTGTCATGACTTTGACAATGGCTTTGATCTTTTCCCCAGATCTTTAGCAATTAAGGAATTTTTTTCAAAGCCCAAGTATAATCACATTTTGAAACCAGAAGACTGCCTCTCTGAACCGTGCACTATATTACAGTTGGACATGAGAACTGTGCAGATCTCTGATCTAGAGGTGAGAAGATGAATTGTTCACTAAATCAGGTAGTCAATACCTGTAAAGCCCTAGAACAAATGGTGCCTGGCACATTGTAAGCCCTCAGTAAATATTGGGGGGGGTGTGTGAGAGAAACTTACACAAGTAGCAGATATGTGAACTTTTTATTATTGATTTTTCCCACAGTCTTTTTTGTGTTCTATTTTGATATATTTTACATCATTTTTCTTCAAATTTTTTTAGCATCTTTAGTTATTTTTAGATCGCGTGTTTAGTATTTTTAAAAAATCTTCAGTTTCTTCATGGAATTTGAGATAGAACATATTTTCAAAAGTCTTTTTAGCTACTAAATTCTTAATCAAAGTTATTTCCTTAAATTACTCTCTTCTGCCATGAGATGGCACCCGTGTGAATTCCTTGGTGGTGGCAGAAGGGAGGGAGAGCCCCGCTGCTTGCTCCTGACAGCTCCCTCAGCCCCTGAACTGGATGTGCGTGTGAGAGGTTACCATTTGAAAGTAGCCGGTTCACACACAAAAACGGTGCCAGCCCTCCCTTGCAAACCATACGGCAAAACAGTGCGTGAACTGAATTCTCTAGGTTTTGGTAGTGTGGAAACTTGGGTCAGAAGCCTGTTTTTCTGTTTAGTGCAAAGTATTCCACACGTATTTGGAGGCAGAAATTCAGGCAGAACGAGGCTCAAGTTGCTTGAAACCTGTCTTCCTTATGTAGTGCTGCTATACTAGAAATACCACAGACGGGTGGCTTTAACAAACAGAAATGTACTTTCTCACAGTTTTGGAGGCTAGGTGTCCGAATTCAGGGTGCTGGCTCTAGGGGAAGGCTTTCTCTCTCTGTGGGCTCTGGAAGAAGGTCCTCGTCTCTTCAGTGTCTGCTTCCGGGTTCTTTGGAGATGCCCATGTGTCTTGGCTTCTGTTTTAGCCCCTGTCTCCTCTGCTTGCTTGTTGTAATCTCTTTTATATCTCAAAAGAGATTGACTCAAGACACACCTTCTGCTAATCCATCCTCATTAGCATAACAAAGACAATAGGTTCCCAAATGGGATTGTAACACAGGCATAGAGGGTAGGGCTTACAGCATGTAATTTTGGGGTATACAGTTCTATCCATAACAAAACCCTTTCTGATTATCTGCAGCATTTGAGTTTATAATGTAAGTTTGACTCTTTTTCCTTAGGAGAGAATTTTACATGGTTTTTGATGTGTTCAGCTAAGCTAGCATGTTAGAGTTACATTTCATAATTACTGAATTAGACAGTACAGCTGTTCAGTTCATGCACCATGTTGTGAGCTTTGTAAAATGTTCAGTAAGCAAAAGAACGCACTCAGTGATGATAGTTGCTAGTTCTCACTCACAGAGCCACAGGAAGCATCTTCCTCAGGGAACCCTGTTACTCGGTGGGCATTTCACAGCTTGTGGAATGGGTGTTTATTTTCTTATTTGTTTATTTGAAAACAGACCATGAAAGGCGAACTACACTTTGATATTAAAAAAGCTGGTACTCTGCATGGATTTACAGCCTGGTTCAGCGTCAGGTTCCAGAATCTGGAAGAAGACAAACCACAGCTGGTTCTGAGCACTGGCCCGTTCCACCCGTAAGTGCCGCCATGTTGGACTGCCATGACCTGGTTGTGCAAACACAGCCTGGCCCTGGGTGTGTGTGAAACGACACATTTGCCCTCCAATTGTCAACGTGCCATTAACGATACAGTCATGATTTAGTAAAGATTAAAAGTTGATCTCAGAAACTCTGTAGCCCAGGGTAACCCGTGTGCCTGAGGATTTCTGGGTGGCAGCGGGTCATTGGGGCCGACGTAAGGAGGCGGGGTCAGGTCGCAAAGGCTCTGCATCCACTGATCTCTGCACCCCCATCTCTCTGTGTGGACAGAGGGTTCCGGGGTCTCCCTTTCTGCTGCCCCTGCATTGGGCTCCCCGCGATGCACAGACTTGGTGGCTGTGGGAAGAGAAGTTACCTAGAATCTGCACTCTGCTGCCCTACAGCTTTTTGATGATCTAACACAAAAATACAGTCAATAGAATTTTGGAGGTTTGTAGTCAGGCTTTTTTGGAAGGCAGATGTCTTTTGGGACAAACTTTGTCTCCAGGCCATTTTTTAGCTTTACAGAGACTGAGTTTGCTTGAGTGCATGCTGGAAATCTAGCGGTGGCTGGGCCGAGTGTGCTGAGAGCTGAGATGGGCACACCCCCGCCCCTGGGCCGAGTGTGCTGAGAGCTGAGATGGGCACACACACACCCCCACCTGGGCCGAGTGTGCTGAGAGCTGAGATGGGCACACACGCCCCCCCCCACCTGGGCAAGTGTGCTGAGAGCTGAGATAAGCACACACGCCCCCCTCCCCACCCCCTCAGTGGTCTTTCATTCCCCCTCCATAAATGCCCTGAGGGTGGTTCCCTCCGTGTGGTAGTCAGGTCACAGCAGCCAAGGCACCAGAGAGGGCGCCTCATGGGTTTGACACAGTCATGGGATTCAGATGGGGAGACCTCGGCCGTCACTTTGTAAACGGAGTGCTGCCCGGGGGAGCTGTTTGCCCAGAGCTGCCCTGCAGCCGATAGAGGGGTTGCCTTCCTGAGCGCCCCCTGCAGATCAGGCTGTCCCCACTGGGCGGGCGGGAGCACTGGAAACAGATCTAGGTGCAGAGCAGATGCTAGGTGGTGGTGCACTTAGGCCCTTACCCTCACAGTTGTCTCCCCTGGGGCTGTCCACGTGCCGGTGGAACCTGACCCCGGGACACACACTAAGTGAGGGCTGGGGAAGAAACTGAAGGTGGCGGAGGGGAGTGGCTGGAGAGTTGGGAAGAAAGTCAAGAGAAAAGGATGTTCCAGGGCTGATTGAGAATGCACAGAGGAAGGGCAGGGCCTGGAGCTGCTTGTGGGCCATGACCTGGATCCTTCCTGCCCTCATGGGTGAAGGAGAGCAGGCGGATGGCAGAGGGTGGGCCCATCGGGCTGCCAGAGCCTCTTTGTGGCCCCATAGAGGCCAGAAGTTGGCAAGAGGAGGGAACGACGTGTGTTTTAACTTAGAACACATCAGCACACACCCAGTTCTCAAGGTGTGTCTGCCGGCTGGAGGCCCTGCCGCCTTCCTTGCAGGAAGCCCCAGGGGGGTCTACGAGTACTCATTTGGGTTTCTTTAAGTCAATGTTTGCCAGCCTTTTCTCGTTATGAGCCCAAGTTCCAGGATGGTGCAAAGGGTGAATGTGCTCAGCTGCTAACCTAAAGGTTGGAGGTTCAAGTTCACCCAGAGGCACCTCAGAAGAAAGGCCTGGCAATCTACTTCCAAAAAATCAGCCACTGAAAGCCCTGTGGAGCACCGTGCTGCTCTGACACACGTGGGGTCCGCGTGAGCCAGACAGCTCCACGGTGACTGGTTCGATTTGAGGAGCCTTTTTAGATTTTTTTTTTCCTGATTGCCTCTGCAGGGAAGTCTAACACCAGAGATATACTGGACATGTCCAGCAGGCACATCTGTGCTTCCTACATAAATAGAGCAAGACTTTCCCCCCAGGAGGCAGCTTCTGCCCCCAGGGATGCTGGTGCTCCCACTAAGAATACCGGTTTTAAAGGTGAAGTGAGAACTTGACCTTCGCAGTGTAACCTGGGCACAGAATCCTAGATTTTTACTCTTTTCCCCGAAAGTTTATGGTTGTCTTGCATCCCTTCCTGTTACCTTCCAGAGAAGTAACCTGTTGCTTTGCACGATAGCTTCAGTTTGTGTCACATTTTTGCTGGGATACCTAGAACCATAGGCACTAGCGGCTTAGAGAGCATCGAGGATTTAGGGGAGGCCCTGCTCTGCCAGGAGAGAGAGGATGTGGCCAGTGGGCTGACCCTGCCAGGGCCCGGGGATCAGGCCTCATTCAGGGGACCGTGAGTGCTAGCCCTGTGCCCCCGAGCCCTCCAGGCGGAGCCATCCTCAGGCTTCCAGAGAAAATATCCATTCTTGGTTTTGTTTCTGGAGTCATAGTTGTGAATTGATCTCAGCATGTCACATAAACACCTTTTAATTCATAGAGCAAGGAGTTTGTTTGCCTGTAAATGGAGCTCCAAGGTCCTAGGCTCCCAGAGAGGCTGGTGTGGGGAATGAGGGAAGGAGACTACAGCCTTGCAGGCTGTCCACGGGGGTTAGTGGTAAGGTCATAGCAGGGCGGGGTGGAAGCAGGTCCAGGCCGCTTTGGGTGTGACTTTGCAAACCTGCCTTGTAGCACAACGCACTGGAAGCAGACCTTGTTCATGATGGACGACCCTGTCTCGGTCCACATAGGAGATGTGGTCACAGGCTCAGTGGTGCTGCAGAGAAACCCCGTGTGGAGAAGGCACATGTCAGTCGCCCTGAGCTGGTCAGTCACTTCTGGACAAGACCCCACATCTCAAAGAGTAAGAAACGCTGACCTCCCGTGTTTCGTTTCAACGTTGTGTTTTGAGGATGCTGGTCCTTAGGAGGCAGGTCTGAGTGTGGCCACGGCTGGGTGATGGCCGGCTGTGCATGCTCCTGGGGGCATCCTGGCCCATACCTCCTTTTTCTCATTTTCTTTCATCTTCACACCAGCAGGTAGGTGCTACTATTTGTCCCATTTCCCGCTTTACGGAGTAGGAAGCGAGGGTTCAAGAAGGTAAGTGATTCCCTCAAGTGACACAGCCAGTGAGCGGGACAGAGACCCCAACCAGACCACACAGTCCACTCCTTCCCACAGCATCCAGAACGCCCATGGTGGAGTGGGGAGGAAGGAAAAAAATGTTGCTTTCCCTTTATGTGAGTCACCGGGCTTTCCAGGCGTGGTTAGCCTGGACGTGCAGTGTGGAGTCTTATTTTCTGACTCTGTCAGAGCTTGAGTAGCCTATGTTTTCATATGTGAAAACGTGTGGGGAGTGGCCTCAGGGCTGGTGGGACTAGTTCACTGAGATCACATCAGAGGTCGGCAAGGAGCCTTTTCCGTCTCAGGAAGGCTCGTGACCACTGGGATTCTCGTCTTTGTACTCGGGATTATGCAGGGAAGAAAAGAAAAGTAATTAAATGGTTTCCTTTATTTATTTTGATTCCTTTTTTGTGTTTGCCCTGTGATTATTTTATGTTAAAAGTTTAAATGTTTGTCATTTTTTAAAAATCCAGGACTTAAACATCATTCTCTTGTACAACAGGAACTTGTTATTAGGAAATACTGCATGCTAATCAAACTGAAACAATTTATTATTCAATTGATTTGTTTGTTTTCTTTCTTTTTCCCTTTAGGTCGGAGAAAAAACCTTTCCCATCTGGAGATGACACTTGAGGCTGTGCAGGGGAGGCAGCATGCACGTTGGGAGGGGACAGGCACAGTGAAGGAAGACTTTCCTGGAGGCTGGTGCGTCACCCTCTGAAAGTCCTCCAGCTTTCGCTCTGCACTGACTGTACTCCCCACTTGGCAAATGGTGACACACCATCATTTGCAGGCTCAGAGACCTCACCAGGGTCCTTCACAGAAAACCGTGCTCGGGGCCAACCAGGAGCTGCCCTCACCGCTGTCACTCCCCCAGTGTTCTGTTAGAAGTAGGCCGTGTTTCCGGGTATTTATCAGTGTTCCCTGTGGGGCCCGCTCCTGGGCAATTCAGTGGTACAGTGTTCCTAAGCTAGGTCCAGTTCTAACCTAAACTCCCAGGACACATCCCATCAACCGCCGTTCACTCCTGTCAAAGTAACTGTTCATGCGTTGTGTGTTTAATGGTGTCCTTGGTGCCGGTTCATCTGCTCAGCACGTGGAAGGCAGCCTCGCCCTGCTGTGCTGCTGATGCGTGGGGGATGCTGAGCGGCTCGCGGCATGAGAGCTGGTGCCGGCGAGTGCATGCTAGACTCTGCATGGGATAGTACAGTCATGTAGAAGTCTTCCAGACAAATCATGTGTTGGTGTACAGTAGGCACTCAATAAATATTTTTTAATAAGTGAACATGGGTATGTATCCTATTTCTGTTCACATGTGTTGCGTTTTACAACCACGGGATCATGCTACACACAGTGTTTTGTAACCTTTTCTTGTCTGATCTTATGAGGAAACTTGTCAGTAGGCATATGTCGACTTTTTTGGTGTTTCTGTATTTTGATTTCTAGTAAACTTTTTATTGAAATAAAATGTATTACCAAAAATTGTACAGATTATGAGTGTATAGATAGATGAAACTTCATAAAGTGGACACACATGTAACCAGCACCTAGGCCAAGGAATGTCAACATTCTAGAAGCCCCCAAGTGCCCCCTTCTGTTCAGAACCCACTTCCAAGGGTAGTGTCCTGACTTCTAACACCACAGATTACTTTTGTCTGGTTTTGAACATTAGATGAATAAAGTTGTACGTTGAATGTTCTCTTGTCTGCCTTCTTTAGTTTAGCATCATGCTGTGAGATTCAATGAGTTTGTATACCTCCTCGTTGTGTAGTGTTGTACTGTGTGGAGGGACCACAATCTATCTCATCGCTCTGTTGACAGATACTTGGGTTGTTTCCAGTGTTTAGCTGTTACGAATACTGCTAAAGTGAACATTTCTGTACATGTCCTTTGCTTCATGAGAGTTGAAATGCCCCACATCCTCGCCAACCCCTAGTATTGTCTGTTTTTGGTTTTGCCAGCTCTGGTGGGTGTGTGAATGTGATAATGCATTTCCTTGATGTCTGATGCACTCTCATATGTTCGCTGGTCATTTGGGTGTGTTTGAAGTGCTTGTTTAAGTCTTTTGCCCATTGTTCTATAAGGGTGTTCCTTACCAGATATATATTTTACAAGTGTCTTCTCCCACTCTGTGGTTTTATTTTTTCATACCCTTAATAGTCTTTTGATAAACAGAAGTTCTTAATTTTTATGTAGCCCAATTTGACTCTTTTTTCTTTTATGCTTAGTGCTTTTTCTGTGCTTATTATTGATGAAACAAGCTTTGAAAGAAAATATAGGAGAATATCTTTATGATCCTAGGTTAGGCAAAGATTTCTTAAACAGCACAGAAAAAGCAGGAACCATAAAGGGAAAAAAAAAAGTTGTGAAGGATTTCATTTTACTTGGATCCACGATCAACGCCCATGGAACCAACAGTCAGGAAATCAAATGACATATTGCGTTGGTAAAATCTGCAGCAAAGGACCTCTTTAAAGTGTTAAAAAGCAAAGGTGTCACTTTGAGGACTAAGGTACTCCTCACGGTATTTTCAGTTGCCTCATATGCATGCAAAAGCTGGACAATGAATAAGGAAGACTGAAGAAGAGTTGATGCCACATTTGAATTACAGTGTTGGCGAAGAATACTGAATATATCATGGACTGCCAAAAGAATGAACAAATCCGCCTTGGAAGAAGTACAACCAGAATTCTCCTTAGAAGCGAGGATGGCGAGACTTCGTCTCACGTACTTTGGACATGTTATCAGGAGGGGCCAGTCCCTGGAGAAGGACGTCACGCTTGGTAGAGGGTCAGCAAAAAAGAGCAAGACCCTCAGCGAGATGGATTGACACAGTGGTTGCATGGTGGGCTCAAACAGAGCAACGATTGTGAGCTTGGTGCAGGACCGGGCAGCATTTCGTTCTGTTATACATAGAGCTGATATGAGGTGGAACCAACTTGATGGCACCTGACAACAGCAAGAGCATCGTTGTACCTTTTACATGTACAGCAGCAATCCATCTGGAATTGATTTTTGTCATGACGTAAGGTGTAGGGCTCAAGATTCATTTCCCGCATATGAGGTAGAAGCTTAAAAAAAAAAAAAAAGAAGCTTAGAGCATTGATTTATAGCTTTGCTCTTCTAGTACGTGCATTAAAAGCTGTAAAATTTGAAACTGTGTTCGCTAAAAAAACAGATTTTGGCTTATCTTCATTATTATGTAGTTTCAAATGTTTTCTAGAGCGAACAAGTCTGTCTTGGAAGAAGTGCAACCAGAGTGTTCCTTGGAAGCAAGGATGGCGAGACTTGACCTCACATACTGTCCACATGTTATCAGAAGGGACCAGTCCCTGGAGAACAGCGTTATGCTTGTAAGATAGAGGGTCAGTGAAAAAGAGGGAGGTCCTCGACCAGATGGGTTGACAGTGGCTGCAATGATGGGCTCAAACACAGCAACTGTCGTGAGGATGGCGCAGGACGGGGCAGTGTTTCGTTCTGGTGTACATAGGGTCACAGTGAGTCGGAACTGACTAGACGGCACTTCACAACAAACACTTTCTAATTTCTGCTGTGATTTGTGGTACCATACTGTCTTTAAAAGTATATAGTTGAATTTCACAAAGTTGGGATGTTCTAGTTGTTGTTCTGTTATTTGCTTTCTAGCTTAGTTCCTTTGTGGTCAGAGAATAAACTCTCGAGTGATTTCAATCCTTTAGAATTTGTTGAAGCTTCTTTTATGACTCAACATACATTAATTGTATTCATGTGCACTTGAAAAGAATATGTACTCTGTTGCGCGCAGGACTCTAAATATGTCCTTTAGATCAAGTTAGTTAATTATGTTGTTCAGATAATTGGATATTTACTGATATTTTTGTCTGCTTATACTATTGGATGGAGCCCTGGTGGCACAGTGGTTAAGAGCTATGGCTGATAACCAGTTCAGATCCACCAGGTGCTTCTTGGAAACCCTATGGGGCAGTTCTGCTCTGTCCTATAGGGTCGCTGTGAGTTAGAATTGACTCGACGGCAATTGGATACTGAAAGGAAAGGTTTGAAGTCTCATAGACATCAAACCCTCCCTCTATGATTGTGGATTTGTCTCTCTTTTTCATTTGTTTTTAATGTTTGCCCTATCTATCTAATTTAAATAAATAAAATTTATTAAAATTTTAATTAAATTTATTAAAAATGTAAATATTTAATTAATATTTAAATATTTATTTAATTAATATTTAACTATTTTAAAAATTTATTAAAAATTTAAATAAAAAATATTATTTTTTATTTTTCTCTAATTTAGAATTATTTAGAGTTGATCCATCTTCCTGGTAGATTGGCCCCTTAAAGTAACCCTTTCTATGTTTAGTAGTGCTCATGGCTTAAATTCTATTTTTTTTTATTCCATTTCCCCTCTTTCAGTGTATTAGTTATATAAAAAAAAAAACTAGTATTATTCCTTTAGCATGTACCTTTGGCAGTCTTTCTCTCCCAGGACTTCATGAGAAAATCAGGCCATGTGCCTTCAGGTTTCCGTTGTGTGAAATGAATTATTTTCTCATTTATGAATCTTTGTTTCCTAGTGCTGCTATAACCAAATACCGCAGGTGGGCGGGTTTAACAAACAGATTTATTTTCTCACAGTTTAGGAAGCTAGGAGTCAGAATTCAGGGTGCCAGCTCTAGGGGAAAGCTCTCTCTCTGTGTTCTGGGGGAAAATCCTTGTCTTAGCTTCTCTGGTGGTGGTCTCAGCATTTTTTGGAAATACCCACATGGCACGTACCTTTTCCCCATTTTGCTTACTTGCTTCTGTGCCTAATCTGCTCTTTTTATATCTCAAAAGTGATTAGGTTTAAGACACACCCTACACTGACATGACCTAATTAACATAACAAAGAAAACCCTATTCCCCAGTGGGATTACATCCACAGGTATGTTGTTAAGGTGCCATCAAGTTGATTCTGACTCGTAGGGATCCTGTATATATAGGACAGAGTAGAACTGTCACATAGGGTTTCCAAGGAGCGGCTTGTGGTTTCGAACTGCTGACCTTTTGGTTAGCAGGTAAGCCTTAACCACTTCGCCACCAGGGCTCCACCACAGGTATAGAGGTTAGGATTTACAACAGTATTTTGGGGGGGACATAATTCAATCCGTAACAGTCAGACTTGGGAGAATTGAGAAAATCGTCTCTCAAATTATTTTTTGTGTCTTGCAGTTCAGATGAAGTATCCTGATGGAGATACAACATGCATCTTTGACTCACTGCATTCTAATATAATTTTTATTTATTTATTTTTTTACTTTTAGTACTTACCCATAAGTGCTAGGACCTTAGAATACATTGCATCCATTTAGTCCCCTCTCACCTTTTACATGACTATTTTTATGCATTTTAAGTATACATATGTTTAACACCCCACAATACATTATTATTTTATACGGTTAATGTTTATTTATACTTATACACATATGTACCCTTTCCATTGTTCTCTAGTCCTTCCTTTATTTCCATGTTTCTGTCTGAAATCATTTCCTTCTGCCTGAGAAACTTCCTTTAATACATGTTCTGGTTTAAGTCTTCTTACTACAAATTCCTCTGATTTTGTTTGCTTGTTGTACCTTCACTTTGAAAGACATTTTTGTTGATTATGAAAGTCTAGGTTGGCAGCTGTATTTTCCCCTGTACTTTAAAGTTACTGTTCCATCATCTTCTGGACTCCATTGTTTCTGTTATGAAGCTCCCTGTCAGTCTTACTGTTGGTCCTCTGGGGATATGATGTCTTTTTTCCTCTATTTTTAATATTTGTTCTTTTTCTTTGGTTTTCAGCTGTTTTACTATATTGTTTCTGTCTACTATATTGTCTATGTATAGTTTTTTTTTTTAAATATCCCAGAGTTCACAGAGCTTCTTGAATCTGTGAGTTGACATCTTGCATCAGTCTTGGGAAATTCTTGGGTCATTGTTGCTTTACATATTGTTTCCACTCTGTTTTCTCTCTTCTCTGTTAGCTTCCAATTGCACATTTGTTAGAAAACTTCTCATTGTGCCCCACGTGATTCTTACAGTCTTTATCTTCCATTCTTTATCCCTGTGCTTCAATTTGGTATTTTCTACTGACTTGTCTGCCACTTCATTTATCTTGCTTATATTCTGCTGTTTCTAAACCTGAGCCTCCTGGGGCATTTTCCTGGTGACTGCCATGGGAGAAGCACACACACTCAGGATAAAGAGCTTCTGCCTTCTTTTCAACAACTGGGAGACACCAGCAGGTGGTCCAGATGAGCTGTCAGCCTAGAAGGGCAGCTGGAAGAGCACCAGGCCTGAGCTGAGAGAATAGAACTTTGCTCAGAGCAGTGAATGGGAGGGGAAGCTTCAAGAAATTGTCTGAACTGACTTAGACAGTTGCTCGGTGTTGTAGGGTATCTGTGGTCTTGGGCACTGAGGAAGCTATTGGAGGAACTGTGTGTCATTGTCCTAGAATGTAAGGAGTGAAGGATCTTCACCAAAACCACAGTACAAGTTTTTGTGTGGACATATGTTTTGCTTTCTTTTGATTATACTCCTAGGAGTGGAATTTGTGGGTCATATTGACTCGATGGCAGTGGGTTTGGTTTTTTGGTTTTATGGTAATTATGTGTTTAATATTTTGAGGAACTGCCAAACTATTTTCCATATGATTGCACCGTTTTACATTCCCACAGCAATGTATGAGGTTCCAATTTCTCTACATCCTTGCCAACATTTGTTATTGTCTCTTTCTCTTTTTAATTATAGCCATTCCAACCCATAACCCAGAAACCCTGATGGTGTAGTAGTTAAGTGCTACGGCTGCTAACCAAAAGGTCAGCAGTTTGAATCTGCCAGACACTCCTTGGAAACTCTTTGGGGCAGTTCCACTCTGTCCTATAGGGTCTGTATGGTCGCTATGAGTCGGAATCAACTCGATGGCACTGGGTTTAGTTTGGTTTGGTTTTAACCCATAACCCAACCCATTGCTGTCAAGTCGATGCTGACTGATAGCGATCATATGGGCCAGAGTAGAACTGCCCCATAGGGTTTCCAAGGCACTAAATCTTTACATAAGCAGACTGCCACATCTCATGTGGAGCAGCTGGTGGGTTTGAACTGCTGACCTCTCAGTTAGCCAAGGGCTTTAACCACTGCACCATCAGGGATTCTTATAGCCATCTTAAACCAACCAAAGCAAACCATTGCTGTTGAGTTGATTCCGACTCATAGTGACTGTATAGGACAGAGTAAAATTGCCTCATAGGGTTTCCAGGGAGCGACTGGTGAATTTGAACTGCCGACCGTTTGGTTAGTAGCTGTAGCTCTTAACCACTATGCCACCAGGGTTTCCATAGCCATCCAAGTGGGTATAAATTGGTATCTCGTGGTTTTGACATGCATTTTCCTGATGGCTAATGATACTGGGAATCTTTTCATGAGCTTATTGGCCATTTGTGTATCTTCTTTGGGGAAATGTCATTCAAATCCTTTGCCTGTTTATTTATTGAGTTTTAAGAGCTCTTTATATGTTCTGGATAGAAGTCTCTTATCCGATACGTGATTTGTAAATATTTTTTTCCATTCTCTGGGTTGTTTTTCGGAAACCCTGGTGGCATAGCAGTTAAGTGCTACGGCTGCTAACCAAAGGGACGGCAGTTCGAATCCGCCAGGCACTCCTTGGAAACTCTATGGGGCAGTTCTACTCTGTCCTATAGGGTCGCTATGAGTCAGAGTTGACTCGACAGCACTGGGTTTGGTTTGGTTTTTGATTGGGTTGTTTTTCACTTTTTTTTCAAATTTTTATTTTATTTTTTAAGTGAAAGTTTACAAATCAAGTCAGCCTTTCACACAGAAACTTATATACACCTTGCTACATACTCCCAATTGCTCTCCCCCTAATGAGACAGGCCGCTCCCTCCCTCCACTCTCTTTGTGTCTGTTTTGCCAGCTTCTAACCCCGTCTACCCTCTCATCTCCCCTCCAGGCAGGAGATGCCAACATAGTCTCAATTGTCCACCTGATCAAAGAAACACACTCCTCACCAGCATCCCTCTCCAACCCATTGTCCAGTCCAATCTCTGTCTGAAGAATTGGCTGTGGGAATGGTTCCTGTCCTGGGCCAACAGAAGGTCTTGGGGGCCGTGACCACCGGGGTCTAGTCTCAGACCATTAAGTCTGGTCTTTGTTTTTCACTCTCTTAATGGTATCTTTTGTGGCTTGTGCTTTTGGTGTCATATCTAACAGGCCATTGCCTAACCCAAGGTCATGAAGATTTACTCCTATGTTTTCTTCTACGAGTTTTGTAGTTTTTACTCCTACATTTAGGTCTGTGATCCACTTTGAATTGATTTTTGTGTATGGGATGAGAAAGGGGTCTAACTTTATTCTTTTGCATGTGGATATCCAGTTTGCCCAACACATTTGTCAATAAGACTCTTTTCTCAATTTAATTGTCTTGGTATCCTTGTTGAAAATCAGTGATTTCACATATACTTTTTTTTTTTATGATAAAATGAAAGAGAATGAAAATAAACGGAGCAGCCATCAACTGAAGAAGTTAAAAAAAAATAAGCAAAACAGGAGGATGGCATACATAAAAATGTAAGCAGGAATTAATTCAGAAAGAAAAGAATAACAGAAAGATCTCTGGAAAATGCCCAAATAACCTGATGGGTCAAAGAAGAATTCTGAAGAGAAATTAGGAAGTATTTTGAACAGGAAAATAAACAATGTATCAAAAATACAATGTATCATACTTTGCCAGGATGCAGTTAAAGCTATATTTAGAGGGAAATTTATACCATTAGAAGTCTGTATTAGAAAAGAAAGTCTCAATTATCCCAGCTTCAACCTGAAGAAACTAAAAAAGAAGAACAAATTAAACCTGAAATAAGTAGAAGAAAGTAAATATCAAAGGGTAAATCAATGAAATGGAAAAGTAAAAAGAAAACCAAAAGCTGATTCTTAGAGATTAATAAATTGAGAAGCCTCTGGTCACGAATACGGGAATGAAAATTCGCTGTGTCCCCTTGAGACCGTTGCCACACCATCTGCTCCAAGTTCTGACTGCTGCTGTGCACTGGAGACTGTCTGCCCTGCCCCGAGAGGCTGACCCCTGCCCTGAGGATGGGCCATCCTTCATCCCATGTGATTCCTGCTCAGGTGACCCTCATTTAATTTGTAGAACAAAGGAATTTGATGTTCCATGGATGGCCATAACTTTTTACTACCCACTAGACTTTCTGACCCATCCAACCAGTTGCCATTGAGTCCATTCCTACTTGTGGCAACCCCATGTGTGTCAGGGTAGAACTGTGCTTCATAGGGTTTTCAATGACTAATACTTTGGAAGTAGATTGCCAGGCCTTCCTTCTGAGGCACCTCTGGGTGGCCTCGAACCTCCAACCTTTAGGTTAGCAGCTGAGGACATTAACTGTACCATCCAGGGATATTAGGGGGCAAGTACTTGAATTCCAATTGTGTTCCACATTTGGGTTTCCCATCCTAAAGACTCGTGACGCTGATGAGAAGTATTTCCAAAGGATCAGGTGTGGTCTCTGCTCTGGGCCTCCTGTACTCCCACCCTCACCCTTTGAGAATGCTGCTTCAGGAATTGCAGATTTGCAGGTTTCCTGGACAGATTTTGGCTGGGAACAGAGAACAGAGTCTCCTCCATTTAACCTTGACGGGCTGTGTCTGGGCAGGTTCTTGCAAAGGCTGTAGGGTGTGTGTGATGTAATGAGAAATGGGAATAAAAACATGACTCTGTGTGTGTGTGCAGTGAGAACATGGGAATGAAACATGACTCTGTGTGTGCAGTGAGAACATGGGAATGAAACATGACTGTGTGTAGTGAGAACATAGCAATGAAAACATGACTGTGTAGTGAGAACATGGGAGTGAGACATGACTGCGTGTGTGTAGTGAGAACACAGGAAGCACGTATGTGTGCATGCACACAAGTATGTGAGCCTCAGGTGTAAGAAGCGCCCCTGATGCCTTTGCAGCTCCCCCTGCCTCCCTCCCCCTCAGCCCTGCTATTCCAGCACCTTTCCTCCCTGCTTCCTCCCTTGGGCTCTGCACAGCCACCCCCACTCAGGGCAAGCCCCTTGTAGCGAAGCTTCAGTCACCAGTTTTACAAAGGAAGGCTTTTCTGGTTCCTTTCGGATAGTCTTTTAGTGGACATCTTTTAAAAAAGTGCATCTTTTAAAAAGTGAGTATCAGAGAAAGAAACCCAGACAGGAGGCATGGGTGAATGAGTGAACGTGGGAGAAGCCAGCTCCTTGTCTGCAGGGAGCCCAGGTGGGGAGCCCAGGTGGGGAGCCCAGCTGGGGACATCCTCCAGAGCCCCATGCCCTGCCTTGGGGCCCCTGGGCACCCCCACCTCCACCCCACCAGTCATTGTGTCTGCCAGAGGGCTGCAGCAGCAGCTCCGGACTGGTAGTCAGGTTCTAGTCAGCGTTCGAGTGAAGACCACTTTCCGGCCATCGCCCCCTTTGTGTGGTTTCTGTGCCACTGAGCCCTTTACATCTGCAGAGCTGACAAGCTGGGCACGTTCTGACCCCAGAGACCTGCAGGGGAGCAAACAGCGACAAGAAGCAATCTCAATATTGTGACAGGAAGGCTTCGTGGAGATGCACTTGGCTATGCGCAGACACTCACGCCCACAGCCCCGAGGGGGTCGGGACATGCACGGTGGCCTCCTTTCTTCCTGTCAATCACAGCCTCAGCCTTTTTTCACGGCAGGGGGTTTGCTAATGTGTGTGCGGCTACTGGAACTCCATCAGACTACCGTCCCCCGGCATCTTTCTGCAGGGCAATGGAGGGAAATTCTCCAGAACAGTTTCCAGCAGCTCCTTCGGCCCTCTCCCTCAGTCCCACCTGATCTCAGGTATGCGAAGGTTTGTCGCTGGCCTCCCAGGCGGGAAATCCAGACTTACAAGGGATGTCTCCTCTGTCTTGGCGAACTCGCTCACCTTGCGTTCTCCCTGAGTATGGATGGGCATAGCAGGGGGACGTGCCAGCCTTACCTCTCGCTTTCCTGCCTGGAGCCCTGAACAATCACCTAGCGAGGGAGGGGGATGAACAAGAGCCAAGGTTGGGTTTTCAGTCCTGTGTGTGGCCTGAGTCTTCCATGCCCGGCATCAAGGACACAGAAGTACACTCCCCCCCCCGCCCCCGCCAACACACCAAAAAAACCCAGCCAAGGTTGGACCCAGGTAAAGCAAAGGTAGAAATAAGACAGATTGAAAGGCTACAGAAACAAAGGTGGCACCAAGTGGAAGGATCAAACAATGGCCTGGCCTTGAGGTTTCGTCTGTCACCAGAGGGACACAGCAGACAATCCCACTCAAGTACAAGGTGAGTCTCTACCACCTCACCGCCCTTGTTAATCCAGTGGGGAGCGTATGGGTTCTTGGCCCAGTGGAAGCATTCTGTGAGGTTTCCCCCTAAGGAGGAGGCTCTCAGGCTCCTTCAGTGAACTGGACCCTGGCGGAGCCATGAGGGTGGGTACTTGGAAGATGACTGGGTTTTTCCAACTTTTGATCTATGTTCTCACCCTTAGCCTGTACCTCGCCTGCTGCCAGCTCCAGTGAGTCTGGGACCAAGCCCTTCTGGACTCAGGAAAGAATTGTCTCCTGTTCCATGGGGGTCTGGCGGTGGTCTTCTCCCCTTGCTAAACCAGAGATATTTGCCATCCTCCACCTGCTCCTGTCCACTATTGTTATGGAGCAGTTTTGGAAGGAGCTTGTGATTGACCACCAGGAGCAAACCCAAGTCCCTCTTTCCTGCCCTCTGACTGTGTGATGCCCAGACCTCCTCAGGAATGTGGCTCAGTGGGGCTGGGGTGGGGGTGAGGCTGGTGGGCTTTGGTCCTGCACGCCTCCAGAACACAGGGAAGGGAGGAAGGTGCAGATGCAGACCTAACGTGAGGGCCACGTGACACTTGAACTTGCCAAGGGAACAAGAGTCCCCCGGGGCTGGTACTGAGGAAGGAGGAGGGAGGGCCAAAAGGCTGCGCACATATCTCAGGAATCCATTCACCATGGTGTTGGACTGATTGGATCAGTCTTGTGGCCTGAATGCCACAGGCTCTGTGGGTTTATTTGTGTTAAATTTGTAAAAAAAAAAAAAAAAATTTAGTTTACACTAGTATACCCTGGTTTACATTTGAAACCCTGGTGGCATAGTGGTTAAGCGCTACGGCTGATAACCAAAGGGTCGGCAGTTTGAATCCGCCAGGCACTCCTTGGAAACTCTATAGGGCAGTTCTACTCTGTCCTATAGGGTCACTGTGAGTCGGAATCGACTCGACAGCACTGGGTTTGGTTTGGGTTTGGTTATACTTAGGTTTTATGATAAAGATCATTTAAGTTGACATTAATGATTTATTAGACCTTTTCTTTAGAAATTGTGCATACATTATTCGTTCAAGAAATTCTGATAGAACACAAGGACACGTCTGCAGCTTTGCAGTGTGGTATTAATCAGGGTATGCTACACTTTTCTGTGAAAACCAATTACCATCCCTCCCCTCCCCGGATTTGGGACAGATTCCATATTTGTGAGGGAACTACCCCTCACCTGCCTACATCATTGGGTTGTGGTAAGGATTAGTATGTGGAAATACGTTAGAATCTGCAAAGTGAGAGACGCACTCCAGTCCATCCACACATCCGTCTATCTTCCAAGTCTTTATTAAGCTTTATTAAGTTCTTTGGGGTCCCGATGGTGCAGTGGTTAAGAGTTTGGCTACCAACCAAAAGGTCAGCAGTTCGAATCCACCAGCCGTTCCTTGGAAAACCTATGGGGGCAGTTCTACCGTGCCCTATAGGGTGGCTATGAGTCAGAATCAACTCTCCTACAGCAATAGTGTTTTTTTGGTTATTAAGCCCTTTGCCTGGGTCAGCCCCATTCACACTCATGAAAGTGATGTAGACAGCAACCCTCAAAGTCACATTACCGCCCTTATTTACAGATTAATAAATGGAGCTTGAAGAGCTTAAGAGGTTTACCCAAGGTCGCCCAGCTGCCAGGCAGGCGCCCGGCTGACCATGTGTTGTGACAGGCATTGGAGTGATGGATGGTGATTTCGGGTGAGCAGGTCCCCTGTGTGTTGGGAAAGGGGTGGGGGTGGGCAGGCATCAGCAGGCTTCCTCATTGCCTCTGCAGCCCTTGCTTTCTCCCTAATGTAGGAAGCTCATTTGAGCTGTTCTGCTCCACTGCACACAGCCCAGAGGGCTGTGAGTGATGGAGGAACTGGGGATGCTGGGGGGAGCGGGGGTTGTCTTTCAGGGAAGGCTTGCCACAGTGCCAAAAGTGCTGCCAGGGTGGCCTGGGAAATGAGCCACATTTGTCAAAAACGAAAAGGAAATTTTATTAATTCACTTTAACATCATCGCATTCTCTGTCGTGAAAATTCAGAACAAAGCAGACTGATGGTGGTGGCAAGGGGCGGTGATGATGGTCAGATGATGGTGGTGAAGATACTGGTCGTGGTGAGGTGATGATGGGGGCGGTGAAGATGGTGACAATGGTGAGACTGATGCTAATGACAACAGTGATCACTGCCACTTACTGCTACTTTGGGCCAGGCTCTGCCGAGCATTTTAAAGTAAATGTTATTGCTAATTTTACAGATGAGGAAATGGGTTGCATGTTTGAAAATACATAAAAATGAAGGTTAAAATAAAAGCTAACCAGACTAAATGCTTTTCTAAAAAATGCACTAGGACAAAATGGAGTGACTGCTACTAAATTATCAGGAAAACATACCAGAGCCCTCAGCAATTTACTCTCTTTTTCTATCCAAGGACAAAAGTTTATCCCCAAAATTCATCAAAATGAAGTTTGACAGCCTGGTACTGGTACAATAACAGGCACATAGACCAATGGAACAGAATTGAGAACCCAGATATAAATCCATCCATGTATGAGCAGCTGATATTTGACAAAGGCCCAGTGTCAGTTAATTGGGGAAAAGATAGTCTTTTTAACAAATGGTGCTGGCATAACTGGATATCCATTTGCAAAAAAATGAAACAGGACCCATACCTCACACCATGCACAAAAACTAACTCCAAGTGGATCAAAGACCTAAACATAAAGGCTAAAACGATAAAGATCATGGAAGAAAAAATATGGACAACTCTAGGAGCCCTAATACAAGGCATAAACAGAATACAAAACATTACCAAAAACGATGAAGAGAAACCAGATAACTGGGAGCTCCTAAAAATCAAACACCTATGTTCATCTAAAGACTTCACCAAAAGAGTAAAAAGACCACCTACAGACTGGGAAAGAATTTTCAGCTATGACATCTCAGACCAGCGCCTGATCTCTAAAATCTACATGATTCTGTCAAAACTCAACCACAAAAAGACAAACAACCCAATCAAGAAGTGGGCAAAGGATATGAACACACATTTCACTAAAGAAGATATTCAGGCAGCCAACAGACACATGAGAAAATGCTCCCGATCATTAGCCATTAGAGAAATGCAAATTAAAACTACGATGAGATTCCATCTCACACCAACTAGGCTGGCATTAATCCAAAAAACACAAAATAATAAATGTTGGAGAGGCTGTGGAGAGATTGGAACTCTTCTACACTGCTGGTGGGAATGTAAAATGGTACAACCACTTTGGAAATCTATCTGGCGTTATCTTAAACAGTTAGAAATAGAACTACCATACAACCCAGAAATCCCACTCCTGGGAATATACCCTAGAGATACAAGAGCCTTCACACAAACAGATATATGCACACCCATGTTTATTGCAGCTCTGTTTACAATAGCAAAAAGCTGGAAGCAACCAAGGTGTCCGTCAACGGATGAATGGTTAAATAAATTGTGGTATATTCACACAATGGAATACTACGCATCGATAAAGAACAGTGACTGTGAAACATTTCATAACATGGAGGAACCTGGAAGGCATTATGCTGAGCGAAATTAGTCAGAGGCAAAAGGACAAATATTGTATAAGACCACTATTATAAGATCTTGAGAAATAGTAAAAACTGAGAAGAACACATACTTTTGTGGTTAAGAAGAGGGGAGGGAGGGAGGGAGGGAGGGAGGGAGAGGTTTTTTTTATTGATTAATCAGTAGATAAGAACTGCTTTGGGTGAAGGGAAAGACAACACTCAATACATGGAAGGTCAGCTCAATTGGACTGGACTAAAAGCAAAGAAGTTTCCGGGATAAAATAAATACTTCAAAGGTCAGCGGAGCAGGGGCGGGGGTCTGGGGAACATGGTTTGAGGGGACTTCTAAGTCAATTGGCAAAATAATTCTATTATGAAAACATTCTGCATCCCACTTTGAAATGTGGTGTCTGGGGTCTTAAATGCTAACAAGCGGCCATCTAAGATGCATCAATTGGTCTCAACCCACCTGGAGCAAAGGAAAATGAAGAACACCAAGGTCACACGACAACTAAGAGCCCAAGAGACAGAAAGGGCCACATGAACCAGAGACCTACATCATCCTGAGACCAGAAGAACTAGTTGGTGCCCGGCCACAATCGATGACTGCCCTGGCAGGGAGCACAACAGAGAACCCCTGAGGGAGCAGAAGAACAGTGGGATGCAGACCTCAAATTCTCATAAAAAGACCATACTTAAGGGTCTGACTGCGACTGGAGGAATCCCGGCAGCAATGCTCCCCAGACCTTCTGTTGACACAGGACAGGAACCATTCCCGAAGACAACCCATCAGACATGAAAGGGACTGGTCAGCGGTGGGGAGAGAGATGCTGATGAAGAGTGAGCTAATTAAATCAGGTGGACACTTAAAAAAAAAAACAAAATGAAGTTTGAACGAAGAAGAGACGGGGGCGGGGCGGGGCAAGTGTAACTTCAACATTTTAAATGTTATTTCTAGTAAGCTGATATTCTGTGTTGTACTTTTCACATTCTGCTTAAATATTCTCTATCAAAATTCTCTCAAAATAACATTCACTTAATTAAAAAAATCATATTTAGTTATTTAAATATTCTTGAAAAAGAACAAAAAATAAATAAATAAGGAATCTGCATCTAACTAAGCAGTTAGAGCTAACTTCTACCCTGCAGGAAACAGTGGTAAAGGACTAGTGAAATGGCAGTCCAAGGAAGGCAGGTACGGACGCACGCGGGAATTCTGTGGGAGAAATGACTCAGTCACCTCAGTAAGTCAAAAAAAAAAAAAAAAGGCAGGACAAATACAGGCAGGCAGACAGGTGGGAGAAGGGTGGGGGAGGGCTCTGCCATAGGTAGGAAGAGACTTAAGAGACATAGAAACAAACAAACAAAAAACTACAATGTGTGGACCTCGTTTAGGTCCTGTTGGGAACAAAACTAAGACCTTTTTCAGGAAATCTGGGAAGTGGGAATATGAAGTGGACATCAACTGATATTAATTTTCATAGGTGTAAGAATGCCATTGTGATTAAATAGGAAAATGCCTTTTTGTTTATCTGAGGTCCAACTGATGTTTTTGAAGGCAAAATGATGTCTTTGGAATTTACTTTAAAGTTAAAGTTACTCCAGTAAAAAGAGTCAGTGAAATAAGAATGGCAAAATGCTGGTGACTGCTGAAGCTGGGTAATGTGGGTGGGGTTGATTGCACTTTCTGCTTCTGTGTATGTTTGGAAAGTTCCGTTAATAAAAATACAAAAAAGTAGATAAGTCCATTAAAATATACTGATTTCCCTTATCAAAAATCTTACATAACAATGTGAATTTGTATTGGTATAACTGTAACTGAACTGTATTTTTTTTTTCATATCCACTAAAGTCATACTCTCTGTAGTTTGTTACATTAATGTACCAAACTCTTCTCTCCACAGTCCCTTCTCACCACTAGCATGTAAATTTTATGAGGGCAAGATTTTCGTTTGTTCACTGATATATCCTAAAAAGTATGTATAAAAATGACTGAAATATAAATATTTGTGGAATGACTCTTTTTTTCCAGAAAATATTCTAGATTGCACATAAACATTTCATAAACATGAATAAAGTTTCCATCAGACCCAGCCTAGTAAAGAAATGATCCAATTTTTCAGTAATTAGTGAATGATGAATTTTCTTTAGGAAAGCAGTTCTGCATCTTTAAGAATTTTTTATAATCTATACATTTTACAGACCTGATAAACAGTAACATGGTAAGATTATGTATTAAGATTGCTGGTAGAAAATTACATAAAATTCACATTAAATTGTTTTTAACAGCGTTGTGTCTATAGAAGCACCTTTGTCAAACGCTCAGCTGAACGTATTTTAAAACATCCTGAACTTTTCTCAGACAAGACCTGATACAGAACACAGCTCAATAAATGGAAGTCAATTCCAGGTCCTGACCAGGTGGGTTCATTCCCGGGTGTGTCCTGATGACTTTCTTCATTCATAAAATTGTGTGACATCAAGGAACTCAGAAACTGGGTTACAGTGCTTCAAAACCCAGTTACTTGAGACAAAAATTGACTTCAGAACAAACAAGCTTTTTTTTGAGTGGAAGATTCCTTATTGTTTCAAGGCCACAAATTGTTTTCTGCGTCCTTCATGCACTGTCTGATGACTCACAGCCTGGAAAGGGAGAGCGGAAGGGGAAGAGGAGGCCACTCTTGAGTCCTGGCCTCTAGGGCTGCACAGAGCAGCTCAGATGATCTCGCAGCGGGCAGGCTGGGGGCTGGGAGTGGTGGCTGCAGTGAGGAGTGAGTCAAGAGCCAAGTCCAACAAACGCAGCCTCTGGCTCCCCTATCGCACAACCCTCATGAGCAGACTGGGACCTCTTTGGACAGTGGTCAGCCTCTCTTACCCCCGTGGGGCCGAGATCAGTACAATGGGTCTTTGGCACCAACACCTCTATCCCACCTGGTCTTCAGCAGTTACCTTGCCTAGTCTCCTGCCCCTGAATCTGCAAGGACCCTGTAACTGTTCTGACCAATAGAATGCAGCAGAGGTGACATAGTGCCTGTTGGTCTCTGAAGGACCTTGTACTGGCCCGGTGCTTCTGCTTCTGGTCACTGGCTTCCTGTCTCCTAGAACCTCGAGGTGATCCCTGAGCTGTGCCCAGGAGCAGCTCGGCCAAAGCAGCGCGCTTGATGGGAGACCCTTGCGTGCTCATCCAGTGCAGGCAAGCCCAGTCAATCCTCAAACAGAGCAAGTGCAGGGCTGTTTTAAGGGAACACAGTCATCTCCCAGCCCACTTTTTTGCTCCTCAGTCTGGGCCCCACAGAGGTATTGGGGACTCATACAAAAAGCTGGGGTTGAGTCACGGTCACAGTCCAGGGACAAAGCTGGGATTGAAGCATGACAACACTTCACACATGTTCTTTATTTTCCTTCTCACCAGACTTGGTGGCAGTACATAAGGTCTAAGAACATAGTTTCTTTCCCTTTTGAGTAAGAAAAAAAAAACACACTCAAAAACTTTCTTTGACATTCTTTATGCCTTTCAGCCCTGATGCTCCCAGTGACCAAGAACTTGGACTTGGGTAGGTCCTTTAACTGTGGGCATTTGTTTATTCAACAAATGTTGAGTTTCTGCTCTGCCCTGGGTGCTGGGGATATAGTGGTGAACAAGATTAAAAGAACCCTTCCCGTGGAGCCTGATGTCTAGTGAAGGAGACAGTCAATAAGCACATTCAAAGAATGAATGCGGTAAGTTCAGATAGTAGTAAGTAATGGGGTGGAGAGTTGGGGGAGGGGTGGGCTTGGTACAGCCCCTGAGAGCCTGGGAGGTGACTTCTGAGCAAACCCCTTGGCACCATGAAGACCTGGGAGGAGTGATGTGAGCAGAGACGTGGCACATGCAGAGGTCCTGAGTGTGGAATGTAGGGGGCAGCGATGAGGCCTCGTGGGGAGCACACTAGGATAGCATTAGGGGCCCTGTGAGGAGGCAGAGATGAGGGTGACTGGAACCAGGTCCCAGCTGTATCTTTAAGTGAGATTTAAGGTGAGTGTGACAAGACTTGCAGAAGGACTGGATGTTGAGTGAGAAGATGGGTGAGTCAAGGTCTGGTGTCTGGGATGACCTTGCTACATCTTCTTCAGCAAACCCTTCTAGTTAAGCTAAGCAGATAGGAGACTTCCAGGAAGGAAACTCAGTCAGGATGGAAACCTATGTGAAGTAGAAAATCATTCCAAGAAGCAGAAGAAGTCCCTGGGAGACACTGGAGACACTTTAAGATGGAGACTCATTTTAGAAGCCTATTCACCTTGCCTTTGGGGGGAAGAATGAGCTGATGTACAGTGAATTTCAAAGCGGCTACCAATCTTCTCCATTGATAAAGCGACATCAAGAGGTGGAGTCTGCCCCCCTGCCCCCACTATTGGCTCTGGGCTCAGCCATGTGATTTCTTTGGCCAATGGGACTTCACTCATCACATGTTACCCAAGCCGAGACTTGAAAAGTGCTTGGGCATTGGGGCTTACCCTTTCCTGCTGTGTCTTCCAATCTTTCTCTCTGTATATTTACATAGGCTCCTCCTCCGTTCTGTCTGAAATCTCCCTCTGCCTCTCGTGAAAACACTTATGGTTGCATTTAGGGCCTACCAGATAATCCAGATGAATATCTCCATCTCGAGGTGCTCAATTCAGTCACATCTGCAAAAATAATTTTTCTGTAAAAGGTAATAAACAGATTCCAGGGATTAGGGCCTGATAAGGGGGGTATTTTTCAGCTCACCACACGCCACTACTCCCACAGCTGTCTGCCAGCTGACTGTGATTGGGGAAGTCACCCGAAGTGCTCAGCTGGCCCAGCCATAACTGCTGACCCACAAATTGTGAGCTATTAAGTGATCATTGCTTTAAACCATTACTTTTTGGGGAAGTTTCTTTATATTGCAAAAAAGCAACTGATACAGGATCATTTTTGTTTGGCTAGCAGCACCTGAAAGCCACTTCTTATCCCACCTGCCTCCTCGATTTTGTTTCTCTTCACAACATGCTTGTGAAAATATTAGTTTACTACTTTCCTTAGTGGTTAGATACAGTCTTTTCCCACATCTGCCTTTGTTTCTCATCACTAAACTTATAATATTGAGGTCATCAAGGATTTCATTTTACTTGGATCCACAATCAACATCCATGGAAGCAGCAGTCAAGAAATCAAACCAAGTATTGCATTGGGCAAATCTGCTGCAAAAGATCTCTCTAAAGTGTTAAAGCAAAGACGTCACTTTGAGGACGAAGGTGCATCTGACCCAAGCAAGGTGTTTTCAATCACCTCATATACCTGGGAAAGCTGGACAGTGAATAAGGAAGACCGAAGAAGAGTTGATGCCTTTGAATTGTGGTGTTGGCGAAGAATATTGAATATACCATGGACTGCCAGAAGAACGAACACATCTGTCTTGGAAGAAGTACAGCCAGAATGCTCTTTAGAGGCAAGGATGGCGAGACTTGGTCTCACGTACTTCGGAGGGACCAGTCACTGGAGAAAGACATCATGCTTGGTAAAGTAGAACGTTAGCAAGAAGAGGAAACCCTCAACAAGACTGATTGACAAAGTGGCTGCAACGGGTGGGCTTGAGCATGGCAACGATTGTGAGGATGGTGCAGGTCTGGGCAGAGTTTTGTTCTGTTGTATATAGGGTCACTATGGGTTGTAACTGACTCAACAGCAACTAACAACAATAACAACAAATTTATAAACTGAACTTTGTAAAATGAAGTCAGTTTTACACAGGCAAGATAAGAAAGGAGCAAATTATTTCTGAAACAATCATGTATGTATTTTTTTCTAGCCAAATGTCACTCAAATACGCCTAATTCAAGACGCAAAATGTACTGCGATAGCAGGTAACAGCCTGGTTAGACAAGAGATTACTTTCTAGATCTGAGGATATTAATACAAAAGGGTTTTAGCCTTACACATGGGCTCAGACAGTTCTTCAGAAAGAGACATTGACTGCATTCTCAGATCTGTGTATGTGTGCATATGTGGTGTGTACGTGGGAGGTATGAATATCGGTGGGTTGTGTATGTGTGTGTCTGTGTGTGTCGGGGTGTGTATTCTAAGTTCCCCAACTGATCTCTCTGTGAGGTGGCAAACCTCTACTCTGTTCCTGGCAGCTGCAGGCCCCACTCAAACCTGGGGCTGCCCCACCTTTTGTAGTTATTCCATCTCATGGCACTGGTTTCCTACTTCATCCAAATCCCGTTTGATTTTGGTGTTTTAGGAATTCTTTATTTCCTAAAGGAGTCATGGTCCTATTTATGGAAAACCTACTTTCTGTCATTTGCAAGAGTTTGGGCAGGAGGGGGCAGCTGTCGTGCAGGCTCATGAAGGTGTATGTTGAGCAGAGCATTGTACCAATTAACTAGACATGAAATGTAGCATGGACTCCAAGACAGGGCACTGTCTGGTCCATTGCAAGCCCAGGTGCCACCTTGAGGGACAACGGCTACTGTAATAGTGGCTCATGGATCCACACCTGCCCTTGTTGAGGACCCTCTACCTCCTCAAAGTCACATCATTTTGAGGGGTGGCGTGTTTTGTGGACACTTGAACTGTCTGCCCACCTGTTTTCTCCCACTGAGGGCCCTGCTGAAGTCTCTGCCTGCAAGTTTTGTCCTCTGGGGACAGCTGTGTCCCTGTCAAGGGCATCCCTCCTGCCCTGTCAATCTTCCATATGGCTTACTCAAAAATACTTTGAAATTTGAAAGTTATATTGCACTGTTGGGTGGGAACATTTTTATGATACGAATAAAAAATAATTTTATGCTCTGTGGATGTAATTAATTTTTCTACTGCAACTCAGATGTCAGCTAAGATCATCCTGTTCTTTGAGCTTTACATGACCTTTGCTCAAACTTCTTATCTTAAGCCTCTGTCATGGATTGAATTTTGTTCCTCAAAAATATGTGTCAACTTGGCTAGGCCATGATTCCCAGTATTGTGTGGTTGTCCTCCATTTTGTGATTGTAATTTTATGTTAAAAGAGGATTAGGGCGGGATTGTAACACCCTTACTAACTTCACTTCCCTTATTCAATATAAAGGTAATTTGCCTGGAATGTGGCCTGCACCACCTTTTATCTTACAAGAGGTAAAGGAAAAGGGAAGCAAGCAGAGAGTAGAGATCTGATACCACCAGGAAAGAAGCACCAGGAGCAGATCGTGTCCTTTGGACCGGGGGTTCCTGCGCAGAGAAGCTCCTAGTCCAGGGAAAGATTGACGAGAAGGACCTTCCTCCAGAGGCGACAGAGAAAGCCTTCCCCTGGAGCTGACACCCCTGAATTTGGACTTCTAGCCTACTAGACTGTGAGAAAATATTTTTCTCTTTGTTAAAGCCATCCACTTCTGGTATTTCTGTTATAGCAGCACTAGATGACTAAGACAGCCTCTGCACAACCAAAGAACGTCCTAGGAGGTCTGGTAAATTCCAGGTGCTTCTGTCCTCTGTTGGCTGTTTCTTGGGATTCTTGTTTTCTCTAAACATTGCCTCTTTGTGCATCACTCTCTCTGACTTCCATCTCTGTTTTGTAGAGCACAGGCCTATTTCCTTGATTTCCTAGAACCCTACTCACAAGGCATTTGTGCATGCAGTGGGCATTCCTGAGGGCTCGGAGCAGCAGAGGTGGCTCTCAAAACAGCTTTTGAAATACTTTTGTAGCACTTCTTGTTGCCGGCCATGTCTCCAGAAGCCCCCACCTCCACTGCATTCCTAGTGCTTTTCTCAATCCCTGTCCTTTGTCTTTTCCCTTCTTAAGTTTGTGTCTATTTTTAGACATGAGAGAGTTGCCTGGTCTTGCCATCTTCCCTGACTCGGCTCCCAGTTACTCCTCAGGTGCTTCAGGCCGGCTCCACCCATTATGATGCTGAAGCAGCTCTTCCTCCATCACCAGTGGCCCCATGCTACAGGGCCAGTGGGGATTTGATTTCCTTATATTTTCTGTTTTTTTTTTTTTTGTAAACTGTGGAATATGTTACTCAGATGGAAGACTGAACAAGACATATATGTACCTTAAGGGACTGATAATAAAACACACTCCTGGGTGCCCATTGTCCAGGCTGAGAAAAAGGACATGGTAAGGACATTGGTTGCCCCTGTGGACCTCTCCTCAAATGTGTGCACCTTTCCCCTCACAGCGTCTTGACTTTCTCATGGGCATATCTCGTCTTCATCTCTTTGGGCCCATCAGTAACTTTTGACACTGTTGTCCAGCATGACCTTCCCTCTGGACACCACAATCTCCGTGCTCCCTTTCTCTATGGGTGCCCCTTCTTGGTTCTCTTTATACCACATCTTAAGACTGGTTACCAGACCCTCTTCTCTCTCAAGACACTTCATACAAGTCCACAGCCTCAACTACCATCTACCTCCCATCGTGCCTAAATTTATAACGCAAGCCCAGATCTCCTCTCTGTTCTAGACACAATATCTGAGGACCTTGTGATGGTTAATATTGTGTGTCAGCTTGGCTGGGCCATGATTCTCAGTGTTTTGGCAGTCATATAATATTGCGATTACCTCCCTGTTGAGATTTGATATGTGATCACCCACATGATGAGATCTGCTGTGAGTAGCCAGTCTCTTAAAAGGGAGTTTCCTTGGGTGTGTGGCCTGCATTGAATATAAGTGGACATTCTGGCAAGGCGCAGGGGGCTTTTTGCTGGTGGTAGATTCTGCAGCTGGCTCTTGTTCGTCTGACCTCCAATTCTTGGAACTTGAGATAGTAGCTTACCTGTGGTCTTACCTGCCGATCTTGGGATTCTTCAAACTTTGCAGCCTGTGAGCAAGAGCCCTGCTGTCTGACCTGCTGATCTTGGGTTCACCAGCCCCTACAGCTACGTGAATCATGAGAGACCTCTATCCTGACCCACAGACTTGGGACGTTCCAGTCTCTACGACCATGTAAGCCATTTCCTTGATATTTCTCTCTCTCTCTCTCTATATATATATTCAAATGCTTTACTGGTTTTGCTTCTCTGGAGAACCCAGCCTAAGACAGATCTACTTGATACTTCCACTTGAGGGTTCACGGGCTCGGCAAAGTTGACATATAGAAGCTGAATTCATGATTTTTCCCAGTCAGTTGTATCCTCCCACTGCTCCTCCTTTCAGTGGACACCACAGTTCTCCATCCTGATGCAGGAACCAGGAAACAGGAAGTCATCTTTGATGCCATCATCCAATCACCCAATATCCAACTCACCTCGACTCTGAACAACTTTACCTCCCAGACATCTCTCTGATCTGTCCACTTCTTTCTGTTGCTCTACCAGGTCCTGGGGGCCACTATCTCTCTCCTGGACAATAGAAAAAGCCTCATCTGCTCCCTCCCCAGTAGAGTCTCAGTAGCCAGATTAATTTTTCAAAATACACATGTAATTTATGTCACTCACTCTCTTCCCATGATTGAAGGCTAAAGACACAAATACTCCTCATAGGTCTCCAGGTCCATGTGGATTGGTCCCTGCCTCTATCCAGCCCCATTGCCATTCTACCCTTCCTCTTGTCTTTTGCACTGTGACCACATTGATCTCTTCTGGTTTAAGTTGTAGGCAGATGGCATATGACATAGAAAGTGCTTTCCTTAGAAGTGAGAAGAGAACCGATTAATATAAATCTGAAGGCATACCTGAGAAGATGGTGTGGAGACAGAGGCAGTAAGGAAGAAAGAACAGTAGAAGAAAGAATTATTACTCCTGGGGCATCTCAGTTATCTCACTAAAATAGGAGACTAAGCTATTCCTGAGGAAACTCTGGTGGCATAGTGGTTAAGTGCTACAGCTGCTAACTCAAGGGTCAGCAGTTCAAATCCAACAGGTGCTCCTTGGAAACTCTACAGGGCAGTTCTACTATGTCCTATAGGGTCGCTATGAGTCAGAATCAACTCGACGGCACTGGGTTTAAGCTATTCCTGAAGTGATAGAGTGGGCGCAGAGGTGGGTTACATCTCAGGTTACTAAACGAACAATAGATAAATTCAAGAGGCAGTTGAAACCCCTATGAATTGGTACAGAGATGAGCCTGCTCCTTGATAATTGAGGTATTGGCTCAAAGGAAAATGAAAAGAATTGGGGTTATTTGGTCAATATAATAGCCAGTCGCAGAGTTCCAGTTGACTAAGACTTAGTACAATATTACTGGTTGTAGCAGTTGTTCTTAACTTTTTCTGTGCCAAGGACCTCCACCACTCTTTGGGAATCTGATAAAAATGAAAACTAAGGACATTCTGTTCAGGACAAAAAGCCCATAACACACACATACACAGAGAGAGAGAGAGAGAGAGAGAGCACACACAGCCAGCTAATGCATGTGTTTCCTACAGCACAGAGTGAAGGGTTGGACTAGATGTTGCTTATCTCTATGGAGCCATATACCAGGGAACCATGCTGGGCTGAGGAGAAGGAATTTGTATTGTGTTAACTCATATTCTCACTGCTGGCCCTTTTGGAATTGGAATATCAACTTTTATATTCTCTCTAAAATTGCTTTTCAGTATACAGATATTTCCCACATTGGCAGTCCTGAAACTGAAATTCAGGAGGTTTTAATATTAAGATAGGAGTTGACATTCGAGTTAAATTCTGAAAATATTTGTCCCCGGTATTACTGCCGTATTTCTACAAGTGTCATTCTAGACAACAGAATTTCCCGGGATGATTGTTAAAAATTGATTGCAACAGCCACCTTCATTCATTACTGTTGGAGGTACAAGATGGTACAGCCTCTATGGAGGGGAATCTTGCAATATCTAACAAAACTACAGATATATTTACCCTTTGACTCAGCAATCTGACTTCTAAGTATGTTCCACAAAGATTCGTCTTCACAAATGTAGAGTAGCATATGCATACAGTTATTTATTGATGCCTTGTTTTGTAATCCAAGGCTTGGGAACAGTATAATGCCCAACCATAGGAAACTGGCTGAATTAACTCTGATACGCCCACCCAATGGGATACTAGTCATCTGCAAAGAAACAGAAAAGTGTCTATGAACTGATGGCGTGATTTCCAGGATATAATTGTCAAGTGAAAATACCAAGATGCCAAAGAGTTTGCAAGTATGGTTCTGTTTATGGAAAAAGAAAATTTAAATATGCACACTACATATTAGTTTATTTCTCCAGAAGTAACACAAGGGATAAACAGAAACAAATGAAAATGCTCATTTCTATATACAAACGCCGGAGGTAGTGGGAACATGGTGGGTCTTGCAGTGACGCCAGCACAGTAGCCTGCAGAGTGGTGTAAACACGGCCGCCTGCGGTGCGGGGGGACCTGGAGGCTCACGGAGTATGTGAACACGACAGCCCACAGAGTGAGCGAACATGGCAGCACTTGGAGGGGTATAAACATGATGGCTCTGCCTGTTCTAAACAGCCTCTTGGTTGATAGCAAAAAATAGGCATGTGACCCAAATTAATAAATTTGTATCTTTAAAGACATTATTTTAAGTAGGCAAGCACATCTCTTAGTAGAAGAGATAGGAAAATTGGAAGAGCTCCTTTAAGTTTTGAAAGTCATGTCTTCTGGCCAACGTTTTTGATAGCCGACTACTTTTTTCCCCTCAAAACAGCTTCCCCAGGTCACCTGCTGAGTAACAAGAGTGCCACTTTATGTACAAGCAGAGGGAGGTAGGTCTCACAGAATATACAACAACAAAAACCAGAAAAATGGACAGGGTTATCGGACCTCTTTCAGATTTCATTTTCTTCACTAGAGTTCCCCTGAATGGAGCAATGGAAGAAGAGTGATGGAGCTTAAAGAGGAGCAGCAGGGGTGTCCTGTGATTCTCTCAAGTGTCCCATTGTGTGAAACCTCTTTTGCCAAAAGCACAGAAGGTAGCTGGAGCCAGAAGCTGGGCTGAAGTGTGAGGTTGATGTCGTCGAGGGCGAATCTTATGTCAGGAAGGAAGAGCTACGGTGAATCAGGTGGAACACTACTATTTTTGCATGTTTTGATTTCTAAATATATTTTTTCCCCTATTACACAAACAGATTTTCTCTGTAAGCCACTTGGGGAATACAGTCAGAGAAGGAAGAAATTCCCCCTCAAGGTCCTGCCCCCTAAAATAATGCCTTCAACTTAACCTAAGGCCAGAGGAATGGGCACTCCACTCGCACGGCCTTTCAGAGGTCCCCTACAGTGCTGTGCCCCACCCCATGCTCCACTGCACCCCCTCCCAGTGTGGCAGACACTCTGTCCAGGTTGCTTCCTTTGGCCCCTCTCCCTTCTCCTTCTTTGTAGATCTTCCAGCTTCTCTGCAGTCTGCCCACCAGCTCCTGCAGTTCCTCCCTCCCCCAACCAAGAGTCTCAGGCCACTCTCCTAAGCCTCCCCTCCCACTGTCACTTGCCATCTGTCCTGAGGGGAGTAGGAAGGAGCCAGGTCAGGATGTGTCCATCTAGACATGTCTGTTCTGTTGAAGGTGTGAATGCTTGGGTCCACCACTCAGGCCTTCAGACTTATGAGGCTCTGGAAGGTTCATGTCCAGCCCTTCACGATCACCTGCCTGCAGCCCCACCACGTTTGGGTTATGCCCCAGCACACAGCAGCCTAGGCCTCCCTGGTCAGGGCCACTGCGGGCTATCTAGGAGCCATGGAAGCTGGACCCCTGACCTCTGTACCCTCTGGAGCTTGGCCCACTGCAGTGATTCTAGTGGAGGTCTTCTTGTGTGGAATTCGTGGCGCATGGCCACGCTCCCTCACTGTAACACTGGCGTCAGTCACAGATGAAGTGCTGAAGCCAACAGAAGATGAGAACCTTAGAGAATGTCTTCCTCTGCACTCTGAGATGTGGAGGTCCAAGTAGAAGCCAGCAGCACGTGTTATTCACATCAGGATGCAAGCAGGCCCCGCATGACGGCCCTGGGCTCAGGACAACTTTGTCATCCTGCAGGCTTTTGGTGAGGCAGGGGCCAGGTTGAACTGAAACAGCCTGCCTGCAGTGTCCCTCAGGGTCCAGCTGGCCTGGCCCAGCTGAGAGGTGGGGTTGTGCCTGAATAGCTTCTGCAGGCTCCCAGCCATGACCAGGCCATGTCCTGCCGGGACAGAGCCTTGTGGACACTTAGACGTTGACCTGGCACAGTGCCTCCCTGTCCCTTTCTCGACCTGGTACAGTGCATCCAGCACCCTGCTTGGCCATCCACAGATGGGATGGTCCAGTGTAGCAGTCAGAATCACAAAGGCCTGGGTTTGAGTCCCAGCTCCACCCCTGAAACCTGGGGCAGCAGTTCATCTTTCTGAACTTCAATTTCTTCCTCTGTAAAATGGGAACGGCCTGACTTCAGGGACTTTGGTTGGGGTGGGGACCAGTGCTGGTACAGGGCAGTCTTTGCTGTATGCTGGCTGCTACTATGAATGCCCCTTCCCTCCCTCTGTCTCTCTGCTCTGCCTCTTTGCGTGTGTGAAATGGGTGCTGAGGTTCTAAAATCGTTTATGTAGTTTAACCTATGGATCATTTCCTTTATGATTTTTACCTTTACTGTAAAGCTTAGAAAGGTGTCCTTACTTCAAGGTTATATAAAAATTCAATACTTTCTTCTAACACTTATAAGTCCTCTTGATTTTGTATTTAAATATTAAACCTTAGTCCAAAGGACTAATGGATCACAAGTACCACTGCCTCCACCAGACTGAGTCCAGCACAACTGCTCTGACAGGGACCACAATAAAGGGTCCCAGACAGGGCTGGAGAAAAATGTAGAACAAAATTCTAATTCACACAAGCACATACACACAAAAGACCAGCCTTACTGGTCTGACAGAGACTGGAGAAACCCTGAGGGTATGGCTCCTGGACACCCTTTAGCTCAGTAATGAAGTCACTCTTGAGGTTCACCAGGCTCATAAAACAAAATGAGACTAAGTAGACACACCCACTCAGGGGCAAGGACGAGAAGGCAGGAGGGGACAGGAAAGCTGGTAATGGGGAACCTAAGGTCAAGAAGGGGAGAGTGTTGACTTGTGGTGGGGGTGGCAACCAATGTCGCAAAACAATATGTATATTGTTTAATGAGAAGCTAGTTTGCTCTGCGAACCAACTGAAGTACAGTAAAAAATAATTAAAAAACAAAAACAATAAGAATACAGATAATCCAGAAATAATTTAAGGAACAGAGGAAAACTTCAAAATACCTGTGATTAAAATTCTTAAATAGATGGATGAGATATACATGAAACAGGAACAGGAAGCTGCTAAAAAGGAACCTTTAAAGAAGAACAGCTTTTGGATTACTAAATGTATTAGAACACACCTGGAATATTGTGTCCAGTTCTAGGAAGATCCCCCATTCTAAGAGGGACATTGAGGAAGTAGAGGGCATCCCAAGGAAGTCAGGACCCAAATTTATTTGTGCCTGCAGCACACGTGCACTGGTAAACATTCATCCTATGCCTTTGTCAGGCAGCCAGACAATCACATTTCTCTGAATGAGCAAGAGGAGAAATGAGTGAGAGGAGGCTGAGCCATCAGGAGCTCATAGTTTGGGGTAGGATGAAGATAGATAATAGTCTTGGTCATCCAGTGCTGCTATAACAGAAATATCACAAGTGGATGGTTTTAACAAAGAGAAGCTTATTCTCTCACAGTCCAGTAGGCTAGAAGTCCGAATTCAGGGCGTCAGCTCCAGGGGAAGGCTTTCTCTCTCTGTCGGCTCTGGAGGAAGGTCCTTGTGATGCATCAGTTTTCCCTTGGTCTGGGAGCGTCTCCATACAGGAACCTTAGGTCCAAAGGATGTACTCTGCTTCTGGCACTGCTTTCTTTGTGGTATGGGGTTCTTGATTCTCTCTTTTATATCTCAGAAGAGATTGGCTTAAGACATTACCTAATCTTGTAGACTCAATATAACTGTTGCTAATCGATCTTATTAGATCAGAGTGATAGGATTTACAATACATAGGGAAACCACATAAAATGGAGGACAATCATATAAAATGGTGAAAAATCACACAATACTGAGAATCACGGCCCAGCTAAGTTGACACGTATTTTTAATAGACACGATTCAATCCATGACAATAATAAAAAATAAAGAAGAAGACATTTCTGAGCTGTAGGGATAAAGCTACCTACAACTTTTATAGGGAATCTGAAGGCTCTGGGTAGAAACGTGGTCATAGGTTTTCAGAAGCTCTTTAGGGAAAGCGGTCTCATTTGGTTCCTGTGGCATCCCTGTTACCATTGCATTTCGCACTTAGCAGGTGCAGATGACACACGGCAGAGCTGCTGCCTCTGGAAGGCAGCAAGCCAGGTCGAAGTGTTGCTCAGAAGGCAATGCCTGCAGGCACAGGGATCAGGCACCGGTTAGGAGCTAGGCTCCAGAACCAGATCTTCTGGGTGTCAACCCTGTTCTGTCACAAGCTGGCTAGGTGCCCTTGGGTAAGGTCTATGTAATGGAAAAAAAAAATTGAATTAAATTTAAAAAGCATCTTTAGGGAAGACAGAGAGGGTCATTTCATAATATGGCCAATTTGCCAAGGAGTTACGTATGTGTGCACCTGGTAAACCGTGTCAAAACATACGAAGCAAAAGTTGAAAAAGAAAAAATTAAATCAGTCTGTGTGAGTGCCTGTGGGTGCATTTGTTTGGTGTAAAATTATTTCAACACACAGCCAATCGTCTTACCTTCTCTTATTGAATAATATGTATTTCCCTGTTGCCTTGAAATCCCACTGTTATCAAAAGCACAATTTATGTGTATATCTGTATCATCTATATTTATTTTATCTGTCTTCATCATCATCTATCTATTCATCATTATTCTGTCTCTCTATCATCAGAACTGGGGTTTATTTATAGACATTCTGTTTTTCATTGATCTGGGACAATCTGGCCCTGTTTGCATTCACTACAAAACTAGCTCTTTTGCTAGAATCCATTCTACTTGGATCACTGAGAGACATCCCTGTTTTTCTCATTGGCTCTGTTACTTTCTGATTTGTTGGTAACTCTCAAGTTGAGGTGCAAACCTGGAGAGTGCTCCTTTCCCTCCCCACACTCTCCATTCTGGGTCTTTCATTTCTTTATCCATTTGGTATTCACACAGAGGTGGATTAACCGGTAAGCAAGGTACCCCCAGGCTTACTAGTGCTTACTTACTAATCTGTAGTGCACAATTTCACCTGGTTTGTGTGTGTGTGTGTGTGTGAAACTCATGTGCAATTGTGCACTACAGACTAGTTAAGTAAAAAAAAATAAAAAATTTTTTCTTTTTTAGTTAAGTAAACACAATTAAGTCTGTGCATACCTTGCTTACTGGTTAATCTTACTAAGACTAGTGCCGAAATGACAACTCTGGCTGCAGGATACAGATGCGAAGGGCCAGTGTGGGTGCCATGAAGACCAGCTGTGGGCAAAGCCAGAAACGGTTGGTCATCTGGTCTTCCTGCATCTGGAGCTCAGCATGGGCTCAGGATGATCTGGAGAAGGGAAACCTGTGCTGAATCCTGGGCTACTGGAACTGCCCTCCCCTACCGCCTCTGTGGCCTTGGGGGCATTGGTGTCTCATTTGATGTCTCCTGGAGTTCGAGAGGTGCAGTTGCTGACGGAGGAGGTCCCTGCAATGTTCTGAGCTTCTGTATGTGACCACTGGGTCTCCAGTTAAAGCCTCTCCCTGCCAGGCCAGCTGTTTCCCTCCTTCACGGTATGCCCTGGAGGTAGACAATTAAACCATTTTTTACAGGGAGTCTTCTTAGTGATCTCCCATCAAGTCATCTGGAGGAGTTTGACCTTTGTAGTAACTGCACCAGTAGATTGGCTGCCCTGTGGAGGTCAGTGGGCTGGGGACAAGTCTCGGTCTCCTTAGGAGCCACTTTTCTTCTGTGGCTTGAGCTGGTCATGATGGGGTTTGGGTGAGAGACTAAATAGCTCAGGAGCCCCGTGGCCAGTGCTGGTGCAGCTTGCATGTGGTCTGGCTGATGGTACCAGAACCACAGCCAGAGCTGGGGCCAGGGGGGTTGGGTGGGGAGGGACACTAGCCCAGCCAGAAGAGGGGGATCCTGACCCTGGTCAGCAGGAAGAGCACCCACTCTCATGCTGTGGCACACCCCCTCCCCCTTGAGGAACTCACTCCCCGCTCTGCTCAGCTTCCCTGACTGAACCATGAGAGCATGCAGCTGGGTGACCCCAAAGCTTCTCTCCAGCCCAGTGTCCTGGGAGTCTACAACCTGGGTCAGCTGGTGCTGGCAACAGTGAACTAACACCCATGTGGATTACAGCATGACACATGGCAGATTTGAAAACAGGAGGGCAAAGCTGGAGGACAGAAACATACCTGGTATTTCCCAAATTATCTCCCACCCCTTAGGGCCAGGGATATATACACGTGTAGAAAGAGAAAATACCTGTAACTTAGAAATACAAGTACCCACTAAGGGGAGGACAGTGGGGAAGGGGCACTGCCCTCAGCGAGAAGTCTCTGGGGGGTGAGGAGGGGCCCCTTGGTGATAGGAGGTGAGCAAGACTTCTTTTGTAGGGTCACCCCTTTGTTCCTCCCCAGACCCAATACACTGTGCATTCCAGAGGTGATTTAAACATTTCTTTTTAGCAAGATCACATCAGAACCCCAAAGAAATGTAGAATTAGGGGAACTGGAACTTAAGATGTGAACTGCCTGATTCCCTTGTCCTATAAGAGAGGATGAGGGGACGCAGTGTCCTTGGTACACCCCAAAGGGACCCCTATGGCTGCCCCATTTCCCTCCTCACTTGGTCTCTCCATTTCTCCCCCACCCTCTCCCCAGAACAACCAGAATGCTCCTTAGAAGCAAGGATGGCGAGCCTGCGTCTTACATACTTTGGACATGTTGTCAAGAAGGATCAGTCCCTGGAGAAAGGCATCATGCTTGGTAGAGGGTCAGGGAAAGACAGGAAGACCTTCAATGAGATGGAATGACACAGTGGCTGCAACAATGGGCTCAAGCCCACAATAAAAATTGTGAGCACGGCCCAGGACCAGGCAGTGTTTCATTCTGTTGTTTCATTCTGTCATTATGAGTTGGAACTGACTCAATAGCACATAACAACAACAACTCTCCCTGTAGACACCTTTAAGCCCCTCATGGCCATGTGCCAAGCCCCCTTCCCCTCCCAGGAGAACCGGATCCCCTACCCCCTAGTGAGGGAAAGGCCTGCCCTCTGATGTTGTACTGGTGTGACCTGGAGTGCCATATGCACCCTTTCTACACCGTGACTCCTTGCCTGGCTGCTGGCAGAACAGCCCCCCACCCCACTGGACCGCCTCCTGGGCCTGTTGTAATTTCCACCGGAGAAGAACTTGCATTCCCATCCTCCAATCATTTCTTTCTGACTTCCAAATTTACAGTGTGACGCAAGATGGCAAAGGAAGAGGTGTCTGGTCCATCATCATCTGTTTGGATGGTAATCCTGCAGACGTGGCAGGCGTGTCGTGGGCACCGCTTTCCCAGCACCGGCTCTATAAACACGTGCAAGGAAAACTGGCAGGTCTGTTTCCTTGCAGAGGTCCAGTGAGCCGAGGCACAGTGGGCGGCTCGGCCTGAGCTCACCTCAGGGTGCCATTGCTGGGCTTACATGGCTGCTGTCGCATTAAGAGACTGGTTATCATCTTCCCCTTAAGTATTTGACTAATTTTACAAATATACCTAACTGGGTGTGGTTTTTTTATCAGAAGGTTTGTTTTTTACTGATTCCATTCTTTTAACAGAAATACAGCTATTCGTATTTTTCAATTCTTTTTGCCTCAGCTTTGTAAAATTGTATTTTCTGAGGAATTTGTCCATTTCTTCTAAGTTGTCAAATTTATTGTTATAAAGTTGTTCATAAAATCCCCTTACTATCCTGTATAATGTCTGTATGATCTGTAGTAATTTCACTTTTTTGATAGCTGTTCTCATTATCTCTCTCTGTTTCTCTCATCAGTTTTGCTGAGATTTATCAATTTTATTCACCTTTTCAAAGAACATTTGACGGCTTGGTTTTCTCTATTTCGTTAATTTTCTTCTTCAACGATTTCTGCTTGAAATTGTTTAATTTGTTCTCTTTTTTCTAAGTTCTTGAGGTAGAAACTTTGATTTTAAACTTTTCTCTCTTTTTAAATAGATGCAGTGTAAGTTTCTCCCTATGCACTTTTCATCCCACTAAATTTGATAGGTTGTATCTTTATTATTGTTCTGTTCAATATCTCTCCTAGTTTTCTTTGTGGTTTGTTCTTTGATTAATGTGTTATTTAGCAGGTTTTTTGTTTTTGTTTTTAATTTCCAAATAAATGGGGGATTTTCTAGATAACTTTTTATTATTGAGTTGTAGTTTAATTTATTGTCATTAGAGGAAATACCCTGCATGATTTTAATTCTCTTAAATGTTGTAAGGCTTATTTTATGTCCAGCATATATATGTATTTTGGAGCCCTGGTGGCGCAGTGGTTAAGAGCTTGGCTGCTCACCAAAAGGTTGGCAGTTTGAATCCACCAGCCACTCCTGGGAAACCCTATGGGGCAGTTCTACTCTGTCCAAAGGGTTGCTATGAGTCGGAATCAACTCGATGGGAATGGGTTTGGTTTGGTTTTGGTTTACATATTTTAGTGAAAGTCTCATGTGTGGTTGAAAAGAACATTTATCCTGCTTTGCTGACTGTAAGGGTCTATTAACGCCAATAAGGCCAAGTTGGTTAATGTTCTGTTCAGATCTTCCACATCCTTACTGACTTACCTAGTTGTCACATCTATTACTGAGAGATAAATGCTGAAATCTCTAAACTTGACTGGCATTTGCTAATTACCTGTTTTCACCCTGTGTAATTCTTATGTCATGTGGCCTCCCTGGGCTAGAGAAGGCTGCCCTGTCCTCTGAGGACATTCTGAGGCTACAACTCAGGTGCATAGGTGCAAAGAGATTAAAATAGGTAGAGACAGACAGGTAGACAGGTAGACATTGTTGTTGTTAGGTGCCATCGAGTCAGTTCCAACTCATAGTGACCCTACGCACAACAGAACGAAACACTGCCCAGTCCTGCACCATCCTTACAATCATTGTTATGCTTGAGCTCATTGTTGCAGCCACTGTGTCAATCCACCTCACTGAAGGTCTTCCTCTTTTCTGCTGACCCTGTACTTTGCCAACTGTGATGTCCTTCTCTAGGGACTGATTCCTCCTGACAACATGTCCGAAGTATGTAAGATGCAGTCTCGCCATCCTTGCTTCTAAGGAGCATTCTGGTTGTACTTCTTCTAAGACAGATTTGTACGTTCTTTTGGCAGTCCGTGGTATATTCAGTATTCTTCACCAGCACCACAATTCAAAGGCGTCAATTCTTCTTCAGTCTTCCTTATTCATTGTCCAACTTTCACACGCATATGATGCGATTGAAAATACCATGGCTGGGGTCAGGCGCACCTTAGTCTTCAAAGTGACATCTTTGCTTTTCAACACTTTAAAGAGGTCCTTTGCAACAGATACGTAGATATAAATACAGCATTGGATCAGAGTGATTTAGCATTAGACAAAATATCAAAACATGAAGTCAACCAGGGTTCCCAAGGAGTGGTCACCTCATGCAATCTCTGCCTGAGATTCTTAGGGAAGATTGTATGTTCCTGCTGGTAGGATAAGTGAGACTCCCCTGGAGGATGTCTGTTATCACAGGTCATCCTGATTCTCTATAATCTGCTTTTATTTTTGCTATTAAAGGCTGTATTTTGCAGTGGAAGCATACATTGGTACACCCTGGGGCTAGTGTTGGTTGGAGACGTGAACTTCACCCCAGGGGTAGCAGCTCAGGTTGGGATGGGGAGGAAGAACTGGAGATCAGGGTGACACTGGGGCAAGTCCTCTGGCCTATGACTCATTTTCCTCCATTGTAAGTGAGGACTTGGAAAATTCCTATCCATTTCAAGCGGTTGTTGTGGGACTCGACTGACACGTGGGGTGAGTGGGCTTTGTGAGTGACAGATTAGGGGCACAAATGAGAAGAATTTCAGTCCATGGAGGTCCTGGACAGGAACCTGCTACAGCCTCTCCAACATGCATCAACTCTCTAGCAATGGTACCTCTCTGCTTATAATACCAAAAGTCTCTACAGGCTCTCCTTTGAGTTGCGACACAAAAAGTCTCCTTCAACTACCCTACTTGGCTTGAGCTTGGCACCTTAGAGGAGAAGAAGTTCAATAAAGCCCTCAGCTACCCCAAGACCATGATCATACTCTAATAAGCCCACTCAGCCTACTTTCCCTTCTCGTTCCCTGTCCCCACCTCCCTTTCCCCACCTGACCAGCCCTGGGATATCAAGAATTTGGCTTCCCCTCCATTTGGCCCTGGCTTTTTTTTTGGGAAGCAGTGTGTCCCTGAATCCTCGGGGTGACCCTTCAGTCCCACTCACCGATTACCATCAGCACTGCCATAGCACCGGCACTGTTCCTGAATTATAATATTGCAAACACGTTCCAGGTGTGCAATTTATCATTCATAGCACTTGCGACTTTAAAAGGAAAATCATCAAATTATTTAAAAATCATACTCAGTAAGAAGGAAGAACACAATTCAATAATCTGATCGAATAAGTCAGGCTGGTCTTCATATACAAATTTGTTTCCTCTCCTCCTACTTGGCACAGATCACAAATACAAAGGAAGCAGAAAACCTGCACTTCTCAAAGAAGGTGAGTTAGATCTGTAACTATAAACACACTGAATCATGAATTACACCAGGAAGAGGTGATGGTATTGACCATGAAACTCCTATATATTTTTTGAATACAGAAATAATCGTTTGCCAAGGGCATGGATTGTATTGGGTTACGAAGTTATGATTGCCAAAGTATTATTTAAACCAAATATAGCCTTCAGCATACTGTACACCCCAATTATTGGGGAGACTGATTTTGTTCCTGGAACAATGTAACTTCATCAAGGTGTTGACTTTGTGCTTTCCCTGACTGGAGAATCCTGTAAATTCTAGGGCAAGAGCAGAGGGCAGGCTAGTGAGCCCTCTTTTTGAAAAGAACTTGGGGCTGTGCTTTTTTTTTTTTTTTAAACAAGAGTTTATATGCTGGTGCCTATTTTTGGTCATCTTCTGTATTTGGGTACAGACTGGGACGTGGTGTGATATGTGGGCTAAGACTTTCTGAGGCTGGCTTTCTAACCTGGGGTGTGGCCTCCCACCTCTGGACTTCCACCTCCCTGCCATCCATGGCCCTCCAAGGCCAGCTGCCACAGAACTGGTTTTCTGAGGCCTACTGATCTACAAGTGGTCAACATGAAGATCTCACCCATCTCCCACCACCTTTACCACCTTTGAAAACATGCAGATGAACAGGACCAGGCTGCTCCGGAAAGCTGGGGCAGGGCCAGGGCCAGGGTCTTCTGCCTCACAAAACAGACGCTCTACTCTATTGCCTTTGGGAAACAGCCCCAAGGAGACATCAGTGAGTCAACAAACGTAAAAACTGAGGCACTTCATGGAGGGCTGAGGGCCCATCAGCCCTTCACACCTTTGCGGATGCAGTTCAGTCAGGTTCTCAAGACTTTCTTTGCTGCTGATTTCTGGCCTGGGTTTGGAGGGGGTTGGTGAGGGCCCTGAGCATAGGCTTGATGGTAATTTGGGGCAGCAGAAGGGACCTTGAGCCACAAGAGAAGGAGACAGACGACAGTGAGTGGGGAGGGAAAGCCCAGTTTAACTGGAGGGAAGTTTCTCCCTAGAACCATCCTGCGTGTGGAGACAAGCCAAGCCTTTCCTCCTCTGCCTTCCTACTCCATGGTTTCCTGTCCCCAAGGCCCAGTCCAGCCACACTGTGTTAAGTAGGTTTTTGTAAGCTGGCCCCTATAAAACATGTCCTAGGGCAAGTTGTGAGCAGCTTGTATTCAAACGGATGTGATGACCACCACTCACCTGTTACTTGGGGACCACTGCGCCTTTCATTGGGACCCCCTAACATGCTCCCTGTATTTATGCCTTTGTACATGCCCCCACTTTGATTCTGAGCCTGGCCATGTGACTGGGCTTGGCCAATGGTATGTCAGCAAACCTACCACAGCAGAGGCTTGGAAGTACCTGTTATCTTCTTGGAATACGTCACAGCTGAAAAACCCAGGATTTCCTGCCAGAGACCGCATGGAGAAGAACTGAGAAGCCCTGGCTGATGTCCAGGGAACCTGATTTCCACAGAACTGCCCCAGATGAGCCGCCAGACCACTGAAACTATGTGTGTGATGCCCACCGAGCCCAGCCCATGTTGCAGAATATGTAAATAAGTGTTATGTCAGTCTGTTAACTTTTAGGGTGATTGTTACTCAGCAATACAACCAATATATGTCATGTGAGTAGTGTGCTCTCATTGCTTTATTAGAGTCCACAAGGGTAACCAAACAACACGGAAACAAGACGTGCACATTATTACATACATGTAATGGATCTTTAGTTCACACAGAAGTTTTTGAGCAGCTTTATAAAGCCTGTTGATCAAGTTCAGGAATGCCTTAGGAAAACGACTCTTCACATCATGATGGGCCTTAGAGCGTCCAAGCATGTGTGCTGTTTTGTGATTAGTCAGACTGTTCTCTTTGGACAAGAGTGGGGCAGAGAAAAAAGTAAAAAGCAAAGTAGACCACTGCCTTTCAGGGCACCATGCTGCCATGTACAGACTACCGAGGTTAGGGAACCTACCTTCACCCCATGATGGGAGGCAGTGTTGTCAGTTTGAGAGAAGGCTAAAGCATTTGTTTAGTACTGGTGAACATCTTTTGTGCTTATTTGTTTGTCAGGGCTTCAGGGCCTTCCTTAATCTCTTAGCATTTTGGAGCCAAGGCTCCTAGACGGCACACTTCCCATAAGCAGAGCAATGTCATTATCAACGACAACACATAGATCCACGATTTTGTCAGAAAATGAACACCGATAACTGCCCTCTACCCCTCCCCTGCCCAGCACATGTAGATAAACCCACGTCTGGAGAAGTACTAACGAAACTAGACGTCATCAGAAAGGCCCCCAGCCGGGCTCTGCACGGGCAAGTCTCTTGGCCCCTCTGTGCTTCAGCTCCATGTTTTCATCTGCTCATTCATTCACTCATTCATTCACACACACAACAAATATTCATGAAGTACCTACTGTGTGCCAGGCATTCTGCCTTCTTCTGAGGCTGCAGTGTTGAGCAGGACACATGGGGTCCCAGCCTTCAGGGTCCTACCCTGTGGCCTCATGCAAATTGATGGAGTTATATTTGGTGATGGCTAAGGTCCATTTTAGCTCCTGAACAATGAATCCTGCGGTTCTATGTCAAAGCAGTAAGTAGAAGTGGTACTGTAAAGTCCTATTGTTCTGAATCCTTTATGGAAGGAGAAGGCAGGGGCCCAGTGTGAGCCTCACCAGCCTCTCTTCTTTGCTCTGCAGTGAGATGAAAGCCTCACTCACCCTGTGTCTCAAGGGTATGCTGTTGCTGGATTTTCCACCTCACTGGCATCCTCATACCTTCCTCACAGACTGGATGCCTTTTCTCCTGCACATGGACTCTCTGCAGAGAACCCACTTATCCTAAAGCCAAGATCCTGGGTGAAGGCTAAGTCCCTTTCAGGGGTCCAGGCCACAGGACACATTCTCTCCCCACCCGCTGTCGTCAACCTCTGAGGTGTCCTGGTGATGTAAGAACCTCGCGATCAGTGGCCTCTGGCCTTGAACTTTCTGGGATGGTTCTGGTTGCAAACAGTAGGCCTCGTGGCTCCACATTTGTCTGATGCTGAGTCTCAAGGGTGAGCTTGGAAAATGTGGTCACCAAACAACACGTCTCTGGGACCCCTTCCAGGTGAACATCGGGATATGTCTGGGTGGTTGCCTGCTCACTACATCCCTTTTTTATTCATGTTGTCGTGGTTCCGGAAGTTATTTTTAAGCAAAGAAGAGATTTATGTATGTTTCTCTTTGAGTGTAAAGTGCGCTGAATTACATGACGCTGAAAAGCGTATCTCTGGGATTCAGAGACTAGGCTTTCAGGTATGTACGTTTATACACACAGAAAAAAGTTAACGATTCACCCAGCAATGTGAAAGTTTACGACACTTCAATTCCAGGAAAAATGTTAGTAATGAAGGACCCAAGTCACCTCCGCAGATACGGAGTGAAAAGCATTGCACTAAGTCAGAATTTGGAGGAAAACATGCTTCCTTTTGGGCCTGGAATTCTAAGCCCATGATGCTGTGGGCTTCATTTTGGTGACACTGCTGTTTGGGAAAGCTAACAGCAACCACAGCTGTTTGGAAACTGGGAAACGTTAAGTTAGAATCAAATTGCTGAAAGAAGGGTAAAGGGTTAATTCAAGGACTCTCACTTTGATCCTTGTTTATAAAGATGTAAATTTGTGGCTTTGGCTTGAAGTCTATTTAGGTTGGTTTCGGATATGTCTAAAAAGTTTGGTTTTCTGATTTTCTAACCTATAACCCATTAACTACTGCTGTCAGGTCGACTCTGACTCGTAACAACCTTATAAGGCAGAGCAGAAGCACCCCATAGGGTTTCAGAGACTGTAAATCTTTACGGAAGCAGACTGTTGCATCTTTCTCCGGAACAGCGGCTGGTGGGTTCGAACTGCTGACCTTTTGGTTAGGAGCCAAGCGCTTAACCACCACACCACCAGGGCTCATTTTCTCACCTATAAACTCAAAACCTGTTGCTGTTGAGTTGACTCCAACTCATAGTGACCCTATAGGACAGAGCAGAAATGCCTCATAGGGTTTCCAAGGAGCAGCTGGTGGATTCAAACTGCTGACCTTTTGGTTAGCAGCTGAGCTCTTTAACACTGCACCACCAGATGGAAAACGCTGGAAAGGGTGTGAGCTCAGGGCTCCTGTAGAGGCAGGCTGGATGCTCAAGTGAGAACTGGCAGGGCGACAATGAGAAAGGGGCAGAAACCCAGCAACACAATGGGAGAGAGGTGCTCAGAATGCAGGTGCTGGGGCCACTTAGGGTTCAGAGAAACAGCCCTGCTTTCCTACTCAGCCTGAGGGCATCCCTGTCACCTCAGGCTCTGGTATATCACCTGGAAAATGTTTCCGTGTGTTCTGTCCTCTCCATCCAAAGGCTGCCTTTGAGAGAGTTAACGACCATCTGAGGGACTCCCCTTTTCAAGGGGATCAAGTGAGAAGTACTCACACCTGCATGTGGCCGTCAGCTGTGGCCCAGTAAGAACTGACACAGGGAGGGCTGGCAACAGAGCAGAAATGGGTGCTGATTTCAGACCAAGACGACTTCAAGCTCTGGGTGTCCAAAAAAAAAATTTTTTTTTCTTTTTTTTTTTTCAAGGCTGGATTAAATGGCTGAGATCAGCCCCAGATGGTCCAGGATGGTCCAGGAGACCCATGGTGGGAGCAGGCGGGGGTTGGGGTCAGCAGGTTATAACCAAGATCCTCAGGGATAGGAGGGGAATGCCATTCCCGCCGTTGTCACTGGCCTCACTTGGCCAACAACATCGGTGAGCTGGTACATTTACCAGATCCTTCCACATACCCTCCCTGGACCTGCACAGCACCTGCACTGAAGCCCGGCTGGTACCAGATGATCACCCACATCCTACGCTGGCAAGCTGGCTGGCCTTGTGGAGTCTGGGTCCACATCCGGATTTGCCAGTGGCTCTGCACTTAACTAGCACTGTGGAGCCCCTCCCGCCACCCCTAGCCCCGCTGGTCCCCAGCTCCCCACAACCCTGCTTACCAACAATTACCTAGAGCCAGATGTCACAGCCTTGTAAAGAGGCAGGTGGCCAGGCAAGGTCGGGAGGGCAGGGAGGCAGAGTCAGGTTGGATGGCACCTGTGGTCTGCCCAGCGCACCTGGGGCGGGGCCCCAGAGTCTGTCCTGGCATTGCCTTGGGGGCTCTGCTGAGCCATGGTTGTGGCCTGTGCCTGGGGAGCTGCAGTTGAAGTCAAGAGAGGGGAAGGGGCTCAGCCATGGGGCCTGGGGAGCAGCATTTCTCAGGTGGCCAGCCAGGTGCCAGCCACCTGGCCCCCCTCCTCTTGCCCTCCTGCAAGGCTCCTGGGTCTGTTGCCCCACAGGCACCCACTGGTGCTGGTTGGCGGCTGAGCTCAGGTCTACACCGTAAGAGCTCTGTGTAGTCCAGGGTCCGTGCAGAAGCTCCTGGGAAGGACAGGCAGGGCTCCCTGAAAGCTGGCACACCCTCAGAGAACGGGGTGGATACTCTTGACCCCCAGGTGTTTCCTCTGGTGTCCCTGCTGCTCCCCGCACCCATAGGGGCTGGCCCCTGCCCAAGTTGGGAGGAACGTCTCCAGCTGGCTGTGGACATGGAAGCCAGGGGTCAACCACCCTCTGGTGGCTGAAGAGGTCAGGCCGGGCCTGTCCTGCTCCCTGCCCTGACCCCACTTCCATGGGGACCATAACTGGCTGGCCCTGGATGGGGGTATCCCAAATGCCGCCTGAGAGATGGGAGCCACAGGAAATGGCACGGAGGGTGGGGTCTGAGGTCATCAGGGGCTCCTGACACTGACCACTGTGTGTGGGTGTCCCAGGCACAGATTCCTCGCAAAAATCCAAAACACCAGAGGCTGGGTGAGCCAGGTGCCCAAAGACATTTTCTCCTAAAGACAGTGTAGCTGCATAGCTCAGCTCAAACATCTGGGCAGGCCGTCTGGGGCTGGAAGCCTCAGGCGGTGGGCTGGCAACACTTCTGTGGTCAGATATTGTTTGTTTCTGGCTCATACCAAAGGTCAAAGGTGCTAACTGACTGTGCCCAGGCTGCTGCTGTGGAGGGTTTTGAGGTGGGCTCTGGCATGTGGGGCCAGGGGTGGTCTGGCCAGAGACAAGAAAATGCTGGAGATAGGCCTGAGAGGGGCTGGGCTCAGTGCCCAGCTTCCGAGGCGGAGTCATCTCCATGGCTAGATGGCCCGAGCTCAGAGAAGACCGAGGCCTCAGGATTGGTGGGGGAGTTGTGCTGGCCGTCAAGGACAAGCTCACATGCAAGCCCTCAGGAAAAAGTGCCCCCTCCTCCCTCTGGGGCTCTCCTCCCTGGCTGCGTGGCAGCAGGTGGCAGTTTTGAGGCCCTGCAGGGTCTGATTCAGCCCCAAGAAGGTTCTCTTCCCATGGATGCTTCTCAAGGTCGGCGACCCCCAGGTGCCGAAGGGTGAAACAGAGGTCTGGTGGTTCTCCCGTGTCCTTCTCCAGCAGGGTCTCGATGAGGGCTAGGAGGGAGCGGCCTTCCTCCCCCTCTTCCTCCTCCTCGTCCTCACATCTATCATCAGGCCCCCACCTATCCAAGGATGAGCCTTGGGGGGTGGGGGCAATGCAGGACAAGCACATGGATTCATCTTGCTGTCTCGTGGCTCTGAGGAGCGATCCTGGGTGCACTGGGCCCTCCTGGTCAGTGGGATGGCCCTTCCTTGACCTGGACCTCTTCCTGGCAGGGAGAGTGGTCAGGAGGCCTGGGAGGCTCTTCTCATACAGGATGGCTTCCCCGGTGGTGAAGGTGAACGGCAGCTCCAGGGCCCGCTTTCGCAGGTGCTCCTCCCCCTCCGCATTCCTGTGGTTAAGCAGAATCACAAGACTTACCTTTGGTTACATGGCATTTCTGGGAAAGATGACACCAGTGAGACGGGGGCCTCCTGGCCAGCAGACGGTAGTGGCCAGGTACCTGAACAGGTGAGCAAGAGGCAGGACATCATGTCTTCTGGCTTTTTCAACAAGATGAAAGGGAACAAGCCATGAAATTTAACCAGCTTCTCTCTTGCATTTTTTTTTTTTTTTTGAGTGTAAAATACTTGGTCAATCTATCTCAGATTATGGAATAGTTTCAGAGAAATTTGCTTATTTGTGTGACGGTATTCAAAAAATCCATGTATAACTTCTCCAAACTTCAAGTTTACTTTGAAAAGAATAAGTCATTCCACAATATAAGGTGATACATACAAGTGTTTTTTCACTGGGGAAAATAATGTTTTCCTTCCTTTCTACCCTCCCGCCCTTCCAATGGATTGCTGGGACCATCTGCCATCAGGCTGCCCTGACAGTCACGGGACACTAAACCCATGATTTAAAACTCGTTGCTGTCCAGTAGGTTCCAACTCATAATGACCCTAAAGACATAGTAGAACTGCCCCATAAAGTTTCTAGGGAGCGCCTGGTGGATTTGAACTGCCAACCTTCTGGTTTGTAGCTCTTAACCATTGTGCTACCCGTGATCTAGGAGATAATATTGGAGCCGTTATTCCTTGTCCTAGAACGTGGCCCAGCTGGAGCTGGGCTCATAAGGATTCACAAGGTGGTATCAACTGGGCCCTGGGTATAAAGACAATAGCTAGGACAATCTTGGAAAACATCTTTTTAGGGACCTTTCACATAAACTAATGAAACAACACAAATAACTCACATACTTTCTGCTCTTATCTTTTTTTATTAGCCCTTAGTGAATAGTAAGATTTGTTGGACCAGCAAAGACCCTCCTGACTGTCGTTACAGAAACCTGTATCGATGATTGTTAAGAAAGAATTCAAAACGTAGGATGACAGTTTCTAGCCAATCTGCGACAAGGTGATGCTCCTGATGGTTTTGCGCATTTGTAATATAATATATACTGATGAGTCTGTAATGTTCCTCGGACTCGGGCAGACACGGCTGCCACAGCAGGCTTGTCTGTGTTCCCACTTTTGCCCTATTCTGTTATATTCCTTGGATTCAGACAGACATGGCTCTGGCAGCATGCTTGTCCATTTACTACTTTTGCCTTTTTGAATATATGCCGAATAAAATTTTCTTTTTGCTTTACTGAACTTTGTGATGTTTTTACCCTAGAACACCCAGAAGCATGAGAACCTTGCTTGGCTGGCCTGACCCCACTTGGAATCCCCATATTTGGCTTGGAGCTCCAGAAAGGAAAACTGACTGAACTAGAATAGTGTCTTTGGTAGAAGCTGACCTGGCTGGTGTGGGCCAAGGAAGCCCTCTCACTGAATGGCCATCTGAAGAAGCTGGGTGTCTCACCTACCTGATATCAACAGAGCCATTCCAGTCTTCTTATGCTTACTGTTTGTATTATATGTATCTTTTTCCATCCAATTACTTTCAGCCTATCTATGTCTTTATATTTAAAACGTATCTCTTGTAGATGGCATATAACTGAGTCCTACTTTTTTTTTTTTAATCCATTTTAACAATCTCTACCTTTCGAGCCCTCATGGTGCAGTGGTTAAGAGCTCGGCTGCTAACCAAAAGGTCGGCAGTTCGAATCCACCAGCCACTCCTTGGAAACCCCACAGGGCAGTTCTACTCAACCCTATAGGATTGCCGTGAGTCGGAATCAACTTGACGGCAACGGGTTTTTGGTTTACCGTTTAATTGGAGTGTCTTGCCAATTAACATTTAATGGCATTATTGCTATAGTTAGATTTGGGTCTTCTATTTTACTATTTGCTTTCTATTTGTCCAGTTTTTTGTTCCTCTCTTCTTTTCCTGCCTTAAAAAAAAAAATTTTTTTTTTTTTTAAGAAATCCATTTTCACTTATTTACTGGCTATTTAGCTACACTTTTTGCATTATACTTTTTGTGGTTGCTTTAAGAATTACGATATATACCCTTAACTTTTCACTGCTTAGTGCGTCACTTCACATATAATATATGTACCTTACAATTGTGCAGACGCTCAACCCCTATCCTATAGGCTAAAGTTATCATATATGTGACATCCACATGTTATAAATTCCACAGTCCATTGTCACTTTTGCTTTAAACAGTCACCTTGTATTTTAAAGAAAGGGAACAGAGTCTTTTTATCTTTTACATTTTAGGCACACGTTTACCATTTCCCCTCCTCTTCATTCCACAACTTGGAAGGGAAGAACATTTTGTGGTTTGACAACCTGGCTATGTAAAAACAGTAACAATAATAAAACCCTGTTTGTAGAGCATATTACAGTTTACAAATTATGTGACAGATTGACGAAAGGACGTGAAAGATTAAATAGTGAAACCCTGGTCTTCTGGAAGTGAGTGGCAGGCCCTCCATGTTACCCATACGGGGCTGTTATCAGCTTGCCCCTCTGAGAAGAGCCTAAGAGGTGATTCCATTTGCCCCTAAAGGCCACAGGCACAGATTCACAACAGAGGCAGGTGACTAAGAAGTGTGGAAGGCAAGCTTAACGAAGCCGTTTCTGAGGAGAGGCCCGAAGTCAGATTTCTGCGTAGGGCAAAGGAGGATAGGAACTTCCTTCTAATATAGTTAATAGAAGATTCTAGATTCAGAATTTTATTTCTGGGGGCAAATAGAGCCCGGGAATTCTCTGTAATTAGTATTCAAGGCTTCAATACGTGCAGACATTTTGGTGCAGGCAAGGATCAAACCGAAAAACCAAACCCGTTTCGGTCGAGGTGATTCTGACTCATAGCAACCCTATAGGATAGAGCAGAACTGTCCCATAGGGTTTCTAAGGAGAGGCTGGTGGATTCAAACTGCTGACCATTTGGTTAGTAGCCGTAGCTCTTAACCACTGTACCACCAGGGCTCCACAGGCAAGGATGGGAGGATGAAAAGAAGAGTCCTCCTCGCGAGCAGAAGCAGCAAAGTTGGCTTTGGCATCCCCAGCCAAGGGGAAAAGAGATTCTGTGTGCACATGCTCCAGTAGCCGCACACCAGAGGGGAGTGTGGGCTCATTGGAAACCCAAAGCCACGGGCAGGGTCTTGTGCTGGACTCTGCTGGCTATGCCCGGAGAAGGCCAAGTGAACTGGGCTGGTTCCTGTGCATGGTGTTAATCCCTCACAACGACCCCCAGAAGGAGCACTCTCCCTAGTCTACACTCTCCCTACCCTGGAAAGAGCACTCTCTCCTATCGGGAAACTGAGGCTCGTGGGATTAAGCTTCTTGTATAAGGTCCAACAGCTGGTAAACAGTGGCACCAGCCTCAGGGCGTCCAAAGACACTTCTAAGATGGCAGCCTTATTGTGGGAGGAGGACAGGCCCAGCCTTACTTATGTCAGGCAACACTTCCGACAGGGCCATTATGGGCCTCGTTTATCTCTGTTTCCATGCTTTTACTTACCTTAGGCCCCCGTTTAGTATAGGGTCCTCACGCAAGACCCTCAGGCCTTTTTTTAAATCAGGTTTAGCACTTCCATGGGAGGCAGTCATTGTTTACGTGGGGTCTCACTCACTTCTGCAGGGCCACACTTACGTTAGCACCCGCTGTCTGGCAACAATGCAGTCTGGCTGGCCACCACGGAACACCAGGCGGGCGTCGGACTGCACCCACAGCCAGCTGGCCTGCTTGGTGAGTAGCCGGAACACCGTAAGACCGCTCTCGCCCGTTCGTATCACTGCAGAGAGAGGAGGGCACAGGGGCTAGCATCAAGCTTCGGCCACCCACCTGTGCACCTGTGGAGCTTTCTGGAACCACCTCTGCAGGAGGAGGCAGGAGGATGGTGAGAAGCCCCGGAAAGTGTATAAGGATTCGCCTCTGCCCCTCAACAAACCCACGGGGTTGGGCCCTGAGGGCACTTCCTGAACTCACACTGCAAGTGTTTCTCAGCACAGTGCATCATGTCGGCTGGGTGGATGAACTGGTAACCCGATCCCCTTCTGCAGAGCTCACTCTCCGTGTAGCCCAGGGCCACCTTGCCTCTGCGTGGAAGAGACACTGTGTATCTTTATCCTATAGCCCCCCAGTGAGATACCTAAAGGAACAATACGTCACTACTCCCCCACCCCCCCAACCCCCCGCCTTCCCAGCTCCCAGTTCTCGCTGAAACTGGCCTTTCAGCCCTGTGCCCGGTGTGGGATCTCATCCAGGACTCATCCCTGGGCCTCCTCTGGACGCTCCAGGACTGGAAGGGGCACCTCTCCTACAGCAGGGCTGGGGCGAGCATTGGCAATGAAGATTGTGGCAACGTCTCAGACATCTCCACCATACACGCCATTCAGAGATCTGCTTTAAGCCTGTTTCTGCCTGTGCTACCGAGCAGGGGCCCTTGCCTGGGGTCTAGAGAATCTCTGAAACTGTACACACACTTGTGCATAAGGGACAGCAAGTGGATCATCTGTAAGGAGAGCATCCGCAACTCTCATCAAAGGCTCTGCAACCCACACCATGTTAAGGACCAGTGCCTTAGAGGAAGAAATAGACAAACAGGCTGTAGTATTAACGATACACTGGGTTAACAAAAAAAACAAATGTAAAAAAAAAAAAAATTTTTTTTTTTTTATTGCTGTCGAGTCAATTCTGACTCATAATGATCCTATAGGACAGAGTAGAACTGCCTCATAGAGTTTCCAAGGAGCGCCTGGTGGATTTGAACTGCCGACCTTTTGGTTAGCAGATGTAGCTCTTAACCACTAAGCCACCAGGGTTTCCATACATCAGATTACTTGCTCTGAAACCAATGCTTTCTAGAGTGTGTTCCAAGAAGCACTGGCATGTTATTTGGTTGTTCCACCAAGAAAGGCTCCAAGGCCAAATAAGTTTGGGAACCATGGAGTCAAACAATTAGACTTCTTCACAGTGGGATTTCTTAGGGGTTCACTACTATCTATTACTGAGAGTCTCCCAGAGGGAGACAAGTATTTCCAGGATTTGATGTTTGGATCACACACTAACTCCAAACCCATCTTCCTACATGGAAGGTTCAGTACATCCCCCCTTTAAACACAGCATATTTTTTTATTGACTTATTTCCCGGAACACATTTTAACAGAATTGGCCAATGGTTCCATTATGTAGGATCTGGGTCATAGCTAGTCTCAGAGCACAACCCTGGGTCCCTGGGAGTCATGATTTCTGAGGAGAGGGATATACCTGGAATCGCAGGCTATAGGTGTGAAATCTAATTTATGTTTTGTTTGAAAAAGAAATGTTTTGGTTTGGAGCTCCAACATGGTGAGAGGCTGGTGGGGCGTCGCAATGGCAAACAGGGTAAGCTGAGAAGACACAAGGGTGCCATCTTCTGACCTGTTGTTCTGCCCAGGGAGGCATTTAAGATGGCCATGGAAATGCAATTCCTGGAAAAGGAAGACCCCAAACATAATGAGCAGAGAAAAGAGAAGAGGACATTGAGTAGCTAAAACAGTGGACACGATTTCCTCCTACCAGGAGTCGAGCAGGCAGGAGGCACCTCCCCACTCCTTCCTCTGCAGAAGTGTGCACAGGCTAGGTGCCTTCTCATGCTACCTGCTCAGCAGGCCCAGACCATCTTTCACCATTCCTCAGCCCTCCCTCAGGACCCTGACCCACACAGTTGTTCACAGAGCTAACCCAGCTGTTACGACAGTATACAATCCCAAGAATTCGTTTGCCCTGCTTGATAATTTTGAGGCTGGAGAAAAAGGTGGATATTAACATTCTGAGGTCACCAGAAACCTTCACACATCAGGGGTAATCTCCAAGTGTTACGGATTGAATTACGCGACCCCCCAAAATATGCATGGTAAATCCTAACCTCTATGCCTGTGGTTATAATCCCATTTGGGAATGGGTTGTCTTTGTTTTGTTAATGAGGCAGGATTAGTGCAGGGTGTATCTTGTGTCAATCTCTGTTGAGACAATAAAAGAGATTAAATAAGCAAGCAGAGCAGAGATGTCCAGAGATGCCAAGCCACATGAAGGTCACCCAGAAGCAGAAGCTCAAAGAGATAGGGACCTTCCGGCAGTGCTGACAGAGAGCAAAAGCCTTCCCCTGGAGCTGGCACCCTGAATTCGGACTTCTAGCCTCTTAAACTCCGAGAAAATAAATATCTCTTTGTTAAAACCACCATTTGTGGTATTTCTGTTACAGCAGCACTAGATAACTAAGACATCAAGTAAATACATCCCAAGTCTTAACCAGGTAGACGAAGCTTCAAATGACAACTCAGTGGTCAATAGGTGGGCTCTTTGAAACAGCAGTGGGCTGAAGGCCAGAAGACCCTTCCTAGGTTAGCAAAGAATCCTGTCCCAACCCCTGGGGAGTGTTCCAGTGAGCAGAGCCTTGCATCCCTTTAGGAAGCCCCTGACCCTGTAAGGATGGTGTGATTACCAGAAACCCAGGAGAGTTGTCCAGTAGGCAGCGGAATCGGCAAACAAAGCTTCTCTCCAGACAGGGAGGGTCTTCCAAGGACGGATGCTGATGGCCGTCAATGGCGGCTCCACTAAGGGGCTGAAATTTCTTTCCAGGCAGAGCTGGGAGGACAGAGAGACAAACTGAGGAGGCTCTACCAGAACAATCATTGTCACAGAGCTGAAAGGCTTTAGTTCTAGACGCAGCTGGTGGGTTGAAAGAATGTGGGTCATAAGCCCTGTGGCCAAGTGAGTTTTGGCCTCCAGCAGCAGGGTGACCTTGATGACCAGCTATTCAGGCTGGCTTTCTCATTCATCAAATGATGCTACCAGTCTTGTCTGGTAGCCTCATCGAATCATGAGGATCAAGATAAAAATGAGCCGATACACATTAACATACGCATCATTCCATCAGCAACCCTGTTGGCTCTACTGTTGGCTCTACTGTTGAAATATACCCTGGAGCCAACCACTTCTCATCTCCTCCACCTCCACCTCTACCTCCACTGTGCTGGTTAGTCCCTTTGTTGTCAGACGGGCAGGCACTGTGGTGGCCGAGAGCAAGGACCCTGGGCTCAGACTAGAGCCCACCTGTGTGGCCCTGGTTAAGTTGTTTAATCTCTCTACGGGTCTCAGTTTTCTCTTCTGACTTCCCGAGGTGGTTAAGAGAATTAAATACATTTACATACGTAAAGCACTTGGAGTAGTGCTGGGCACCTTATAACCTCTCTATATACCTTGGCTGTTACTATCATTTTGTTTTCTTGCCATGACTTTGCCATAGCCTTCTAATTGGTGTCCCTCCCTCCACCCTTGCCTGCTACAGTATGTCCTCCACTCAGTAGCCAGAGTGACAGTAAAACATAGGTCAGATCATGTTACACCTTAGAATTCTCTAGGGACTTCCTACCTCAAAGTCTTTACAAAGCCCTGCAAGGCCTTCCTAATACACAGCCCCTCATTCTTCCATTAATCTCTTTTCACTCTCTCTGTACCCTTCTCAGTGGCCTCCTGGCTATGCCTTAGCTATGCCAAGTGTATTTCTGCCTCAGGACCTTTGCACCGGCCTTCCTTTCATCTGCATTGCTTTCTCCCATTCATGCAAACCACTATAAACAGCAGCATCCCCACCGCATAACTTCTTTCTCCTCACTTTTTTCTTTTCCTCACCAGGAATATTACATTGGTTTAATTTTGATCCCCCCATTAGAATTCAAGTAGCATCAGAATAAGAATTTGACAATTTTGTTCACGGTTTCTCTCTAGTGCTTAGAATAGAGCTTGGCACATGCTAGGTATTCAATAAACGTCTATTAAATGAAGGACTGAACAAAGTGCAATAGAAACAATGGTTTGCACATTTCTTGTTTTCTACAGTGGGCGTCAGTTACTGCCAGTTTGGCAGGAAAAGAAAGCTTTATGCCCGAAGTGGTTTGATAATCTCACGTTCCAAGAAAAAGCACTTTTGTGGAGGATCCTGTCTCACCTTTCAGGAGTGCTGGTTCGACCTCCTCTCTTTCCCTCCCAGGAATTTGTAGGGAAGTCCTCCCAAAGGGTAATAAGGGGAAAATGGAAGTCTTGGGATTAAAAATAAAAGTGTCATCTGAGCATCACTAGGAAGTCAAAGTTGCAAAATCCAGGTCTGTCCTGTTGTGCAGCAATTCTCAGTCTGACAAGTCAGATTATCTTTACACTGGTGAGTTTCCCTGTGTCACGTGAAAATTGATTTTTCTAGACTTAAGGTCTGCAGAAGAATAAAGTGAAAGCAGGCTGTGGTAGATCAGGAAACCTCAATGTTGTACTGGGAGCAGCGATGGGAGGCCTTAATCAGGGTATGATATGATTAATTCCGTAACTGTTTTTCCTTACTCTCATTTAACTAAAGCCCCTAGCACCGGATACACCCTCCGCAAATGTTAGAACATATAATACACACACTTGGATAAAGCACCCATTGACCTGAATTTGGTTTATGGGGGATGGTCTTTAGATGCTTTCTGGCATATTACAGCACTATATTAAGGTTTTCTCTGTATTTTGAGGAATGTTGTCTTGCACATTTACAAACATGTACGCAGACTACTGCATAGTTCCTGCTATTGCAGGGATGTAAAGGTATAAAAGAAGTTAAAACATGAAATTATATACAAAACATATATATATATATATATATACATATATCCATTGTCAAGGACATAATTCAAACTTGCCAGTATCAGTAAGTGCACAAAATCCAGTGCCCACTGGGCCATTCACAGATACATTGTGACTGTGGTTTAAAATCCAGGCTGCACAAACCATAGAGCCTGTGTGGATAAAAATGGATAATTCCACGTTCCAATATTTTTCTATTTAGAAATACTACCGAGTTTTCTAGACTTAAGTTTTATTTCCTGAACCCCTAAATGGGGGAAACATATGATACCCTTGCTAATATGACATTTCCGATTAATACTTTATTTTGAAGTTGGAAAAAGGAACGGAAAATTCCAAGACCATAAAAACAAAGATTAGAACAGTACGCTGTAGATTCATCACAAGGTTTGCTACCTCAGAGTGCATTACTCATACTCGTGATGCTTCCTTACGTAAAAACGGGTATAAATAAAAGCAATGGAAACACACTAAAAATTATTCCAGACGATATTATTTTTGTATTTATTTGACTCCCAAGTGCTATGAATGAAGTAAGACAATTTGGTGACTTCTTGACCTCACTGCCTTTTGAACGAGTGCCAAGAACTATTAATGAATAGCTGTTCAATTTATTAAACAAAAAACCTGTTGGGTTGACATTGACATAGTTTTCAAAGTGGTGTCAAATAGTTTAGAGTCATGTATGAAACTATGGTTGCAACAGGAAATTATTGGTTTGAAGAAGAAATGAAGTAAGTACACCAGTCGAAAAAACCAAACCCGTTGCCATTGTGTCGATTCCGATTCATAGTCACCCCATGAAGTAATAGGCACAAGAAACCACTAGGTTAGAGGCGGCAGTAGTGCAGAACCTAGCAGAGTTGAGGGAGCTGAGTTGTTGGTGTTGTGTCTTGGCCTTAAACTACCTTGGTGCTTTAGAAAGGATCCCTATCCACTCTGAGGCTTTCTTTCCAGAGCTCTGAAATAGAGGGATCGGGGTAGACGCCGACTATGCTCCCACAGACAAAGCTGAACTTCAGACTATCCATTCCCTCCCCCTGGTCCCTAGCCAGTCAGCATGGACAGGGCCTGGGCACAGGAAGAGTCCCCACACAGAGGCTCACACCTCAAAGCAGAGGACAAGGTTTCTGCCTTCAAGGAGCTGATAATCTGATGGGAAAGAAAAGAGAAACAAACTAAAGATAACTTTCATGCAAGTAAATTTATACAGTTGGCAGCATAGCTGGTCCAGACAGGTTCCTCTTTGGGATGTCTGGGGTATGAGCAGGCTTTGGTGGAGACAGAATGAAATGGGCACCGCAGCCAGAGCTAACCTGAATTAAAGGCCGAGTCTCACAGAGCTATACCACCATACCCTATAGTTAGTCTTATAAGTTTATTTTTGTTTAATACGTTAGGCTTCCCACCACAAAAAGGCTATCATTATTAGTATGCAAACATTGACACGTGGCCTCATTTTTCTCTAGGTCAAATTTCCAGTTTTTGAGTATTTCATTCTTCTCTGACAATTCTTCACACAAAAACAGAGAAGACCCTTTTCCTCAATGCACTCTGAAGCCCTTGGAGAAGGGACCTGCTACTGGGTGTACAAAATAGTATTTACGTGGAAATAACATTGCCTTTTGCCTATGGTTTCCCACTAGCCAACAAGTAAACATGTGCCAGCACACAACTGGCCACCCGTCTTGTGTATCCAGCAAGTGCAGAGGTGTGAGTTCCCTGACAGTCAGAACACAGTTCACGGGGAGCACCCTACCTCTCGCCAGGATATTCCCTCCAGCACGAGTCTCACCACTCACAAGTTGGATCAAACTGGGCAAGCCTCAGTCTCCTCACCTGTGTATTCATTCGTTCAAGCAACGAATGTTTACTGAGTGCTCACTTTGTATCAGGCACTGTTCTAGGCACTGAGGGTGCATCAGTGAACAAGACAGTCAAAAATCCATGCTTACCGATATATTCCATAAACACAGTGTTCTACATCCTAGTTTGGTGAGTAGTGTCTGGGGTTTTAAGAGCTTGTGAGCGGCCATCTAAGATACAACCATTGGTCTCTACTTCTCTGGAGCCAAAGAGAAAGAAGGAAACCAAAGACTCAAAGAAAAAACTAGTCTATAGAACCAACAGCCTACATGAACAATGACATTACCTACCTTGAGACCAAAAGAACCAGATGGTGCCCGGCTGCCACTACTGACTATTCCAACCAGAGCCCCAATAAATGGACCCAGATAGAATAGGAGAAAAATGTAGAACAAAACTCAAATTCCTAAATAAAAAAGGCCAGGATTACTGGACCAGTAGAGACTAGATGAACCCCCAAGAGTATCGCCCTGAGATATTCTTTAAACTTGGAACTCAGACCACTCCCAGAGGTCACCTTTCATTCAAACGGCAGATTGGCCCATAAAATAAATAATATCACTCATGAGTACTGTACTCCTCAAAATAATCATCTAGATGAAACTAAATGGTTAGCATTTACCCTAGACCGAAGATAAGAAGGCTAGGAAGGACAGGGAAGCTAGATTACTGGAAAGAGAACCACCAAAAAGGAAATGAGAATGCTAATATTGTGAAGAACGTAACCAAAGTCACTGAACAATATACACAGGAATTGTTAAATAGGAACTGAATTTCCTGGGCAAACATTCACCAAAAACACAATCAAGAAAAAAAAAAATCCATGCCTGCATTTTACTGGTAGCAAAAACAACAGAAATCCATTCCTATGCCTGTTTTCCTGTGACTAGGAGGACCAAATGAGGTCGCAGACATGAAATCCTGTACCGCCAACTCTACCAGATTCCTCAAGTGCACCGACGTGTCCTGCCCTCCTCCCTTCCCTTCATGTACCTGGAACACAGTGAGCACCCCATCAACGCTTGCTTAATGGAATATACATACATTCAAGGTGAGAAACGAAGCCTAACTCTCTAATTTCTGCCTCTTGGCCTGTAAGGTTCAGGCACTGTGGGTCAAAACACACACCCAGGGTTCATTCGGCATCTTAGCCCTTTCCCTTCCAAGCCTTGGTGACTCACGGCTGGTGTCCTCCTTGGCCTCTTTGCTGACGGGTTCTGGGTCTGGTGACCAGCGTAACTGGCTCTGGAACATGGGTCTATCCTCCTTGTGGATCAGCTCAAACACACTCTGATAGATGACATCTGACTGCAAAGACAAGGGGGTGGCATCACACTCCTGGGGCTGCCTCCTGCCTGTCAACCCCAGAGTAAGGCCCGCTCATCCCAAAGGTCCCTGAGCCAGAGCAACCCATTTGATGTCCTTCCTGGCTGACAAGGCATCCTGGTTTCACACGTCCTTGTTCCTCCTCACCACTAGAGGCTAGTGTGTGCACTCTGTCCCTAGTCCCTCTTAAGGTCTTGCACAACCCATTTTCTCAGGCTGCTGCTGTCCCTAGACCTAGGATACATCTCCTGAGACATGCACTCCATGGAGTGAATGCCCAGGTGACAGGTCACAGGTAAATAACAGGGAGATGCTTGAGGTGGGGACACTGTAGTTAGCTACTGCAATAGCTTCCGAAAGTTAGTTTGAAGCTCACCAGAAGGAGGAGGTTGACCTTCTCTGGCAATCTATCCTCAGCTCTTTTGGATAATAAAATTAAACAGGTTTAGAAAAAAAAAAATCTAATTTCCTGGGAGATCAAAGTTTGTTCCGTTATTTGTTAAAAGAAGTGAGAGAATACAAATGTTAATGTAATCTCTTGGGAACTGGGTCTGCTAAGCAATTAACTTGAACAGAAACAGAATTAACATATCTGGTCTCTTACAGATTTTACAGTACTGTACACATTAAAAAAAAAAAGAACCCGTTGCCTTCGAGTCTATTCCAACTGATAGTGACCACATACAACAGAGTAGAACTGCCCCATGGGGTTTCCAAGGAGCGCGTGGTGGATTCGAACTGCCGACCTTTTAGTTAGCAGCTGAGCTCTTAACCACTGTGCTACCAGGGCTCCTTTACACCACATTCCCTTTTTACACATAAAAGGAATGTTAAATTATTTTCAGGCAGCTTGTCTTGAGAAACCTTAGTGTATTCCTTATAAATCAAACAGGTTTAATTAAAATACAATGATTCTTTATCTCTATGCCTGTGGTTAATAACTCATGAAGCTATGCTCTATATAGGTATGGTCTGGGATTCTTCTGGACCTTGTGGGAGGAATTAAATGCAGTTGAAAATTCTCTGTGAGAATAGAAAATTCTGCTGGGCCAAATTCCATTCCAAGTAAATTATATTCTTCCTCACCGTTTCTGCATTTAACCCTCCCCCCGTACCTCCTCCACCAACACATACTATGATTTTTCAGGAGACTGTTGTATATATTCACTTTCTTCCACTAAACTCAGGGAAAATGAACTTCAGAACCATCACTACTCCAGTTCCTAGGACGGTGATAACCATTTACAGGGGTCTGGTGTCTAATCTGGAGCCCTGGTGGTGCAGTGGTTAAGACCTCAGCTACTAACCAAAAGGTTGGCAGTTCGAATCCACCAGCCATTCCTTGGAAACCCTATGGTGCAGTTCTACTCTGTCCTAGAGGGTCCCTACAAGTTGGAATCAACTTGATAGCAATGAGTTTGGTTTGGTTTCTAGTTTGTCTAATCTATGAAAGGACAAAGATATTGGAGGTCCCAGCAAAGGGATCTCTAGGCTGAAAGCCAGCAAAGGGAGGTGATCGGAAAGTGGGATGAATACCCTCAAATCACAGGAAGAGCCTGAGGGGAAATAATGGATCAGGAAGGGTTAATAGGAACATCACATGGCACAGGGGCTGAGATAAGGGAGGTGGGCTACAGAGGGACCACCCTGGAAAAACAGAAAAGATCATGTGAAAGAACACAGCAGGTCAAACTGGCCTAATTTCCCTGCCCCTAACTATTCAAGCTGTGAAAATATGGCCAGGCCCAGCTTACTGTCCTGGGAGGGCTGTGGGCAGACGCAGAGGCCATGCTGAAGGCTGCGTCCTTCCCGACCCCACCTGCTCCTCCGTGTCCCTTTCCGCCTTCTCCTCTCCCCTGAGGCCCTGATTTCTCTCCCTTCTGTCCCTCTTCCTGTCCTTCCTCCTAGATCTCTGTTTGATGTTCCTGGGAACTCTACAGTAGAAGGACATCTTAGTTGGGGAGTCCCTGTGCTCCTGACTTCTGTCACCCTGCTCTATGCTTCCCTGAGTTTTTCCCCGAGTTGAAGGGCTTTAAATGTTAATTTCTTTTCTTTTGGAAACTCTTTTCAGTAGGGGCCTCTGTCCCCAGCAAGCCCCATCCTCCATCAAGTTCCTCCTCTGCCATCAAGAAACTGGACAGCAGGTGGTGTACGCGAAGGTTCTAGTGAACCTCCAGCCTCAGGTCTGTCTTTGACAAATAAAACCCTGTCTCGGATTCCAGCCCAAAACCAGATCCAGCAGAAAGGTACTGACCTATTTGTTTTCTAAGCAAGGGTGAAAGGACTGTAAAAATCCTCAACCTACATCTTCTCATCACAGGTTAGAGGGCAAAAGTCATAGTACAAGTGTTGGGCAGGTTCCACATTGAGTAGGGGTGGGGGAGAGTGGGGCAGTGGGGAAGAGACACAGATGGAGGGACGCTCTCTTTTTATTACCTTGATTTCAGAAAGCCCTCTGTTGCTACATTTTATAAGTCCTTTCCACTGCATGGAGCTCTAGTGTGGAGTGGCTAAGCACTTGTCTGTTAACCAAAAAGTTGGCAGTTCGAGCCCACCAGCCACTCCATGGGGAAAGATGTGGCAGTCTGCTTCCATAAAGATTAACCAAAAAAAAAAGAAACCCAAACCCGTTGCTGTTGAGTTGATTCCGACTCATAGCAACCCTAGAGGACAGAGTAGAACTGCCCCATAGGGCTTCCAAGAAGTGCCTGGTGGATTAGAACTACTGACCTTTTGGTTAGCAGCCTTAGCTCTTAACCACTACGCCACCAGGGTTTGCTTCATAAAGATTACACCCTTGGAAACCCTGTAGGGCAGTTCTACAGGGTCGCTGTGAGTCAGGATCGATGTGACAGCAACGGGTTTGTTTTGTTTGTATTTTTTCCACTGGCGGCACTCTTGGTGTGTAACGTACTTGCATATGCACTGCTGCTATCCAATCCACATGACAGTGATGTGAGGTACTGTCTTAGTCATTCAGTGCTGCTATAACAGAAATACCACAAGCGCATGGCTTCAACAAAGAGAAATTTATTCTCTCACAGGCTAGTAGGCTAAAAGTCCAAATTCAGAGTGTCAGCTCCAGGGCAAGGCTTTCTATCTCTGTCGGCTCTGGGGGAAGGTCCTTGACATCAATCTTTCCCTGATCCAGGAGTCTTCCAGTGCAGGGACCCCAGGTCCAAAGGAAGCGCTATTCTCCTAGCTCTGTTTCTTGGTGGTATGAGGTTCTCCTGTCTCCTTGCTTGCTTTTCTCTTTTATGTCTCAGAAGAGATTGGCTTAAGACACAACCTCACCTTGTGGCTTGAGCCCTGCCCATTAACATAACTGCTGCTGACCCCACCTCATTAACATCACAGAAACAGGATTTACAACACACAGGAAAATCACATCAGATGACAAAATGGTGGACAATCACACAATACTGGGAATCATGGCCTAGCCAATTTGACAGATATTTTTGGCGGACAAAATTCAACCCATGACAGGTAGAGAATATCTTCCCTCAGTGGCAGTCATGAAAATGCCTCTCTCAGCTCTCCGACTGCAGAGAGCGTACCAGCGACCGTCCCAGCTGGTACTCTCAGATACCCATCACAGCAGCGACACTAAGTTAGGCCTGTTCCTGGGAGAGAAAGGACTTCTCTGATGGGCAACTTTGGCTCAAGGTCTCCTCTTTGGCCTTGTCAGTCTTCCCTAGAGATGGTCTGCAAGCCAAGACTTTTCCACTTAACTTTCCTTCTGTCCCTCTCTCCTTCAAAAGGGGCAGATCAGAGCTTCTCTGGACATGGATTTCCCACCCTGGTGAAGACCCCAGGAAATCTGGGCAAACTCACTGCTGGAGTGGCTCTTAGAAATCTGGAAAAAGCCAGTGCTCAGAGAGGTGGAAATGCCTGAGTTGTCCTGGCAGATGACAGAGAGAAGAATAAAGAGGCTGAGGGAGAGAAGTGGGCTTGCTGGAATTTCATGAAGCCAAAAGGCCCACCAGAGATTATGTTCCACGGGAGGGCCCACAAGGCACGCCACCCACCAAGTGCACTGGTGAAGAGGTGGATGCCAGCATTGCCAAAAAGTTTGGTGGTGGGTGGCTGGCAAGAGAAGTCACAGAGTTGGGATCATTTATACCCATGGGGATGGTGGTCCTGTTGTATCCATTTAATTCACCAGTCTGGTCCCTACAGAAACTGTAGACTGCTCATGCTTAACCAAGCTGTGGGCCTGACTGCAGCTCTGAGCAGTACATGGTACCACTGCTGGAATAGGCTAATGGTACCCGGTACATGATACGTGGAAAATGATTTGAAATACATTTTTTTCACTATGAGTAGAAAAGAGGATCAGAAACAGCTTGCATTCATGTGAGAGGGATAACAACAGATATTACAGTTTAGCCTCATGGCCATAGGTTCTCTCTTCCATCATAATATGGTGTGAAGAGATCTGGACCAGCTGGACATCCCACCAACCACAACACTGATGTGTTACAGCGATGCCATCGTGCTGATTAGCAGGGCACACAACAGCTGGCCAGCAGAGTTAGGCCTTGTGAGACATATGCGTTCCAGGTGACGGGAAAGAAATCCCATGAAAATTCAGAGATTTGAATTTTGGGGTCCAGTAGCCAGAGGCATGCTGGAGTATTCTCTCCAAAGTGAAAGACACATCACTGCATCTTGCATCCCATACCACAAAGAAGAAAGCACAACACCTGGTGAGCCTTTTTTGGGGTTCTGAAGGCAACACATTCTACTCCTGGAAATACTGCTCCAACCCATAACCCAGGTGACACAAAGGCTTCCAGCTCTGAGGGATGCTTGGAGAAGAAACTGTCTCTAGGCTCGGTCTAGATACAAGTAGCCCTGTCACTTGGACTGTATGACCCATTAGTCTCTGTGGTGACGGAGGTGTCAGGACACATCCATGAGATCATGTGTTCAGAACTGCCCGTTAGGAGCTGAGTTCTGTCAGATCTGCTACGTCATAAAGTCAGATGTCCTTAGTAGCACTTCCTTAGACAACGGAAATGGTATACCCAGTATCAAGGGACCATAAAGCACAAGCAAGGTGCGTGAACAGGTAGCCCACCTCTCATGTCACCTATCATCATTGTACCAGTGCCCCTCCCTCAGATCACACCTGTGGCTCCATGCAGGTCCTGTATGACCACCTGAAGGCAAAGGAAGAAGTCTGAATTTGGTTTACAGATGGGTCAGCTCATTTGACAATAGATAGTGGTTGGCCGACAGCCACACTCAGGGGCTGAAAACAGTGGTGGGGGGATAATTTCCCTAATGGGAAAAGGTGCAAATGGTGGACCTGAGCATATACTTTGAAAGGAGAAGTGACCTGAGGAGCACATGTATATAGATTCCTGGGAAGGGGCCAATGCTCTGTCCGTCTGGTCAAGGACATGGAAGGAAAACGACTAGAAGATAGGAGATAAGCAAGTCTGGAATGTGGATGGACATATGGGAGCGGGCATGATGCGTGAAAGTTTTTGCATTGCATATCAGTGCCCATCAGAAAGCATCCACCATAGAAGAGGCAATGAGCAATCAGCCAAGTAGGTAAAATGGCTGGAGGACTTGACATTAGCCAGCCTTCATCACTGGCTCCCAGGAACCGGCACAAAGGGAAATAAATGGAGGCTAGGCATAGGTCCAATGGCATGGACTCCCACGTGCAAGGCAGATTCAGCTACCTGTGAGTGTCCAACCAGTAAGCAAGAGAGACCAACACCAACCCTCCAATATGGCACTATTCCTCAAGGAGCCCAACTGGTACTTGGAGGCAAGTTGACTACATTCAGCCCTTTCCATGGAAGAACCTGGGTCATCCTCACAGTGATAGGTATATATTCCAGGTATGGGCTTGCCCTACCTGCTCATAGAGTCTTAGCCAGCATCACTATCCTGAGGCTAATCCACAGGCATTGAATCCCACAAGCTTAACCTCTGATGAGGGGATTCGCTTCATAGCGAAGGAATGTAGCATAATCATCACACTCAATAGTAGTATCAGGTACTGCAGCATCCAAAAATAGCTGGCTTCATAGAGTGCTGGAATGGCCTTCTAAGGGTACAGTTGAAGGCAACAAATTGAAAAGTGAGAGTCCATCTTTTAGGGTTAAATACATATATTAAATCAGAAACCTCTATACAGCACTGTGTCCCCAATAAGAAGCATACATACATGGGGTGGAAACTTAACCATCATCCTCAGCGACCCACTGAGGGATTTGATTCTTTCTGTATCCGTGACTCTGGGCAGCTCAGGGTTCAAGGTCCTGGTCTTACCCTGTTACCCTAACCATAACACTAAGTCTAGTTGTAACCCTAATTCTTCCCCTAACCTAATCCTAGACCTAACCATAACCCTAACCTTAATCTTAGATTGAACCTAATCCTAAAGCCAGTGCACTATTGCTAGGGCACAGCAAGGGTCCCATCAAACTATATATTACAGCTGCCACCAGGGCTCTTTGAACCAGAAGGTGAGAAGAGGGTCATTGTCTCAGAAGGGGTAATTAGCCCTGATCTGCGGAGGTAGGACTTCTTTTACACCATAGGGGCAGGGAGGCACGTGTAGAATCCAGTGATTTACTTGGGTGCCTCTGGGCACTCCCCTTCCCCATTGTAGCTGTGAAGGGACGTGTACAAGCCCAGCCTAAACGGTTTGACTGCTAATAGCTCAGATCCTCAGGAATGAAGGTTTGGGTCACACCCCCCCAGTAAGCCACCAAGATGTTCCAAGGTGATGGCCAAGGGTGAACGGAATTTAGAACAGACAGTGGAGGAAGGACAGGATGAGAACTAGTTGCTCCCTGAGATCAACTTCCATCATGGGAGCTGTAGTCAGTCCCACTAACCTCTCTCTTTTGAGTTTCCCCTCAGGAAGAGAGGCTAATGGGAACCAAGGAGGAGCTGCCTCCCAATCCCCTGTGGAGAAGTGGATGTGCACAGAACAAGGGGTGAGTGTGACAACCATAGAAATGGGCTCACAGACTCCTGACTGAGGGACATGTAATTGACTGTTGGCCCCAATTGCTGCCCCTCTTGGGTCCACCACCAGGATTGCACCAGGGTCACAGTTCCTACAGGCAGGTTCCAGCCAGTGACTGAACATGGACCTGGACTAACACACCCTCCAACGGGTGAGGAAACCAAAGCTTGGAAAGGGTTCATTTCAAATACCTGCAGTGTGTACATGAAGAACTGAGATGCAGACCCAGGTCTTCTGACTTCCGTTATAGCTCCACAGAAAAAACCGCGTATGCAGCCCCGCCTCAGCCCCAGACCCACCCAAACCCCTGAAAAATAAAGCCACTCGCCTGGTGAAATCCCAGGTAGTCCTGGACTGTGGGAGAGACGTAGAAAACATAGCCATCTTCTGTAACAGCCATGAGAAAGCCATTGAGGGCCTGGGGAGAGGCAGAGAGGAGAGTGCATTCAGGTTTATTCATTTTTGTTTTAAGTTTTCAGGTATGTGGAGCTCCTGAGGGCCCTGGTCCAGGGTGGGAGGTGTTTCTGCTGAGCCTCCTTTCTGTGTGGAGCGTCACTCACATCCTCTGAGTTGTCACTTCCTAAAGCAGGACCTAGATCTGTGACTGGTCTGGTTTCTCAGAAAAGTTCAGCTTAAATAGCGCTCACTCACACCAACTAAAAGGCGAGTGTGTGTGCGTGTGGATGTGTGTGCATGCGTGTGTGTGCTTGTGCGCACAGCAGCAAATGGGAGTCAAACTCCTATTCCCTTCAACTTCAGTCTACTGAGGACACGTTGAACAAAAGTTAAGCAAATAAATACATACATAAAGCAGCTCATCCATGAAGAAGATCAGATATTATCCTAAGGAAGGTTTGGGGATTCTGTTTTGTCTTGCTCTCTGTATCTCAGCCCCTTGGCTGACCCGGGCCGCTGCAGAGCAGAAGCCCCTCATGCATGAGGAGGGGGACAGGAGCAGATCAATGTTCTCCACTGGCTACAGCCCCACATCAGATCCACCTGGGCTGGGTGGCTAAAAAACAACGCTCACTCACCACCGTATTAGAAGCTCCAGAGGCAGCACTGGGAGGGTAAGTTTTTAACCATTTCCCCAGGAGACCAGAGGAGGTTTCCAGCCTTAGGACAAAAGTATTTAGGTGTGTTTTAATGTTAAACTTTCAGTGAAAAACATTTCTCTCTGCTCATTCCAGGGAAACGTGTACCCATGGTTGGAAGCCACTATCTGACACCACCCTGTCTCTCTCTTCCTCCTGCAGTTCCAAATAAAAATCAAACTCGTGCTCATTGGGAAAAATCCATCTATTCAGTCAGTATTGAACACACGCTTCCCAATTCTGAGCCTGAGGCATACGACACATAAACCATAGGCTTCAGCCTCCAGAAGAGGCTTAGTAGGGAGCGCGTGAAGACGCGACACAACGCAGTGATGGGTGGCCTCCTGAGCGGGTGGCTAGGGCAGTCAGGCCACAGAGGTCAGAGAGGGAAGTGGGCATGAGGGCTGCTGGGTGGTTCTGCTTGGAAGGTTATGGACTGAGTGTGACCCCCCCCAAAACATGTGTTGAAGATCCTGGTCCCCATACCTGTGGTTATGATCCCATTTGCGAATGGGTTTTCTTTGTTATGTTAATGAGACAGGATTAGTGTAGGATGTGTCTTGAGTCAATCTCTTTTGAGATATAAAAGGAGCAGATTAGGCAAGCAGAGATGGGGAAAAGAGATGCCAAGTCCCAAGAAGATCATCCAGGAGCAGAAGCTCAAACAGACAAGGACCTTCTTCCGGAGGCGACAGAGAGAGAAAGCCTTCCTCTAAAGCTGGCACCCTGAATTTGGACTTTCGGCCCCCTAAACTGTGAGAAAACACATGGCTGTTAAAACTACCCACTTGTGGTATTTCTGTTACAGGGGTGGAGGGTGGGGTGCAGGGTGTGTGTGCCACGTTGAAGATGATGAGTGACTTCCATGTACTGAGCGTGGAAAAAGGCATGAAAGGACAAACACCAAAACGTACAGGAGTTCTTTCTGGTGGTATGGTTTTTGCCTATTTTCATATTATACCTTTTCGACTATGAACAAGTTTATTTTAGAAAATGAAGGCCATATTGAGAATATGCCTGGGGATCATGAGGAGATGTGCAGGGAGGAGCAGTAAGAGTGTGTGGTGGGTGGAATTATACAGGATTTCAAAATAGCCCATCTCCAAGTAGCTCCTTTTACCTTCCATCTGGTCCCCCCATGGTGGGGACTCTAAGAGCACCTGGTGCTTCAGGAAAACACGACCCAGTAGAAAGAAAGAGTCTCCCTGACATTTGTGTTTCAAAGGCCAAGTCCTCAGGAAGAAGGAAATCAATTCATGAGCCTAGAGAAGACAACAGCCAGGACACTGCTGGATGACATGACAGCAGCATAGCTTCCTTCCTGTGAGACTTAAAAAGGGTTTCCAGGCTCTGGAGGAGAGAATCAAAAGAGAAGTGAGGAAAGCTGCCATGTTTCAGTGGTCCCTGAGAAAGTTGGGGAGGGTGGAAAGTGGGAGCAGAAACCTCACATAGGTTTGGGGGAGTCCCCACACTGAGAGTCTGAGTCTCTGGGAGGCTTTGGAGAAACTATGTTTATGTTTCAGCACAGTTAGGGGTTCCTGAGAGAATCTTACTGAAACTTGGGACCTGGGCTAAAAGAGCAAACCTTAGAAGTTCATTCACAATGGTAGAGGTTAGATTGTAGGAACTACAGAGGGATTGATCTAACTCCAGAGACTTGTTCACATTTGAGGGCCAGGGTCTGAGACCCAGGAGACATGGAGACATCCCTGGGTTGTAAAGCTTGAGACGATGGTCCTTTCTGTTTTCTGGAAAGATTTATTTACATTCCAAATGGTCAGAGCAAGAACTCAGAATCCTTTAAGGAGGGGAGAGGAACAACGTGTATATAAATGCCAAAATTTATATTTTTTTGATTCTTGCCTAACTATAGGTCCAAATGAGTAAGATAACCTCCACTTTCATCACATTGCCCACCGTTGCTTGTCAACTCATAGTGACCCTACAGGACAGAGTAGAACTGCCCCACAGGGTTTCCAAGGAGCAGCTGGTGCATTCGAACTGCTGACCTTTTGGTTAACAGCTGAGCTCTTAACCACTGCGCCACCAGGGCTCCATCACATTGCCCAAGGGTTAGGAACTGAAGCACAGGGGAACCACACCATTTTTGTTTGTTTGTAATAAATAACAACCTGCTCTGCTCCAGAAACCCTGTGTGTGCATTCGGGATAATATTAATAAATGCAGCTATTAAAAACTTAACAGTTCCCTCCTGGGGTAAAACCCAAGGAGGTGGGAAGGCCTAAGAAGCGACTGCCTGGTAGTCTAGAGAGAAGGTGCCTGTGACACTCACAGCAGTTCCCTAGCCCAGAGCGGGCAGGAGAGCTTGGATTATTCTGTGGTAAAAAAATATATATATATATATTTTTCTAACCTGAGAGGAGCTGGGCCTGGAAGACACAAGGAACAAAGGAAGTCAGGAGGGGCAGTACAGACTCACACCAAGAGAACAGGAGTGTCAGAGATTGAATTATGTCTCTCCAAAAATGTGTGTATCAATTTGGCTGAGCTTTGATTCCCAGTTTTGTGTGATTTTCCTGTATGTTGTAAATCCTGCCTCTATGATGTTAATGAGGCAAGACGGACAGCAGTTGTGTTAGTGAAGCAGGACTCAACCTACAGGATTGGATTGTGTCCTGAGGCAATCTCTTGAGATATAAAAGAGAGAAGCAAGCAGAGAGACAAGGGGACCTCATACCACCAAGAAAGCAGTGCCTGGAGCAGGGTGCATCCTTCGGACCCCGGGTCCCTGCACGGAGAAGAAGCTCCTAGTCTGGGGGAAGACTGATGAGAAGACCTGCAGAGAGAGAAGGCCTTTCCCTGGAACTGACACCCTGAATTTGGACTTTTAGCCCACTTTACTGTGGAGAAATAAATTTCTCTTCATTAGAGCCAACCACTTGTGGTATTTCTGTTATAGCAGCGCTAGACGACTAAGACAAGGAGGGAACACGAGTCTCTCAGAAGTCGCCAGCACGGACAACCCCGATCAGATGCCTTCCAGCTCCCAAACCTTGGTGCCTTCCAAGTCCCCATGAGTTTAGATGCAATTTCAAGAGCAAGAGTGGGACTTCTGAGCTGGAAGAGGTTATGCTTCCCAACTGGAAAGACATCCATTGCCAAAAAAACAAACAAACTCATTGCTGCCAAGCCAATTGTGACTCCTAACGACCCTATACGACAGAGCAGAACTGCCCCACAGGGTTTCCAAGGATTTGCCGGTGGATCTGAACTGCCAACCTTTTAATCAGCAGCCAAATGCATAACTACTGTGTCACCAGGGCTCGGTAGGAAGAATAAAAAAAACAAAAACCCCGTTGCTGTTTAGTCAATTCCAACTCATAGCGACCCTATAGGACAGAGTAGAACTGTGCCATATGGTTTCCAAGGAGAGCCTGGTGGATTCGAACTGCTGACCTTTTTTGGTTAGCGGCCATAGCTCTTAACCACTAAGCCACAAGAGTTTCCATAGGAAGAATTAAAAAAAAAAAAAATACAGGCTTTTAAATTATTGATGAAGTTATAGGAAAATTAAAAAAGTTATGGTTCTTGCACACCTCAGTGGCCTGAGATGGTCACATTCTCCTTCTCTCCCTCCTCCTCATCATAACAACAAGAGCAGCAATAATAATAATGCTGAAGAACGTTATACCCTCTTATTGAAACCCTGATGGCATAGTGGTTAAGCGCTACAGCTGCTAACCAAAAGGTTGGCAGTTCGAATCCACCAAGCGATTCTTGGACACTGTACGGGGCTGTACTATTCTGCCCTATAGGGTCGCTATGAGTTGGAATCTACTCGATGGCAACGGGTTCTTCCCTATTATAGTTTTACTATATAATTATCATATCAATCATTTTAATGATTCCTTTGGCTACACCCTCAAATTCTATGCTCCTCTCAATTTGTTGTGCTCATCTGAGTAAATTACAAACGTGGTTAAGTCCAACCTTCTGCCTACTCTGTGTTGCATTCCCTCAGCCGAATGTTCCTGTCTCCTCAAGTGGCTTCCAGGGCTGCCCCCAGATTCTGTGACATTTCCCTGGCGCATTCGCTCTCCCTTTTCACACGCTCTCCTCTCTCTTCAAACCTCCAAGATCTTCTCCTCGTCCTCACTCTCAACGTTGTTTCCTATTTTATTGAAGATAAACAGCAATCAGAAGACAACTTCTGCAGGCTTCCATCACCTCTCCCTACCTATTTTTATCTGGGTACAGGGGATCTGCCTTCCCTCTTGTTACCATGGGTGAACTTTCCATGCCCCAGGCCAAGCCTAGGTCCTCCTCCACTTATCAATACATGAGATTCCACCTCCATTTGTTTAGAAGGTTTCAGTAAAAAGTGCTAGATTTCAAGGTAGTCATTTCAGTTCAGCTCAGAGAAATGCCAGTTACATGTTAGAATGGCCTAGTTGACGAGCAGGGGCTGGATAGCTGCACTGTCATGGCAGGCAAAATCTGAAGTCAGAAAGTAACCTGGCCTGATAAAATGCCAGCTTAGGTTAGAATCATCTTGGAAGTAGACCCGTCCCACGGCTGCCACAATTGTTTGCTGACCACCCAGAACACATCCCCTCTAGCTGCAGTGAACTACTGTTGACTCGCCACTATCTGATGAAATGCTTATCTTTCCCCCATGGCTATGCAGGGTCACATTGTTATAGGTCACTGGCTGTACTTGAGTGGATCTGTTTGTGGGCTTTTCATCGTATGTCATTGGTTTATTGGCATTTGTATCAATACCATGGTGCTTTAAAAACTGTGGATTTAAAATATATCACGACATCCAGTAGAACACATCTTCCTACTTCCTTTTCTTGCTCTTCCTCCTTTAAGATGCTGTTGTTAGGTGCTGTCGAGTTGGTTCTGACTCATAGCGACCCTACGAACAACAGAACGAAACACTGCCCGGTCCTGCGCCATCCTTACAATCGTTGTTATGCTTGAGCTCACTGTTGCAGCCACTGTGTCAATCCACCTCGTTGAGGGTCTTCCTTTTTTCCGCTGACCCGGTACTCTGCCAAGCATGATGTCCTTCTTCAGGGACTGATCCCTCCTGACAACATGTCCAAATTATGTAAGATGCAGTCTCGCCATCCTTGCTCTTAAGGAGCATTCTGGCCGCACTTCTTCCAAGACAGAGTTGTTCGTTCTTTTGGCAGTCCATGGTATATTCAATATTCTTCGCCAACACCACAATTCAAAGGCATCAATTCTTCTTTGATCCTTCTTATTCATTGTCCAGCTTTCATATGCAGATGATGCAATTGAAAATACCATGGCTTGGGTCAGGCGCACCTTAGTCTTCAAGGTGACATCTTTGCTTTTCAACACTTTTAAGAGGTCCTTTGCAGCAGATTTACCCGATGCAATGTGTCTTTTGATTTCTTGACTGCTGCTTCCATGGGTGTGATTGTGGATCCAAGTAAAATGAAATCCTTGACAACTTAAATCTTTTCTCCATTTATTATGATGTTGCTTATTGGTCCGGTTGTGGCATTTTTGTTTTCTTTATGTTGGAGTGCATTCCATACTGAAGGCTGTGGTCTTTGATCTTCATCAGTAAGTGCTTCAAGTCCTTTTCACTTTCAGCAAGCAAGGTTGTGTCATCTGCACAATGCAGGTTGTTAATGAATCTTCCTCCAATTCTGATGCCCCACTCCTCTTCATATAGTCCAGCTTCTCAGATTATAGGGTTTTATGGGTTTCTCGGATTATTTGCTCAGCACACAGATTAAATAGGTATGGTGAAAGTCTACAACCCTGACGCACGCCTTTCCTGACTTTAAACCAGTCAGTATCCCCTTGTTCTGTCTGAACAACTACCTTTTGATCTATGTAAAGGCTCCTTAACAGCACAATTAAGTGTTCTGGAATTCCCATTCTTCGCAATGTTACCCATAATTTGTTACGATCCACACAGTCGAAAACCTTTGCATAGTCAATAAAACACAGGTAAACATTCTTCTGGTTTTCTCTGCTTTCAGCCAGGACTCATCTGACATCAGCAATGATATCCCTGATTCCACGTCCTCTTCTGAAACCAGCCTGAATTTCTGGCAGTTCCCTGTCGATATACTGCTGCAGCTGTTTTTGAATGATCTTCAGCAAAATTTTGCTTGCATGTGATATTAATGATATTGTTCTATAATTTTCATTAAAAAATTACTGGGATTTTAATTAGAATTTCATTGGATTTATAGATGAATTCAGGAGAATTTAAAAATGGAGTCTTCCCCGGACTTAATGGTCTGACTGAGATTAGAAGGACCCCAGTGGTCATGGCCCCCAGACCTTCTGTTGGCCCAGGACAGGAACCAGTCCCAAAGCCAACTCTTCAGACAGGGCTTGGACTGGACAATGGGTTGGAGAGGGATGCTGGTGAGGAGTGAGCTTCTTGGATTAGGTGGACAGTTGAGACTATGTTGGCATTTCCTGCCTGGAGGGGAGATGAGAGGGTAGAGGGGGTTAGAAGCTGGTGGAATGGACTTGAAAAGAGAGAGTGGAGGGAGGAAGTGGGCTGTCTCATTAGGGGGAGAGCAATTGGGAGTATGTAGCAAGGTGCATGTAAGTTTTTGTGTGAGAGGCTGACTTGATTTGTAAACTTTCACTTAAAGCACAATAAAAATTTTAAAAAATAATAAATAAAAATGGAGTCTTCCAATCCATGATTTCAATTTGATTCAGTCATAAATCACAAACATCTGAACATAACCCCACATAATTAGGTCAAATTTTTCTTTATGAACTGAATCAAGTTTACTTTCTCCTTTCATAATCGAAACAAATTCTTGTTGACTCCATTAAAAAAATTAACTAACAATGAAACCCTAATGAGAATTCTCAACTAAAGAAATTAATTTTAAATAATTCACTGGACATTTCAAGAGCTATGTTCTGTTAAAGCTTCAATTTTAAAGTTATAAATACAAAATATTTCAAACCCACAAAATAGTAAACAGCATATAATTGAGAAACATGTATCCAAGTTTAACACATGCTCACATTTTACCAGAGTCTTTGTCTCAGGTCTTTTTTTAAAAAAAGGTTTTAAAAAAAAATATTCGAATATGCAGTTCCTTCAGCTTACGGGTAAGGACAAAAGACCACAGACTTTTAAGAGAAAGAATGACTCTGCTGAGATTGAAGTCTCAACTGGAGGAGTCTAATGACTTGTCTCGATAGATAAATAAGGCCTTACAAGGTAAAGATGGAGTGTGCATATGTGTCATTTCCTCACCCTGAAAAAGAAACCCATCTGCTTCTAATAAGAAACCCAGAGAGAATTTATGGGCAACAGCCAATCATCCAGTAGTTGTGGGTATTCTACCCGGATGGGATATTGAGATTTTGTACTTCCAGTCTGTGAGGTGACATCAAGAAATTGGATTCTTTGCTAAGGTAGCAGCGGTGTATTATTTTTAGATAGAAATTTACTGCAGTGGCCTTGTAACTCCCACCAAAAGACTAGGTGAGACTCTGCAAAAGAGATGCTTATGGCCCACCAAGGGGATTGGATAGCTTGCTAATAATGTAAATAAGGTGCATGGCACCTTGTGGGGGTGGGACCGTTCAAATAAGGTGTATGGAATCCTAATGAGGGGATTGGTCCATTCTGCTATCCCGTTAGGCTTGAAAGACAACCAATTCCAGAGCAGAGAAGGGACCTCCAAGCTACCAACAAGAAAAGACAGGGAAGTGGAGAGCGTCCTTTGGACCTAGGATCCCTGCACTGAGACACTTCTAGACCCAGAAGACAGAGAGAGAGAGAGCTGTAACACCGAAGACGGCAAAAAACAGTGGCAGAAGAGGCAGCAGAACCAGGAGACCAGCAGAAGTCAGAGCAGTGGGCTGAGCGAGAAAGCCGAACACCTTCGGGCAGGAGGCTTACTAGTGGAGTGGGGTGCCCCTGGGCACAGATCAGTAGAGCTAAAAGAGTTTTGTTTCACTTGCCCTAGGAGGGCAGAGACTGGGCCAGCCCAAGAGACCCCCTGGGGGGCCGAGGGCCAGAGAGAGGCCTGTCTATGGCACAGCTGAGAAGAAGCTGTCCTGACGGAAGAACTGTATCCTGAGTGTTCCTGAACCCTGACTGTAACCTGTTACTTCCCTAATAAACCCCATAACTGTGAGTATGGTCTGTGAGTTCTGTGTGGCCGCTGCAATGAATTATCCAACCCAGCAGATAAGTAGAGTGTCATAGGAGGGATAAATGGCATCAGAATCAGTGAAAAGGTTGGAGGGTTGAGGCATGCCTGATCTCCTTCTCCTCATGGGCTGTTGAGGTGACAATGATTCTCTCTCCCCTTGTGACATTAGATGAGGTCAGAAGCTGCCCCCACGCCATTTTTAGAACTGCATAGAAGAAATTTTTTTTAATGCTCGGAAGTAGTAAGAATGGAATTGGCATTCCCATGTATACAAAATAGAAATATGTTTCCTTTGTCTATTTATTTCATGACTTGGAATTTGATGGCTCACAGCTAGATTTTCACATCCACCTCTCCATCTGAATCTCGTAGCCCTGGATGGGAATCCCGCTTGGGGTGACCATCAGGGACTGACGTCCAGGGTTTCTGACTCCTCCTACTCCATGTGTAACTCCTACCCACAGGACCTTGTGAGTATAAAACCAAAAAAACCCAAACCCGTTAACGTCCAGTCTATTCAACTCTTAATGACCCTATAGGACAGAGTAGAACTGCCCTAGAGGGTTTCCAAGGCTGTAATCCTTATGGAAGCAAACTGCCCCATCTTTCTCCCATGGAGCAGCTAGTGGGTTCGAACCGCCAACCTTTCAGTTAGCAGCTGAGAGCTTACCCACTGTACCACCAGGGCTCCTGACTATGCGTATAAATCTGTCCCAAAGTGGGAAATGAGATATACAATACTGTATTCAACCAGACATTAAACACGATAATTAAAGATAAATTCAACAAGAGTTGAAACGATGTGCTTTCTGGAAAACTCTGAAACCTGATTTTGCCACAATCATAACCATGGACACGGAAGAGAGATGGACAATGTCATACGATACCTGAAGAAGCAAGTCCCCTTCAGAAAATAGCTCTGCATTGATCTGTGGAGAGGCATGTTCACTTCCCCCTGGGTTCACGGGTGGGTTGGCTGAACAGCCTGCACTGCTCTCCTTTAAGGTGGCTGGGAAAGGGAAAAGGTGTAATTAGGACCGTGGCTGCCCTTCCCAGGGATGGGGAGGAGAATCCAGGAGGCCTTGGCAAGAATGGCCAGTGTGGCTCCATGTGTCTGCACCTTGACCTCTTCTTTGAAGGTTGCAGTAGGAGTGGCCATATTTGATTGAACGCCTACCCCTCCACCTGGAAAAAAAGCCCCATTTTAACCTCTGTCTGAGTTGCTCTTATTGTAGTTTCGTGTAAGCAAAACAATCATTCTTTAAAGGCCAGCTTAATTGCCACCTCTTCTGAGGATCCCCTTCTAAAGTCTCCTAAAGTGACAGCTGGCAAGGAATAGGTATCTCCTGAGGAAAGTTAGCTGTGCCTCTCTGCTCCCTTAGCATCACACAGTCGCCACCATTAAAATGTGTGTCTTGGTGTCTGACCATTTTATTTCAGCCTTATCGATCAATGTGGAAACCCTGGTGGTGTAGTAGTTAAGAGCTACAGCTGCTGACCAAAAGGTTGGCAGTTCAAATCCACCAGGCACTCCTTGGAAACTCTATGGGGCAGTTCTACTCCGTCCTATGGGGTCACTATGAGTTAGAATCAACTTGATGGCAATGGATTAAGGTTTTTTTTTTCAATCCACCAGTTGGGTAGAAGTGCTTAACATCACTTCTTATGAAAAATCTTAGTCCCAGATGCTCTCCCCTCGTTTCACCACACTGTCCACCATCACCTTGTCTGAACCACCACCCACTCTGGCTGGGTGAAGGCGGCAGCCTCCGTGAGGTTCTCCCTGCTTCCACTTTTGCCCATGCAGTCGGTTCTTAAAATTATAAGCCGATGATGCCACTGTCCTGCCAAAAACCATCCGAGGGCCACATATCATACTCAGAACAAAATCCAAAGTCATGACCATAGTATATCAAGATTCCATTTGGTTGTGAGTAACCAGAAAATCCAAAATAAGAACAACTTACAGGATAAAATTTCACTTGCCTCATATAATCTCAAAAGGGTGCAGTCTGGGCTGTGTGGCACCCCTGCTTCCTGAGATTCTCTGGGGCCAGCTCTCTCAAGCTCACTCTGGGCCTGGCCTCAGAGCCCAAGGTATCATTCGGTTCTAGAAGGAGGTGAGTCCAAGGAGGAAAAGCTGAGGCACCAGCTCTTGCTTTAGGAAGCTGCCCCATGACTCCTTTGCTTAGTCTATTAGACAGAACTCGGCCACAAGGTCACTCTTGTAGCAAGGGAGTCTGGAAGCATATCTGTTTCTGGGAGGCCATGTTCCTGTTTTCTGTATTGGTCTGGGGACTGACCAGCAAGCAGCGCCTCTGACTATGTCTCCCATCACATGAGTGATTGCACACCCATGTCAGCCACACGAATCTTACGGCTGTTTCCCACACAGGTCACACTTGTCCTGTGCCAGCAACTTTGCAGGTGCAGTTTCCTCTGCTTTCTTGCAGTTATTCACATGGATTTTCCTTCACTTCCTCAAACTCTGTCCTGTTAAGCTAGAGTGAGTGTAGCTGAATGGTGAATTCCATGTCCTATTTCTGTGTATCTGTAAAAATGAAGGGAATACAGCCCCAACAGGTGCTCACAGCTCTGTTCTGCACAAATTGTCCTTGGGGAGCTCTGGAAAGGAGCCAGGAAAAAAAGAGCCAAGAACTCTTTGCCATTTCACATTCCTAAGTGTTACTGTTGAGTATGGGTAAGTCTCCACAGGTCCCGGATGTATTTAGCAGAATAAACATAAATGAAATGTATTACTAATACAGATAAAGAAGAATTTTATAGTTTATTTGACAGTGTATAACTTTCCAGTGTAAACTTTAGGACTTCCTCTCCACAGAATCACCAGTGATATCTGTGGATGTATTTTTTTCTCTCAACATTGAAGATGAAATAAAAGAGGAAAAAAAGACTTACCTAAAAAATCCAATTTAACCACAATGTGCATAATTTTGTGATAAGGCATTCCACACTAAATACAAGCCTACATACAAGGTCTACCTTTCCTCTTGGTCAAGTCTTCCTTTAGTTTAAACAGACAATAGCATAAGAACTGCATTGCTAAATTCACCAGGGAAAGCTGGTGATAAAGATGTACTAGTAAGCGTATGAAAAATTGTTGGAAAGAGGGTCTTTCCTTTCATCACATGGAGCTGGCAATGAAGTGCCAAATACAGCAGCCCCTCCCCGTCACAGGCAGGACCAAGGGGACCGGGTGAGTGTCAGCTCCTCATCTTCCTCTGTTTGGCTGCCTGGCTCCCCCATTTTTGAAGCTGATTTTTGCAGCAAAGGGATTTTAGGCTCAAAATACCCATTAATTCAAGTATCATCATGTTATCTTATACACGGCATGCAGCGCTCCTTAGAGATACAAGCTTTTGAAAGAACAGAAAAAATGTCACTGTGGATAATCCCCTCCCAACCCTTCTCTTTTTCTGTTACTCTCTTTTGGTCTCTCCCAGCCAAAGAATCCGCAAGTTCCTACTTGCCTATGAGCCTGATAAACCCAAATGTTTGATAGCAAATGATAAATGTTTTAATGATAAATGTTTCAAACCAAATGATAAACGTTGCCAAATGAATTATTTTCTTCCTCAAGCCTCTGGAAGGGAAAGTCCCTGAAATTTTGCAAGGACTAACTGTTGTTCAGATCTCTGGCTTTTCACTGAGCTGATATTTCACTCGGACACCTAATATTTCCTTCATATTCCACTCAAATGTTTCCTAAAGATCTGTTATGCCAAAGGCTCTGTGTAAGGACCCTGGGGATGATGGAGATATAATCTTGGGTTTGGAAATGGTGGGCAGAAAAACATCTCCAGAAAATGCTCATGAGACCAATAGGTGGCCTCTGATCTGAGGTACATCCTGACCATGCTGTAGGGGAACCTCGAACAGGCTGGGGGAGGCACCCCAATCTGACAGGAGGGGATCCAGGAAACCTTCATGGCAGAGGTGGCAGGCCTTGAAGCACTAGCAAGATTCTGGCCAGTAGGACCTCCTTCGCAACCTTGTTCTTGACTGTGTTTTCCATATGGGGCCTCTGACCCTCCCGCAGGCTCTCCAGTCTGAGAATGCCAGACTCCTTGGCTGCCACGGCGATGTGCACAAATAGTGCTTGGGGGCCTGATCCTTGTCTCACTGCCCAGCACCTTCCTTCTGTTTCTTTCTTTCAGTCACACTCAGCTCTGAGTTCTGCTACCACACATGCCCTGAACAGGATGAAAAGCTGCTTTAGGTCTTCACGCTTTTGTTTCTAGGCAAGTGAAGGCTCATCAAACATCTCATTCCAAAGCACCCCTGCTCCTTCCCACAAGCAGATTCAGCCTAATGCCTGTCCCCGTGTCAAGGAGAACAAAAACTGAACAAAAATCCAAATAGGTATTAGGTATCCTCAAAGACGGAAATATCAGGGATAAACCAAAAAAAGAAAAACCCATTGCCATCGAGTTGATTCCAACTCATAGCAAGCCTATAGGACACAGTAGAACTGCCCCTAGAGTTTCCAAGGCTGTAATCTTTGTGGAAACAGGTGACTGCCACATCTGTCTCCCAAACAGTGGCTGGTAGGTTCCAACTGCTGACGTGTCAGTTGGCAGCCGAGTGCTTAACCACTGTACCACCAGGACTCCTCTAATGCTTTTTGGGTTTCTGGAAATATGGAAATGAGAAAGCAAAGTGTTGTAAGATAAGAACCGAAATGTCACAGAGAAAGCTAATGATTCAGCATTCTGTTATGTTTTCCTTTCAGGATCAAATAGAGGGGAGTCATTGACACTGGAAAAGAAATCACCTTACACTGGGGTGGCTCAAGAGTGAAACATTGCTCCAGAAACCCCTAAGCTGCAGGCTGAGGACTTCAGGTTAGCAATTCCAATCACTTGCAGAAGGAACTGCTGATGGAAGCCAATAAATGATACCAAAGGAGGGCAGTGGGGGTGTTGGGATTGATATAAGCAGTAAATTCAGGCCCACGGAGCTGCTGAGCAGCTGTGTGGTAAACACTCTTCTTCAGGATGTTCAGAAAAGGCCAAGCAGGGTCTGGTCCAGAAGTGATGGAAGGGTGGAAGTACATGTGGACAGGGTGCCATAGGCAGCTAGAGGGAGGAGGGAAGCCACATTCACTGGGGGGAATACAGGGTCTTGGGTCACAGAAACACAGGATTCAACTCAGCCACCCTGGAGCATGTGCTGTTCGAGGGTCTCCAGATGGTGCAGAGGCACCTGGGGTCGATGCTTCTGTTTCTGAAGAAGCCAGAGCTGCCCACGGGGCCTGTGATGTTAAGGTTATGGGTCAGCTTGGCTGGGCCATGGTTCTCAGTGGTTTGGCAGTTATGTAAAAATGTAATTTGGCAGACACTGGACTGATTGCTCTTCCATACCTCCGTGAAGAGATCTGATATAATGTAATTACCTCCATGATGAGATTTGCCATGAGCAGCCAATCAATTGTAAGGGGAGTTTCCTGGGGGTGTGGCCTGGATCCAATACATATGGGCGGTCTGGCAAAGCTCGAAGGCTTTCCTCTGGATTCGCACCCAGTTCGTCATCATATGACCTCCGGTTCTCGGTTCTTGAGCCAGTGGCTTGCCACGTTGCCTGCTGATCTTGGGATTCATCTGCTTCTGCAGCCTGTTGTGAGTCAGAAGCCTCCAGCCTGATGCCTGATCCCCTAGTAACTGCACAAGCCACTTCTTTGATAAATCTCTCTCTACACACACACACACACACACACACACACACACACACACACACACGCATATTGAAACACTGCCGGCTCCAGCGCCATCCTCACAATTGTGGCTATACTTGAGCCCATTGTTGCAGCCACTGTGCCAACACATCCTTTTGAGGTCTTCCCCTTTTTGCTGACCCTCTACTTTAGCAAGCATGACATCCTTCTCCAGGGACTGACATCTCCTGACAGCATGTCCAAAGTATGTGAGACCCAGTTTCTCCATCCTTGCTACCAAGGAGCATTCTGGTTGTACTTCTTCCAACACAGGTTTGTTCATTCTTCTGGCAGTCCATGGTATATTCAACATTCTTCGCCAACACCACAATTCAAAGGCGTCAGTTCTTTTTCGGCCTTCCTTATTCATTGTCCAGATTTCACACGCATACAATGTGATTGAAAATACCATGGCTTGGGTCAGGCGCACCTTAGTTCTCAAGGTGACAGCTTTGCTTTTTAAACACTTTAAAGAAACATCTCTTGCAGCCTGTTTGCCCAATGCAATGCATCTTTTGATTTCTTGACTGAGGCTTCCATGGGCGTTGATTGTGAATCCAAGTAAAATGAAATTCTTGACAACTTCTATCTTTTCTCCATTTATCATTATTGGTCCAGTTGTGAGGATTTTTGTTTTCCTTTTTTTTTTATGTTGGGGTGTAATCCATATTGAAGGCTGTGGTCTTTGATCTTCATTAGTAAATGCTTCAAGTCCTCTTCACTTTGAGCAAGCAAGGTTGTTAAGGAGTCTTCCTACAATCCTGATGCCCTGTTCTTCTTCGTATAGTCCAGCTTCTCGGACTATTTGCTCAACATACAGACTGAATAGGTATGGTGAAAAGATACAACCCCGATGCACACTCTTTCTGAGTTTGAACCATGCAGTATCCCCTTGTTTTGTTCCTACGACTGCCTCTTGATCCATGTACAGATTCCTCATGAGCACAATTTAGTGTTCCGGAATTCCCATTCTCCGCAATAGATCATAGTTTGTTATGATTCACACAGTTGAATGCCTTAGCATAATCAATAAAACACAGGTAAACTTTTTTCTGGTATTCTCTGCTTTCAGCCAGGATCCATCTGACCTCAGCAATGACACCCCTGGTTCTACGTCCTCTTCTATATCTGGCTTGAATTTCTGGCAGTTCCCTGTCACTATACTGCTGCAGCCGATTTTGAATCATCTTCAGCAAAATTTTACTTGCACATGATATTAATGATATTGTTTGATAATTTCCACATTCGGTTGGATTGCCTTTCTTGGAAAAAGGCATAAATATGAATCTCTTCCAGTTGGTTGGCCAGGTAGCTGTCTTCCAAATTTCTTGGCATAGACGAGTGAGCACTTCCAGTGCTGCATCGTTTGTTGAAACATCTCAATTGGTATTCCATCAATTCCCAGAGCCTTGTTTTTCACCAATGCCTTCAGCGCAGCTTGGACTTCCTCTTTCAGTACCATTGGTTCCTGATCATGTTACCTCCTGAAATGGCTGAACGTCGACTAGTTCTTTTTGCTATAGTGACTGGTATTCCTTCCAGCCTCTTTTGATGCTTTTTGCGTTGTTTAATATTTTCCCTTTGGAATTCTTCAGTATTGCAACCCAAGGCTTGAGTTTTTTCTTCAGTTCTTTCAGCTTGAGAAATTCTGAGCATGTTCTTCCCTTTTGGTTTTCTATAGCCAGCTCTTTGCACGTGTCGTAATACTTTACTTTTTCTTCTTGAGCCGCCCTTTGAAATCTTCTGTTCAGCTCTTTTGCTTCATCATTTTTTCTTTTTGCTTTAGGTACTTGACATTCAAGAGCAAGTTTCAGAGTCTCTTCTGACGTCCATTTAAGTCTTTCTTTCTCTCCTGTCTTTTTAATGACCTCTTGCTTTCTTCATGTATGATGTCCTTGATGTCATTCTACAACTCATCTGGTCTTTGGTCAATAGTGTCAAATCTATCCATGAGATGGTCTCTAAATTCAGGTGGGATATACTCAAGGTCGTACTTTGGCTCCCATGGACTTGCTCTAATTTTCTTCAGTTTCAGCTTGAACTTGCATATGAGTAATTGATGGTCTGATTAGCAGTCGGTCTGGTCCTTGTTCTGATTGATGATACTGAGCTTTTCTATCGTCTCTTTCTACAGATGTAGTCGATTTGGTTCCTGTGTATTGAATTGAATCCTGTGTATTGTATTGAATTGTGTTCCCCCAAAATATGTGTCAACTTGGCTAGGCCATGATTCCCAGTATTGTGTGATTATCCATCATTTTGTCATCTGATGTGATTTTCTTATGTGTTGTAAATCTTATTTCTATGACGTTACTGAGGCAGGATTAGATGCAGTTATGTTAATGAGGCAGGACTCAATTTACAAGATTAGGTTGTGTCTTAAATCAATCTCTTCTGAGGTATAAAAGAGAAAATCGAGTACAGAGACTGGGGAACCTCATACCACCAAGAAACAAGAGCCAAGAGAACAGCATGTCTTTGGATCCAGGGTCCCTGTGCTGAGAAGCTCCTTGACCACAGAAGATTGATGACAAGGACCTCCCCCCAGAGCAAACAGAGAGAGAAAGCGTTTCCCTGGAGCTAGCACCCTGAATTTGGACTTCTAGCCCCCTAAGACTGTGGGAGAATAATTTTCTCTTTGTTAAAGCCAATCACTTGTGATATTTCTGTTATAGCATCACCAGTAACTAAGACAAGGCTTCAAGCTTCTTTTCTTATTTAAGAAATGAGCTGCTCATCTCTATTACCTGTAATAACATATAACTCTCTACAAATCGCCTTTGATAAGAAAAAAGATCCAAAGGTTAAAGTGAAATATACAAAACAAATGTTTACTAAGCTCGTTGGCACAGCTTTTGTTCAAGAAAAGTATTTTACAGCCACACGAAATACCCATTAAGTGACCTGGCTCTGATACTGGGAAAGAAACCCTAAGGATGTTAGAGTCATGGTTGTTCAAACAGACATCGAAGACAGAGCAGATGAGAGAAACGGACTAGGCTGGCTTGAAATCAGAGAAGAATGATTTTACAAGAGGTCTTCAAGTTATTTTATGGCTTATTTGGTTTATTTTAAACCAAACTAAACAAAAACAACAACAAAAAAAACCCTAAACCCATTGCCATCAAGTCGATTCCAACTCATGTAACTTAAAAACAAACACCCTTCTCTGCCATTGTAGAGCCCCTGTGGAGGCCCGAGGCATTCTCACCTCTGAGCCACATACCACAATGGCTGGAGTGGCCCCAGGTCAGATGAGGATGTAGATGGGGCTGGTTGTCAGGGAAGGTAAAAGGTGTACGTGGGCAGGGGGATGCATAGGAGCTGGGGAAGGAGTTCAAGTGTCACATGGGGAAATATGGAGAAACAGGATGCTCTTCCCTTTAGACTATGATATTTGGGCCAAGCCCAGGCCAGCAGGAGCCCAGCACACCTGCATGCCTCCAGTTCTGCACCACCCCAGCCAAGATGCCCCATCTCTTCTTGGCTCCTGCACCTCCCACGCCACGCTGAGGGCTCACTTGCTTGCACCCCCAGCCCTGTTCTCCCACAGTTCCCAAAGGAGGAAGTATGGACAGCACGTTTCTATTCAGCGATGGTCTTTCTCTGGGGAGGAGTGGTGGTGATGTCCATTTCCCCCATGTCTCCTGCAGAATCTCCTCACCTGCACTTTTTGTGGGAGAATGAGGCCAGTCAATCTGAGACCCAAGTAACAGGCCTTTTGGTCTCCTTCAGCTCAAGCTCACAGCTTCAAACTACCTCATGAGACTTCCCAAAAGAGATGCTCGGTGCAGTGGGAGAAAGTTCTGTCCTTGTCTCTCACTGCCGTGCTGGGGGATAGTGAAATCCCCTCACAGAAGTAGGTGAGTTACCTGAATAAAAAGCCTGGCTTGTAGAGGATGCTCAGGACAGCAATAAACAATGCTGAGTCACAGAGAAAGGGGGGAAAACATGATAGATGGACATGGTGAGCAGACATGGGTTAAAAATTTAGTTAAATGGAACCTGCTCTGTTTGCTATGGCACAGAAACAGCTTTGATGCCAGTGAGGTGGAGCAGGGAAATTGTTCTTCAAAAGCAGGTGAACATATCTATGCCATTTACTGACCCTTCTGTTACCTGTTAGGGAACTGGCACCAGAGCAGATGGCATCGAAGGTGGGAGAGACAGATTCGGTGACTGACACACAACAGGTGCCCAAGAAATGTCCAAAGGAAGAACACTGGAATGGTCAGAACACAGGAGATCAGAATGTGCTGGGGTCGATTTTAGACAGCTAGAACCTGTTTGGTTTTGACTTGCAATTCCAGTAGGTTAAAGCAGCGAATGTGCGGACGGTGTGGGTGTCTGTGCTGGGGAAGGGGGAGCAGCAGAGGTACAGGCTGTGGGGGGAGGCGAGAGCAGGGTCCTGATGGCAGAGACAGGGCTCGGAAGCAAGGCCATTTGGCCTGTCCACTGTATAGCCTGACTCACCAAGAATCAGCCCAACTAGGTCCAGCATATTCTGTTTAAGAAAGCAAGAAAGTCTACGCTACACCTTAGAAGACATTTCTCCTTAAAAATGATGAGAAACTTTCAAAGTTGAGGTGTACAGAAGAATAAATCTTTAGCTATTTAGGAAAAAAGCTCATATATGGGAGAGTCACAGATTTCCAAATATTCTATCTTAGCTTTTACTAGAGTATACTTCCAACCCCAACCCAGCCCCTAAATATCTACCATGTGCACACCGCTGTGAATGAATTAGGTGCCATGTGAGAGCAAAAAGGCCAGGCGCCGATGCACGTGTCCCAGGAGAGACAGAAGGGGGCCGTGAGAAGCATCCTCAGACTTTGCGCCCATGGTCTGAACAAGAGGGACCAACACTGGTGTCTGCTTCTGTTCCAGGTGAGCAGCAGCACACTGCTGTATAGCAAGTCTACCATACAGGTACAGTGTTGTTGTTGTTGTTGTTAGGTGCCGTTGAGTCAGTTTTGACTCATAGTGACCCTACGCACAACAGAACGAAACACTGCCCAGTCCTGCGCCATCCTTACAATCATTGTTATGCTTGAGCTCATTGTTGCAACCACTGTGTCAATCCACCTCGTTGAGGGTCTTCCTCTTTTCCACTGACCCTGTACTCTGCCAAGCATGATGTCCTTCTCCAGGGACTGATCCTGCCTGACAACTTGTCCAAAGTATGTAAGACGCAGTCCCGCCATCCTAGACATACATAAATTCAAAAGCATGGATAATAATGAAATGTGATAAAATAATTGGGAAGCAACGAGTTGTCTTTATTACCTTTGTTTTTCATATAATTTATTTAATTGTAAGGTGATGTAAGCTAAATTTTAATAATGGCTTTGTTTAAGTATTGACTTGCAAAATTCCTGAAAATTTAATAATTGGCTCTCTTGAGCTGATACAAGCCAGCTCCAGCACTCCATTGGATACTACCCACAGCCCAATCCCTGCTCCCACCCTCCATGTCTTTGGGCCAGATAAACAGAGACTGCAGCACTGGGAAAGCAGTGCCGTTGAGTCAGTTCTGACTCATAGCTACCTGAGAAAATTTACATGTAAACAAATGGGAAAACAGCCCCTTAACAGGACACTGCCCACCTTCAGATACACACTGTACACATAGATTCTCCATCTCCTGTCTAAGATGGCCTCTACTAGAAGTCCTCACCAGAGCAATTAGGCAAGAAAAAGGAATAAATGGAATCCAAATCAGAAAAGAAGTAAAACTATCTCTACACATACATGGCATGATCTTGTGTATAGAAATCCCAAAGAATCCACAAGAAAGCTACTCGAGCTAATAAACAAATTCATCAAAGTTGCAGGGCGCAAAATCACACACAAAAATCAGCCATGCTTCCCTACACACCAGCAATGAACAACCTGCAAAGGAAATTAAGAATTCTATTCCTTTTACAACAACATCTGAAACAATAAAATACCTAAGAATAAATTCAACCAAGGAGGTGAAAGACTTTTACGTGGAAAACTATAAAACACTGCCGAAAGAAATTGAAGGAGACCTCAATAAATAGAAACAAATAGAACATCCCATGTTCATGAATTAAAAAAAAAAAAAATTGCCGTCAAGTCGATTCCAACTAACAGCGACCCTATAGGACAGAGTAGAACTGCCCCTGTAGAGTTTCCAAGGAGCACCTGGTGGATTCATACTGCCAGCCTTTTGGTTAGCAGCAGTAGCACTGAACTGCTACACCAGCAGGGTTTCCACTCATGGATTAGAAGACTTAACATTGGTAAGATGTCAACCAACTCTACCCAAAGCAATCTATAGGTACAATACAATATCTAGTAAAATGCTGGCAGACTTTTTTGCAGAAATGGAAAATCTGATCCTCAAATTCGTAGAGAATTGCAAGGGGCCCCGAAAAACCAAAACAATCTAGCAAAAAAACAAAAAGAAAGAAAAAAAGTAGGAGGACTAACACTTCCTTGTTTCAAAACGTATTATAAAGCTACAGTAATCAAAAGAGTATTGTATTGGTATAAGGATAGACATACAGACCAATGGAAAAAAACTGACAATCCAAAGATAAGCCCATATATCTATGGCCAACTGATTTTGGATAAGGGTGTCAAATCTACTCAATGGGAAAAGAAGAGTCCCAACAAATGGTGTTGGGACAGCTGGACCCCCACGTGCCAAAGAATGATGTACCTCACACCATACACAAAAATTAATTCAAAATGGATCAATAACCTATACATAAGAGCTAAAACCTTAAAACTCTTATTAGAAAACATGGGGGTAAAGCTCAGGACCTCTTTTTAGGCAATGGGTTCTTAACTGACACCAAAAGTATAAGCAACAAGAGAAAAAAATAGAGAAACTGGACTTCATAAAAATTTAAAACTTCTGTGCATCAAAGGACATTATCAAGAAAGTGTGAAGAGACAACCTACAGAATGGGAGAAATATTTGGAAACCATATATCAGATAAGGGTTTAACATCCAGAATATATAAAGAACTCTTTAAATCCAACAAAGTGGCCACTGGTGGGTCAGTGGTAGAATTCTCAACTTCCATGTGGGAGGCCCAAGCTCAATTTCTGAGCAACACACTGTTGAAAAGAAAATTTCGATTAATGAGTCAATTAGAGTTAACAGGGTTTATTGAGTGAGAAGCTGTTATCAAACAGGGAGCATCTAAACGGAAAGAGGTCAGGAGCTCACTTAAGCAGGGTAAGTACAGGGTTTTTAAAGCATTAGGGGATTTCCAGCAAAGAAGTTACAATGACTGGGTCTTAAGTCTGTCCTTAACTGAAGAGAGGGTTTTACAAAGCGGGAGTCTTTCTGTCATGGTCTCATAGAAATGCTTATCTATTGCAGATTAGTTATTTTGGTGTGATAAAAACCAAAACCAAACTTGCTGCTGTCAAGTCAATTCTGACTCATAGCGACCCTGTAGGACAGAGTAGAACTGCCCCGTAGGGTTTCCAGGGAGTGCCTGGTGAATTCGAACTGCCAACCTTTTGGTTAGCAGCTGAGCTTCTAACCACTTGTGCCACCAGGGCTCCTTTGGTGTGGTGAATCAGGAATGTTTTTCACTGTCAAGTTGTTCTTTTCAGAAAGTGTCTGCGATTAGGACATTTTCAAAACTCCCTATTGCTCTGTCAAGGTTTGTACCTGGCACAAATGGCTATTTTGATTTACTGTTTTTTGGAAAGGTTTTGCTCTTGGCACAAATGGCCATTAATCTTTAATATTTAACACACCTCGTACACAGTCATTACCCATCTGTCAGTGGAGGCTTGCATGTTGGCTATGATGCTGAAAAGGTTTCATTAGAACTTCCAGAATAAGACAGACTAGGAGAAAAGGCCTGGCCAGTGAAAACCCTGTGGATCACAACAGCCTGATCCACAACAAATCATGGGGATGGTACAGGATCAGGCAGCATTTTGTTCCATTGTGCTTAGGGTCACCATTAGTTGGGGACTGACTCAAGGGCAGCTAACGACAACCATCACCACAACAAAACTCAGCAACAAAAACACTGATGACCCAATCAAAAATGGGTAAAGAACTTGAACAGACATTTCTCCAAAGGAGATACACAAATGGCCAATAAGCATGAATAGATGCTCAATGTCATTAGCCATTAAAACCAAACCAAACCTGTTGCTGTTGACTTGATTCCAACTCATAGTGACCCTATAAGACAGGGTAGAGCTGCCCCATAGGGTTTCTGAGTAGCAGTTTCCAGGGCTGCAAGGACTCAGTGGCCTTTCCCCCTACCCGCGCCCCTCCACCCGCCAGGTCTTTCCCTCAAGCTAAATGCTCCCTATGTTGCACTGTTGCAGAAGAAATCTCTTGGCAACAAAACTTCAAATGCGTGTACAGAACAATAGCATCTTAAAAGCTATTTTTATATCAAAAATTAGTTAAGAACAGTTATATAAAATAGTAAGAGTTTGTGCCTATCTGGCAAAAACAAATTTTTAACAAAGAGTAGAAATTATCCTCAGAAAAAAATGGTGGGAAAGAGAATTTCTTTCATCATGAGTTTTTTTTTCCTGCCTCAGGAAGAAAACATAAAATGAACTTCTCCTTGGTGGGTGCCAAGATGCCAGCCCCTGTCAGATACCAACGAAACCTAAGGAGGTTGTGATGTTGGGCTTAAGGAGTTCCACTCCTCCAATGGATGCCTACTAAGCAGCCACCCTGAGCAGGCAACTGTTCCAGGTGCTCCATCTGCCAAAGCAAACACGTACCTCTGGCGACCCGATATTTCTCTCTAGAGCTGGCCTATTGGTTCCATGTCTCTGACGTGGGGTGTGAAATCATGAAGGAGTCAGAAGGGGACAAGGAGAGAAGGAAAGTGGGACGTGAGGCTTATTCAGGTTGGGGCTGGAGGGGAGAGGGATGGGACTGTTCTCAGGTTGCCTGGGAAGGTTGGAGGCAGAGCCCGGGCTTGGATCATTACCTTGGGTCCTCATCCAGTGCCCCCTCCCTCACGCCTCTCCTGCCCAGGGCTTAGGGTCTGGGAGAGGTTCCAGAATCCCTGCAGTCTTAGCACATTTGGCTTTGGTGAAGACCAGTCATGGCTGCCCTGCATTTGGTCAGTCTGTGGCTCAGGCTGCCTCCCTGGGCCCAGGAAGCTGCCAGGCCCGGCCCTTCCCTGCCTGAAGTGTGAGTCTCCTGTTTTTCTTCCATAGTGGCTCAAAGGGCAGGAGACGGTTTTTCCCACTCATTTAGTACCCAGTAAAAAAAAAATTTTTTAATTAAAAAAAAAATTTTTTTTTTTAAACGGAGGTGGGATGACCAGGCAAGGCAGCACCAGCACTGAGGGCAGATAACAAGGTGATGGGCTGCCCTGAGTGGGCAGGGCCCTCAACCCTCCATGCCTGGCCCCAGTGTTACCTCTGACTGTCTCATGGCCAGGCTGGGCCAAGCTCACTGCCACCCCAGGATGGATGTGGTTAGTCTGGGCTGAGTTGGGCTACACACCCAGCCTGAGCAGCAGAGGCTAGAGTGCTGTGATCTTTAATCCCTGGGAAGGGAGGAAGGGCGGGTGGCCTCATGGGCTGTAGTCACGCTAGGGAGGAGCTGCCATGCTGGGCTGTGCACCAGATGGATGCGTGTGCACTTATGTTTGGGTATGCATTTGTGTGCCAGGGAACGGAGGGGCCAGGGCAGTCCCTCCAAAGGTAAAGACAGACCTTCCTTTCTGAGTTAAGGGGGCTTGATGGCCCTGTGTCTGCTCACCACCCCCAAAGAATTCCAGCACTGCTGGTTTATGACTATCAAGTAGGGAAAGAATGTTACAGGGCCAAGCCGCAGTCTGTCACTGGGCAATTTCCTGGGAGACTGTGATCAGGCAGGTTAGGCGACAGTCCTGCCCTCACCTCCACCCTAATGAGGTGTCAACATGAACCTGGGGTGGAGTTCTGCTGTTCTGTCAGGAATGTGGGGGCAGAAGGGAACCGCAGGGGCAGCGAGGGGTCTGCGTCACTGCCCGAGCCTTGGCTCTGTCGACCACCCACAGGATCTTTCCCAACTTTCTCTGAATCAGCTGAACTTTTGGCTCTTTCTTGCACAAGGGGAAGGGCAGGGGTCTCAGCTGTCCTTGGGGAACTGCTTAACTCCCAGAAGGACCTTCTCCTTCACATCAGAGATGAGGACTTTTGTGGTCTCTGGGGGTGGGGGGTGGGGGTGGGTCTTTCAACCCTGATGCAGTGGCCAAAGCCAGACCCTTGGGCCAGATGGTTTTCGCTATCTGAACTGACAACACCCACATACTCCTCCCCAGATGGCTTGTGCTTGCTGCCTGCCTGGCCTTGGGAGGCATCCAGCTAGATCCCACACCCCACCCACACCCACACCCACACCCACACCCACACCCACACTCACACCCATACCCACACCCACACCTCCATCCCATCTCCAGCCAGCCTCTGGGATGCTCCCTTCCCCCTTACTGCTTCTCCACAGCAAGTCTTACTCGGAGTCAGGGTCTCCCTGGGGTGGGCTTGTTTCCCTCGTTTGTACCTGATGGTGGAAGGAGGGCACATGGCAAGTGTCTGTGGAGTGAGGGAACCATCTGAGGAAGAAAAGGGCTGCTGCAGCTGCCAACCAGGAGGGACAAGGGAGGAGGCAGATCTGTAGCTTCCTAAAGGTTAGGCTCCTATGGAGTGACCTGCCAGCATGAGGCTGAAGACTCTCCTGTCTTATTCTAGAAGCAGCTGGATCCACTTCTAAACATGATAGGAAACGGTGTCTTCAACTTTACACCAGGGGGATGACATAACTGCTGAGGGTCTTAGAGACCAGCAGCCACCTGCCATCTTGTCACCAGAAGGTACCAAATGGATGTGTAGCTGACAGAGCTAACCAGGACACACTCCTGAGCCCCGACTTGGCCTTACTTGGGCTCTAATGAGCTTTGGGGCCATCTATAAGGGTGTTGGGAGGGAAAAGGTTTTGAATGTGTTTTTGATCAATGTACAGATAGCCACATTATCATTGTACATGCTTAAACAGCTGCTAGTTTCCTGCAGTTATTACTGCATTTTGGGCAAAGTTTCATAATCTTCAGTATATCGCCAGGGTCCACTGGATCCAACTTTAGGTCTGTTTTGAATGGCTCTTAGAATTTTGTAAGGATTAACATTTCATGAATTTTATTCTTTATTAGAGGTCTTCCAAAGAACAAAGAGCCCTAGTGGCACAGTGATTAAGAGCTCGGCTGCTAACCAAAAGGTTGGCAGTTCAAATCCATCAGCTGCTCCTTGAAAACCCTGTGGGGCAGTTCTACTCTGTCCTACAGGGTTCCTATGAATCGGAATCAACTCGATGGCAACGTGTTTGTTTACTTGGTTTCCAAAGAACAAAGAGAAAATTTACTTATGTTTAAAGTAGAATAAAATTCACTTTATTTTTCCAATTACCATATAAGTCCGTTTAACCCTTATATAAATCTAATATACACTATGGAATCTTAGTGATTTTATTTATTTTTTTAAATCTTGAAAACACTTAGGTATTTTATCATCCTAAGAATTATTTCCAAATTCATCATTAAGGATACTCGACTTTACCAAAAAGACTAACATAATAATCAAACAGAATAATGATGGAGCACCTAGAAAGACGGTGTAGTAGAGAAATGGAACATCCCTCTTGTCTTGTCCTTCAGCATTCTTATTGCATTCCCAAAGTCCTGCATTCTCTTTCAAGGAGATACAAAGTATACAAAGGAAGACTGTCATTGTGGTCTGCTCTTACCTTTCACAAGACACAGTTGAGAAATCAAACATTATAATTTTCTTCCCAAAACATCAAAAAGAACACACTGATAGAGGAAGATGTTTTATAATTATTGGTCAAATCAGAAGACAATTGCAAAGACAGATCAGTGCTATACAATGCTAGGATAGAAATGTTCTACACCTGTGCTGTCCAATACGATGGCCGCTAGACACCATGTGGTAGCTATTCAGCTCTTAAAATGTGACTGAGGAACTAAATTTTTAATTTTAATTCTAATTTGAATAATCACTTGTGGCTAATAGATATGGTATTGGATAGCACAGTTCTGGACTCTAATAGTTACAGTAAAATTGACCATTTAATGAAACTCAGTAAAGAAATGGAAACTACAAAAAAAGAATTAAAAAGAAATTCTAGATCTGAAAAATGCAATATCTGAAATAACAAATATATCTGATGGGCTTAGCAGAATAAACACTGCAGAAGAAAGGATTGGTAAACTTGAAAACCCACCTATTGCCATCAAGTGAATTCTGACTCGTAGCGGCCCTATAGGATAAAGCAGAACTGCCCCGTAGGGTTTCGAAGGCTGTAATCTTTAGGGAAGCAGCCACATCTTTCTCCCACGGAGAGGCTGGTGGTTTGAACCACCAACCTTTCCATAGTAGCCGAGAGCTTTAACCACTGTACAACCTGTGCTCCTAACTTGAAGACAGGCTAATGGAAAATATCCAAAATGAAGCAGAAATGGCAAAAAGAAAAAAAAGAAAGAAATAGACAAAGCCAAGCACAGCATCAGTGGCCTGTGGCATAACACCAAGCTGTATAACATGCATGAGCACACCAACGATTGTGAAGATGGTGCTGGACCAGGTAACGTTTTGTTCTGTTGTATGTGGGGTTGCCATAAGTCAGAGCCAACTCGACAACACAATTAATTAGCAAGTAGGAAAGAGTAGAATAAAATGATGTCCATTGCACTGATAGAGAAATTTGGAAAAATAAATTTTCAAGAACACAAGAAATTTATGACTGAAAAAGTCATATCCAAGTTCGTATCCTAGCTCAGCAGAAATGAGCCCTTTGTTCTGAACCAGAGTGGCCAAACACTTGGATTCTTACAAGAAGCAACAAAACTAAAGGAGGAAAGGGCTGGCCGAACTAAGGACTCCTCTTCCGCACACTGTTCTATGAAAAGGCTGGTGCGGAAAGGCAGAGCTGGCAGGGGAAATCCGGGCCCATCTTCTTTCATGAACAGCCCGGGGAGGCAAGATGGAGCCCAGGGTTTACCCCACCAGGCTGGGCAAGCACAAGTCCCTCTCCTGTTCACCCAAGTACCTGCGTTGAGCATGATGCTTCCCCCCTCTGCCTGACCGCCAAAGGCGACTGTGCTTTTACATGGACAGAAGGTTAGATCCAAGTGCTCATGCCCTGGGCCTCCAATGGGGTTTGGCCAGTGTGGGGGCACCTTTTGCACCTTGCTTTGGAACTGCCAGCAACACTTACCTGAGAAGTAGCCCTTCATCTTCAGGTAGCCCACGATGAGCCTGAGGATGGAGAGTTTGTCCAGGCGGGCTCGCACGTCCTCGGGGAAGGGCAGCAAGTGGGTCAGTTTGCTCAGCTCCTGATTGAGGCGGTCCCGGTGCCTTTTAGAAGGGTTGGACTTGGCTCCCTCAGGAGGTTGTGGCTTAGGACTTGGGGAAAAGAGAAAAGTGGTTATCATCACACGTTCCTCTGTAATGTCATTCTTGGACTCGGTAACCAACCTTGGGGCTCCAATGCTGTGCCAGGCGCTATGGTATTTGCAGGACACATGTGACCCATGTCCCATTGTTTCTGAGGCAGAACCTTCGTCCTACAGCCTCAAGTCCTGCCTGTCCATGAGCCCCGTGGTTGCTCTGCTCACAGTGCTCTCCTTGACTGTGGGCATGCACACCAGTTGGGTCCTAGACACGTAGGAGGCTCTTTCCTACCGTGCACGGCTACCGCACATGTGTTGGACCTGGTGGCCCTCAAAGCAGCAGGGGCCCAACACCCACAATCTAGTGGATGGGTCATCCTTCCACTTTCCCATGACCTGATATGTCTGCATTCGTAAGCAAGTTCTAAATTAGAAAATACCACAATGAACAACAAAAAGATAGAAACTCCTAGGAAATTATAGTTTATTAAGAACTGAGAACACACACACATACACACATTTATAAGCATACACATGTATTCTCTCTCAATAGATAGAAAAACGGATAGATTATGTGCATATATACATATATATATATATACAGACACATATGCATATATCTATACCATTATCTACCTCTATGTATCAATCTATCATCTCCCATCAAAATGCTGTATGCAGGAAAGAATAATTCACTTAAGGCATTTAGTCAGTCTACAACTCTCCTCTCTTTACTCTTACAGGTTTCCGCTCTCAGTATCAGTTTCAAGAATTTCCATATTCCACATAAACACAGTAAGAGATTTCAGGTGTGGCTTTGCCAGAGGATCCCCTCTTGACACTTTGTTCCCGGGCCCACACTTGCCCTCAAGGCCTAGCACAGACCCCCGTGACAGAAGAGCAGCCAGTCATTATTTCAGAGCTGTTCATAAGGACTTGGTTCTCTAAGGTCGCAAGGCTGAAGCTACTTCCATTATCTTATCCAAAAAATAAAACACAGTATCACTCTCTAGACAGCAGAAGCAAGTTCAAATCACTGAGAAGCCAAAGATATAATAAAAAAACAATGCCATATATTTAGAAGCCAAATGCTGTAGTGAGCCTATCATTCGTTTTTAGAGGCAAAAAGCGAACGACATTGTTTCTGCCTCACTCATGAAAGAGAACTGACAGTTCCCACCTTGCAGGACTGCTGTGCAGGAAGCATCCAGCTGTGGCAGGTACACAATAGGTGCTTTATGCATGTGCACCTTTTGCTAAGAGGATATTAAAATGGCAGCTTTTCTCTCATTTCCAGCTGAGCACTGTCAGCTCCAGGGACTGTCTCCAAAGTGGGTGTGTTACCAAATAAATTTCAAGAACTAGGACTGCAGTAGGGCTCTTTTTTTGGGTTTTACAACTCCCAGCCCCACACTCAGATATAAAATGGCTAAGAAAGGATTTTGTGAGGAGCTTTCCTTGGAAGAGAGTTGCACTGTGATCCCTACTTCTGCTCCCAAAGACAGCTGGAGGGACACAGAAGGCTAGAGAAACACAGGGGGCTGGGGTCTGACTCCTCCCCAGGTGAGATATGGCACCCACTCTCCCTTCTGATAGTGGGCCATGGGTGAGGACCATGCAGCAGAGAGAGTCCTCCAGAGCTGTCTTTAGTCTTATCCAGGAGGACTCCAGAGAAGGGTGAGAAGCCAATCCTCCAACAAAGAAATGGAATCCTCCTCCTCTCTTAGGGCCCAGCATGTGTGTGTGTGTGTGTTTGTGTGTGTGTGTAAGAGGGACAGAAAGAAACAGGCTCCACTCTCCCTCCCCATTCTCAGTCTTGAGGGGCCAGGAGTGGTCTTTGGCCCCCCAGGACAGAAGTGGGTGGAGAGAGAAGGCAGGGCTATGTTTCCCTCTCACAGCAAGTAAGTGATCAGGCCCAATGTGGTAGTGGTGGAAGGGCTTTAGTGGGGAACTAGGCTTTCTATGGGAACTGTGGGGAGCTAGGGCTGTGGGGAACTAGGCTTTCTAAATTCTGAACTGAGGCCTTGTCTCTCAGGATAACCATAAGTCTGTCTACTATTGCCCAAGAGTGATCAGGAAAGGTCCTGCAACCTACCCTGTTTTCATCCGGGGACAGATAATGGTGACTCCATGAACATATCCTGAAAGGTCACTGGGAGACAATTTGATCATATTCCCCAAATGTATTAATTCAATGTATTGGTAATATTTTTTCTCTTCCCAAGTCCTGGTAATTTTAGGGTCACCAGCCACTACATTCATAGTATTCTTAATTTAAAATTTAATCTCATGCTTTTCAACACTCTGTGTCCTAACTATCAAAGAAGCAGAAATATAGAAACTTCCTTTACCAGGAGGTTGTGTCAGCTGGAATTTGCAGGTCAGAGTTCTGAAAAGAAAGGAACTATGTGGAAAGGGCACATTTGAAAAATGAAAATGGGTTCCCTTGAGTCTTTGGCTGAATACTAAGCTACACATAAGTACAGCGAGACTCTATGAGATTGGGCAAATGGTAACTGACAAATAAAGAACCATTACTGAAGGCTCTAAGATGAAAAATTTCCAGAGTTCATTCATGTCTGAAAGACATTCAAGTTCTTACTAGCAAGAGTGGAGAGACATGGATGAAGACCCACAGCATTCAGTAGAGACCCTAGAAGGGTCACTCCTTAGGAGTACAGCTAAACTATCCCTATAGCAAAGCCTACTGGAGATGCTTCATGAAACAAAAACCAAATTCACTGCTGTTGAGTCGATTCCGACTCATGGTGACCCTACAGGACAGAGCAGCAAAGCTAAAAACAAGTCTCAAATGGTCAAGTTACAATCCACAAGTAATTTAACAATGTGCATGAACAAAGCCCAATGCTCTAAAAGAAGACAATAAAATCCAGAAACTGTAACATGCCAAATGTCCACCATCCAGTCAAAAATTACTAGATATGTGAAAAAGTAGGAAAATGTGACCCATAATAAGAGAAAAACCAGTCAATAGAATCAAATCCAGAAATGACAGAAACGATGGATCAAGCAAAGACTGTAAACACTTGTTATAACTATGCTCAAAGCAACACATGAACATAATGAAAAGATATGTGAAAAAGTAGGAAAATGTGACCCATAAAAGAAAAATCAGTCAATAAAATCAAACCCAGAACTGACAGAAACAATGGATCAAGCAAAGACTGTAAACACTTGTTATAACTATGCTCAAAGCAACACATGAACATAATGAAAAGAAAAATGGAATTTACTAAAAAAACAAACAGAACTTACAGAGATGAAAAATATAATATCTGAGTGAAAAATTCTAGAAAAAAAAAAAAACAGTGACCTTGAAAACATAACAATGGAATGATCCAGACTGAAGCACAGAAAGAGAAAAGGCTGAAAATAAAATGAATAGAGCCTCACTGACATCAAAACAGTAAATAACTGAAGTCCCAGAAAGGGGAGGGGCAGAAAAATATTTGAGGAAACAGTAGCTGAAAAACTTCCAAGTTTGATGAAGACTACAAACACAGACATCCGAGAAGCTCAACAAATGCCAAAGTGGAGAAGCATACATTTATGCCCATATGCTTGCACGTACACACACATGTATACACTCAACCAAGGTACATCATAGTCAAATTGCTACAAACCAATGATGAAGATGACATCTTAAAAGCAGCCTGAGAAAAAAGACACAATATATATGGATGAACAAAGATGAATACTGACTTATCAGATAGAATGCCAGCCGGAAGACATTTTTAATTCACTGAAAGAAGGAAACTATTAACCCAGAATTCTATATCCAGAGACAAGATTCCTCAAAAATGAAGGCAAAGTAAAAACGCTTCCAGACAAACAAAGGCACAAAGAATGTGTCTCAAGAAGAACAAACTACAATAAATATTCAAGAAGTTTCTTCAAACTGAAGGAAAATGATACTAGATGGAAATTTGGATTTACACCAGAAATGAAGAATGCTGGAAATGGGAAAAAAAAAAAAAAAAGATACATATTAAATAATTTTTATTAATTTCAATTTATTTAAAAGATAGTTGCTGCTTAAAGAAAAATAATAGCATTGCATTGTTGGGTTTATAACATATGTAGAAATAAAATGTATGAGAATAATAGTACAAAGCATAGGAGGGGAAAATGGAAGAATATTGTTGTACGACTCTTATCTATAAAGCGGCATAATATTATTTGAAGGTAGGGAGTTTCACACACTGAAAAAAGTAAACAAATAAATATAGCTAATAAGCCACAAATGGATACATGAGATACGAAAAATATTAAATCCAAAGGAAGGCAAGAAAAGAGGAAAAAAGACAAACAACAGATGGAACAAGTTGAAAACAAATAGCAAGATAGTAGAGTTAAGCCCGACCATACTGACAACTATAAAAATGTGAAAAAGCAAAGAATGTTGAACTGGATGAAAAAACAAGACTCAACACTACTGTGTCTATGAGAAACACGATTTAAATAAATATGAAGACCAAAACCAAAACCAGTTGCAGTCCAGTAGATTCTGACTCACAGTGACTCCATGTGTGTCAGCGTAGGGGTTTCAATGGCTGATGTTTTGGAAGTAGAACAACGGGCCTTTCTTTTGAGGTGCCTCTGAGTGGACTTGAACCTCCAATCTTTTGGTTAGCAGCTGAGTGCATTAGCCATTTGTGCCACTCAGGGTGTACCACTCAGGGACTCCAAGTACAGAAACACAGGTAAGTTAAAAGTAAAAGGATTGAAAAAAGACACCATGCACACATTAATTATAACAAAGCTGTAGTGGCTATATTAATATCAGACGAAGAAGACGTGAAAACCAGAAATACAGCCAGAATTAATGAGGAATATTTTCATAATTAAAAGGTCACTTGATCAAGTAGATATAACCATCCAAAATATATATGCATATAATAACAGGTTCTAAAATACATAAAGCAAAAACTGACAACTGAAAAGAGAAACAAATCCCTAATTAGAGTTGAAGATTTCAATACTTCTCAGTAATTGATAGAAAAATTTTTAGAAAATTAGTAAGGGTATGCAGCTTCCCCACACACTAACTTAATCTAATTGACATCTATAGAACACTACACCCAATAATGAGGAGCCCGGTGGTGCAGTGGCTAAAGTGCTCAGCTACTAACAGAAAGGTTGGCAGTTCAAACTCACCAGCTGCTCCATGGAAGAAAGATATGCCAGTCTCCTTCTATAATGATTACAGCCTTGGAAACCCTATGGCAGCAGTTCTGCTGTGCCCTATAGGATTGGTATGAGTAGGAATTGACTCGATGGCAATGGGTTTTGGAACCAATAATGACAGAATACAAATTCTTTCCATGTATGCAAGGAAATTCACCAAAGTAAACCATATGCTGAGCTACAAAACAAATTTCAATAAATTTATATGGATTGAAATTACACAGGGTATATTCTCAGGCCCAATGGTATTTAGGATTCCATAAAAAAAAAGATACCCAGAAAATCCTCAAATATTTGAAAATTACATTTTAAATAACTCAAGGGTCAAAGAAGAAATCGCAAGGGAAATAAAATATTTTAAACTGAATGGCAGTGAAAGACATCATGCCAAAATTTGTGGGATGTAATTACCAATATAAATGAAAGAGGATGTTATAGATTGAATTGTGTTCCCCCAAAACATGTGTTGAAATCCTAATCCCTGTACCTGTTAATATGACCCTGTTTGGAAACAGGGGTTCTTCTTTTGTTATGTTAATGAGGTCATACATGTGGAAGGTAGATCCTAAACCTAATCACTTCTTAATTATAAAAACACCGGAATAAACACAGAGACACATGGAGGAGGCAGACACTATCTGACATGGAAGGATATCTTCCTAGGGCCATGCCCTGCGTTTGAACTTCCAGTCTCCAGAACTGTGAGAAAATAAATTTCTGTTCTTTAAAGCCACTAACTTGTGGTACTTCTGTTACAGCCAAAAAAAAAAAAAAAAAAAAAACTCACTTCTGTCAAGTCAATTGTGACTCTTGGCGACCCGCTAGGACAGAGTAGAACTGTCCCATAGGGTTCCCAAGGCTGTAAATCTTTATGGAAGCAAACTCACATCTTTCTTCCTCAGAGTGACTGGTGGGTTCAAACTGCCAATCTTTCAGTTAGCAGCCAAGCGCTTAACTACTGCAGCACCAGAGCTCCTCTGTTCCAGCAACACCAGGTAACCCAGACAGAGGAGAAATAACTATGGATCCTATAGACATTACAAGGAAAAAATCCTCAGAACCTTACAATATGCAAAGATTTGTTAGATGGGTCGCAAAAAGCTCTAACCTTAACAGAAAACAATTGATAAACTGAACCTCATCAAAATTAAAAAACTGAAGAGGCAAGCCACAGACTGGGAGAAAATATACAAAGGAATCGTATCCAGAATATGCAAAGGACTTTTATAAACTAATTAGAAATGGGAAAATAATTTGAACAGATACTTCACTAACAAAGATATACGAATGGCCAAAAGCACATGATATCGTAATCAACATCATAATTCAACAGAAACATGCAAATTAAAATATTAAATTACTTCTACATCCGTGCTAGAATGGCTAAAATTTAAAAAACTGACAACATCAAATGTTAGAGGGAATGTGGAGCAACTGGAACTCTCATACATTGGAAAAATACTTTGCATTTTCCTAAAAAGTTAAACATGACCTAGATTTTCCAGTTGTAGGCATTTGTTGGAGCAAAATGAAAATGTCTGTTCTCAAAAAGCCCTATACAAGAATATTTATAGCATCTTGCTCATAATAGCCCCAAACTAGAATCAGTCCAGACATCCACTTACAAAGGGTACCTAAAAGCCTGATATATTCATAAAACCAACTATTACTAGGCAATGAAAAGGAACAAACATATGCAAAAGCATGGATGAGTCTCAAAAATATTATGCTTTGTGAAAAAGCTAGATACAAAAAGCACACCCTGTGTAATTTCATTTATATGAAATTCTAGATTAGGCAAAGCTAATCTATGGTGACTGACCCAAGCCATGGTATTTTCCAATTGCATCATATGCATGTGAAAGCTGGACAATGAATAAGGAAGACAGAAGAAGAACTGATGCCTTTGAATAGTGGTATTGGTGAAGAATATGGAATATACCATGGACTGCCAAAAGAATGAACAAATCTGTCTTGGAGGAAGTGCAACCAGAATGCTCTTTAGAAGCAAGGGTGGCGAGATTACATCTTACATACTTCGGACATGCTGTCAGGAGAGATCAGTTCCTGGAGAGAACACCATGCTTAGTAAAGTACAGGGTCAACGAAAAAGAGGAAGACCCTCAACGAGATGGATTGACACAGTGGCTGCAACAATGGATTCAAGCATTACAACAATTGTGGGCATGGCACAGGACCGGGCAGCATTTTATTCTGTTGTACATAGGGTTGCTGTGAGTCAGAACCGACTCGACAGCACCCAACAACAACAACAAGCTATGGTGATAGAAACCAGATTAGAAGTTGCTTCTGGGCAGCTGATGGCAGGGGTTGGGGATAAGGGTAGGAAAAAACTTTCTGGGGTGATGGAAATGTTCTGTGTCTTGATATCTTTTCATCAAAATTGATTGAATGGTTTACTTAACACCTGACCCTCTATATGTAAGTTACATCTCAATAAAAATGATAAATAAGAAGAAAATTTTAAATTCTTCCCATAAAGAATACTCTATGCTCAGATGCTTTAAAGGTGATTCCTATCAACTATCTAAGGAATACAAATTTTCAATTTTACACAACCACAGAGAAAAGAAAGGGGGAAATGTCTCCAAATTATATAATGAGGCTAGCATAACCTTTATCCCCAAACCTAACAAGAAGAGCTCAAGAAGTAAAAAGTACAGGATAATCTCACTCATAAACATAGATACTGACTTCTGAAAGAAAGAAATAAATAACCACACCCACCGATACGCAGGAAGAATTGGGATAAATCAGATTGGGTTCACCCCGCAGATGCAACTGGGGTTTAACATTGGAGAGCAAAATACCTAGAAATAAATCTAACCAGAGAAGTGAAGGACTTATACCATGAAACTATAAAATACTGTTGAAAGAGATTAAATAAATGGAAAGATGTTCCATGTTCACGCATTGGAAGACTTAATAGTGTTAAGATGTCAATATTATCCAAAGCAATCTATATACTCAATGCAATCCCGATCAAAATTTCAACAGCCTTCTTTACAGAAATAGAAAACAATTCTCAACTTTACATGGAATGGCAAGAGGCCTTGAATAGCTAAAGCAATGTTGAAAGAGAACAAAGTACAGGACTCATACTTTCTGATTTTAAAACATACTACAGTTACAGGGAAAACCTGGTTGCGTAGTGGTTAAGAGCTTTGGCTGCTAATCAAATGGTTGCCAGTTCGAATCCACCAGGCGCTCCTTGGAAACCCTGTGGGGCAGTTCTACTCTGCTCTATAGGGTTGCTATAAGTCGGAATCAACTCAATGGCAATGGGTTTGGTTATTTCGGTTTTGTAGTTACAGTAATCAAAACAGCCTGATACTGGTATAACAATAGACACATCATAGACCAATGGAATAGAATTGAGAGTCCAGAAATAAACCCACACATCTATGGTCAACTGATTTTTGACAAGGGTGCTAAGTTCATTTGATGGAGAAAGAAGAGTCTCTTCAATAAACGGTGCTGGGAAAACTGGATTTCCACATACAAAACATTGAAACAGGATCGTTGCCTCACACCATGTTGTTGTTGTTCAGTGCCATTGAGTCAGTTCCAATTCATAGTGACCCTGTGTACCACAGAATGAAACACTGCCCCGTCCTGTGCCATGATCACAATCACTGCAATGCTTGAGCCCACTGTTGCAGCCACTGTGTCAATCCATTTCGTTGAGGACTGGATTATTTGCTGATGCTATACTTTACCAAGTGTGATGTCCTTCTCCAGGACTGATCCCTCTTGACAATATGTCCAAAGTATGTAAGACTCAGTCTCGCAATCCTTGCTTTTAACGAGCATTCTGGTTGTACTTCCTCCAAGACAGATTTGTTTGTTCTTTTGGCAGTCCATGGTATATTCAGTATTCTTCGCCAACACCACAATTCAAAGTCATCAATTCTTCTTCCCTCTTCCTTATTCATTGTCCAGCTTTCGCATGCATACGAGTCTACTGAAAACACCATGGTTGGGTCAGACGCACCTTAGTCTTTAAGGTGCCATTTTTGCTTTTCAACAGTTTAAAGAGGTCCTTTACAGCACGTTTGCCCAAAGCAATGCGTCTTTTGATTTCTTGACTGCTGCTTCCATGGCTGTTCCTTGTGGATTCAGGTAAAATGAAATCCTTGACAACTTCAATCTTTTCTCTGTTTATCATGATGTCGTTAATTGGTCCAGTTGTGAAGATTTTTGTTTTCTTTATGTTGAGGTGTAATCTGTGGTCTTTGATCTTCATTAGTAAGTGCTTCAAGCCCTCTTCACTTTCAGCAAGCAAGGTTGTGTTACCTGCATAACGCAGGTTGTTAATGAGTCCTCCTCCAATCCTGATGGACTTCATATAGTCCAGCTTCTGGTAATATCTGTTCAGCATACAGATTAAATAGGTATGGTGAAAAAATACAACCCTGACGCACGTCTTTCCTGACTTTAAACCAATCAGTATCCCCTTGTTCTGTCTGAACAACTGCCTCTTGATCTATGTAAAGGTTCCTCATGAGCACAATTAAGTGTGTTCTGGAATTCCCATTCTTCACAGTGTTATCCATAGTTTGTTATGATCCACACAGTCAAATGCCTTTGCATAGTCAATAAAACACAGGTAAACATCCTTCTGGTATTCTCTGCTTTCAGCTAGGATCCATCTGACATCAGCAACGATATCCCTGCACGCCCTCTTCTGAAACCGGCCTGAATTTCTGGCAGTTCCCTGTCCATATACTGCTGCAGCCGGTTTTGAATGATCTTCAGCAAAATTTTGCTTGTGTGTGATATTAATGACACTGTTCTATAATTTCCACATTCGGTTGGATCACCTTTTTTGGGAATAGGCATAAATATGGATCTCTTCCAGTAAGTTGGCCAGGAAGCTGTCTTCCATATTTCTTGGCACAGATGAGTAAGCACCTCCAGTGCTGCATCTGTATGTTGAAACATCTCAATTGATATTCCTTCAATTCCTGGAGCCTTGTTTTTCGCCAATGCCTTCAGAGCAGCTTGGACTTCTTCCTTCAGTGCCATCGGTTCCTGATCATATGCTACTTCTTGAAATGGTTGAACCTTGACTAATTCTTTTTGGTATAATGACTCTGTGTATTCCTTCCATCTTCTTTTGATGCTTCCTGCATCATTTAATGTTTTCCCCAAAGAATTCTTCACTATTGCAACTCGAGGCTTGAATTTTTTCTTCAGTTCTTCCAGCTTAAGAAGTGGTGAGCGTGTTCTTCCCTTTTGGTTTTCCATCTCCAGCTCTTTGTACATGTCATTATAATACTTTACTTTGTCTTCTCGAGCCGCCCTTTGAAATCTTCTGTTCATTTCTTCCTTTTGCTTTAAAAAAAAAAAAAAAATTTTTTTTTTAAGCTGCTCTAAAATCAAGAGCAAGTTTCAGAGTCTCTTCTGACATCCATTTAGGTCTTTTCTTTCTCTCCTGCCTTTTTAATGACCTCTTGCTTTCTTTATGTATGATGTCCTTGATATCATTCTACAACTCATCTGGTCTTAGGTCACTAGTGTTCAATGCATCAAATCTATTCTTGAGTTGGTCTCTAAATTCAGGTGTGATATACTCAAGGTTGTACTTTGGCTCTTGTGGACTTGTTCTAATTTTCTTCAGTTTCAAACTGAACTTGCATATGAGCAATTGATGGTCTGATCTGAAGTCAGCCCCTGGTCTTCTTTGACTGATGATATTGAGCTTTTCCATCGTCTTTTTCCACATATGTAGTTGATTTGATTCCTGTGTATTAAATCTGGCAAGGTTCATGTGTACAGTCACCGTTCATGTTGGTAAAAAAAAGTATTGGCAATGAAGAAGTCGTTGGTCTTGCAAAATTCTATCATAGGATCTCCGGCATCATTTCTATTATCAAAGCCATATTTTCCAACTATCAATCCTTTTTTGTTTCCAACTTTTGCACTCCAATCACCAGTAATTATCAGTGCCTCCTGATTGCACATTAGATCAATTTGAGACTGCAGAAGCTTGTAAAAATCTTCAGTTTCTTCATCTTTGGAATTAGTGGTTGGTGCATAAATTTGAATAACAGTCCTTGCAGGCATATACATATTATCCTATCACTGACAGCTTTGTGCTTCAGGATAGATCTTGAAAGGTTCTTTTTGATGATGAATGCAATGCCATTCCTCTTCAAGTTGTCATTCCCAGCATAGTAGACTATATGATTGTCCAATTCAAAATGTCCAATACCAGTCCATTTCAGCTCACTAATGCCTAGGATATCGATGTTTATGTGGTCCATTTCATTTCTGACAATTTTCAATTTTCTTAGTTTCATACTTTGTACATTCCACATTCTGATTATTAATGGATGTTTGCAGCTGTTTCTTCTCATTTTGAGTTGTGCCACATCAGCAGATGAAGGTCCCGAAAGCTTGACTCCAGCCACGTCATTAAGGTCGACTCTGCTTTGAGGAGGCAGCTCTTCCCCAGTCATCTTTTCAGTGCCTTCCAACCTGGGGGTCTCATCTTCTGGCACTATATTAGACAATGTTCTACTGCTATTCGTACGGTTTTCACTGGCTAATTCTTTTCAGAAGTAGACTGTCAGGTCCTTCTTCCATATACACCATATACAAAAACAAATTCAAAATGGATTAAGGACCTAAATGTGCAAACTAAAACCATAAAATTCTTAGAATAAAAAGCAGGGGCAGCCCGTCAGGCCTAGATTTTAACAATGGATTACCTAATATAGTAACAAAAGCATAAATGGCAAAAGACAAAATAAATAAATGGGACCTCATAAAAATGAAAAGCCTTTGTTCATCAAAAGACTTTACCAAAAAAGTGAAAAGACAAGCTTGGAGAATATCTTTGGAAACCATATATCCGACAAAAACCTAATAACCAAAACATACTTAAAATTTCAACAACTTAACAAAAAAACAAATAACTCAATCAGAAAATGGGCAAAGGACTTGAATAAACATTTCATCAAAGAGGACATTCAAATGGCCCCCAAACACATGACTCCAAGTGACCCTACAGAACAGAGTAGAACTGCTCCACAGTTTTTCCAAGGAGCGGGAGGTCAGTTTGAACTGCTGACCTTTTGTTTAGCAGGTGTAGCACGCAGTAGCTCTTAACCTCTGTGCCACCTGGGCCCCAAGATGATGGCAGGGGGTGCTTAAAAAAAGGGCAGAGTGTGGTTGTGAAAATCACGGACAGAGGGTGGACGTGTCCTGGAGGCAGAATCAGTAGCAGTCTGGGATGGCTCCTGCAGGGGGTGAAGCACGTCCTCCAGATTGGGTGGATGGTGACATGTGGGGCAGGCTAGGTGGGAGGGAGGGAGAAAAGGAAGATTCCTTCTTAAATTTGGACCATGCTAAGTTTGAGATCCTGCAAGGCTCCTGGGTGGGTGTTATCCCAGCAAATTTGCTCAAGCTTGACTCACTCCTCCCCCACATCCAGTTAAACAGCAAATCCTGTCGGCACTTAGGCCACTCCTCACCCTTCCAGGGTCTCCATGGTGCCTCTTACCTGGAGTCCCACAGGACCCCTCACTGCCCTCCACCCTTGCCCCCCCCCCCACTGTCCCTCTCCCCAAAGCAGCCAGAGGATCTGCCTGGGCCACTCTCCTGCTCGGAGCTTCCAATGACTTCCATTTCCCCAGTCCTCAGCGCCCCCTGCCCCCGCCCGCCACAGCCCACTTGCTCAGTTCCAGCTTCAAAGCTAGCTGTCCGAAGGACCTTTGCACTTGTCCCTTTGCCTGGAGTTCTTGTCCCCTGGACGGCCTGTTTCATACCCTAACATGTGTTAGTTTTGCTTGTTTGTTTTTCTCTGTCCTCTAGTTTGTTTTTTTTTTTTAGGATGTAAACTATATGAGGGCAGGTTTCTGTTTTGCTCCCTGCTGTACCCCTCACGCCAAGCACGGGGTCTGGCAGGGTCGGTGCTCAGGCAGAATCTGTCAAACAGATGAGTGAGTCAAGTTTCTTATCCCTTCTGCTCTCCTTATGCTGCCATTCCTAACGTGCCAGCTTTTGTCTTCCTGCCTCCTGGTCACCCAACGGCTGCTGCTTCAACATTAACTCTGCATGCTGGACAGAAGTGCGGGCCCACCTGGCCACACCCATCTCCTTGGGTCAGGAGCATTCCCAGAATCCCCAGCACACTTCCTCTAGGGTCTCACTGGCCAGTACGAGGTCACAAGGGAGCCTTGGAAGTAGGGGAGTCGCACTGGCACAGCTGGCTTAAACCGTCACAGCTCAGCGCCCAGGTGCCCAAAACCCGTGGACCTCTGACCCGGAGACCGGGTGGGGCCGGCAGGTCACCAACCACAGCCTTGTCTCAGTGGCAGCGAGGCGAGCTTGCAGGAGGCGCCCAGGGCCGAGGGGTACTGGAGGCTCGGGCAGAGCTGAGCAGAACTTCTTCTTGAAGTGGGACACTGACCCCCAAGGTCGCATCAGGTACAGCTCATCCTTTTTGCGATGTCACTAAAGAAACCTAGTCACTAGGCGAGAAAGCTCCACTCGAAGCAATTTGTGCATTTACCAAAAGAAGCATGACGGGAAAAGGCACGAGGCTGCAGGCCACTGTCTGCACCTTCCTTTCCGAGACAAGGGCGCTGGGCCGAGGGCTGCGGTTAGGGGGCTGGCCCGGGAGGAGGCCTCCGAGGAGCTCACAGCCCCGCCGCCCCAGCACTGCATACAGCTGCTCTCTTACTGTACCTGGCGGATGGAGAATAAAGCCGTGAGGACAGGGAGCCACTCTGGGGTCGCACTCCAGTCCCCACCCCCTCTCTGGGGACTCCACATTAGAACCCACTTATGGATGCATCTCTGTCTGTCGAAGGAGACCACACCCTTTTCCTGATGAGCAAATCTAGCTCCTGCTGATATTTGTACAAATCCTGAGAGTTTGAGGAGAAAATCATTTCCAAGAAAGTGGACTCCATCCCCTGCTATAAAACCAAGTTGTATTAATACCATTCAATGAGAAACCACTGGAGAGATGCTTCGATTACAAAAGAAATATATCTATTTAACAAGAAAACAAGAATATGTGGAAGAAAAGAGAATCATGTAAACAGAGCCATGTAATGCGTTTTCAACCTTCAGAAAAAAGTAATAGGCACTTATGTACAGAAAATCTTTGATGGACAAATGAAACCGAGCGCTCTTTCGTTTGTAATCACTGCAGTTCACAGTCACAATCAGACCACGTGGGAACTACAGCCAGAAGGAACTCAGCTGCCTCTAGCCCCCATTTCAGTCTTGAACCCAAAAAACATCAAACCCACTGCCACCGAGTAGATCCCGACTCATAGCGACCCTATAGGACAGAGTAGAACTGCCCCCCATAGAGTTTCCAAGGAGCACCCGGTGGATTCGAACAGCTGAACTTTTGGTTAGCAGCCATATCTCAACCACTATGCCACCAGGGTTTCCATTTCAATCTCAAGACACAGCAAATTCTCATAAAGATGTTTGGCAGTAAAAAAAAAAAAAAACACCAGAACTCGAATGGACTCGAATCCCAACTATAAAATATTACTTTGCACAGATCTGTGACTTTCAACCAAGGCTGATTTTCAAGCACACGCATATATAACACCAGTGTAATGGCCTGCATGTTTTCAAAGTTTCCATGATTACAAATTTTACCTTGACAGTTGCTCTGACTGAATGGGATCTATTAGCTGGTCTGAGATTTCAAAGCTGTGGTAGCACTGAACAAAAGGAAGGAGAAGACACGGCCCTACCCCAGGTGCTCACACACCTTCTGTGAGGAGGAGTCAGAACAGAGAAGGTGAGGCCCAGGGGCAGGTTGGCACTGAGGAGTGTGGGGCTGGCAGGAGCTCAGCAAGCTCACAAGGTAGAAAAGGGCACTAGGCAGAGGGGCTGCATGCCTGCAAGGCTGGACAGAGAGCACCCCGGCACATGGGGGGACAGAGGTGAGGGGTGCAGGGAGGAGGGACAGCAGTGGCAGAGGGCCTGGGGCTGGGTCCTGGGCAGTCGTGTGCACCTCTCCCAGAGTCAGAGGCATTTCTAAGCCTTGGTGGCTCCGAGGCACCGTGGGGTGGGGAGGACAGACCTGAGAAAAGGAGCTACGTGAGGATGAGAACATGGGGGGCCTGAAAAGTAGTGTGTCTATGCAGACAGCAGACCCTCAACTGACCTGAGAGGGAAGGAAAAATCCCAGGACCCAGAGACCAACTGAGGAGGGGAAAGAAGTGGAGTGAGCAATAGGAAGTAAGTGTCCTGTCTGGTCCCTGGGTGACCCTGGGGACAGGTGAAGGGTGTGCAGAGGCCAGGCCGAATCACTGGAGGGGCTGTATCAAGGGGCAGGACAAAGAAGCTTGGTCAAGATAGAGAAGCAGGAGGGATGGGGAGCGGCCACCACTGCTGGAGGCACAGGGATGCCACACGATGTGGGCTTTGTGCATTAGGGGGGTCTGCAAGAAGGGAGCCTCCGGGACTTCTTCAGTGAAGAAGGGCTAGGTGCCACTTCCCAGAAGATGGCTTAGCAGAGCAGCTCAGCCAGGAAAAGAAGAGGATGAGTGAGCTTGCCTTCTGGGTGCCCCCAGAGAAAGGCCCACCAGGAGGGACAGGGTGGGGTTAAATGGAGTTAAAGGGACCAGTTTTCAAGGTCCTGACGATGTCAGTGACCTTCAGCCTGGGCAGGGCACCAAGGAGGGTGGTAGAGCCTGTGCCCTGGGAGGGTGAAAACCTGTGGTGCATTCCAGCCCACTCAGGTCACCCTGAACCCGCAGGTGCCTCCTCATCCCACAACGAGGCCCTCCCACTCTGTATGCACCCAAATGAGATGGAAGGCCTGTGCCTGAGAGCATTTAAAATGACCTGAAGTGCCTGGACTTCAGTAGTAGCTTCCCGACAGAGGCCGACACGGCACGGATTCTTCCTCAGGTGCCCCAGGGGAAGCCTGTGTAAATGCAGGGGTCTCTGCACCAAGGCCGAGGGTCATCAGCCGAATCTCAGGGAAATCAACGGCAGACAGAGGAGGAGGCTGTGATGCTGTCAGCGACATCGTGTGCTGATAAACCTTCGCAGTGGAAGCCCCTAGAGCATCTTGACCAGACGGTATGGTGACCGGGTGCTACTGCTTGGCTTCCTGCTTGACAAACCTCTCAGGGTTCTGCTTCAAAGCAGCTTATGCGGATTTAAGAGATGAACTCACCTACAGTTCTGTGAGGTTAGTTTCATCTTCCATTGTCTCCATTCTTTCAAACGTAAAATAAATTGTCTACGTTTCTACATAAGACAGTGGTTGGACACACAGACTAAAGCTGTTGGCAAAGGACCATGAGGCTGGCACAAGTCTTTTAAATAGTGGAGTTACACACTGGAGGGCATGGCTCTGGCAGATGCCAGGTGGACTCTCCCATCGGGTGCAACCCAGCCTCCAGGAAGGCCCAATGGCTCAGCCTCATGCCTCGTGCCCCCACCCCACCAGTTCTGCTCACCACCCTGGCCTTGATCCCATGAGATGTGCCCGGCCTTGGCCACCTAATCCCTGGACTCTTCAACACAGCCATTGCCACTGCCGTCACCACCTTCTCTGAGGGGCTGGGGAAGGAGGGTCCAGTGCGAAAGCAAAAGACCTGGTTTCAAGTCACAGCCACTTCACCACCACCTTTCCCACCCTACTCCCCCAGCCTTGGTGCCTCATCTATAAAATGGGAATAATAATAGAAGTTCCTACCTCCATGAGGACTGAGTACAACAATAAACGTGAAATAATTCTGAAAACTAGAGTTTAAAGTACTTTACAAATGAGAAGGATGGCTATGACACTAGATGAGTCAACTGACTGACAAGCACTTAACTCAGTCCCCCCATCACCCAGCACTGGCCATTCCATCTGCCAACCTTCACTCACACCTACTGCGTCCAGCACTTCTGGCCTGTGGCGACTGTCCAGGACTCAAAGGCTTTGCTGTTACAGGTAAGCTGTGGGCTTAAGCTGTGGGCCAACCAAGGATCATTGAGGAATACCCCCCAACCTTTTAATGTCAGCTCTTTTTGTTATGTTCACTAGAAAATACGAGCACAAACAGACAGGGTTGTTTCTGTGAAAACTATGCTGGGTGCTTTGGAAAGAGAAAGTCGAAAAATGGCTTCCTTCTAGAAAGTAAAAGCTAGAGGGTGAAGCAAGCCTCTTTAACTTGTAGACAGTCCATGTGGGTGTGATTTATGCAATAAACTTGAAGAAGGTCACCAAGAGAGCCTTGACCCTGCATCCAAAGACTGGCAAATGGATACACACTGATGTTCTCAGTTAAAATATTTAGAGGATAAGTAGCACTTAATGGCTCCGCATTTTAAACACCTTTTCTAATTAACCCACAATCGCTGGTCCCACTGCTCTGGAAGAGCCGCTTGGTTCTGAAACATCTGCCCCCTACTGAAAACGCTTCACTGTGTTTCTTATCATGCTAAAATGAACGTAATGCACAAGTTACCACTGTGGCCGTTTTAAAGTGTACAATTCGGTGACATTGAGCACACTCACCACTATCTAGCGCCAGAGCTTTTTCTTTGCCTTATAAAGAAACCCAGCATCCATTAAGGGTCATTTCCCAGGCCCCTCTTCCCCAGCCCCTGGCAACCACTAAAGTCTTTCCATCTCTATGAATTTGCCGATTCTGGATATTTCATATAAACGGAATCAGTACAATTTGTGGCCTTTTGTGTCTGGCTTCTTTCATGGCATCTTATGTATTTTTTTTAAAAAAATTAAACAGAATTAGAATTGGTGTTCTGAGATCTTTTGTACATTTCTCAGGCATGGACTCAAAGTCAAGCATTGCCAACCGTGCAGGCATCGGGGTTGTGCTGCCAGGTTACTCCGAGCCAAACCACTGGGTCCCCCGGGAAGGCTTCCGGGGCCGGAAGCGCTCCGAAAACAGCCTCCAGCCGTGAGGCCGCCGCGTTCAGCTTCATGCAACCGCTCCGGATCCCGCACCGGCCGCTCCGGGCAGCGGCCGCAGATCATGGCACTGGGGAAAAGCTTTGGCGCTCCCGGGTTCTGATCAGAACTGTCCTCTCCACAGGACTTCCAATTTACTTGTTCGCAGGACAGTGTGCCCAACCGGAGGCGCTGCAGGAAACTCGACGGGCCACCCCTGTCTCCAAGACCAGTGGAACCCGCCGGGGAAGGGAACCCGCCCGGGTGTCAGAGTCCCGGGGCGGGCGCACACCAGCCAGGGGCTCCCTACCCGCGCGGGGCTTCGACATTCCGGTCCGTAAATAGGGTGGGGGCCGTCCACAGGGAAGGCCGCTCTCTTCCCACCCCACCCCCCACCCCCCGTCTGTGACTCCAGCCCTCCAGATTCCGCCCTTGTGCGCCCTGGGTAAACCCAGTCCCGGGCCGGGACGCGGCGCGGGGACCCCAGAGGGCGCAGATGACTGACTCTGCAGACCCCGGCGCGCTCTCTTCGGAAAACGACGCCTAAACGAGGCTGGGAACTTCCTGACAAAAGTTAAAGCACTACAGTAGCTGTTTAAGGGAGACAAGAGCAAAAGATCTTAAAAAGGAAATTCCTTCTCCCAGGCGATAAACTCAAGCACAGCGCTGCCGACCCGGAGGAACCTCAGGATTGTCCGCCCCCCAACTCGGGAGGCGGTGGACGCGGTCAAAGGCTGCGCCTCGGGGGCCACCCCTGACGCAGACGTCCCCCCACCACCTCCCTGGGAGCCGCGCGCCCGGAGGAGGACGTCCTGGCCTGTCCCCGCCGCCCCGAGGGGGACTCCCGACAGGTCTCGGGCCTGCTCCAGCCGCGCCCCACGCCTCTCGCACCCCAGAGGCGGCCCCCGCTGTCCCGCGGCCTCCATACCTCTTCTGCACCGGCTTTTTTCTCTTCTTCACGGCGTACAAGCCCCGGGTGGACCGCATGGTGCCGGCAGGCTGGTCGCCTGGCCCTTGGCTGCGCCAAGGGGCGGGGGGCCGGCCGCTGTCGACGCCAGAAAGGTGGGGCCGCCCAGCTCCGGGAAGGTGTGGCCGGAAGGCTGCAGGCTCCGTGTCAGGTCCACTGGCCGGGGGTCCCCAGCCCGGAGGTCCCGGCGCCCCCTCCCCGCCGGCGGCGACCGAGCAGGACCAGCGGCCCGCGAGGCGCCGCCCCCTGCGCTTCCCGGACGCGCGGGCCCCTCAACACCTTGTGAAGGCGGCGCGGGGTCTGCACTTGACCCTTCAGTGGGGCCGAGGCGCGGCGGGCTCGGCGGCCGGGGGACGGGAAGTGGGGTCCTCGAGGGCAGGCAGCAAGGCGGATTTGCCAGGATCGCCGGGGTCGGCCTGGAGCCTCAGTGTTAGGGTCGCGACTCAAGGCCTGGTTGGTCTTCTCCTGGGGGGCTCAAGATGTGTCGGTTTTATCCTGGTGGGGGGCGGGGAGGGAGTCTCGGTCCAGAAACTATGGAGTTCCTCATCTGTGGACGTGTGCGACTTCCAAGTAGCGTCTCTGACCCATTCCGCTAATTTGGAAAGCCGGCGCGTCCTTGGCGTACAGCCGACACCCTGGAAGGAGTCGTGGAGAAATGCTTGTCCCCGCGCGAGGCCCCTTCCTTCCTTATGTCTTTCCCTCAGTGAAAGGCCCAGACTCCAAAGACTGCCTTTCCCTGGAGCTTCCACGGGGGAATTCCGCTTCTCTGCTGGAAGGACGGTCCCCAGGCGTCGGGAGAGACGAGTCCGCGAGGCGCGAAGGAGAACCAAGACATTGTTTGAACGTGCGGAGGGGGTGTGGGCGCGGACACAGGGACCGTGAGGTGCCGAAGCCGAAAGGACCACTTCTCCCCGCCCCCACCCCTCCCCCAGCACCGCGTTAAGGCGGGGACCGCCTCCAGCAGGGACGTCTGCGCTGGACTGGCCTTTCTGCAGGGTTGATTCCAGCTCGTCCGCAAATACCTGCTGAGCCTGGACAGAGGAAGCAGACATCCCTGGGACTGTCTGGAAGCAAAGGCCCGCTGTGGGTGCGAGGCGTGAATCTGTCTATAAATCTCTATCTACACCTCGTTCTAATGTGTGCTTGCGTGTGTGTGCAATGCTTCGGAACAAGGCAGTCTATAAATAATAGAAATACCTCTGGGTCTTTCCACACCCAGGGGTGACAGGTGAGATGCGGCCCTGCAGGGTGGGGCTTTCTTGTTTTCCAAGTATCTTGGCTTGTTTAGGTCACCCCAGCGCCCAGACTTTGGATCTGAAACTGCTCACCTTGGCATGGAAATGTGAAACAACCAAGAGATTTTATTTTCATTTTGATAAACGTAGTACCAAACCCATTGCCTTTGAGTGGATTCCTAAACCCTGTGGGGGAGCTCTGTTCTCTCCCATAGGGTCGCTATGAGTTGGAATCTACTCGACCACAGTGGGTTTGGTTTTCGGGGTTTTCATCTTTAGGGAAGCAGACTGCCACATCGTTCTCCCGTGGAGTGGCTGGTGGGTTCGAGCGCTTCACCACTTCTCCGCTAAATGTAGTAGTGCTCAGAAAATGGAAAATAATCAAGGACATTTGTTAAAACCCCAATACTGAAATGTATTAATGAATCTAGACTCTTCAGAGAGCAATAAGCACCTCGGTATCTTCCTGTGATCGTCAGGTTCATATTGTACGTTAAAGTTTTATGAAGAGGAGTGGAAGACAAAACCATTGTACTTAAAGATGCAACTTGGCAGTTCTGAGTTTTGTAGGTGCCTCCCAGGGTGCTTCCCAGCTGTTACACTGTTGCAGACCTCTAAATAGAGGGGACCCAAGTTTTCCAAACACCTTATCAGTAAACTCTTAACTGCGGTGGGGGAAGTTTGAGGGCACTGAGGATGTGGAGGTTGGCAAGAAAAAAGCTCCCCATCCCCCCAGCTGGCAGCACTGCCAGTACAGCCGCTCCAAGGCAGAGCAGAGATGCCCCAAACAAGGTGGGGAAAGCTGTGAGCTGCTGGAGACCCTCACTCGGTCCCCCCAGGTTTGCCTCTCTCTCAATCCTCCTTCTTCCCTCTTTTCATTAATGATCAAAAGGGATAATGTCAACACAGCGTGCAAAGGCATTTCAGAGTCTCATCAAAAGACAATGGCACTCTGGTGGTACAGTGGTTAACAGCTCTGCTGGTAACCGAAAGGTCTGCAGTTCGAATCCACCAGCCACTCCTTGGAAACTCTGTGGGGCAGTTCTGCAGTGTCCTATAGGTCACTAAGAGTCAGAATCGACCCAACAGCAGCGGGTTTTCAAAAGACAGTAAACACAGGTCTAGGGCAAACTTGGCTTCCAGGTCCTGATTTGCCAGTGGGACTGTGAGAAAGTGAACCCCTCTCTAGGCCTCAGTTTCCCTCTCTAAATTGAGAAGTGCCAACAAGGTGATCTCCCAGTCCTTTAAAACCTTTCCTCAAAAAGCTTTTTTAAAAAAATTCTGCTTTGTGATGTTTCCATTCTAGGGCACCTGAGTTCAAGCGAAGTTTCACAATATCCCTCCTCTTGTGTTGTCACAGCCCATGTGGTTTCTGAGCTTATTGTTGAAAACAGATAACAGAGATATAGTAAATACCCAACCAAGGCCCTTTCTCTGGACTTTGATACAAGGGAAGATCTCAGTAATAGTTATTAGATAAGGGTGTAGGTCTCTCAAATGAACCAGGATGTGTGCTTTGTTTTGTTGTGTGTCCTTGAGCTTGTCCCTTTGATTGATCTGAAAATATACAGTGTTCGCCGCTCATCAAGGGCGTCAGTGACTTGGAATCTAGCATACTTGGAGGAAAGGGGTTATTGTTTTAGGCTGTGTTGGCTTTTTCCTAAAGTTATCAGTGAGGTGATACAAGAGAGAGGCAAACTTGGTTTCACTCCAGCTGATCTGAAAGCAGAGAGCCATCAGCTGAAAAGGTGGATTGAGACTTACAAGATGTCCTCACTGCCTGTGGCCAGGGGCCCAGAAGCACCTACAGTCAGGCTATCATACACCTTGTTGAACTACAAAGGTGGGATTCTTTGCCCCATGGCAAAGTAAGGATAGGGCTATCAAACAGTGATATTCTGGAAAGTGGGATGGTGTGTTAGCCTGGAGAATCCAGAGAATCCTGTACCCCTTCTCAACCCCTCTTTCTTCTTCCCCCTCTCCCCAAACCATAAAATCAAACCCATTGCCATGGAGTCAATTCCAACTCATAGCAACCACGTAGGAGTGTAGAACTGCCCCATAATATTTCCAAGGAGTGGCTGGTGGATTTGAACTGCTGACCTTTTGATAGCAGCCAAGCTCTTTACCATTGCGCCATGAGGGCTCCCCAACCCACCATAAATTTCAACAGGGCTGGGGAGGGTGGCACTGCCCTGCTGCCCTGGCTCTTTGTCTTTGTTCCCACTACTTAGAGGCAGAGAGAAGGTCAGGGCAGATGCCGTCGAGTAAAGGTCTAGAGACAAGAGCAGTAGTAAAAGATCTTGGCATTTGTTGCCAACCAGAATAAATCAACAGACGTGGATTTATTCGGCGTTGAAGAGAGTGGTATCAGTAGAGTGTGCCCCAGCCTGGCAAGCAGGAGCCTATGACTGTGAGGTCCCCAAGGCCACCCCCAGGAGTGTTGTCCCCACCACAGAACATGGGTTGCTGGGGGTAACTCTTCCCAACACCCCTTTCAGGCAGGTTGATACCATTAACAGCCCCATCAAGGGCCTCTCCCCTCCACGCCCTTTGCCCTGTACCTTTGCAGGGTCCTCCCACCCTTGACTGGGGCTGGGACACGTTGCTTGCTTGGACCAGCGGAACGAGCAAATGACTCTGAAGCAGAGGCTTGGGAGGCCCAGGCGTTATTCTGCTTGTGCTCATTCTCATGTAACTGGGCTTTCTCTCTCTTTGGCCCCTGCCTATTCACAGGAGCAAGTGTGGAATGTGAAAAACCAGGTGTGGAGAGCTACACCCCCAGCCAAAGCCACTCAACATGACCACAGATGCATGAGCGTGGTGGCCAAATTACCAAGCCCAGCTCAGATTCTGCAGAATGGGCCAGTTAACCTGAAGACTCAAAAAAACTCACGGGAGGTAATAAACAATCGTTCCATTATATAGTAGGCAGAATTTCTCATGGCCTCTAAGATCCCTGCCCCCGGCACATACACCCTGCAGGGCTGTGAATATGGTGAAGTTTACAACCATGACTCAGTTATGTCATATGGTGCAGTTGACTTTAAGAAAGAGTAAAACCCCAAACCCATTGCCATAGACTTGATTCTAACTCATGGCAATCCCAGAGGACAGGGTAGAACTGCCCCATAGGATTTCCAAAGTCGTAATGTTTAAGGAAGCAGACTGCACATCTTTCTCCCTCTGAGCAGCTGGTGGATTTGAACCGCTGACCATTCAGTTAGCAGTCATGCACTTAACCAGTATACCACCAGGGTTCCTTTAAGAAAGAGTAGGTGTGACCTAATAACATAAGACCCTTAAATTTGGATCTATAGATCAAAGACAGGAAGTCAGAGATTCAGAGCATGAGGAGCTGACACACTCTTGCTGGCCTGAACGTGGAGCGGACTTGTGGCAAGGAATAGGGGCAGCCTCTAGGAGCAGAGAGCAGTCCCCAGATAAGAGTCAGCTAGGAAGTGAATTCTGCCAACAAGAATGAGCTTTAAGAGAGGCAGAGCCAAGATGGCACAATAGACAGATGCTTCCGGCGAGCCCTCTTTACAACAAAGACCTGAAAAAACAAGTAAAACGAGTATATTTGTGACTAGCTGGGAGCCCTGAGCATCAAAGGCAACCTTAGACAACGAACTGAGGGGCAGGGGAAGGAAGAGGCCGTTCAGAAGTGGAGAGGAGTTACTGGACCTGAATCACAGGGAGTCCTCAGGCACTATTCCCAGAGCTGCGGCAGCGGGCTGCTCCTAGTGTTCAGCTGCAGTTTCCTCAGGGAGAAGCAGCCAGCCACACAGCCCACCCACACCTCCACAACCTGAGGAGAAGGGCGCTCTCGGCAAAAGCTAAGTACTTGCAGATGTTTTACTGCGCCCCCCACACCCCCAAGCTGGCTTCAGCGGCTGAAACCCTGGGCCTGAGATAGACCCTGGTGAGCACCTGGAGCCGTCCTCCCGGCCTTGGGGAAGGAAAAAATTTGCAACTGCGGGGGCGGGGGGGGGCGGCAGAGATAACTTGCTAGCTCCATTAACCAGGGGAGCTCAGGACAGAAGTGGCTTCTGTCCAGACATAAACCGTCCGTGGACCTTGAGCACCTTTCCCTTCTGCATGGACCTGTGTGGGCCTATTTCAGGAGAATAGGCCCTTGTTGGCAGACTCCAACCATTTCAGCTGTGCGGTGGAGAGGCGGATGTTTGACATTTCACATTGCTTTGCCTATTAAACAAGGTCCTCACCTACCCATATCAGGGACCTAAGGACTGGTAGCTCCACTTAGGTCACCCAGCCACGCACAAAAGGGGTCCAAAGATGACTGGTAGCTCCCAGTCCTTACAACCAAAAACTTGGGGTGCCCATGGTCCCTCTGCAGAACACACCCACCAGCACACTCTAGGGAACAGGGACACGTTTTCCTCAGAGACACTTGGGGGTCGGTTCTTAGACCACTTCCTTGTTCAGAGCGTGACCCCCTGCTGCAATCAGATACCGGAATATACGCCAATCACCCCTGCCTCTCTAAGACTGTAGGACAGAGCCTGTACCACACACTTGATGATCAGCTACCTGGAAACCTGAGCTGAATTCATACAAGAAAACTGAATGGACTCCTAGACTGATATACCTGATAACAACTCTAGCCAGCTGGGGACAGGACACAGAGCTCCAAAGGCTAAAATAATCAAGCTAGCTCACTCAAGCAACCCACAGAGGTATACCAAAACAAAGCAAGCAGCTACGACACAGTAAGCAAGCATAAACTAATACAATAACTTATAGATGGCTCGGAGGCAACAGTCAATACCAAGTCACATAAAGAAACAGACCATGATCACCTCAACAGGCTCCCAAAACACAGAATCCAGGGATCTTCTAGATGAAAGCGCATTCCTGGAATTACCAGATGCAGAATACAGAAGTTTAATATACAGAACCCTTCAAGACATCAGGAAGGAAATGAGGCAATACGCAGAACAAGCCAAGGAACACACAGATAAAGCACCTAAAGAAATTAGAAAGATTATTCAGGAACATAATGAAAAGTTGAATAAGCTGGGAAAATCCACAGGCAGATAGCAATCAGAAATTCAGAAGATTAACAAAAAAATTACAGAATTAGACAACTCAATAGAAAGCCAGAGGAGCAGAATTGAGCAAGTAGAAGCTAGAATTTCTGAACTCGAAGATAAATCACTTGGCACTAATATATTTGAAGAAAAACCAGATAAAAGAATTTAAACAAAATGAAGAAACCATAAGAATCATGTGGGACCCTGTCAAGAGAAATAACCTACAAGTGATTGGAGTACCAGAACAGGGAGGGATAACAGAAAATACAGAGAAAATTGTTGAAGATTTGTTGGCAGAAAACTTCCCTGATATTGTGAAAGATGAGAAGATATCTATCCAAGATGCTCATCGAACTCCACATAAGGTAGATCTAAAAAGAAAGTCACCAAGACATATTATAATCAAACTTGCCGAAACCAAAGATAAAGAGAGAGTTATAAGAGCAGTGAGGGATAAACGAAAAGTCACCTACAAAGGAGAGCCAATAAGAATAAGCTCGGACTACTCGGCAGAAACCATGCAGGCAAGAAGGTAATGGGATGACATATTTGAAAAATTGAAGGAAAAAAATTGCCTGCCAAGAATCATATATCCAGCAAAACTGTCTCTTAAATATGAAGGTGAAATTAAGACATTTCCAGATAAACACAAGTTGAGGGAATTAATAAAAACCAAACCAAAACTACAAGAAATACTAAAGGGAGATTTTTGGTTAGAAAATCAATAATACCAAGTATCAACCCAAGACTAGAACACTGGGCAGAGCAACCAGAAGTCAACCCAGACAGGGAAATCCAAAAAAAGCAAAGCAAGATTATATTAAAAAAAAAAAAAAGCCCAAAACAGTGTAACAGTGATGTTATTATATAAAAGAAGACAACATTAAAATAATAAAGAGGGACTAAGAAATGTAATCATACACCTTCCATATGGAGAGGAAGATACGACGATACAAAGAAATAAAAGTTAGTTATAAATTTAGAAAAATAGGGGTAAATAATAAGGTAACCACAAAGGAGACAAACTATCCTACTCATCAAAATAAAATACAAGGGAAAAATACACTCAGCAGAAACAGAACCAACAACAACAAATATGCAGAAAGGACAATATATAAAGAAAATCTACTCAGCACATAAAATTAAGTGGGAAAAAGGAACTGTCAACAACACACAAAAAAGACATCAAAATGATAGCACTAATTACCCTGAATGTAAATGGACTAAATGCACCAATAAAGAGACAGAGAGTGGCAGAATGGATTAAAAAACAAGATCCGTCTATATGCTGCCTACAAGAGACACGCCTTCGACTTAGAGACACAAACTCAAAGGATGGAAAAAAATATATCAAGCAAACAACCATCAAAAAAGAGCAGGAGTGGCAATATTAATTTCTAACAAAATAGACTTTAAAGTTAAATCCATCAGAAAGAATAAGGAAGGACACTATACAATAATTAAAGAGACAATACACCAAGAAGATATAACCATATTAAATATTTATGCACCGAATGACAGGGCTGCAAGATACATACAACAAACTCTATCAACATTGAAAAGTGAGATGGACAGCTCCACAATAATAGTAGGAGACTTCAACACACCACTTTCGGAGAAGGACAGGACATCCACAAAGAAGCTCAATAAAGACACGGAAGATCTAAATGCCACAATCAACCAACTTGACCTCGCAGACATATACAGAACACTCCACCCAACACCAACCAACTATACTTTCTTTTCTAGTGCACATGGAACATTCTCTAGAATAGACCACATATTAGGTCATAAAGCAAGCCTTAGCAGAATCCAAAACAGTGAAATATTACAAAGCATCTTCTCTGACCATAAGGCCATAAAAGTGGAAATCAATAACAGGAAAAGCAGGGAAAAGAAATCAAACACTTGGAAACTGAACAATACCCTGCTCAAAAAAGACTGGATTATAGAAGACATCAAGGATGAAATAAAGAAATTCAGAGAATCCAATGAGAATGAAAAGACTTCCTATCAGAACCTTTGGGACACAGCAAAAGCAGTGCTCAGAGGCCACTTTATATCAATAAAGGCACACATCAAAAAAGAAGAAAGGACCAAAATCAAAGAATTATCCCTGCTACTTGAACAAATAGAAAGAGAGCAACAAAAGAAACCCACAGGCCCCAGAAGGAAACACATAATAAAAATTAGAGCAGAACTAAATGAAATAGAAAACAGAAAAACAATTGAAAGAATTAACAAGACCAAAAGCTGCTTTTTTTTTTACAGAGATTTACTTTTACTGAAAACACAAATATTAAAGAAAACAATTAAATAAATGAAAAATCATTCCTTCTCCCCCTATGTTACCACAGTGAATTTCAGTTTCACATATAACCACATGTGTAAAGATTTCACAAAGTCACAATAGTGTGAACACTATATTGTATTGTGCTTATTTCACTTACCATCATCATAGACACAGCTATGTTTCTACATAGTCTTCCAGATGATTACTTTAATGGCTGTCTAATACCTACCTCACTGTTCTTATTAGCCTACTTTCTTCCTTGACATATAGGTTATTTCCAATTTTTGCTATCACAAGGAATACAGACATAAACATCTTCATGCATTTACCTTTTCTTCCTTTGAGTTAGTCCTTATAGGTTAAAAATCTAGGAGTAGAATTAATGGGGCAGAGGACATGGTCATTTTTATGGCTCTTGCTATCTAGTACCAAACTGCATTCCCAAAGGATTGTACCTATTTAAAATAATATCTGAAATGAGTGCATTCAACAGTTCTTCTCAAAAAAAAAAAAAAAAAGCCAGAAGTATTACGTAGTTTTAAACCTCAGTCTTTAAAGTTAAATATAATTATCGTCTCTTTTTAAAAAATGAAGGGTTTAGAATAGATGGTCTCACAGATTACTGAAAGTTTAGATGAGTTAAGCACTGTTGGGGCACACATGAAATGTGATATGGCAGGCATGCCGGGGTAAAGGGACAAAGGGGTTTCTAGCCCAGAGGTTCCAGCCACCCAGGTCCCCTCCGGGCATTCCAAGGGCTGAAGGAATCCGTATCTGGGAGCATCTGTGATCCACAGTGCCAGTTCACAAGGATTAGGAAGCTCTAAAACAGAGGTTAAGTGACTTGACCCCAGTCACAAACATAGTGGCAGAGCTGGGAACGGAACTCAAATTTCTTGGCTCTCGTCAATGTATTTTCTACTATATCACAATTGTTCTGCATACTTTCTAGCTCTAAACTCAATTTTATATGCAAACATTTATCTACAATTAAGAATAAAGAAATTTATAACGTGCTTAAGTTTTTTTTTTAAACTAAAGATACCTAAGCCAACAATTTAAATCACAGCTGAAAAATTAAACACAGCCATTAACACCGCAAGTGTCGACTCTTTTCTCTGCAGGTTTTCAGATTTGCCATTCTTTTAAATTCAGTTTGTAAACTCTTACACAGTAGCACAGGTTTGCACAGCATTTTGTAACTCTCTGGTGGTCAGTAAATAAAGAAAAGTAACAATAAATTACATACACTACGAAGAAAAATAAACTAGTCAGTCCACATGCTAAATAATTCTAATGGCGTGTGTGTGTTTTTAAAAAATGTGCGTGTGTTTTTTTAAGTGTTGATTTTGCAGAGGTAGAAAAGATTTCCTCTTTAAATTTCAAATTCCTGCTAGCTAAACAGAACCTTGATATACACTATTACTTCACAGGGCCATAAAGAGACATTTCGGTCCATAGACTGATTATGACTTATACCTAGTGTTGATGCTACCAGGAGGAAAAGATTCACCGCAAAGGTATTTCACCTTTTATCAAGTGTCCAATATCCCATATTGGCTTAAAAAGAAGGGATTCTAGGGTTAATAAACCCACTATTTCGCCTGCATATGCGTAAGATTTTCTTAACCATTCGTTACTGGGTTTGGGGTTATAGTAAGAGTTATATAAAATTTACCAATTCCTTACTATATGCCAGGCCACAATAACAAGTTAGGGACTTCAAAGCCCTTTTTTACTATAGCACAAAACAGCAATTACCCGGTCACTTCTGTGGATTTGATCAGACATTGTACACACAAGCACAGCCATGGGACCGCATAGCACTTGGAAAATTACCCACTATTTCCCACTTATTAAGATCCGGATCGTATTTCTCAATGGTCTGAAGATACGTTCCCTTTGAGTAGGAATGTCCTCCAGTGACATAAATATATCCATTCATGATGACGGCACCATACTCCATCCTCCTTTCCATCACGGAGCTATTTCTCTCCCCTCGTTTCCTTCAGGGTCATAGCACTCTGTGATTGTAGTTTGTCCGCCGACTAGATAGAGCTTATTTTCAAACGGAACTGAACACAATCCATATTCTTGCTATAATTCAGAGATGCAGCTCCAAATGCCCTCCAGGGCTAAGGAGATGGCAGTGATGAGTGAAGCAGGACAGGGGTAAGAGCAACAGCAGCACATGTGGTTTAGGTCTGGATTTGGACTGGAGGTGATGAGGCTCCATTCATTGATATCTGAATTGTAGCTCTGAACCTTGTCAGAGGTACAGCTTCCTCTGTAGCCACAGGGGGGGCCAATGATGTAGATAACTTCAAGTAAGACACAGGCGGTAGCATTTCCCACGCCTCGGGTGGCGGCTCCGGGATGCAATGCTGGCCAGTAGGCTAGCGGCTGCTGGGGACGCCTCCGGACCCTCTGACCATCTTTGGAAGAGGCGCGGCGGAGGCTGCCTGCTAGTGCAGCTCCAGCCCACCCAAAAGTTGCTTTTTTGAAAAAATCAACAAAATTGATAAACCACTGGCCAAACTGACAAAAGAAAAACAGGAGAGGAAGCCAATAAGCCGAATAAGAAATGAGATGGGCGATATTACAACAGACCCAACTGGAATTAAAAGAATCATATCAGATTACTATGAAAAACTGTTCTCAAACAAATTTGAAAACCTAGAAGAAATGGATGAATTCCTAGAAACACACTACCTACCTACCTAACACAAACAGAGATAGAACAACTAAATAGACCCACAACAAAAAAAGAGATTGAAAAGGTACTCAAAAAACTTCCAACAAAAAAAAGCTCTGGTCCGGACAGCTTCCCTGCAGAGTTCTAACCAAACTTTGAGAGAAGAGTTAACACCACTACTACTAAAGGTATTTCAGAGCACAGAAAAGGACGGAATACTACCAAACTCATTCTATGAAGCCACCATATCCCTGATACCAAAACCAGGTAAAGACACCACAAGAAAAGAAAATTAGAGACCTATATTCCTCATGAATGTAGATGCAAAAATCCTCAATAAAATTCTAGCCAATAGAATTCACAACATATCAAAAAAATAATTCACCATGACCAAGTTGGATTCATACCAGGTATGCAGGGATGTTTCAACATTAGAAAAACAATTAATGTAATCCACCACATAAAGAAAACAAAAGACAAGAATCACATGATTTTATCAATTGATGCAGAAAAGGCATTTGACAAAGTTCAACACTCATTCATGATAAAAACTCTGAGCAAAATAGGAATAGAAGGAAAATTGCTCAACATAAAAAAGGACATTTATACAAAGCCAACATCACCCTAAACGGAGAGAGCCTAACAGCATTCCCAGTGAGATCAGGAACCAGACAAGGATGCCCTTTATGATCACTCTTATGCAACATTGTGCTGGAAGTCCTAGCCAGAGCAATTAGGCTAGATAAATAAATAAAGGGCATCCAGATTGGCAAGGAAGAAGTAAAAGTATCTCTATTTGCAGAGGACATGATCTTATACACAGAAAACCCTAAGGAATCCTCCAGAAAACTATTGAAACTAATAGAAGAGTTCAGCAGAGTATCAGGATACAAGATAAACATACAAAAATCAGTTGGAGTCCTCTACACCAACAAAAAGAACATCGAAGAGGAAATCACCAAATCAATGCCATTTACAGTAGCCACCAAGAAGATAAAATACTTAGGAATAAATCTTACCAGAGGTGTAAAAGACTTACACAAAGAAAACTACAGTACACTTCTGCAGGAAACCAGAAGAGATTTACATACATGGAAGAACATACCTTGCTCGTGGACAGGAAGACCTAACATTGTGAAAATGTCTGTTCTACCAAAAGCGATCTATACATTTAATGCAATTCCAATCCAAATCCCAATGACATTCTTTAATGAGATGGAGAAACAAATCACTGACTTCATATGGAAGGGAAAGAGGCCCCAGATAAATAAGGCATTGCTGAAAAAGAAGAACAAAGTGGGAGGCCTTACTTTACCTGATTTTAGAACCTATTATACCGCCACAGTAGTCAAAACAGCCTGGTACTGGTACAACAACAGGTACATGGACCAAGGGAACAGAATTGAGAATCCAGACATAAATCCATCCACATATGAGCAGTTGATATTTGACAAAGGCCCCAAAACAGTTAAATGGGGAAGACAGTCTTTTTAACACATGGTGCTGGCAGAACTGGATATCCATCTACAAAAAAATGAAACAAGACCCATACCGCACTCCATACTCAAAAACTAACTCAAAATGGATCAAAGACCTAAATATAAAATCTGACACGATAAAGATCATGGAAGAAAAAAGAGGGACAACGTTAGGAGCCCTATTACATGGCATAAACGGTTTACAAAACATTATAAAGAATGCAGAAGAAAAACTAGATAACTGGGGGCTCCTAAAAATCAAACACCTATGCTCGTCCAAAGACTTCACCAAAAGAGTAAAAAGACTACCTACAGACTGTGAAAAAGTTTTTAGCTATGACATTTCTGATCAGTGCCTGATCTCTAAAATCTACATGATACTGCAAAAACTCAACTGCAAAAAGACAAATAACCCAATTCAAAAATGGGCAAAAGATATGAATAGACACTTCACTAAAGAAGACATTCAGGTAGCTAACAGATATATAAGGAAATGTTCACGATCATTAGCCATTAGAGAAATGCAGATCAAAACTACAATGAGATTTCATCTCACTCCAATAAGGCTGGCATTAATCCAAAAAACACACAATAATAAATGTTGGAGAGGCTGTGGAGAGATTGGAACACTTACACACTGCTGGTGGGAATGTGAAATGGTACAACTGCTTTGGAAATGGATTTGGCTCTTCCTTCAAAAGCTAGAAATAGAGCTACCATACGATTCAGCAATCCCACTCCTCGGAATATATCCTAGGGAAATAAGAGCCTTTACACCAACAGATATATGTACACCCATGTTTATTGCAGCACTGTTTACAATAGCAAAAAGATGGCAGTAACCAAGGTGCCCGCCAATGGATGAATGGATAAATAAATTATGGTACATTCACACAATGGAATACTCCGCATCAATGAAGAACAGTGAGGAATCTGTGAAACATTTCATAACATGGAGGAACCTGGAAGGCATTATGCTGAGTGAAATTAGTCAGTTGCAAAAGGACAAATATTGTATAAGACCACTGTCATAAGAACTTGAGAAATAGTTTCAACTGAGAAGAAACCATTCTTTTGTGGTTAAGAGAGGGGGGAGGGAGGGAGGGTGGGAGACAGGCATTCACTAAGTAGAGAGTAGACAGGAACTACTTTAGGTGAGGGGAAAGACAGCACACAATACAGGGGAGGTCAGCACAACTGGACTAATCCAAAAGCAAAGAAGTTTCCTGAATAAACTGAATGCTTTGAAGGCCAATGTAGCAGGGGCAGGGGTCTGGGGACCTTGGTTTCAGGGGACATCTAAGTCAATTGGCATAATAAAATCTATTAAGAAAACATTCTGCATCCCATTTTGAAGAGTGGCATCTGGGGTCTTAAACACTAGCAAGCAGCCATCTAAGATGCATCAGTTGGTCTCAACACACCTGGATCAAAGGAGAATGAAGAACACCAAGGACACAAGGCGATTACGAGCCCAAGAGACAGAAAGGGCCACATGAACCAGAGACCTACATCATCCTGAGACCAGAAGAACTAGATGGTGCCCAGCTACAACCCATGACTGCCCTGACAGGGAACAGAACAGAGAACCCCTGAGGGAGCTGGAGAGCAGTGGGATGCAGACCCCAAATTCTCATAAAAAGACCAGACTTAATGGTCTGACTGAGATTAGAAGAACCCCCATGGTCATGGCCCCCAGACCTTCTGTTGGCCCAGGACAGGAACCATTCCTGAAGGCAACTCTTCAGACATGGATTGGACCGGACAGTGGGTTTGAGAGGGATGCTGGTGAGGAGTGAGCTTCTTGGATCAGGTGGACACTTGAGACTATGTTGGCATCAGCTGCCTGGAGGGGAGATGAGAGGGCGGAGGGGGTTAGAAGCTGGCGAAATGGACATGAAAAGAGAGAGTGGAGGGAGAGAGCGGGCTGCCTCATTAGGGGAAGAGTAATTGGGAGTGTGTAGCAAGGTGTTTATGCGTTTTTGTGTGAGAGACTGACTTGATTTGTAAACTTTCACTTAAAGTACAATAAAAATTATTAAAAACAAAATAACAACAACAAAAAGATACAATTGGTCTCTCCTCACCTGAAGCAACAAAGAAGGAAAGTTAGGAATAGGAAGAAATGGAAAGTGTGGCTAATTGCCTCTATTAACAACAGCCTCTTTCGACATGAGACCAGAAGAATTGGATGGTGCCCAGCTACAGTTACTGAATATTTTGATCAAGGATTCCATAGAAGAATCCTGATCAAAAGGAGGAAAATGTAGAACAGAATTTCAAATTTTCATAAACTCCTGATTTCCTGAAACCATGAAGTTTGGGAGAGTCTCTGAAACTATTGGCCTGAGACAATCTTTAAATCTTAAACCAAAAATATCCCCTGAAGTCCTCCTAAAACCAGTGATGGTTTAGCTTAACTAGTAAAAACTGTCTGTCTTGAACTATCTATTTGGGATCAAATTGACAACAGCCACTTGAGAGATTAGATAGGAACCTTAGGGGCAGTGAATGTGTGTTAATGCCGAGGAATGACTCAGAAAAGGAGGGTGGGAACGGATGAGCAACTCAATGTCATTGAACAGTACATGTAGTAACTGTTGAGTTGGCGTACGTATGTTTTGCTGTGTGTATTCTTATCAACAACAACATAAATAATTTTTTTAAAAAAGCTGAAAAAAAAGACATTACTTAATTGGCAATTACAGGCTTAGGTCATCAAAAGACATTACTTGGTTGGTAGTAGATCATCACAAGGCAGGACTTCCTGTGGCGGGAACTCATAAGATAGTGCTTCCTGCAACACCAGCTCATAAGGCGATCTGCTTAAAAGGATATAGGAATCTTTCTTAGATTGATTACAGTGAGGTGATTACAAGGGTATGCTAGTGGGGGAGTCGAGGTGTAGTTATGTCATCATTGCCAGACATTTCTTAGTTTCATGATTATGTCTGCATGGAAAATGTCTGTTGCTAAGGGTAGAAACAGAACTAACCACAGAGGAGGCACACTCAAGCCTCAAGTCAGCTACTTCAGATCTTCTCAGGCACCTCAAATTTTAAAATTCCCTTGCACACAGGTCATAATACAAAGACCCTCAAATTCTTCATTATGCATTCTGGAAGGAGAGGCAAATTTCAAAACTTTTTTCTCTAACAGAGGAACCATACAGAATGAATTCAGAAATCAAAGATGCCAACAGGAACAGCTTTACTCAGGGCAACTAACTCATAAGCAAGACAACCCATTTTTTTTAAGCCAGGCATTTAAAGAATAAAAAAATACTTCCCCTAAAATCAAGCACACTCTAAACTGAAGTATGTAGGGAGATTCCTTTGTAACGGATAATATTTCAGTGCTCACAGAAAACAGAGTGGATTATATACAGTTAAAATTTTTCACACAAGCCTCTACACTGGGCAGAAAATAAAGCCTGGTTTTCTTGGGAGCCTCTCAGGGTAACACCATCACTCCCTTTAAGGCTCAGAGTTTCATCTGCCTTTGGGGAGGGGGAGAAGAGGAGGGAGACGGGGGAAAGGTAGGAGATGCTCATCAGGAGGGTCCCCACCAGAGTCTCAGCCTCGGTTGTACAACGGCATCTCTGGGGTGGAGACTGTATACTGGTGCATATTAAAATGTTCCCAGATGATTCTAGCAAGCAGGCAAAAATTGAAAACGCTCATGTTACGTTCTTAAGGCTAAGTAAGCAATTCCACAGTTTTTGGCTGTCAAAACAAATAGGTCTGATAAAACTTAAAATGTATACAATGAAAAAGAGAGTTTCACCAAATGGAACATGAGCTTGTCCTCCTTTTCCCGTTGGGGAGAGGAGGCCTCTACTCTTGTCCATCTCACACTTTCCTTAGCTCCACCAGGCTGGCCGATAGAGGTGCTTCTCATCTGGTGAGCCTGTTCAGGGCCCATCCCACAGGTTGGGAGTCTGCCTCTGGGGTGCAGCCCGTGAAATGGCATTTCTCACCAGTCCCAAACTATGCTGCCCATCCAGTGACCACACTTTGAGCATCAAAGCGCTAGATGGCAGCATAGTCCAGATCGTAAAGTGCCGGCAGTTCTAAGCTGCCCCGTGAAGGTTAATTTTCTAAGTGGGGGTCACCCAGAGCAGGGCCGTGGTCTGGTGGACCTGGTGCTGCTCCTTCAGCATCACTGGGGTTGGGTTTGCTACATTAATGTTCTCATGTGCCCATCATCCCCGAGTTCAGTGCTCCTAAGAGTATCGCAGTGTAAGCCGTAAAACCACAGAATATTGAAACTCAGCCAAATGCAGAACATCAATGAACTGAGCTTCTAAGAAGCAACTCCCTTACACAGAGGGAAGGTGGTTTTCCCAGACTCCAATACACAGCCCAATCTAGAAGACTCACCTTTGCCTGATTGTTTATGAGCTGACTTGCTCTTTTCTAGAAAAGGGAGTAGTCAAAAAAGAAAATTAAAAAGAAGAGATAAAAGCAGTTTGTTGTTTGCATTTATTCAGGGTGTCCATCAATCCATGCCAGATTAACAGAGTCCACTGTCCACGGACTTGTAGTACAGCTGAGAAACATCAGCAGGAGATTGGGCACGTGCTGGCACTGTGCTCACGTGTGGTACACTATCCAAGCAACTCTTCTCTCTCCAGGCTCAGACACGGTAAAGCCACAGCCTGGGATCTCTGCTGGCATTCATTCCTCTCCTTTGGGATCTGCCTTCAACCCCTCAACCCTCCTGAGTGCCTTTTCTGCTTTCCCCCGGCTCTGTGTTCTCAGAAGCCCCCCACTGAACTGCCAGGAGACCTTGTGCAGAGAGGGGCACAGCCCCACCTCTGCTGAGCAGAGTCCACACTTACCAGGCCTGGGGTGGGACAGGAGTGCTCCCTGCCCACCATGGGTCCTTCCAGACCAAGGTCTCTTCCTTCGTCCCCCCCACCCCAAAACTTGCAATACTTTGTAGTGCAGCTGGGAAAAATTCCAACATCAAATCACACCACCCACAACTCCTCATTGTCACAGGCATCCCCAGCCTCCAGTTCAGGCCTCTCCCTCGTTGCAGAGGTCAGCACCTGGAACGTCCACTCTCTCTGTCTTTCTCTCTCTCTCTTGCTCTGTCTCTGTCTCTCTGTCTCTGTGTGTGTGTGTTCCTCTCCGTCTTACTCTTGCTCTCTTGTGTTACTTTGTCTCTTGCTCTCTCTCTCACTACTTTTCTATTTGTTTGTGTTTTCAAGATATATATTTCAGTAAAAGTGTTCATAAAAAAGAATCTGTCATGAAATTGACGTGCTCATTATATTTTTCTAATACACTTAAAATAAATGCCTAACCATTTCCACGTTTAAGAACATATATCCATCTCAATAAAGTGGGTATGATTAAGGAAACCCAACACACTATTACAATAAGCATGTTTCTTCCCATAGCCCTTGTCATGGATGGAATCGTGTCCCCCAAAAATATCTGTCAACAAGGGCTAGGCCATGATTCCAAGTATTGTATGATTGTCTACCATTTTGTCATCTGATGTGATTTCCCTAGGTGTTGTAAATCCTCTGACTATGATATTAACGGACTGTTGTTGTTGTTAGGTGCCGTCAAGTTGATTCCAACTCACAGTTACCCTACACACAACAGAACGAAACACTGCCCAGTCCTGAGTCATCCTTACAATCATTGTAATGCTTGAGCTCATTGTTGTAGCCACTGTGTCAATCCACCTCGTTGAGGGTCTTTCTCTTTTCCACTGACCCTGTACTCTGCCAAGCATGATGTCCTTTTCCAGGGACTGATCCCTCCTGACAACATGTCCAAAGTATGTAAGACCCAGTCTCACCATCCTTGCTTCTAAAGAGCATTCTGGTTGTACTTCTCCTAAGACAGATTTGTTCGTTCTTTTGGCAGTCCATGGTATATTCAATATTCTTCGCCAACACCACAATTCAAAGGCATCAATTCTTCTTCGGTCCTCCTTATTCATTGTCAAGCTTTCACACGCATATGATGTGATTGAAAATACCATGGCTCGGCTCAGGCGCACCTTAGTCTCCAGGGTGACATCTTTGCTCTTCAACACTTTAAAGAGGTCCTTTGTAGCAGATTTGCCCAATGCAACACGTCTTTTGATTTCTTGACTGCTGCTTCCATGGGTGTTGATTGTGGATCCAAGTAAAATGAAATCCTTGACAACTTCAGTCTTTTCTCCGTTTATCATTATGTTGCTCACTGGTCCAGTTGTGAGGATTTTTGTTTTCTACATGTTGAGGTGCAATCCATACTGAAGGCTGTGGTCTTTCATCTTCATCAGTAAGTGCTTCAAGTCCTCTTCACTTTCAGCAAGCAAGGTTGTGTCACCTGCATAACGCAGGTTGTTAATGAGTCTTCCTCCAACCCTGATGCCCCATTCTTCTTCATATAGTCCAGCTTCTTGGATTATTTGTTCAGCATACAGATTAAATAGGTATGGTGAAAGAATACAACCCTGACGCACGTCTTTCCTGACTTTAAACCAATCAGTATCCCCTTGTTCTGTCTGAACGACTGTCTCTTGATCTATGTAAAGGTTCCTTAAGAGCAGAATTAAGTGTTCTGGAATTCCCATTCTTCACAGTGTTATCCATAATTTGTTATGATCCACACAGTCGAAAACCTTTGCATAGTCAATAAAACACAGGTAAACATCCTTCTGGTATTCTCTGCTTTCAGCTAGGATCCATTTGACATCAGCAATGATATCCGTGGTTCCACATCCTCTTCTGAAACCGGCCTGAATTTCTGGCAGTTCCCTGTCCATATACTGCTGCAGCCGGTTTTGAATGATCTTCAGCAAAATTTTGCTTGTGTGTGTATTAATGACATTGTTCTATAATTTCCACATTTGGTTGGATCACCTTTTTTGGGAATAGGCATAAATATGGATCTCTTTCAGTAAGTTGGCCAGGAAGCTGTCTTCCATATTTCTTGGCACAGATGAGTGAGCACCTCCAGCGCTGCATCTGTTTGTTGAAACATCTCAATTGATATTCCATCAATTCCTGGAGCCTCGTTTTTCGCCAATGCCTTCAGAGCAGCTTGGACTTCTTCCTTCAGTACCATCGGTTCTTAATCATATGCTACTTCTTGAAATGGTTGAACATTGACTAATTCTTCTTGGTATAATGACTCTGTGTATTCCTTCCATCCTCTTTTGATGCTTCCTGCATCATTTAATGTTTTCTCCATAGAATCCTTCACTATTGCAACTCAAGGCTTGAATTTTTTCTTCAGTTCTTTCAGTTTGAGAAACACCGAGCACGTTCTTCCCTTTTGGTTTTCCATCTCCAGCTCTTCGCACATGTCATTATAATACTTTACTTTGTCTTCTCGAGCTGCCCTTTGAAATCTTCTGTTCAGTTCTTTTACTTCATCAATAATTCCTTTTGCTTTAGCTGCTCGACACTCAAGAGCAAGTTTCAGAGTCTCCTCTGACATCCATCTTGGTCTTTTCTTTCTTTTCTGTCTTTTCAATGACCTCTTGCTTTGTCCTTGATGTCATTCCACAACTCGTCTGGCCTTCAGTCACTAGTGTTCAATGCATCAAATCTATTCTTCAGATGGTCTCTAAATTCAGGGGGGTTATACTCAAGGTCATATTTTGGCTTTTGTGGACTTCCTCTGATTTTCTTCAGCTTCAGCTTGAACTTGCATATGAGCAATTGATGACCTGTTCCACAGTCAGCCCCTGGCCTTGTTCTGACTGATGATATTGAACTTTTCCATCGTCTCTTTCCACAAATGTAGTCAATTTGATTTCTGTGCGTTCCATCTGGCAAGGTCCATGTGTATAGTCGCCGTTTATGTTGGTGAAAGAAGGTATTGGCAATGAAGAAGTCGTTGGCCTTGCAAAATTCTATCGTTTGATCTCTGGCATTGCTTCTATCACCAAGGCCATATTTTCCAACTACTGATCTTTCTTCTTTGTTTCCAGTCATCAGTAATTACCAATGCAACTTGATTGCATATTCGATCAATTTCAGACCACAGCAGCTGATAAAAATCTTCTATTTCTTCATCTTTGGCCCTAGTGGTTGGTGCGTAAATTTGAATAGTAGTCGTATTAACTGTTCTTCCTTGTAGGCATATGGATATTATCCTATCACTGACAACGTTGTACTTCAGGATAGATCTTGTAATGTTCTTTTTGACGATGAATGCAACACCATTCCTCTTCGAGTTGTCATCCCCAGCATAGTAGACTATAAACCATACATTATCTCTGAATAAAGACAAAGTCATAGTTGCACCTAATGTTATACAACTAACATGTGTACAACCGAAAACGCACTAGCCCTATTTACATCTTATATTTTATAAGTGAAGAAAACAAAAATATTTAATGCACACATTCAAGGAAGAAATACTTATAACAATTACCATCCTTGTTTCTGCAAATGGTCATGTGGCCATAACTGGTATTTAGAACTACCTTCTTTCACCGCCCATTTCATATGGGACTCAGCAGGCAGCTGGTCATGGTTCTTTACCTGGCGGGGTGACCCAAACCTTCATTCCTGAAGGGTCTTGCCCATTGGTAGTCATGTGGGAATTGGGATGCTGTAGTTTGCTATTGGCTTTAATCACAGGGCATGGTAGTACTAAGAGATGCCCTAAGGGATCTCCTGCATTCTAGACATACTCTTCTTTACCTCCATTATGTAATATCAATCCAATTTCACCTTGGTAATTAGGATCAATCACACCAGGCAGTATAGTAACTCCCTTCTTTGCCTGTTGATCCAGAGACATGAGGAGCACAAAATGGCCAAGACATTCTTAACTTCCAGTTCAATGGAATCAGTGATGTGTCTCCAGATGGGAACATTCCTTCCTTTGGAACTAAGACCTCTAGACCTGAAGAGCACTCGGTAGTGGGGACAGGAAGCAAAAGTTTTGTGAGTGGGTCACAAGGGGTAATAGTGAGTGGTGCCACCTCCATTTCCATCCCTTGATTCGTAGACCCATGAATTCTGACTATGGGAGAAACAGCACCATTATTGGATGCTGGTTTAGAGCATATATAGCCTCTTGGAGAGCATTTCTCCAAACCTGAAAGGTATTGCCATCTAGCTAGCACCATAATTGTGTCTTTAGAAGGCCATCCATTGTTCTATCAAGCCAGCTGCTTCAGGCTGATGGGAACCATGGTAAGACCAGTGAATTCCATGAACGTGGGCCCATTGCCCCACTGAATTTACTGTGAAGTGATTCCCTTGATCTGAGGTGATGGTGTGGTATACCATTATGGTGGATAAGGCATTCTATAAGTCCATGGATGGTAGTTTTGCCAGAAGCATTGCATGCAGGAAAAGCAAATCTGTATGCAGAGTGTCTAGTCCAGTAAGAATGAAACCCTGCCCTTTCCATGATGGAAGCAGTCCAATGTACTCAACCTGCCATCACGTTGCTGGCTGATCACCTCAAGGAATTATTTCATATCAGGGACTCAGTGTTGGTCTCTGCTGCTGGCAGGTTGGACACTCAGCAGTGGTCGTAAAACTCGGCCTTGGTGAGTGGAAGTCCATGCTGTTGAGCCCATAACCTCCAACCTGCCACCATGACCACTTTGTTCATGAGCCCATTGGGCAATGACAAGAGTGGCTGGGGGAAAAGGATGACTGTTTTCCTCAGAACGTGTCATCCTATTCACTTGATGGTTAAAATCCTCCTCTGTTGAGGTCACCCTTTGGTGAGCATTCACATGAGACACAAATGTCTTCACTTCTTTGGCCCATTCAGAGAGGTCTATCCACATACCTCTCCCCCATAAATCCTTGTCTCCAATTTTCCAATCATGTTCCTTCCAAGTCCCTGACCATCCAGCCAAACCATTAGCCACAGCCCATGAATCAGTATACAATCACACATCTGGCCATTTCTCGTTCCAAACAAAGTGAACAACCAGATGCGCTGCTCCAAGTTCTGCCCACTGGGAGGATTTCCCTTCATGACTGTCCTTCAGGGAGGTCCCAGAAAGGGGCTGTAGTGCTGCTACTGTCCTCTTTTGATTGGTCCCTGCATATTGCGCAGAATCATCTGTAAACCGGGCACGAGTTTTCTCTTCCTCAGCCAACTGATCATAAGGAACTCCCCATGAGGCCACAGATGCAGACTGGGAGGTGGAAGGTAATGTGACAGGAGTAGAGATCATGGACATTTGGTCTACTTTCTTATGCAACTTACTTGTGCCTTCAGGTCCTGCCTGGGCCCAATCTCATGTATACCACTTGCATTTAATGATGGAGTGCTGCTGTGCACATCCAACTTCATGGTTCTGTGGGTCAGATCACACCTGGTTCATGAAGAGCAGCTCAAGCTATATGGTGACTTGGTGGCCCTTGGTTAAGCGTTCAGTTTCTACTAAGGCCCAGTAACAAGCGAAAAACTGTTTCTCAAAAGGAGAGTAGTTATCTGCAGAGGATGGCAGAGCTATACTGTGATTCACCAATAGGGGCCTGTCAAAGACTCCGAACGGCATCTCTATCTGCCACTGACACTTTGAGCACCATTGGATCAGCCCGGCCATATGGCCCAAGTGGTAGAGCTGCTTGCACAGCAGCCTGGACCTGTTGCAGAGCCTTCTCTTGTTCTGGACCCCACTCAAAACTAGCAGCTTTTCAAGTCACGTGATAAATAGGCCAGAGTAGCACACCCAAATGGGGGATATATTGCCTCCAAAACCCAAAGAGACCCACTAGGCATTGCACCTCCTTTTAAGCTGTGGGAGGGGTCAGACTCAATAACTTATCCTTTACTTTAGAAGGAATATCTCGACATGCCTCACACCACTGGACCACCAGATATTTCATTGAAGTGGGAGGTGCCTGAACTTTTGTCAGATTAATTTCCCATTCTCTAGCACACAGTTTTACCAATAGGTCCAGAGTCATTGGCAGTTCTTCCTTACTAGGTCCAATCAGCATAATGTCATCAGTGTAACAGACCAGTGTGATGTCTTGTGGAAGGGAAAGGTGATCAAGGTCCCTGTGGACTAAATTATGACATAGGGCTGGAGAGTTTTTATACCTCTCAGGTAGGGCAGTGAACGTGTATTGTTGCCTTGCCAGCTAAAGGCAAGCTGCTTCTGGTGGTCCTTCAAAACAGGTATGGAGATAAAGGCACTAGCCAGATCAGTAGCTGTATGCCAGCTACCAGGAGATGTATTAATGTGCTCAAGCAATGAAGCCACATCTGGAACAGCAGCTGCAATTGAAGTCAAGTTTTCTATAACCCACTGTCATTCTCCAAAATTCTTCTGTTTTTTTCACAGGCCAGATAGGTTAGTCGAATTGGGATGTGGTGGGAATTACCACACCTGCATCCTTCAAGTCCTTGATGGTGACAAGGACTGCAATCCCTCCAGCAATGTGGTATTGCTTTTTGATTTACTATCTTCCTAGGTAAGGCCAGTCCTAATGGCTTCCACTTGGCTTTTCATACCATAATAGCCCTTACTCCACTTGTCAGGGATCCAATGTGGGGGTTTTGCCAGTTGCTGAGTATATCTCTTCCAATTATGCATTCTGGAACTGGGGAAATCACTACAGGATGGGTTTGGGAACCCACTGTGAGATGGACATGAGCTAAGACTGCATTAATAATCTGACCTCCATATGACCCCACTGTGACTGGTGACATATGACATTCTGGGTCTCCTGGAATTAGTGTCAGTTCAGAGCCAGTATCCAGTAATTCCTGAAAAGTCTTATTATTTCCTTTTCCCCAATGAAGTCATTCTTGTAAAAGGCCGTAGATCTGTTTGAGGAAGGCTGGGAAAAATATTAATGGTAAAAGTTTTTGGCAGCACAGTGAGGTCTTTCCTTAAGGGGACTTGGCCTCCCCTTCATTCAAGGGGTTGTGGGCCTGTAAACTCATTCAAGTCTGGGAATTAATTGAGGGGCCTCGACTGTTTATTCTGGTGATTCAAATTAGACTTTCGTTCACTTGACCTAGAATTCTTCTGCTCGTACAGATCAAGTAAATATTTAGTAGAATTCCCATCTCTTTCACCCCTAGGGACATCACGACTAAGTAGCCAATGCCATAAATCCATATGAATCAGACTATTCTGATTTCTACTTTGGTTTTGCTGTCCATTACTATAACCTTGCCCACCTTGTCTTTGTTAAGTGAGTGCCATCACTTGGACCCTACCACCCTGGGTACAATCAGCCCCATTGTATTTAGGTGTCTTAAGTCAGTTAGGGCAGTTCCCACTGTCACATCTGAGTTATATAAAATAGCAGTCACAGCAGTCTTCAAGGATGCTGGAACTTTCTTCACAAATTTGTTCCTAACTGTTAGGGTAAAAGTGTGTCCACTGGGCACTCCACGTGTGGGCCTGTGGGTCTAACCTGATAAACCCACGCTAGCATGCCCATTTCCCTAAGCCTTTGGACACCTTCTTCTACAGTATTCCAAGGCAGATCTGGTACTTCAGTCTGATTTAGTGTAGGCTACTGCGTCACCCATGCTCTCCCGGCCCAGCCAAGTAAACTATCATATACTTTCCTAACCTCTGTAGCTGAAACATTGAATGAAGAATCTGTGCTTAGTGGTCCCATATCAATAAATTCAGACTGATCCATCTTTATGTTCCTTGCACCATTATCCCTCACCCTTAATAGCCATTCCCACACATATTCCCAAGGTTTCTGTTTGTGCATACTAGAAAAGTCAAGCAGTTCTTTTGGAGTGTAGTGTACCTCCTCCTGGGTCTTACTTTGTACTTCATCTTTTGGAACAGAATGGTTAAGCGCCTGGCTGCTAACCAAAAGCTTGGCAGTTCAAATCCACAGCTGCTCCTTGGAAACCCTATGGGGCAGTTCTACTCTGTCCTGTAGGATCGCTATGAGTCAAATCAACTTGACAGCAGTGGGTTTGGTTTTAGTTTTTGGAACTTAAGTCTAGTTTTAGGTCTAGAAGTCAAAATGGATATGGGGATGTGTTTTGAGAATGTTCAGCTTTGTCTTATAATGCATCTGCCTCAGACAACACCCCAGACAATGATTCAAATGCTCTTCAGACACAGCTGGGTTAATCTCATCAGAAGGGACTAATGGTTAATCTCATCAGGAGGGACTAATGGTTTTACTGGGGAGGGTGGCTTAGCGGACAAAGACAGAGTAATCTCTTCAGATGGGAGTGAGAGGGCTGGCTCTGTTGGCAGGAGTGATTCAACGGATCGGCCTCAGCTTCCTGATTATCTGATCATATGTTCCTATCCCAAGTTTCAGGATTCCATTTCTCCCCAATCAACGCCCTCGCTTTAACTTCAGACACGACTTGAGGTTGGGAATTCAGCTGGTGTTGTTATCCAGTTACTCTGGGTTCGGTTTTCAGCACTATGAGCTCTGCTACTACAATGAATAAGGCTTTCTTTCAAGGCACAAATAGAAATTTTGAGGTCATTTATATGGCACTTGAGCTTTGACTCCGAAGCCCTCAGTTCATCTCTTTCTTTCACCACTTTGTCTGGCAAAAGTAGGACCAACCAACCAGCTTCCTTATACTTCTCATATGAAAAAATTGTAAAAGATATCAAACATGAGATTATCCAGAGCCTCATCTCTCACCAATACCTGATCTATCAGTGGAGATATTTTGTGTATTTCTATCACCACCTCACACCATGTATCAGCAGTGCCCTCTTTACTACTGGAAGCAGAGTCACCAACATCTTTAAGACTAACCAGACTTGAGAACCAATTTAGAAAACTCATCTTTACAATTTTGCTTCTTTAGAACCACTCGCAGTGCCAAATGTCTTAGGCTGGGGTCTCTGGAGATGCAAAACCCATGAAGCATTTATACATGTACGTATACGTATACATACATATATATGTATGTAGACAGAGGTTTATGTTAAGGAAATGGCTCAGATGGTTGTAGAGGCTGGAAAGTCCTAAGTCTGTGAGTCAGGCTGGAGGCTTCTCCTGACTCATGTAGTTGCAGGGGCTGGTGAATCCAAGATCAGCAAATCACACAACAAGGCCTCTGGCTCACAGGCTGCAGGCAGTGATGAATCCCAAGGTCAGCAAGTAAACTGCTAGCTCAAGTCCCAAGAGATGCAGGTCAGATGAGCAGAAGCCAGCTGCAGCAGGATCCAGAGTGAGGAAAAGCCCAGGAGCCTTCCCAAAAGATCCACCTACATTTAATGCAGGCCACACCCCCAAGGAAATGCCCTTTAAACCGACTGGCTACTCACAGTAGATCCCATCATGGTGGTGATGACATTACTATACAACTGCCAAACTGCATCATAACTGCCAAGCCACTGGGATCATGGCCAAGCCAAGCCAACACACAACCTCAGTGATTACAGGGACCATACCAATTATCTATTGCCACAACACCCCAAAATTTAGTATTCTAACATGTATTACTTTTCCGTTGCTGCATAAAATATTGACACAAAAATAACAGCTTAAAGTAACCCCTTGAATTCTATAGGTCAGAAGTTTGGCACCACGTGGCTGATTATCTGCTGAAACCAAGGTGTCAGCCAGGCTGTCCTCATCTGGAGGCTGTCAAGAAAAACTGCTTCAAGCTCATTCTTTGTTTTTTTAATATAATTTTTATTACGCTTTAAGTGAAAGTTTACAAATCAAGTCAGTCTCTCACACAAAAACCCATATACACCTCGCTGCACACTCCCAATTACTCTCCCCCTCGTCAGACAGCCCGCTCTCTCCCTCCACTCTCTCTTTTCATGTCCATTTCGCCAGCTTCTAACCCCCTCCACCCTCTCATCTCCCCTCCAGGCAGGAGATGCCAACATAGGCTCAAGTGTCCACCTGATCCAAGAAGCTCACTCCTCACCAGCATCCCTCTCAAACCCACTGTCCGGTCCAATCCATGTCTGAAGAGTTGGCTTTGGGAATGGTTCCTGTCCTGAGCCAACAGAAGGTCTGGGGTCCATGACCACCAGGGTCCTTTTAGTCTCAGGTAGACCATTAAGTCTGGTCTTTTTATGAGAATTTGGGGTCTGCATCCCACTGCTCTCCAGCTCCCTCAGGGGTTCTCTGTTCTGTTCCCTGTCAGGGCAGTCATGGGTTGTAGCTGGGCACCATCTAGTTCTTCTGGTCTCAGGATGATGTAGTCTCTGGTTCTTGTGGCCCTTTCTGTCTCTTGGGCTCTTAATTGCCTTGTGTCCTTGGTGTTCTTCATTCTCCTTTGATCCAGGTGGGTTGAGACCAATTGATGCATCTTAGATGGCTGCTTGCTAGCGTTTAAGACCCCAGACGCCACTCTTCAAAATGGGATGCAGAATGTTTTCTTAATAGATTTTATTATGCCAATTGACTTAGATGTCCCCTGAAACCATGGTCCCCAGACCCCTGCCCCGGCTACGCTGGCCTTCAAAGCATTCAGTTTATTCAGGAAACTTCTTTGCTTTTGGATTAGTCCAGTTGTGCTGACCTCCCCTGTATTGTGTGCTGTCTTTCCCCTCACCTAAAGTAGTTCCTGTCTACTCTCTACTTAGTGAATGCCCGTCTCCCACCCTCCCTCCCTCCCCCCTCTCGTAACCACAAAAGAATGTTTTCTTCTCAGTTTAAACTATTTCTCAAGTTCTTGTAATAGTGGTCTTATACAATATTTGTCCTTTTGCAACTGACTAATTTCACTCAGCATAATGCCTTCCAGGTTCCTCCATGTTATGAAATGTTTCACAGATTCCTCACTGTTCTTTATTGATGCGTGGTATTCCATTGTGTGAATATACCATAACGTATTTCTCCATTCATCCGTTGATGGGCACTTTGGTTGCTTCCATGTTTTTGCTATTGTAAACAGTGCTGCAATAAACATGGATGTGCATATATCTGTTCCTGTAAGGCTCTCATTTACTCTAGGATATAGTCTGAGGAGTGGGATTGCTGAATCGTATGGTAGTTCTATTTCTAGCTTTTTAAGGAAGCGCCAAATCGATTTCCAAAGTGGTTGTACCATTTCACATTCCCACCAGCAGTGTGTAAGTGTTCCAATCTCTCCACAGCCTCTCCAACATTTATTATTGTGTGTTTTTTGGATTAATGCCAGCCTTGTTGCAGTGAGATGAAATCTTATTGCAGTTTTAACCTGCATTTCTATAATGACTAATGATCATGAACATTTCCTCATGTATCTGTTAGCTACCTGAATGTCTTCTTTAGTGAAGTGTCTATTCATATCTCTTGCCCATTTTTTAATCGGGTTATTTGTCTTTTTGCAGTTGAGTTTTTGCAGTATCATGTAGATTTTAGAGATCAGGCACTGATCAGAAATGTCATAGCTAAAAACTTTTTCCCAGTCTGTAGGTAGTCTTTTTACTCTTTTGGTGAAGTCTTTGGATGAGCATAGGTGTTTGATTTTTAGGAGCTCCCAGTTGTCTAGTTTTTCTTCTGCATTCTTTATAATGTTTTGTATACCATTTATGCCATGTAATAGGGCTCCTAACGTTGTCCCTCTTTTTTCTTCCATGATCTGTATCGTTTTAGATTTTATATTTAGGTCTTTGATCCATTTTGAGTTAGTTTTTGAGCATGGAGTGAGGTATGGGTCTTGTTTCATTTTTTTGCAGATGGATATCCAGTTCTGCCAGCACCATGTGCTAAAAAGACTGTCTTTCCCCCATTTAACTGTTCTGGGGTCTTTTTCAAATATCAACTGCTCATATGTGGATGGATTTATGTCTGGATTCTCAATTCTGTTCCCTTGGTCCATGTACCTGTTGTTGTACCAGTACCAGGCTGTTTTGACTGCTACAGTGGTATAATAGGTTCTAAAATCAGGTAAAGTAAGGCCTCCCACTTTGTTCTTCTTTTTCAGCAATGCCTTATTTATCCGGGGCCTCTTTCCCTTCCATATGAAGTCGGTGATATGTTTCTCCATCTCATTAAAGAATGTCATTGGGATTTGGATCGGAATTGCATTAAATGTATAGATCGCTTTTGGTAGAACAGGCATTTTCACAATGTTAAGTCTTCCTATCCACGAGCAAGGTATGTTCTTCCATGTATGTAAGTCTCTTCTGGTTTCCTGCAGAAGTGTACTGTAGTTTTCTTTATATAAGTCTTTTACATCTCTGGTAAGATTTATTCCTAAGTATTTTATCTTCTTGGCAGCTACTGTAAATGGTATTGATTTGGTCATTTCCTCTTCGATGTTCTTTTTGTTGGTGTAGAGGAATCCACCTGATTTTTGTGTGTTTATCTTGTATCCCGATTCTCTGCTGAACTCTTCTATTAGTTTCAGTAGTTTTCTGGAGGATTCCTTAGGGTTTTCTGTGTATAAGATCATGTCCTCTGCAAATAGAGATACTTTTACTTCTTCCTTGCCAATCTGGATGCCTTTTATTTCTTTATCTAGCCTAATTGCTCTGGCTAGGACCTCCAACACAATGTTGAATACTAGCCGTGATAAAGGGCATCCTTGTCTGGTTCCCGATCTCACTGGGAATGCTGTCAGGCTCTCTCCATTTAGGGTGATGTTGGGTGTTGGCTTTGTATAAAGGCCCTTTTTCATTTTGAGGAATTTTCCTTCTATTCCTATTTTGCTGATAGTTATTATCATGAATGAGTGTTGAACTTTGTCAAATGCCTTTTCTGCATCAATTGATAAAATTATGTGATTCTTGTCTTTTGTTTTCTTTATGTGGTGGATTACATTAATTGTTTTTCTAATGTTGGACCACCCCTACATACTTGGTATGAATCCCACTTGGTCACGGTGAATTGTTTTTTGGATATGTTGTGAATTCTATTGGCTAGAATTTTGTTGAGGATTTTTGCATCTACATTCATGAGGGATATAGGTCTCTAATTTTCTTTTCTTGTGGTGTCTTTACCTGGTTTTGGTATCAGGGATATGGTGGCTTCATAGAATGAGTTTGGTAGTATTTCATCCTTTTCTGTGCTCTGAAATACCTTTAGTAGTAGTGGTGTTAACTCTTCTCTCAAAGTTTGGTTAGAACTCTGCAGGGAAGCTCTCCGGACCAGAGCTTTTTTTTGTTGGGAGTTTTTTGAGTACCTTTTCAATCTCTTCTTTTGTTATGGGTCTATTTAGTCATTCTATCTCTGTTTGTGTTAGGTAGGTAGGTAGTGTGTTTCTAGGAATTCATCCATTTCTTCTAGGTTTTCAAATTTGTTTGAGAACAGTTTTTCATAGTAATCTGATATGATTCTTTTAATTCCAGTTGGGTCTGTTGTAATATCGCCCATCTCATTTCTTATTCGGGTTATTGGCTTCCTCTCCTGTTTTTCTTTTGTCAGTTTGGCCAGTGGTTTATCAATTTTGTTGATTTTTTCAAAAAAGCAACTTTTGGGTGGGCTGGAGCTGCACTAGCAGGCAGCCTCCGCCGCGCCTCTTCCAAAGATGGTCAGAGGGTCCGGAGGCGTCCCCAGCAGCCGCTAGCCTACTGGCCAGCATTGCATCCCGGAGCCGCCACCTGAGGCGTGGGAAATGCTACCGCCTGTGTCTTACTTGAAGTTATCTACATCATTGGCCCCCCCTGTGGCTACAGAGGAAGCTGTACCTCTGACAAGGTTCAGAGCTACAATTCAGATATCAGTGAATGGAGCCTCATCACCTCCAGTCCAAATCCAGACCTAAACCACATGTGCTGCTGTTGCTCTTACCCCTGCCCTGCTTCACTCATCACTGCCATCTCCTTAGCCCTGGAGGGCATTTGGAGCTGTATCTCTGAATTATAGCAAGAATATGGATTGTGTTCAGTTCCGTTTGAAAATAAGCTCTATCTAGTCGGCGGACAAACTACAATCACAGAGTGCTATGACCCTGAAGGAAACGAGGGGAGAGAAATAGCTCCGTGATGGAAAGGAGGATGGAGTATGGTGCCGTCATCATGAATGGATATATTTATGTCACTGGAGGACATTCCTACTCAAAGGGAACGTATCTTCAGACCATTGAGAAATACGATCCGGATCTTAATAAGTGGGAAATAGTGGGTAATTTTCCAAGTGCTATGCGGTCCCATGGCTGTGCTTGTGTGTACAATGTCTGATCAAATCCACAGAAGTGACCGGGTAATTGCTGTTTTGTGCTATAGTAAAAAAGGGCTTTGAAGTCCCTAACTTGTTATTGTGGCCTGGCATATAGTAAGGAATTGGTAAATTTTATATAACTCTTACTATAACCCCAAACCCAGTAACGAATGGTTAAGAAAATCTTACGCATATGCAATTGAAATAGTGGGGTTATTAACCCTAGAATCCCTTCTTTTAAAAGCCAATATGGGATATTGGACACTTGATAAAAGGTGAAATACCTTTGCGGTGAATCTTTTCCTCCTGGTAGCATCAACACTGGGTATAAGTCATAATCAGTCTATGGACCGAAATGTCTCTTTATGGCCCTGTGAAGTAATAGTGTATATCAAGGTTCTGTTTAGCTAGCAGGAATTTGAAATTTAAAGAAGAAATCTTTTCTACCTCTGCAAAATCAACACTTAAAAAAACACACGCACATTTTTTAAAAACACACACACGCCATTAGAATTATTTAGCATGTGGACTGACTAGTTTATTTTTCTTCGTAGTGTATGTAATTTATTGTTACTTTTCTTTATTTACTGACCACCAGAGAGTTACAAAATGCTGTGCAAACCTGTGCTACTGTGTAAGAGTTTACAAACTGAATTTAAAAGAATGGCAAATCTGAAAACCTGCAGAGAAAAGAGTCGACACTTGCGGTGTTAATGGCTGTGTTTAATTTTTCAGCTGTGATTTAAATTGTTGGCTTAGGTATCTTTAGTTTAAAAAAAAACTTAAGCACGTTATAAATTTCTTTATTCTTAATTGTAGATAAATGTTTGCATATAAAATTGAGTTTAGAGCTAGAAAGTATGCAGAACAATTGTGATATAGTAGAAAATACATTGACGAGAGCCAAGAAATTTGAGTTCCATTCCCAGCTCTGCCACTATGTTTGTGACTTGGGTCAAGTCACTTAACCTCTGTTTTAGAGCTTCCTAATCCTTGTGAACTGGCACTGTGGATCACAGGTGCTCCCAGATACGGATTCCTTCAGCCCTTGGAATGCCTGGAGGGGACCTGGGTGGCTGGAACCTCTGGGCTAGAAACCCCTTTGTCCATTTTCCCCGGCATGCCTGCCATATCACATTTCATGTGTGCCCCAACAGTGCTTAACTCATCTAAACTTTCAGTAATCTGTGAGACCATCTATTCTAAACCCTTCATTTTTTAAAAAGAGACCATAATTATATTTAACTTTAAGGACTGAGGTTTAAAACTACATAACACTTCTGGCTTTTTTTTTTTTTTTAATTTTGGAAAAGAACTGTTGAATGCACTCATTTCAGATATTATTTTAAATAGGTACAATCCTTTGGGAATGCAGTATGGTACTAGATAGCAAGAGCCATAAAAATGACCATGTCCTCTGCCCCATTAATTCTACTCCTAGATTTTTAACCTATAAAGACTAACTCAAAGGAAGAAAAGGTAAATGCGTGAAGATGTTTATGTCTGTATTCCTTGTGATAGCAAAAATTGGAAATAACCTATATGTCAAGGAAGAAAGTAGGCTAATAAGAACAGTGAGGTATTAGACAGCCATTAAAGTAATCATCTGGAAGACTATGTAGAAACATAGCTGTGTCTATGATGATGGTAAGTGAAATAAGCACAATACAATATAGTGTTCACACTATTGTGACTTTGTGAAATCTTTACACATGTGGTTATATGTGAAACTGAAATTCACTGTGGTAACATAGGGGGAGAAGGAATGATTTTTCATTTATTTAATTGTTTTCTTTAATATTTGTGTTTTCAGTAAAAGTAAATCTCTGTAAAAAAAAAGCAGCTTTTGGTCTTGTTAATTCTTTCAATTGTTTTTCTGTTTTCTGTTTCATTTAGTTCAGCTCTTTTTTTTATTATTTGTTTCCTCCTGGGGCCTGTGGGTTTCTTTTGTTGCTCTCTTTCTATTTGTTCAAGTAGCAGGGATAATTCTTTGATTTTGGTCCTTTCTTCTTTTTTGATGTGTGCCTTTATTGATATAAAGTGGCCTCTGAGCCCTGCTTTTGCTGTGTCCCAAAGGTTCTGATAGGAAGTCTTTTCATTCTCATTGGATTCTCTGAATTTCTTTATTCCCTTCTTGATGTCTTCTATAATCCAGTCTTTTTTGAGCAGGGTATTGTTCAGTTTCCAAGTGTTTGATTTCTTTTCCCTGCTTTTCCTGTTATTGATTTCCACTTTTATGGCCTTATGGTCAGAGAAGATGCTTTGTAATATTTCAATGTTTTGGATTCTGCTAAGGCTTGCTTTATGACCTAATTTGTGGTCTATTCTACAGAATGTTCCATGTGTACTAGGAAAGAAAGTATAGTTGGTTGGTGTTGGGTGGAGTGTTCTGTATATGTCTGCGAGGTCAAGTTGTTTGATTGTGGCATTTAGATCTTCCGTGTCTTTATAGAGCTTCTTTGTGGATGTCCTGTCCTTCTCCGAAAGTGGTGTGTTGAAGTCTCCTACTATTATTGTGGAGCTGTCCATCTCACTTTTCAATGTCGATAGAGTTTGTTTTATGTACCTTGCAGCCCTGTCATTCGGTGCATAAATATTTAATATGGTTATATCTTCTTGGTGTATTGTCCCTTTAATCATTATATAGTGTCCTTCCTTATCCTTTCTGATGGATTTAACTTTAAAGTCTATTTTGTTAGAAATTAATATTGCCACTCCTGCTCTTTTTTGATGGTTGTTTGCTTGATATATTTTTTCCATCCTTTAAGTTTTAGTTTGTTTGTGTCTCTAAGCCTAAGGTTTGTCTCTTGTAGACAGCATATAAACGGATCTTGTTTTTTTTTTTTTGTTTTTTAATCCATTCTGCCACTCTCTGTCTCTTTATTGGTGCATTTAGTCCATTTACATTCAGGGTAATTATGGATAGGCATGAATTTAGTTCTATCATTTTGATGTCTTTTCTTCTGTGTTGTGGACAGTTTCTTTTTCCCACTTAATTTTATGTGCTAAGTAGATTTTCTTTATATATTGCCTTTTCTGCATATTTGTTGTTGTTGGTTTTGTTTCTGCTGAGTCTGTATTTTTCCCTTGTATTTTATTTTGATGAGCAGGATAGTTTGTCTCCTTGGTGGTTACCTTATTATTTACCCCTATTTTTCTAAATTTAAAACTAACTTTTATTTTTTCGTATTGCTGTATCTTCCTCTCCATATGGAAGGTGTATGATTACAGTTCTTAGTCCCTCTTTATTTATTTTTTTTTTTTTTTAATTTTTATTAAGCTTCAAGTGAACATTTACCATTCCAATCAGTCTGTCACATGTAGGTTTACATACATCTTACTCCCTTCTCCCACTTGCTCTCCCCCTATTGAGTCAGCCCTTACAGTCTCTCGTTTCGTGCCAATTTTACCTTCTTCCATCTCTCTCTATCTTCCCATCCCCCCTCCAGTCAAGAGTTGCCAACACACTCTCCCGTGTCCACCTGATTTAATTAGCTCGCTCTTCATCAGTATCTCTCTCCCCCCCACTGACCAGTCCTTTTCATGCCTGATGATTTGTCTTCGGGGTTGGTTCCTGTCCTGTGCCATCAGAAGTTCTGGGGAGCATTGTCTCTGGGATTCCTCTAGTCGCAATCATACCATTAGGTGTGGTCTTTTAATGAGAATTTAGGGTCTGTATCCCATTGGTCTCCTGCTCCCTCAGGAGTTGTCTCTTGTGCTCCCTGACAGGGCAGACATCGATTGTGGCCGGGCACCAACTTGTTCTTCTGGTCTCAGGATATTGTAGGTCTCTGGTTCAAGTGGCCCTTTCTGTCTCTTGGGTTCTTAGTTGTCGTGTGACCTTGGTGTTCTTCCTTTGCCTTTGCTCCCGGTGGGTTGAGACCAATTAATGTATTTTAGATGGCTGCTTGTTGGCATTTAGGACCCCAGGTGCCACAATTCAAAGTGGGATGCAGAGTGTTTTCATAATAGAATTGTTTTGCCCATTGATTTAGAAGTCCTCTCAAACCAAGTTCCCCAGACCCCAGCCCCTGCTTCGCTATCCTTTGAAGCTTTCATTTTATCTCGGAAACCTCTTTACTTTTAATCCTGTCCAATTAGGCTGACCTTCCTTGTTTTGAGTGTTGTCTTTCCCTTCACCCAAAGCAGTTCCCATCTACAGATTGATCAATAAAAAGCCCTCTCCCTCCCTCCCTCCCTCCCTCCCCCCTTTGTAACCACAAAAGTATGTGTTCTTTTCCGTTTTTTCTATTCCTCAAGATCTTATAATAGTGGTCTTATACAATATTTGTCCTTTTGCAACTGACTCATTTCGCTCAGCATAATGCCTTCCAGATTCCTCCATGTTATGAAATGTTTCAGAGATTCGTCACTGTTCTTTATCGATGCGTAGTATTCCATTGTGTGAATATACCACAATTTATTTACCCATTCGTCCGTTGATGGACATCTTGGTTGCTTCCAGCTTTTTGCTATTGTAAACAGAGCTGCAATAAACATGGGTGTGCATATATCTATTTGTGTGAAGGGTCTTGTATTTTTAGGGTATATTCCGAGGAGTGGGATTTCTGGTTTGTATGGTAGTTCTATTTCTAACTGTTTAAGATAACGCCAGATGGATTTCCACAGTGGTTGTACCATTTTACAATCCCACCAGCAGTGTATGAGAGTTCCAGTCTCTCCGCAGCCTCTCCAACATTTATTATTTTGTGATTTTTGAATTAATGCCAGTCTAGTTGGTGTCAGATGGAATCTCATCGTAGTTTTAATTTGCATTTCTCTAATGACTAATGATCGAGAGCATTTTCTCATGTATCTGTTGGCTGCCTGAATATCTTCTTTAGTGAAATGTGTGTTCATATCCTTTGCCCACTTCTTGATTGGGTTGTTTGTCTTTTTGTGGTTGAGTTTTGACAGAATCATGTAGATTTTAGAGATCAGGCGCTGGTCTGAGATGTCATAGCTGAATATTCTTTCCCAGTCTGTAGGTGGTCTTTTTACTCTTTTGGTGAAGTCTTTAGATGAGCATAGGTGTTTGATTTTTAGAAGCTCCCAGTTATCGGGTTTCTCTTCATCATTTTTGGTAATGTTTTGTATTCTGTTTATGCCCTGTATTAGGGCTCCTAGGGTAGATCCTATTTTTTCTTCCAAGATTTTTATCGTTTTAGTCTTTATGTTTAGGTCTTTGATCCACTTGGAGTTAGTTTTTGTGCATGGTGTGAGGTATGGGTCCTGTTTCATTCTTTTGCAAATGGATATCCAGGTATGCCAGCACCATTTGTTAAAAAGACTATTATTTCCCCAATTGACTGACACTGGTCCTTTGTCAAATATCAGCTGCTCATACGTGGATGGATTTATATCTGGATTCTCAATTCTGTTCCATTGGTCTATGTGCCTGTTGTTGTACCAGTACCAGGCTGTTTTGACTACTGTAGCTATATAATAGGTTCTGAAATCAGGTAGGGTGAGGCCTCCCACTTTCTTCTTCTTTTTCAGTAATGTTTTGCTTATCCGGGGATTCTTTCCTTTCCATATGAAGTTAGTGATTTGTTTCTCTATTCCCTTAAAGTATGACATTGGTATTTGGATTGGAAGTGCGTTGTATGTATAAATGGCTTTTGGTAGAACAGACATTTTTACTATGTTGAGTCTTCCTATCCATGAGCAGGGTATGTTTTTCCATTTAAGCGTGTCCTTTTGAATTTCTTGTAGCAGAGTTTTATAGTTTTCTTTGTATAGGTCTTTTACTTCCTTGGTAAGATTTATTCCTAAGTATTTTATCTTCTTGGGGGCTACTGTGAATGGTATTGATTTGGTTATTTCCTCTTCGGTGTTCTTTTTGTTGATGTAGAGGAATCCAAGTGATTTTTGTATGTTTATTTTATATCCTGAGACTCTTCCAAACTCTTCTATTAGTTTCAGTAGTTTTCTGGAGGATTTCTTAGGGTTTTCCATGTATACGATCATGTCATCTGCAAATAGTGATAGCTTTACTTCCTCCTTACCAATCTGAATACCCTTTATTTCTTTGTCTAGCCTAATTGCCCTGGCTAGGACTTCAAGTACGATGTTGAATAAGAGCGGTGATAAAGGGCATCCTTGTCTGGTTCCCGTTCTCAAGGGAAATGCTTTCAGGTTCTCTCCATTTAGAGTGATATTGGCCGTTGGCTTTGCATATATGCCCTTTATTATGTTGAGGAATTTTCCTTCAATTCCTATTTTGGTGAGAGTTTTTATCATAAATGGGTGTTGGACTTTGTCAAATGCCTTTTCTGCATCAATTGATAAGATCATGTGGTTTTTGTCTTTTGTTTTATTTATGTGATGGATTACATTAATGGTTTTTCTGATATTAAACCAGCCTTGCATACCTGGTATAAATCCCACTTGATCAGGGTGAATTATTTTTTTGATGTGTTGTTGGATTCTATTGGCTAGAATTTTATTAAGGATTTTTGCATCTATGTTCATGAGGGATATAGGTCTAAAATTTTCTTTTTTTGTAATGTCTTTACCTGGTTTTGGTATCAGGGAGATGGTGGCTTCATAGAATGAGTTGGGTAGTATTCCGTCTTTTTCTATACTTTGAAATACCTTCAATAGTAATGGTGTTAAGTCTTCTCTGAAGGTTTGGTAGAACTCTGCAGTGAAGCCATCTGGGCCAGGACTTTTTTTTGTTGGGAGTTTTTTGATTACCATTTCAATCTCTTTTTTTGTTATGGGTCTATTTAGTTGTTCTACTTCTGTATGTGTTAGTTTAGGTAAGTAGTGTTGTTCCAAGAATTTATCCATTTCTTCTAGGTTTTCAAATTTGTTAGAGTACAATTTTATGTAGTAATCTGATATGATTCTTTTGATTTCAATTGGTTCTGTTGTGATGTGGTCCTTCTCGTTTCTTATTCGGGTTATTTGTTTCCTTTCCTGTTTTTCTTTAGTCAGTCTAGCCAATGGTTTATCAATTTTGTTAATTTTTTCAAAGAACCAGCTTTTGGCTTTGTTAATTCTTTCAATTGTTTTTCTGTTCTCTAATTCATTTAGTTCAGCTCTAATTTTTATTATTTGTTTTCTTCGGGTGCCTGATGGATTCTTTTGTTGCTCACTTTCTATTTGCTCAAGTTGTCGGGACAGTTCTCTGATTTTGTCTCTTTCTTCTTTTTGTATGTGTGCATTTATCGATATAAATTGGCCTCTGAGCACTGCTTTTGCTGTGTCCCAGAGGTTTTGATAGGAAGTATTTTCATTCTCGTTGTTTTCTAAGAATTTCCTTATTCCCTCCTTGATGTCTTCTATAACCCAGTCTTTTTTCAGGAGGGTATTGTTCATTTTCCAAGTATTTGATTTCTTTTCCCTAGTTTTTCTGTTATTGATTTCTAGCTTCATTGCCTTGTGGTCTGAGAAGATGCTTTGTAATATTTCGATGTTTTGGATTCTGCAAAGATTTGTTTTATGCCCTAATATGTGGTCTATTCTAGAGAATGTTCCATGTGCGCTAGAAAAAAAAGTATATTTTGCAGCAGTTGGGTGGAGAGTTCTGTATAAGTCAATGAGGTCAAGTTGGTTGATTGTTGTAAGTAGGTCTTCCGTGTCTCTGTTGAGCTTCTTACTGGATGTCCTGTCCTTCTCCGAAAGTGGTGTGTTGAAGTCTCCTACTATATATGTGGAGGTGTCTATCTCACTTTTCAATTCTGTTAAAATTTGATTTATGTATCTTGCAGCCCTGTCATTAGGTGCGTAAATATTTAATATGGTTATGTCTTCCTGATCAATTGTCCCTTTTATCATTATATAGTGTCCTTCTTTATCCTTTGTGGCGGATTTAAGTCTAAAGTCTATTTTGTCAGAAATTAATATTGCTACTCCTCTTCTTTTTTGCTTATTGTTTGCTTGATATACTTTTTTCCATCCTTTGAGTTTTAGTTTGTTTGTGTCTCTAAGTCTAAGGTGTGTCTCTTGTAGGCAGCATATAGATGGATCGTGTTTTTTTATCCAGTCCGTGACTCTCTGTCTCTTTATTGGTGCATTTAGTCCATTTACATTCAGCGTAATTATAGATAAGTAAGTTTTTAGTGCTGTCATTTTGATGCCTTTTTATGTGTGTTGTTGGCCATTTCATTTTTCCACATGCTTTTTTGTGCTGAGACGTTTTTCTTAGTAGCTTGTGAGATCCTCATTTTCATAATGTTTAACTTTGTGTTTATTGAGTCGTTACGTTTTTCTTGGCTTTTTTCTTGAGTTATGGAATTGATATTCCTTTTTGTGGTTACCTTTTTATTTACCCCTATTTTTCTAAGTAAAACCCTAACTTGTATCCTTCTATTTCGCCTTGTATCACTCTCCATCTGGCAGTTCAATGCCTCCTATATTTAGTCCCTCTTTTTGATTATTTTGATCGTTTAGCTATTGATTTCCATGATTTCCTGTTGTTTGTATTATTTTGTTTATTTATTTATTTTTTAGAATTAGTCTTAATTTGTTTGTTTTTGTGCTTTCTCTGTTTGAGTTGCGTTGATATCAGGACGTTCTGTTTTGTGACCTTGTATTGTGCTGGTACCTGATATTATTGGTCATCAGGCCAAACAATCTCCTTTAGCATTTCTTGCAGTCTTGGTTTAGTTTTTGCAAATTCTCTAAACTTGTGTTTATCTGTAAATATCTTGATTTCTCCTTCATATTTCAGAGAGAGTTTTGCTGGATATATGATCCTTGGTTGGCAGTTTTTCTCGTTTAGTGCTCTGTATATGTCGTCCCATTCCCTTCTTGCCTGCATAGTTTCTGCTGAGTAGTCTGAACTTATTCTTATTGATTCTCCCTTGAAGGAAACCTTTCTTTTCTCCCTGGCTGCTTTTAAAATTTTCTGTTTGTCTTTGGTTTTGGCAAGTTTGATGATGATATGTCTTGGTGTTTTTCTTTTTGGATCAATCTTAAATGGGGTTCGATGAGCATCTTGGATAGATATCCTTTCTTCTTTCATGATGTCAGGGAAGTTTTGTGTCAGGAGTTCTTCAACTATTTTCTCTGTGTTTTCTGTCCCCCCTCCCTGTTCTGGGACTCCAATCACTCGCAAGTTATCCTTCTTGATAGAGTCCCACATGATTCTTAGGGTTTCTTCATTTTTTTTAATTCTTTTATCTGATTTTTTTCCAGCTATGTTGGTGTTGTTTCCCTGGTCCTCCAGAAGTCCCAGTCTACATTCTAATTGCTCGAGTCTGCTCCTCTGACTTTCTATTGCGTTGTCAAATTCTGTAATTTTATTGTTAATCTTTTGGATTTCTACATGCTGTCTCTCTATGGATTCTTGCAACTTGTTAATTTTTCCACTATGTTCTTGAATAATCTTTTTGAGTTCTTCAACAGTTTTATCAGTGTGTTCCTTGGCTTTTTCTGCATTTATCCTAATTTCATTCGTGATATCTTTAAGCATTTTGTAAATTAGTTTTTTATATTCTGTATCTGATAATTCCAGGATTGTATCTTCATTTGGGAAAGATTTTGATTCTTTTGTTTGGGGGGTTGGAGAAGCTGTCATGGTCTGTTTCTTTATGTGGTTTGATATGGACTGCTGTCTCCGAGCCATCACTGGGAAACTAGATTTTCCAAGTAGTCAGCTAAAAAAAAATGCAGTCAGATCCCTATCTGAATTCTCTCTCTGGCTCCGGGTATTCGGATGTTAATGGGGTCGCCTGGGGAGGGTGGGGGAGGGATCTGAGAGCTAGGAGTGTAGCACCACAGAATATAGAGCTGAACACCACGTTCACGCTCCGCCCCCGTTTGCCAAAATCCGGGCTGGACGGGTCCCTGGCTAGGACACTGCTTTCCTTGCTCGGAAACCAGTCCCTTCCTCCTGGGGACTTCCTCCGGTGCGCGGCACCGCTCGTGGGCACTGGGTGGGCGTTTCCCGCACGAACGGGTGGGCCCGCCCCCAGGGTCTATTCAGGCGATTATAATTAGATCCCGCGGTCACGCCCCGCCTGTGCGCGCACCCAAATCCCAGCGGGATGACTTCCGGGTTGAGACGCTGCTTTCCCTGTTCGGGAACCAGTCACTTCCTCCCCGGGACTTCTCCTTCCGGAGCGCCACACCTCTCGCGCGAACTGGGTTGGCGTCACCTGCACGGCCAGGTGGGCCCGCCCCCTGGGTCAATTCAGGGCAATAAAAATGGACTCCGTGCTCACGCCCCGCTCGTGCGCGCGCCCAAGCCCCAGCAGGACGGAACCCCGTCTGGGACGCTACTTTCTGCGCTTCGGGACCTATCAGTTCCTCCGCACGGCCAGGTGGGCCCGCCCCCTGGGTCAATTCAGGGCGATAAAAATGGACTCCGCGCTCACGCCCCGCCCGCGCGCGCCCAAGCCCCAGCAGGGCGGCACTCTGTCTGGGATGCTACTTTCTGCGCTTTGGGACCAATCAGTTCCTCCGCACGGCCAGGTGGGCCTGCCCCCTGGGTCAATTCAGGGCAATAAAAATGGACTCCGCGCTCACGCCCCGCCCGCGCGCGCCCAAGCCCCAGCAGGGCGGCACTTTGTCTGGGATGCTACTTTCTGCGCTTTGGGACCAATCAGTTCCTCCCGGGGACTTCTCCTTCCAGTGTGCCGTACCTCTCGCGCAAACTGGGAGGGCGTCACTCGCACGACCAGGTGTTCCCGCCCTCTGGGTCAATTCAGGGTAATAAAAATGGACCCCGCGCTCATGCCCCACCCGCGCGCGCGCGCGTGCCCAGATCGCAGCGGAATGGCTCCCCGTCTGGGATGCTGCTTTCCCTGTTTTGAGACCAGACACCTCCGGGGATTTCTCCCTCTGGTGTGCCGTGCCACACGCGCGGACTGGGTGCGCGTCCTCCCGCACGAACGCGTGGGCCCCGCCCTGGGGTCACTCCAGGGAAACACAGCTGACCCCCCCCCCCGCGCGCGCACCGTCGGCTTCTCGCCTAACTCCCGGCGGACAGCAGGGCACCCCAGCTGGGACGCTGTTCTCCCCCCTCTCAGATCAGTCACTGCCTCCCGGGTGTTTCTCCCTCCGGCTGCGCCCCTACGCCGCCCGCGCCAACCTGCTAGGCTTCCTCCCGGGATGGGTTCGGGGGGGAAGGGGTGGGCCCCCTTTCTGTGCCGTCTGCCCCCCTGGGCTCTGCCCCAGATCGAGCTCCGAAGGTCACCTGCCTGGTGCGCTGGCTCCTAGTTCTGAAAACAGTCGCTGTCTGCCTGTATTTGTTCGTCCTCCGTCTCTAAGTCTGTGCTTGTTGTTCAGAGTTCATAGATTGTTATGTATGTGATCGATTCCCTTGTTTTTCCGAGTCTTTGTTGCAAGAGGGATCCGCGGGAGCGTCCACCTAGTCCGCCATCTTGGCCCCCCTCCCTCTTTATTATTTTAATGTTATCTTCTTTTTATAAAAACATCGCTGTTACCCTGTTTTGGGCTTTTTTATATATATATAATCTTGTTTTGTTTTTTTTTGGATTTCCCCCTCTAGGTTGACTTCTGGTTGCTCTGCCCAGTGTTCTAGTCTTGGGTTGATACTTGATATTATTGATTTTCTAACCAAAAAACTCCCTTCAGTATTTCTTGTAGTTTTGGTTTGGTTTTTATGAATTCCTTAAACTTGTGTTTATCTGGAAATGTCTTAATTTCACCTTCATATTTAAGAGACAGTTTTGCTGGATATATGATTCTTGGCAGGCAATTTTTTCCCTTCAGTTTTTTAATATGTCATCCCATTGCCTTCTTGCCTGCAGGGGTTCTGCCGAGTAGTCCGAGGTTATTCTTACTGGCTCTCCTTTGTAGGTGACTTTTCGTTTATCCCTCACTGCTCTTATAATTCTCTCTTTATCTTTGGTTTCGGCAAGTTTGACTACAATATGTCTTGGTGACTTTCTTTTTAGATCTACCTTATGTTGGAGTTCAATGAGCATCTTGGATAGGTATGTTCTCATCTTTCACAATATCAGGGAAGTTTTCTGCCAACAAATCTTCAACAATTTTCTCTGTATTTTCTGTTATCCCTCCCTGTTCTGGTACTCCAATCACTTGTAGGCTATTTCTCTTGATAGGGTCCCACATGATTCTTATGGTTTCTTCATTTTTTTTTTAATTCTTTTATCTGATTTTTCTTCAAATATATTAGTACCAAGTGAGTTTTCTTCGAGTTCAGAAATTCTAGCTTCTACTTGCTCAATTCTCCTCCTCTGGCTTTCTATTGAATTGTCTAATTCTGTAATTTTTTTGTTAATCTTCTGAATTTCTGATTGCTATCTGCCTATGGATTTCCCCAGCTTATTCAACTTTTCATTATGTTCCTGAATAATCTTTCTAATTTCTTTAGGTGCTTTATCTGTGTGTTCCTTGGCTTGTTCTGCGTATTGCCTCATTTCCTTCCTGATGTCTTGAAGGGTTCTGTATATTAAACTTTTGTATTCTGCCTCTGGTAATTCCAGGAATGCACTTTCATCTAGAAGATCCCTGGATTCTGTGTTTTGAGACCCTGCTGAGGTGATCATGGTCTGTTTCTTTATGTGACTTGATATTGACTGTTGTCTCCAAGCCATCTATAAGTTATTGTATTAGTTTATGCTTGCTTACTGTGTCGTAGCTGCTTGCTTTGTTTTGTTTTGGTATACCCCTATGGGTTGCTTGAGTGAGCTAGCTTGATTATTTTAGCCTTTGGAGCTCTGTGTCCTGTCCCCAGCTGGCTAGAGCTGTTTTCAGGTATATCAGTCTAGGAGTCCATTCAGTTTTCTTGCATGAATTCAGCTCAGATTTCCAGGTAGCTGATCATCAAGTGTGTGGTACAGGCTCTGTCCTACAGTCTTAGAGAGGCAGGGGTGATTGGCGTATATTCCGGTATCTGATTGCAGGCGGGAGTCACGCTCTGAACAAGGCAGGGGTCTGAGAACCAACCCCCAAGTGTCTCTGAGGAAAACGTGTCCCTGTTCCCTAGAGTGTGCTGGTGGGTGGGCTCTGCAGAGGGACCATGGGCACCCAAAGTTTTTGGTTGTAACGACTTGGAGGTACCAGTCATCTTTGGACCTCTTTTGTGGGTGGCTGGGTGACCTGAGTGGAGCTACCAGTCCTTAGGTCCCTGATGTGGGTAGGTGAGGACCTTGTTTAATAGGCAGCAATGTCAAATGTCAAACACCCACCTCTCCACCACACAGCTGAAATGGTTGGAGTTTGCCAACAAGGGCCTATTCTCCCGAAATAGGCCCACACAGGTCCATGCAGAAGGGAAAGGTGCTCAAGGTCCATGGACGGATTATGCCTGGACAGGAGCCGCTTCTGTCCTGAGCTCCCCCAGTTAATGGAGCTAGCAAATGATCTTTTCCCCCCAGTTGCAAATTTTTTCCTTCCCCAAGGCCGGGAGGACGGCTCCAGGTGCTCACCAGGGTCTATCTCAGGCCTAGGGATTCAGCCACTGAAGCTGGCTTGGGGGTGGGGTGGGGGCAAGGTAAAATATCAGCAAGTCCTTAGCTTTTGCTGAGAATGCCCTTCTGCTCAGGTTCCGGAGGTGTGAGTGGGCTGTGTGGCTGGCTGCTTCGCCCTGAGGAACTGCTGCCAAACGCTAGGACCAGCCCACCACCGCCACCGCTGCCACTCCGGGAATGGTGCCTGAGGGCTTCCCGCGACTCAGGTCCGGTAACTCCTCTTTACTTCTGAATGGCCTCTTCCTTCCCCTGCCCTCAGTTCATTGTCTAAGCTTGCCTTTGATGCTCAGGGCTCCCAGCTTGTCACAAATATACTCGTTTAGCTTGTTTTTTCGGGTCTTTGTTGTAAAGAGGGCTCCACGAAGTGTCTGTCTATTCTGCCATCTCAGCTCCGCCTCTTAAGTAATGTCTTTTGATGATCTAAGTTTGCAAATAACCAATCAAGTAATGTGTTTCGTATCCTTTGTTCTCCTCTTATATAACATCACTGCTGAGTTGCCATTTTGGATTACTAGATTCCACCACATGAATTTCAGTGTATCCACTGCTTGAGCTGATCCCATATTTTCAATAAATCTCTCAGTTTTACATTAATCACCATACAGATGGTTATGCTATGTCAGTTGTAACAAGACTGGTGTTACGGATTAAATTGTGTCTTCCCAAAATATGTATTAACTTGGCTAGGCCGTGATTCCCAGTATTGTGCGGTTGTCCACCATTTTGTAATCTGATGTGATTTTCCTGTGTGCTGTAAATCCTATTCTCTGCCTGTGGTTAATGAGGCAAGATTAGGTTATGCTAAAGACGATTAGGGAGAATCGGTGCTGTGTTCACTGATCAGGGACCTCTGCACATATGTCTCCTCACTCTCTGTCCTCTGTCAGTTTCTTATTCCATTCGGTGTTTGGCTGAGTTCTTTCTCTCTTCATTTGACACTTTGGGCTCCAGGAATGATGTTTGCTTGTGTTTTACTTAGTTTTTCGGGACTTGCTGTGGAGGGACGGTGTGGTGCTTCTGTCTATGGTACATGGTGCCACACTGACCAGAAGCCTCGAGTTGATTTCATTTGGTTGATAATATGAGCTAGTTTGTTTGGAGACTCAGAACAAGGGGAAAGGAATGAGATCGCTTGGTTTAGACAGAAAGACTTGGTCCCTGAGCTTCTTACCCCAACTCTTGACTCAGCCTCTCATTGTCCTAGAAGGAACCGGCCCAGCAACATGGCCCATTTCTGATGCCTCTGAGACCAGGCTCACTAAGTGGGATGGCGGGGCGGGGGGCGGGGGGCGAGCTAGTTAAGATGCCGCTCTCCCACCCAAGGACCCAGCCTTCCTGCGGAGAGCACAGAGTCTTCGGGTCCCGTCTCACCCAAGCCAGCCGAACACAGCATATGATGATCTGTGTAGAGAGTATGGTGCCAAAGGTGAAGGTGGCCACACTAGTGACTGGTTGGCTGGTGATGCCTTTGACTGAGATTGGAAAGCAGCCAATGGAGGCAGTGTTGGGGGTGGGGGGGTCCAGCTCAGTTTTGGAGATGTTTAATTTTTAGGTTGAGGTGTCCTGGGTTCAATAAACATTCAAGGGGAGGTGTCTAGTTTGTGAAAATGCTGGTCTAGTGAGCAGGAAGAAGAGGCAGGCTGGAGTCTTCAGTACATGTGTGGTCCTCTGATCTGTGATACTGGGGGACCAGAGGGCACGGAGCAGAAATGGCTGCTCCTGCCTTCCAGCCAAAGACCCCCAGGAACACAGCTGCAGTTGAACAGATCGAGTTTATTACTTGGTGCAGTGAGGGAGGCTGCACCCACGCCAAAGGAACAGTGAGGCATCTCAATAAGAGGGTGTTAGAAAGGACCTATGTGGGCTTTAACTGGGTGATGTGTGGGAGAATCCAAGGAAATCGAGATTTGATCTACATTGGATACTGTCAGAAAGCATCGCAATTCTATGATTGGACATCTGAATAAATCTTATCTATAAAAATTAAAAAAAAAAATTTTTTTTTTTTTTTTTTATAAGGAGGACCCATTGCCATCGAGCTGATCCCAACTTATAGCAACCCTATAGGGGTCAGAATCAACTCAATGGCAATAGGGTTTTTTTTTTTTTTTTTTTTATAAGGAGGACAGACTAGGATGAGGATAAAGCTGCAATTGGTCAAGAAGCAGCAGAGAGGGAGTGTTTGGTGTTTTGTGGGTGGTGCCGCAACCTTGTTTTTTTTTTGTTTTTTGGTGCTTAGACAAAATTAAAAATTGGCCTTATTTTGCCCCACACTATCATGGTCTCAGGGTGACCTTGTCATAGACTATGTCCAATGGAAGAATAACAGCTCAGCTGTGAGTGCCAGGCCAGCTTTTGAACTTCACGGGCTGCTCCTCTTCCGTTTCCAGCCTTTCCCCTCCTGCGCCTCCTAGTCCCCCTGCTCTTCCCGTCCCTCCTCCTTTCTTTAATTCCTTAAGGCAAGAATAAACACATGGCAGCATACGTCAAAGTTAAGATGCACTTACCTGGAGGCCCAGTTCACCCAGTGAGTGAGGACGCACAACCTAAAAACTACTTGTCTTAGTCACCTAGTAGGTTACAAGTCCAAATTCAGGGTGCCGGCTCCAGGGGGAGGCTTTCTCTCTCTGTCAGCTCTGGAGGAAGGTCCTTGTCATTAGTCTTCCCTTGGACTGGGAGCATCTCAGCACAGGAACCTCAGGTCCATAGGGCGTGCTCTGCTCCTTGGGCTCCTTTCTTGGTGGTATGAGGTCCAACTCTCTGCTAGCTTCACTTTCCTTTTATCTCTTCAGAGATAAAAGGTTGTGCAAGCCACACCCCTGGGAAACTCCCTTTACATCGGATCAGGGAGGTGACCTGGTAAAGGTGTTACAATCCTACCCTAATCTTCTTTCTCATAAAATTGCAATCACAGAATGGAGGACAGCCACAGAACACTGGGAGTCATAGCCTAACCGAGATAATATACACATTTTGGGGGAGGGGACATAATTCAATCCATGACACTACTGAACAACCCGGCACTTACTGTAAAGAAGTAGACATACTCGAGCCAGGGGCAAGGGCAGCGGGTGGCATCGAGAGTACAGGCAGTAAGGGGGGCAGGAGGACACTGTAGAGAGAATCTTAAAAGTTGGCAGGCTTTGCAGGCATCACAACCCCCTCCCCCCACAGCAATTCTAATGGAAAACCCATTGCCATCAACTCGATTCTGACTCATAGCGACCCTATAGGACACAGCAGAACTGCCCCATAGGGTTTTCAAAGAGCGGCTGGTGGATTTGAACTGCTGACCTTTTGGTTAGCCGCTTAGCTCTTCACTGAGCCACCAGGGCTCCAATTCTAACAGGAGCCATTGGTGAAACTCTTTCCCATCAGGGGGCGCACTGCCGCGGGCGCCTGCCACTTGCTTTGCAAGCCGGGTACAAGAATTCTCCCGGCACGCTGTTCACAATAGAGAAGCTCTGGAAACAAGGTAAACGCTCACCAACAGGGAAAGGCATGCTAAAAAGCTGTAGGTTCGTATGATGAGATAAAACTAACACACAGCAGTTAAGAGAAAATACATATACACTTGGGAGAGTTGCGACATCTCAACACACCGAAGGACCCAAAGGTCTAGTGGACTCGTGCCCAAGGACACCTACAGTGCAGGAGTGCAGGTGACGACCCTAGTCCTCCTCCCCAAACACAACAATAAAACAGAAAACATCTCACCAGGTTCCGCTTTTTTATTGCTGTGCCATGCATATGTACAGTCGCATTAGAGGGGCCCCCTGCGGCACCCCCACCCTCGCGCCCCCGTTCCGCCGGCGCTCAGCGAACCTGCGCCAGGTTGTACTTCTTGTACAGCAGCGCCCGCCTCTTCTCTCGCTCACGCACGAAGGCGCGCAGGCGCGCAGTGGAGAAAGTCACCGCCGTGGGCCTGGAGTTGGCCAGCCCCTCCTCAGTCAGCCACACGCAGTGCAGACAGCTAGATGCGCAGGGCCGGCCCCTGGAGCGCGGAGGAACGAGGGTAGGGCGGTCAGCTGCCTCTGCCCAGAGCGCGAGCGGGGGGGCTGTGGGGGGGGTGGGGGTAGGGGGCGTGGGGGGGTGGGGAGTGGGGGGCGGGAGGGTGGGGGGGTGGGGGGGCGGGACGGGGGCCTTGCTTACCAGGGGTGGGCGCACAGCGTGCTCCTGAGGAAGGCCACGGCGCCCCCCGACAGCCCTGCGTAGCAACGGCTCAGCTGGATCACCCCTTTGCGCAGGGCTTTCTGCAGGTCACGTGCGCCCTCGCTGCTCACCGGGTACTCCCCGCTCAGCCTGTGGGGCGTAGGGGAGGGAGGGTGGCCCCGGGACTGAGGCCACCTCGGAGGGATCCCGGGGAGAGGGGAGGCGGACAGACTAAAGGTCCCCCTTGCATAGATCCCCGGCCTGCCCCTCCCTTTCAACACATCCCCACCCACGGGTGCAGAAACTCACATGATGAAGGCCGTCACTCCGATGGCCCAGACGTCTGTCTGCGGGACTGCGCCTTGGCCCTCCAGGAGCTCTGGAGCTGGGGAAGGGCACCAGTGAGTGGACACAGGTGAGAGGCTGGGTATAGGTGGGTGGACACAGGTGGGGGTCTTGAAGGCGGGTCATACAGGAAAGCAGAAGAGGACTAAGCACAAACGGGAGGATCCGGGCCGAGGGGAGTGAGCAGGTGGGCGGGACACGTGGGTCTTCTGGCCCCGCCCCTTCCCCCTACTGGGCCTCCAGCTCCCACAGGCCAGCCCTCTGAAGTCTGTTTCTCCCACTCGCACCCATGGTCTCCACGAAATCCTTGAACTTCTCCGAAGGCAGGACCTTCTCCTGGGCGAGGCTCTGGGCATTGCCGAAGTCAAGGACCTTAAGTAGGTTGTACTCAGTGACGATCAGGTTCTCGGACCTGAGGTCCAGGTGGAGGATGCCCTGGGAATGCAGGTACTGGGCGGCACTCAGCATCTGCCAGAGGTAGTCCTTCACCTCTGATTCCGAGTAGGAGGCCCTGCGGGCATGAGGGGGGCTCAGCCAGGTTCAGGCTGCCGAAAGGTGGGGGTGGGGGGATGTGGAGGTACACCTCGGGGCAAGGGCCCTTGAGACTGCCCAGCCCCTGGGGGCTTGAGTGGGGAGCAGCCTGGCTCTGCTGTGTCAGGCAGCAGGGAGGGGTGGCGGGTCTCATCCTCCCTCTGGAGAGCCTTGTTTCCATTGGAGGGTCCCTGTGGCTGCAGCCACCTCCCTCACCTATCTGCCAGGCAGGGGAGCAGCTCTGGTCCAGAGCACAGCTCCAGGATGAGCACCAGGTGCCGTGGGCTGAGGTAGGCACCGAGCAGCTGGACCAGGTGCGGGTGGCGCAGGCCCTTGAGGGCCTCATATTCACCCAGCACGGCTGTCTTGTTCTCCGCACGGTAGGGGATGATCTTGGCCGCCAGGATGCGTCCGCTGCCCTTCTCCCGGCACTGCCGCACCACACTGAAGCGGCCCCTGGGCAAGGGGATGCATCGGCCAAGCTGGTGAGGCCCCTCCCTATGCAGCCCTTCCCACACAAAGCAGCAGACGCACACATGTGGCGGCAGGGAGAGCACTCAGCAACGAGGTGGCGGAACCTTCCAGGGGTGGGATCAGTGGCTATGGAGGCGCAGATGCATTTGGGAGATGCTCTGAACCAGATGCGGGTGGGGGTGAGCATGGAGAGGGAGGCTGAGGCTGGGGTGGGTGCCTGAGGGCTCGGCCCAACGATGTCCCTGACCACCTGCCCACAGCCTCGCACCTCCGAATCTGTGTCTGGAAGGCGAAGGTCTGTGTGCTTGAGAGGGGCTGGGCTGGCAGTGCGTGGCCACTCTCCTCATAGGCTGTGGAAAGAGCAGCAGGGTGACCGAGAGGCCGGGGAGGGGGCACACCCCGGCTAGCCCCAGCTCCCTCCACCTATCCTCCCATCACTCCTGCCAGACCTCTGACAAGGGGCCCCCTTTGAACTCACTGAATGCACACTCAGACCCCTCAGGCCATGGGGGGCATAGTAGGCAGAAAAAGCATGAGGGTGTGTGCGTGAAGGTGGTGAAGTCCAGGAGTGGGGACACCCCACTTGCCTGGGACCACAGATAACATGCACACAGACCACACTTCCTGGACCCACAGCAGGCATTAATAACCAAAGCGCTGAGCCCAGACAACCCAAGTCCTCGGCACAGCACTGGGGAGGCCCTCCCAGGGCTCAGTGTGAACCTCAGGATGAACTCATTTGCTCCTGGGGCAGGGTGTGGAAGAAGGAGGCTGGGCAGTGAGGGGCCCCAAAATGTGCGGCCCAAACTGAGGCCAACAGGGGTTTTCTCCAAAAGGCGAAGGCAAGGAGCTGTGAGGAGGCCACAGCAGGAGCCTTACCCATGTGGCTGGGCCCTCCAAGGATGACCTGCTCCGAGGGGCGGCTGTAGGGGCCCATGCCCGCCTTGCTGACACAGGCCGTCCGGAAGGTGTATGAGCCGGCCCGCGGGAGCTTGCTAGTTAGGTAGCAGCAGTCAAAGATGTCAGAAGCCAGAGTGCTCCAGCTCCCACCTGGGCCGCAAGGGACAGAGGAGGGAGGGAGGGAGTGAGAGGCTTCCCCACTGAAGGCGTGGAGAGAGCAGCCACCCACTGGCACTCAGCAAGCGGGGTGCCTCCATGACCACCCCCTCTGGAACCTGGAGGGCCCCCCAGAGCTGGCCCAGCAGATACCTTCCAGGCAGCACTGAACGATGTAGGTCACAGGGCCACAAGTCTCCACGGGCTTCCAGACCAGCAGCACCCCATCTGCATACACCTCCCCAATGTCCGGGCGTGGGGAGGACGAGGGGAGCTCTGTAGGGGCGGGGGCGGTAGGCAAGCAGCTCTGAGGCTAGAATGACCTCAAATGGCTGCCTGATGCACCTGTCAGCCCCCGTCACACCTCCCCTAGTGGGCCTTCCCCTCCCTCCCCACACCCACCCTCAGCTGCTGCCCAGGCTCCTGAGCCCACTCTCCCCTGCTCCTGGTCATTTGGGGGGTCCTGCTGCAGTGTGGGCTGGCCAGAGGGCCCAGTGTCTCTTGAGGTCTGGCTCAGGGCTGTGTCCTGGCTGGGGGCTCTGGAAGGTCAGCCCAGGAGCCCCCATGGCAGTGATCCTCCATCAGAATGGAGGGCCTGGCCCGGTCCTGCAGACAGGGTACCGGGAGGCCAGTCAAGGCTGCTGCCCTCCTCTAGGGTTGGGCCAGGTGGCTGAGGGCTGGGCCCGCAGCCCTGTCCTGGCTCCCCCGAAACACTTCCTGGGAACTGTGTTTAGGGAGCCTCAACTTTGATAGAGGAGCAAAGGATGCAACAGCCTTCTCTGCACTTGCCGGTGGGATGTGGCTGAGAAGGCACCATGGGAAGAACAGGGCTTGGAAGAGCTCGACTGTCTTCAACTAATGGCTGCACTTTCTCTTGGGACTATGGTATGAACTGACAGGCTTTGTCCCCAGTGCTTTACGTGGAACCAGCCCTGTCTCTGTCCTGTCTGTCTTACCCTCTTTCTCCTCTCTGCCTGTCCCTCCCTCTCTCTCCTTTCTATGGCTCTCTCTCGCCCTGTGTCTCTTTGCTCTCTGTGACCCTCCTCTGTCTTCTCTCTTCCCTCTTCCAAGCACGCTGCTGCAGCCACAAACAAGTTCAGGGCCACGCTGACAGCTCAGTGCAATCCACTTTGAAAACTTCCTTCTGCTTGTCCCCCAACTCTCCCCACCCCAGCTCCATCTCACTCCCAGTGTGCATTTTCCTATCTGCACATTTTTTTCATCTCCCTCTCTTTGCTGTATGAGTGTCTTTTAAGTGGCTCTATATCACATGGGCAGTGTGAGGACAAACAGGGTTCTGGGCAAGAGGGGGTCACGGAGAGGGCCCAACGCCCTGGTGGGGCCGCCTGCCAGAGCCATCCCCAGGCCATGACAGCCAGTGTGTGATCCTCTGGCCCTGTCAGAACTAGGGGATGCCTGGGGTCACCACACTGGGGACCACGGTTTCCAAGGCCCCACTCGCCATAAGAACCAGCTTAAGAGGCTCACAGAGTGAGACAGGGTCCCAGGCAGAGTCTTCAAAGAGGAGGCAGTGGCGTGGCTGTCCTCCCCCCTGCCCACCAAGAGGGCCCACATGGTGTACCCACCTGCCCTCCGGAGCATCCCCGTGGTGGCTGCTGTGCCCAGCGCATTGCTCACACTGCAGGTGTACACACCCAGGTCCTCGGCGGTCACCACCAGGATGGTCAAAAGCTGGAAGTGCTTGAGCGTGGAGGAGATGAGAATTCGGCTGCTGCTCTCCAGGACTGCCCCGTCTGCCGAAAGACACATCAGGGCCTGCGCCTGGGCAGCTGCCCCCCCACACACCCAGCCACACAGCCGAGCAGGGGCTCAGGCTAGGGCCTGGGCAGGAGGAAGTCCTGGCCAGCCACCTGCCGTCCCACCGGGCCCATGCTCGGCCTGTGACTTGCTCCCTTCCGGACAGCTGTTACCTTTACTCCAGGTGGCCTTTGCAACAGGCTGGGCTGACACCTGGCAGGCGAGCGTCACGGGCTGGCCCAGGACCACCGTTTCATCTGAGAGCTCCTTTAGGAATGATGGGGCTGAAAAGGGAGAGTGAGAAAAGCAGTTCAGGTGATGCCCTCTCAAGATGCAGTGTGCTCAAAGCCAGGCCAGAGCGTGGCTGGACCCTGCAGTGCGGAGGATACCCTGGAGCACAGAACCTGTGGGGATCCTGCCCCTCCCAGCTCAACCTCCACCACACTCTTGTCCACCTCCTCCGGGGAGCCCTTCCTGACTGTCCCACCCCCTCTCGGCTCATCTTCCACCACACTCTTGTCCAGAATTTGTCTAAACACCTCCACCTCCTCCGGGGAGCCCTTCCTGACTGTCCCACCCCCTCTCGGCTCATCTTCCACCACACTCTTGTCCAGCATTCATCTCTCAACACCTCTACCTCCTCCAGGGAGCTCTTACTGACTGCTCCAGCCCTCTACGCTGTGGCTCCTAAGGCCCTCATGGCTGCTGCCACTCATTTGGGGTCTAGGCTGGGGTTGTAAGCTTGTCCAACTGATGTGGGTGCCATGGAAGTTGGAGGCCGCTGCTCCGCGCGCCCCCCGCCGCAACCCCACACACAACCAGATCCTCTTGAAACTGCGAGAAGACTAAGGCCCCAGAATCGGGTACTCACCTCGGTCCTTGCTTTTCAGCCGGAAGGAAGCCAGGCCCAGCTTCTTCCTGGAGAGACCCTCCTTCTCTGGATCTGCAGGGAGAAAGAGGGGGCCCACGGATGTCATAGCCCATGAGGCCATGGCTCCTCTGGGCAGCATTGGCTGCCTCAGGCTGCCCTGACAAGAGCTGTGGGGACAGGCAGACCTGCCTGCCCCACAGCCCTGCCTTTTGCGCCTCAGGTTTCCACGCAACAAGCGAAAGGCCAAGGTCCCAGGGTGGTGTTGAGAACTGGAGCTAAGTCTGTTGCTGCTGCTCCCTCCCCCCTCCACACCTGGGCGCCAGGGCCCATCCCGGGCTAGGTCCACCCGTGGGGACAAACAGGAGGCCTGCAGCTCAGAGCCATGGGGGCCGTGGGGGCACAGGCAGTCGGGGCTGGACAGAGACCCTGCTGGAGTACTCTGGCTGCAGGCAGCTGGTGTCGGTTCTGAGTTTTTCTCTCCAGCAGTATAATCCCTACTTGGGTCCCTTGGCCCCCCCGCAGTGCTGCTACAACCCAGGGCTGAGTCTCAGAAGCACGGGGGAAAAAGGGCTCTGAGGCTGGGAGGTGCACCCAGATGCCTAGGGGGGCGAGCCCAGAGGAGGCTTTCTGATGGCACTGGGCAGGATCCTGAGCTGTTGTCATGGGGGAGAGGTCAAGGTGACCCCCGGGAGTGCAGTACGGGGGACATCTGGACATGCCCAGAAAGGTTGGAGGGAGTCACCTTCCGCCCTGCCCGTCAGGATCCGGGAGATGTGGGCCACTGAAGCCTTCACCCTCTTGCGCAGGCTGTGCTCCTGGGACTCCTCCAGCGCCAGGCAGCCCCCGGAGAGCTGGAAGAAGCCTCGCGAGGAGGGTGACACCTTCCGCTTCCGGCCCAGGGCAGCTTCTCCCAGCAGGGCCTCCATGTCCTCTGGCTCCTCCTCGGTGATCTGCAGGCTACCTCTAGGACGGGTAGCCAGGCTGGCAGGAGGGCCTAGCTCCCCCAGCCAGGGCCACACCGCCTCTGGGAGCTCTGCCAGCCCCTCATCTTCATCCAGGGTGGAGGATGGCTCCCGCTCCACGGGCGGCTTGGGGACCTTCCTGAAGATCATGAACTCAAATGGGAGGTACTTGATGTCATACAGGTCAGAGAGGTTGAGGTAGGCAGGCTCCACCTCGGAGATGTCTAGGGACAGCGTGTCAGCCGCCTCCGAGTCTCCTGAGAGGTCCTTGATCTGTACCAGGGAGACCTGAGAGCCCTGGCCAAAGTCTTCCCATGAGGTAAGTTCCAGGGAGCCCCTGGGGGAAGGCCCGCTGCCCTCAGGCACCGGGGCCATGCCAGCCAAAGGCAGTGGGCTCTCAGCCACTGCTTCTTCCTGCTCCTCCCAGGACTGAGACCGCTGGACCCAGGCCATCTTGGCCCACATGGGGCCCTGCCCCAGCATGCCTCCTGCATCCCCACCAAAGGCGAAGGTGCCATAGCCTGCCACCCCTGCGTAGCCCCCGTGGCACTCCAGGGAGAACTTCCGAGTGGTTGCCTGCTCCAGAGGCCGATGCTGAGCAGTCTCCTGGGACAAGTCCTCATCATCCGGACAGGCTGCCAGCTCTGTATTCACTGGGGCAGGTGGCACAGCCTCCTGGGGGGACAGGTCCTTGCAGAAGGCCTGCCCTATAGAACAGGAGGGGCTGGGCTCTGCCCCCTGCTTAGAGCCTGACAGGGGGCTTGCTTGGGCCTGGGACGGGGAGTCCTGAGGCTGTCCAGAGAGGAACGGGCTTCCGGGTATCTGGAAGCCCTCTGCATGAGATCCTGGAGGGAAGGAGCCTGGAAGTTGTGGTGCAGCAGCCGCAGGGGGTCCACAGCCTTCCTGGGGGGCAGAACCCCAGTCACAGTGAAGAGAAACGGTAGGCTGCTTCTGAGAGCTATCCTGGGAAACTGTTGGACCTGTGTTTCCATCTGTGGATGGAAGCAGTTTCGACCCTTGCACGGACCCCTCTTCAGAGCCTGGGGCTGCCTGGGCAGAGGACATGGTGCCCAGGGCCCAGGCCCCAGTGTGCAGAGTGGCTGTGGGTTCCCTAAGCAGAAAGGGGCTTGGGCCCTGCACAGAGCTGTCCTGTGAGACCTCCCCGAGCCCCCAGGGAGCTGGGTGGGGACACTGCCCCTCAAAGTAGTCCTTGGGTGACTTCCCCGGCTCCTCAGGGGACTTCCTCGGCTCCTCGGAAAAGGGGCTGGTGGTGCGTGGCTGGTCCTGGTCCAGGGAGCGGCTTCGGCCGGGCACCACTCGGGCAGTTGAGCTGGGGAGCCTCAGGGCGGTCTCACAAGAGGGCACCTTGGTCATGAGGGTGACCTGCTCCTCCCTGGCAGTCTGCTCCTCCCTGGCAGCCTGCTCCTCCAGGGCTCGGTGCTCCATCAGGGGCTCACGCAGGCCAGGCAGCACCCTTGCAATGTAGCCACCCTTCAGTAGGTGCTGCCTGGCCCGCGCCAGGTGCTTCCTGCTGCCTGGGGCCGAGGGTGGGCACCCACGTTCTGAGCCTTCCCCGGCCTGCTGGTAGAACAGGCTCCGGATGATGCTCTGGCGGGGCACACAGCCTGGGACGGCCAGTGGGCCTGCACCCGGGACCCCAGCGGCCACCTCTTGGCTCTCCAGGGACACAGGTGATGCCACAGGCAGAGAGGGGGCTGGGGGGGGCACATGGACCTCAGTCTCCTCTGGCAGGCTGGCCGAGGGCCGCAGGAAGCCCCTGGGGTGCAGGAGTGGGGAGTGGGTGACAGGGGAGGGTGGCAGCGACTTGGCCCGAGCGTATGGGGCAATCTCGTTATCCGAGGAGGAGCTGCTGGAGGAGCCACTGGCATCCCGGAGCAGGTGCCGGGAGACCCCGAGGGATGGGCTGTCGGGCGGGCCTTGGAGCAGCTCCGGGATGGAGCGCATCACCAGGATGGACTTGTAACACATCAACGAGCGCTGGGGAGCAGGCGGGAGGGGTGTCAGAGCTCAGGGCCCCCCTCACATGCCCCTCCTGTCCCCTCCACCCGGCTCTGTTGTTCTGGCCCCTCTGTAACTGTGATGTGTGCAGGTGCCACCCACCGCTGTCCCTCCCCCCCGCCACCGCATGCTCTGGGCCTGTCCTATACCCTATATAGCAAGACCCGGAGGAAGGACAACCGTCTACATGCTTTCTTGCCCAGCTCTGGGCATGCCCCAGCCCAGGAGTCAGGAAGTGGCCCTGAGAGGTCCTCTGGACCACAGTGGACTCAGGCCTGGGTCTCCCCTAGGAGTCTCACCACCCTGCCCTAGCCCCTCCTCAGCATGGTGGGCGGCAGGTACCACCCACCTGCCAGCGGCTCCGGGCCAGCAGGAACTTGAGCTGCTTGGTGTTAATGAAATGGGCCTCTTCTGCCGGCACAGACTTCTGCAGGCAAGGAGGAAAGGGGCTGTGTTGGTAGGGGCCTGGGGCCTGGCTGTGGGCAACGAGTCTGACCGCCCTGGTCAGGGCCCTTCCTGGGACAGAAGCCCGGCTGAGTCAGGGGCGGCGGACCAGCCTCAGCCCTGGAATCACATGCAGGTGGGTGGACCTGGTCAAAGGCCAGAGGTTATGGCAGTTCCATGTCCCTTCCCGGATTAGGGATTCCAAGTTAGTCCTAGAGGTGGACCCATGGAGGACCCTGAGCCTGCCTCCCTGATGCAGTCATGCTAGGTGGGGGTAAGTGGGGGCACTGATGTCCTCTGCCCCAGTCTGAGGGTCCCAGCAGCCCCAACACCCCTCCACTGGAAGCATGTCCTCTGGGCACCAGCCAAAATTCTGTAGCTAATGCAGTCCAGGCAGGGCCTCAGCCTCTCATGACCTCAGTCTCCCTCCTTGCACAATATGGGACTGAGCAAGCCTGTCCACCAAACCTGGAAGCTCAGTCTACTCACCAGGAACCAAGGGTGGGCGAGGCACTGGGAGGCGCTGGGCCGGGCCCTGGGGTCAGAGGAAGGCATGGGGTCAGACCAGGGTGGGTCAGCCAGTCCCAGGGAAGGGCTGAGCAGGACGTCTGGGCAGTGGGAGGACAGGGCACTCACTCCGGGGCCCTCTGCAGGGCAGCCTTGATAAAGTCCTTGGCGTCTTCACTGAGGTGGGCGGCCATGGGGCTGGTCCAGGACACCTGCCCCTCCTGAACGTTCAGCAGAGTTGCACGGTCACTCTCACCGGCAAACGGTGATGAGCAGGTCAGGCTGAAAGACAGAGAAGAGGTCTGGCCCTCAGAGGTGATCTGGATTCCCGGGTCCATGGGAAAGACCGCTAGGCCAGGGCATGCTGGGTCTCTGAGGCAGAGTTGTTGGGGGGCCAGGGGCCTCACCCCCGACCGGAGATGGGCTTTTAGCATCACTCTCATCCAACCCCTAAGAATATCAGCAAGTGTCTCGCATTTGCCCAGAGAGATCCAGATTCAGCTTAAAATAGCAATCAGCCTGGAGTGAGGACCCGGGTTCAGCCTGGGGTGGGGGTCAGGGCTCAGCCTCAGGTGAGGATCAGGGCTCAGCCTGGGGTGGGGATCAGGGCTCAGCCTGGGGTGGGGATCAGGGCTCAGCCTGGGGTGGGGATCAGGGCTCAGCCTGGGGTGGGGATCAGGGCTCAGCCTGGGGTGGGGATCAGGGCTCAGCCTGGGGTGGGGATCAGGGCTCAGCCTGGAGTGAGGATTTGGGCCTAGCCTGGGGTGAGGAATAGGGCTCAGCCTGGGGTGAGGATCAGGGCTCAGCCTGGAGTGGGAATCAAGCTCAGCTGGGGGTGGGAACAGTGGCGTCACTAGGTGGTGTGGGGAGTGAGGACTGCACTCCCTGTCACCGTCAGAGGGGGTGACACCAAAATGACCCAGGGTCTGCAGCTGTGGCCACAGTGGGCAAGCTGATGCTGCTGAGGAGGGGCTGCTGAGGCAGTGACGTCACTAGAGTTGGTGTATGGTAACTCATCACCCCCCTGTCACCCAGCGCAGTAACTTGTCACCACCACCGCTCCCCCACCCCCCTGTCACCTGCCAGTTGGGCAGAGAGGACGGTCTCCACCTTGGCCAATGGGAGAGGGGAGGAGCTGCACTTGGCCCCACGTGGGAGGCAGGGTGAGGCCAGACCACTCCACCCACAGTGGGGGTTCACCTGTTTGCCCCAACTGCTCCAGGCCAAGGGGAAGAAGTGACACCATAAGTCACCACACTGGGTGACACCAACCCTACTGATGCCACTGGGTGAGAACCAAGGCTCAGCCTGGAGTGGAGGTTCAGACTCAGTCTATACCACCAGAGTTCCTCAGGGCAGCAGTAACTGTTGCAGATGACCTCTGGACAAATCACCCCAGAACCCTTTTGGGAAACCACATCACAGTCTTCTGTCCTGTGACCTGGTAGAACTGACAGGGTACATGTGAGAAAACCTCAGCAGGAATCTTATCAGGGTTGGCATGACTGCCTGTTCCCAAGATAGCAGAGTGTCTAATCCGGGAAGTCGGTCTGCATGGGCAGGGCTCCAGGGGCCCTGGTGGGGAGGGGTCTGGGTTTGGCTTTTGGAAGAGGCCGGATGACTCCGGGGCTGCTTACCTGAGGTAGGAGATGACTCCCATGGCCCTGTGTGTAACAAAAGCACAAACTGAGTCGCCCAGGCCTGGCCTACCAACAAGCAGGGCGGGGAGGGGGGTGTGCGGGAAGCGTGGGAGCTGTGGGCGAGCTTGAGAGGCGTCTGAGCACTGACCAAGCCCCATTCTTCCTCCAGCGCAGAAGAATGGAGGAGGGGTGGGCAGTGGTGGAAGCTGCGGGTCCTGGGGGATGGGAGGACTGTCCAGCCTGGGCCCCACTCACCAGATGTCAGAACCCTCGCTCACGGGGGTCTGCTCGATGACCTCAGGGGGCACAAACTCTGGGGAGCCATACTTGCTATACTGTGGCTTTGATGGGGTGATTTTCTGGGCAAAGCCAAAGTCGCAGATTTTGATGTCTTCCCGAGCAGGGTGCACCATCAGGATGTTGGCAGGCTGTCAGCAGAGGTAGGGGAGTAAGTAGGGGCCGGGCCTGCAGGAGGACACTCAGGGGTCTGCAAGGCCATCACCTGCTGACTGTGAGGCCCATGGGGGTGGCAGGAGCCCCAGGGGCTGGTTTTATGCCATTGGGGGAGAGCTTCACTTGGTCAGAGCCACACCGCACCTGTCGGGACTGTGGCAAGGCAGTGACCTCCCACCCTGGAGGTGACAGAGCTTGTCAGGGAGGCTGGAGGGGGCACCTGTGCCTGGGCAGGAGCACAAAGCCAAGCACCTTTATGTCCAGGTGGAGGATGCCATTGGCATGCAGGTACTGCAGCCCCTCCACCAGCTGCTGGATGTAGATCTTCACCTGTGGGGAAGCCCCAAGCTCAGGTGAGAGCCTGTCCCCCCCTTCTCTCCTGTCCCCTCCTCCCACTTCACCCCTGCTCTGCTCCCTGAGGCTCCTTGCACATTAAACACCCCCACTTCTCCCCTCCAGGCCTTACATCCTAGGACGAGTCCCACAGGGCAGGTTACATGAAGCCACTCTAGACCTTGGGTGTCCAGGCTCAAGGGAGGCCCAAGGCTGGGAAGGGGCTGAGCGGGGTCCTGGGACATGGGGAGTGTTTGTGTGTGTTCTCAGGAGATAGAACAGCCTGACCAAAGCTAGAGTGGTGGGAAGATGAAAAGTCTGACTCAGATGCGGTCTAGAAATGGGAAGACGTGTGGCCAGGGAGTGGGAGGGTTTTGAAAGCATGGCTGAGGAGCTTCAACAGTCCTTCAGGCCCTGGGGAGCCACAGAATGTCTTTAAGCTGGGGAGTGCTCTGCCTCGAGTGTGGTCTGGGGGGCACAGGTCTAAGGCTGAGGGAAGTGGTGCTGTGTCTGCAGGGACAAGTGGTCTGAGCCAGTGGGGCGGTCACCTCGGCCTCCGTCATCACGCTTTTCTTGAACAAGCGGTCCAGCAGCTCCTCTGATGAACACCTGGGCCCTAGTCAAGGAGAGCTTTGGGGGCTGGAGCCTACCCCCAGACACCCAAGTCACAGTGAGGCAACAGGGACCTTGTGGTGCATATTGCAGGCCTCTGGGGTTGGCGTTGGGGGCTTTACTGGGGAGGATGGTACTCAGGGAATGAGGAGGGCGCAAGGAGCTCCACAGAGCCCTAGAGAGCACCCAACCTTAAGGAGAGGACTGCAGGACAACCTACGGGCTGGGACCACTGAGGGGGCACAGTGGGAGTGGAACCCAGCCCAGTACATCTCAGGCAGAGGTACTCTGGGAGGGGCTGGGTGGGGGCTGGCAGCTGACAGGTTGGTGCATTCACAGGATGCTCAGAGACCCTCAGACAGAGCCCCAGCAACCCTGGCACAGCTGTGGCTGTGCATGAGTGGGTGGGGCCCAACCCAGGATGGCGAGTTAAGGTGGGGAGTGTACATGCCCTTTCTTGAACCTGGGTGGGGAGTACGGAGGAAGTAAGGCACACAGCACAAGCTCCCAGGCCCCAGGAGTCTGGTAGCGTCCACTCCTGACTCTGGAACCCAGGCCCAGTAGTATCACTAGGGTTAGTGTCACCCAACGGGGTAAATCATGGTGTCATACCTCCCCCCAGCATGTACCTCCTCCCATACACCAGCAGCAACGAAAACAACAGCATGTGCTCATAGCTTATAGCACATGTGGACAAAACCACATGATTTGAAGCATCATTGTGATTGAGTAATAATGGTAGCTCTGACCAGAGCTGCATTAAACCAAAAAACCGAACTTGTTGCCGACTCCTAGTGCCCCTACAGGACAGAGCAGAGTTGCTCCATAGGGTTTCCAAGGAAAGGCTGGTGGATTCGAACTGCTGGCCTTTTGGTCAGCAGCCGTAGCTCTTAACCACTGCACCATCAGGGCTCTGGAGCACATTAGAAGGTTCAAAAAATAAATTAGCATAGAGTTTTAGCCTTGTAGGTATATTGATACATGTAAGCTGGGCTTGTGAAAAATGTTTTTGTTGTTATAACTAATTATAGTGATATTTTTATAAAAAATAATTTCTGCTGGACCACTGCACAAAAATTTTACAGACGGTCATTTTGGTGTCACCCCCTCTGACAGTGTCACCTGGTGCAGTCTGCACCCCCACAGCTCCCTAGTGATGTCACTGTCAAGGCCCTTGGAGCAGGGCTGCATGTAGGAAGTCCTGGAGAGGCCATGTGGAGAGGGAGAGGGGCCTGGCTAGCCCATCCTGCTAGCCATCCCCACCTAGGCAGGGACAGAAGCCATCTTGGACCCTCCCAGTCGGCCCAGCTGCAAGCAGAACACCAGTAAGTGGCCCCAGTGGACACCATGTGGAACAGAAGAACTGCCCTGCCTAGCCCTGCCCAATTTCCAACTCACAGACTCATGTGGTCTAAGACTAAGGGGGCAGAGGGGTAGGATTCAGGGACAGTGGGCTTCCTGTTGCCACCACACCCCCAGTCTGGGGCCAGGACCGCACACAGCTCCTCAAGAACAGCAGCTGAACTCCATGTGGCCTTGTGGCACCCTGCCTTTCCGGACATGTGCCTCTCCCACCCTCTAGAGCCAAAGGGCAGGATACAGCTCCAGGATGAGAATCAGGGTCTTCCGGGTCTCAAACTGGTCCAGCAGCTTGGTGATGAGAGGGTGGCTAAGCATGGCGAGGATGTCCCGCTCCCGGTATGCCTGGGCCCGTGTCTTGCTCCGCAGGGGGATGAACTTGGCTGCACAGGACATCTTGTTCCCCTTGTGCTGCACTCTCTTTACGAAGCCAAACACTCCCCTGAGCGGAGGAAGTGTGTGGTGGATGCCTGTGTCAGGGCTCAGCCCAGACCCTGGGCTCAGCCCACACCCTTCCTGCCACAGGGCAGGGCTGTACCTGCCAATCTCCTCCTGGACCTCGTAGAAAGAGTGCAATTTCCTTCGGCTGCTTTGCCTCTCCGATTCCAATTCTGGCTCGCTTTCTCCTACAGACAAGGCAAGGGGACCATCTGAGTGGGCACACACGAAGGCCCGGTTCCTGTCTCCCAACTCTGCGGTGCAGTCAGACTGATCTGACCCACCTACACATGCGTGCCCTCCTTGGACAGTGGACACGGCCGGGGTTGGCCCGACTCACCCCCGAGGACCAGCAGCTCTGCCTTGCACAGCACCTCACCGCCGGCATTGCGGGCCAGGCAGGTGTAGACGCCAGCATCATGCTGTTCCACGTCCCACAGCACCAGGGTATATGCAGTCCCATCCTGCTTTTGGCTGAGCCGGGCACTGTCCTCCAGTGGGGCACTGTCCTGGAGGCTCAGGAGTCAGGGCAGCCAGCAGCCCACCCTAGGGACCCCAGGCACCCCGGGTCCCAGCACCCATTCTCACCCTTACTTGCCCAAGTGGAGCTCCCAGTGCCTGCTGTGCGCCCAGCACTGTCTGGCCCAGAAAGGGCCCAGAGAAGAAAATGCTGGACACAGGGTTCTGAGGCCCCCAGAGCCCGGGAATCCCTCCCCTACCTTGTACCAGGTCACCGTGGGCTGGGGGTTGCCTTCAATGATGGCCTGAAACTGAGCTGTGCCGCCCCTTGTTGCCTGCACATCTTCAATGGTGACCTGCATGGACGGGGGCCCTGGACCGGGAGGAAGCCTCTGAGCCCAGGGCCCTGGGAGCCCACCACAGCCTATCCAGAGTACAGACTCACTGAGCACCTACTGTGTGCTGGAAATACAATGGCAAGTGTCTAGCATCCCCAGGGGTCAGTGCAGCCCTAAGATACAGCCTAGTCAACAGAGGCCCACTTGCTTCCCAAATGCAGAATTACCCCCTCCTGACTCTGCTGAGACTTCTGACGATCAGAAAGTCCTTCCTTCCATCTAACCGCTGTCTCTCCTGCTTTGGCCTAAGCCAGTCCAAGATCAGAAGGATAGTCGGGCCAGTGCATGCAACACATGCTAACTTTGGGCTGCTGAGGAAAATGGCCCCATGAATTGTTAAGCTGTTTGTGGCCTCCTGGCCACAGCAGAGGCCTCTGGCCACCCCAGTGATGGACCAGGGACAGAGGGCCCTGTGAGCCCCAGGCCACAGTGGGAGGCCCAGGGTGGGACACACCAGAGGGCCATGCAGGCCCCTCTGTGCCAAGATTCCACAGCATGGCTTCAAGCACAGACACCACCCTGCTGGGCCCGTCCCCCGTACTTGTGACACCAATGTTGCTGGCCTGGTACACATAGGTCCTGTAGGTGGTCTCCATGAACACGTGGCTGTGGGCGTCCTGGAGTGGCTCTGCTGCCCCTGCCCCGGACCAGGCCGCACCCTCTATCCTGTGGTCACAAGTGGGCAGCCTGTGAGCCCTCAGCCCACTCACTCACCCCAGAGGGCAGCCTCTCCCCTTGCCTGCCTTCAGGCTCAGAGCCCTGAGTGCAGGTTGGGTGGGCCCTGCTTTCCCCACAGCATGACGAGCCCACTCTATGCTGCCCCACCATGTGACCCACCCATATGGTGGCAGTGGTTACCGAATGGGGATGGTCCGTTCCTGGGCCCCGGCGCCTGCTGCCGTCTCCTGCTCCAGGCTGGCACCAGGGAGGGGCTGTGCCATCACCTGGGGCTCACTGGGGACCTTGGCTGGTGGGACACAAGGGGCTGAGTGAGGCACGGCCTTGGTAGGACTGGGGTGGCATGGGCCAGAGACGGTGGGCGGGGGTAGGGAGGAGGCATGTGGCCGGCTCTAGGGACACCAGGTTCTGGGGTCAGGACGGGGAGGATGTCTGATAGAGGCACCCCCTACGTAGCCTGATGCCCCTGCTGCAGGGCCCCTAGTGCCCAAGAATGGGCTTGCAGCAGCTCCTGCTCTCCAGACATATGTTGGCTCAGCCCTTGGCTTTGGAGGGCTAGGCCGCCAAGACCCAGGCCACATGGGTGAGGTGCTGTGCCCAGCACCAAGGGTCCTTGGTCTTTGATGAATGAACATGTGATGTGCACAGAACCAGAGGCTGGGCGTCCAGTACAGACACCTGGAGCCCACAGCTTGGGGCACTGCACAAGGAGCCTTGCCTGGCTTCTGCTGGCTGGGTCTGCTCTGCCTTCAGGACCTGGCAGGATGCCCACCCTGCACCTTGGCACACAGCCCAAGGAGGAGGTGTATCACAGAGGCTGCAGCAGGCTACACAAATGAGGTTAGAGCTGACCATGAGCCTACTGAACAGGGTAGGCCCAGAAGATGCAGGAACCGGTGGGAAACTCTGGTTGGGGCCTGCGTGTGGACGAGAGGTGATGCTCAGGTGGAGAGGGCATGGGGCCCTGTCAGGTCTTGGGGGGACCCACGGGGGGTACAGCATCAATGAAAGTGGTGACGGTGACCCCAAGCTACCAGGACAGCCTGAACAACACACAGCCTCGGCCATTTCTGTGCCACAGTTTCCCAGTCTCAGAGCCAGGCAGGGGGCATGGAGTGGGGCTGCTGAGCCACTGTGTTCAGTGAAGGCGAGAGAAGGCTTCCATCAGAAATCCACAAGCCTCGCTGTGCAGCGGGGGATGGAGGTGAGGTACCAGGGCTGGTCCCTGTGCCTGCAGGCCTGCCTCCCGAACACCCTTGCCCAAGGCGCCTCCTTCTCCACTGGACCTGTCACCTCTGGCACGTGCACAAAGACACGAGGCCTGGGTCAGTGCAAGTGGTAGCGACAAACAGGAAAACCAAAAGGAAGCCGACCCCTTCCCTGAGATGCCCCTGCCTTTGGCCAGAAGCCGTGCTGGGCCCATCCCACCCAAACGAGTGCTGTGATGGGCGGGCCTGGCAGCGTGTTCCAGCGGCCTGCACAGCCAGGGCTTGAGGCGGGCAGCCTGTAAATAGGTGGGGCAGGGAGCCAGCCATGGGGTCACCCTGTCCATTGGCACAGCAGAGCTGCAGGGGACACCTCTGGCCGCAGGCCTTGGCAGGCTGAGGAGGCAGCATGGGACATGAGGGCCCAGTGTGGGATCAAGAGAGCTGAGCTCAGAAGCCAGGGGGACAGTCCCCTTCTGCCCTGTGGTCCTTGGGGGAGGGGACACTACGCCTCTGAGGCCTGACCCAGTCTGAGCACCTGGACCTGGCCTTGCCTGGCTCCTCAGCCAAAGTGGGACTCCCCACGGGGGCCTCATCAAGGTAATGGGGCCTCGGAGGGTGCTGAGCATGGGTAGCGTTGGAGGTGCTTTCAGGGAGTTACCAGACAAGAACGGAGGGGCAGACAGCTCTGGTAGGGTGCCAGCTTTTAGGAAAAGATGATGGGGACTGAGTAAGGGGAAGAGGAAGGGCAAGGACTAGAGAGAACATGTAGGGGCCAGAATCCAGAGGCAGGTGGCAGACTGGTGGACAGACAGGGAGGGAGCAGGGACTGGAGGAGAGGAGGGGAGAGAAGGGGCCTGGCCTCACATCAGCCCCCGGTGCTCTGGTACCACCTGCCCGTGGTGCTGACCACCATGTGGGGGCGTTTGGGCTCTCACATTCCCCGCAGGCCCTGCCTGCAGGCAGATGGGTCACCTGGCTCCAATCCCATCTCTTCTGCTGGCAGCAGGCGGAGGGGCCTGTGGCAGGGCTCTTCCCATCTGGGGCCTTGGTTTCCTGACATGCACCACTGTCGGCTTGGGGAAAATTCCTGAAAATGCTCCCTAACAGGAGAGCCCCATGCGCAAGGGGTTTTCTGAGGCCCTTGGAGCCGGAAGGCAGTGGCAGGGATGGGGGGTGGGGTCATGGCACAGTCCCCATCTGAGTTCTCTGCCCACCCCACCTCCTCACGCATCCGCTAAGGCTCCTCTGACCACAGGAGGATCTGGCTCCCTGGGACAGATGTTCTACATGGAAGAACCTCGAAAACATACCCCAGTGCCTTGTTTTATAGAGGGGGAAACTGAGGCCAAGTGAGGGGTGGGCTGCCCAGGGCCCTCACGCCTGGTGCTGCTGGGGTTCTGTATGAGGTCCCATGGTGAGCATGCCGTGTGAGCGGCAGCACGGGGGAACAACAGGGAGGGGAAGCTGGGGGAGGTAGGAGCAGAGCCTCACCAGATGCATCCATGACTCCCGTGCATGGGGTTGACAGGCTGGCATCCTGTAGGACAGGCTCCCTCCCAGGTGTGGGGCCTGTGAAAAAGGGGCTGCCAGGACTGTAGTCCTCTGTGGAAGGGCCTGGAGCCTCAGTGCCTCCCGGTCTCTGCAGGGCCAAATGGACATTCTGGTCAGCTTGCTCGAGGGATGCTAGGACAGAGTCCTCCCGGCAGACAGAGTCCTCCCGGCAGACAGAGTTCTGCCAGCGGGCAGAGTCCTCCAGACGGGTAGAGTCCTCTAAGTGGTCAGAGTCTTCCTGGCAGACAGAGTCCTCCCGGTGGGCAGAGTCCTCCAGGCGGTCAGAATCCTCCCGGCGGTCAGAGTCCTCCAGACAGGCAGAGTCTTCTAAGCGGTCAGAATCCTCCTGGCAGACAGAGTTCTCCAGGCGGTAAGAGTCCTCCTGGCGGACAGAGTCCTCCTGGCAGACAGAGTCCTCCCGGTGGGCAGAGTCCTCCAGGCGGTCAGAGTCCTCTCGGCGGACAGAGTCCTCCAGGCGGTCAGAATCCTCCCGGCGGTCAGAGTCCTCCAGACAGGCAGAGTTCTCTAAGCGGTCACAGTCTTCCAGGTAGGCAGAGTCCTCCAGGAGGGCACAGTCCTCCAGGGCAGCTGGGGCTGGGACAGCAGCATCTGTGGAAGCAGCCTGGTTAGCCTGGAGGGAATGAGGGAGCTGGGGGCCAGACCCACCCATAGACCCCTCTGGTCCTGCCCACCCACTCAAGGCCCACCCATTCTCTCATGGGCTTAGGGGGATTGCCTAGAACAGAGGCCTTTGAGAGAGAAAGGGGGGCCTGGGAGAGCAATCCTAAAGGCAGATGTCATTCTGGGCAGCTGTCTTCTCTGACTGACAGCCTAGGCAGAGGTGTCTGCCACATCATGTGCCCATTTGCAACCTCAGTCCCCCTTGAGCACAGTACCTGGCTTCCCTTGGGACACCAAAACCCAGGCTGGTGCCCAGGTATCAGGGGAAGACATTTGCTCCTCCAGTGAGCAGCCAGGCCTCAGGCAACAGCCCACGCCTTATCGCACCCCACCATACGTCCCCCGGAGATTGACCCCAGACCCTAGGCGCAGAGTCTCACAGTGGGACCCCACTCTACGATGCAGGAACAGGGGCCATGGGCTATGGGGTGGCCACTGTGGCCCTTCCTGGGATGAAGCGCCAGGTCCACCTTGCAGGGGCAGCCCTTGCCCCCCTGCTGGACACCCAGTTTCTCCTCCATACACCACCTTCCCACTGCCTGCATCCCTCACTCAGCCTCCTTGGCCTTGCACACTGCCCCTGGCGCATGGATGGAGTTTGCTTTCTCCCCTTAGTGGCCAGGGCAACATCCAGCCACAAGCTGTCGTACTCCGGGTATCTGGTTCTGAGCAGAATCCAGGCTCTTTCAGACCCACCTGGGGCCTCTCCCATCCCTATGCTTCTCCTATAATGTTCATGTGTCTTTCACCCGAGAGATGCCCCTGACACAAGGTCCCCTCCATGTTACACATCCTTTAGTCTGGGAAAGGCCCCAGTTCTCTCCTCCCCAGCTCTTAAGGAGGTAACCGGGACCCTGGGGCTGGCCTTGTCTTAGGAGCTGCCAGGAACCTCTGGGGACATTGCTTTGGGCTCCCAGGGGTCTTCATGTCTGGTGACGAAAGGGCGAGAAATGGTGAGAGGGGTCTTGTCTCACAAACACCCCTGTCTTGACAGTGGCCTGCTGTGCAGGAGGGTTGGGAAGTGACCATTACGGCAGCTGTGAGTGACCATTATGGGGCTGAGCTGTAGTGGTCACCCCATGTGGCCCTGTGATGAGTCATGGTCACTAGAATCTTCACGCACCCCTGTGGACCCTGGGGGAGGGCAGAGGCCGGGATGTCTGTATCCTTCCCACTGTGTGCCCTGACCTTCTGGACCCCCGAGAACCACACTGGGATAAGGGAAGAACTGACAGGAATAGGGTGGGGCTGTCCCATCCTGCCTGGGAGGAGCTGGACAAAAGGCATGGGGTACAGGTGTCTGGCCCGAGGCAGCCTTTGGTCCCACAGCCCCAGTGGGAGCCAGCCCTATGGTGCAGAAGCAGGGGCCAGGTGTCCTCTGCCCGGCCAGGTGTTCCCCAGCTGCCCAAGTCACTGGAGCAGCAGACACAGGGACAGGTGGGGGGAGAAGGGAGAAGGAACACAGCAGAGGTAATGGATGTGACCCGTTTATTCACAGCCAATGGCGGGTGCTTCTGACCTTGCCCCCCACCCCCCTGAACAAACCCTCATGTACGCCCCTGCACAGAGGGTTCCAGGGAGGGGCTGTGGGAGGTGGGGCACCACTCAGGCCCTAGAGGCCAAGAAAAATGTTCATCTGTAAGACTTGGCTCCCAGAGGAAGACCAAGCCCCCAGCCCAGCCTATGGGGCTCCCTACAGTCTGGAGGAGGGCCAGGGCCGCAGGAAGAGCAGGCCAGGAGGGCCCACCAGACAGCCCAGCCCTCTCCTGCTGGGCGCCAGGCCTCCCAAGAGGCTCCTCTCCTGCACATTCAGAGCTTGCAGACTCTTGCACATCCGTTCAGCTGAAAGTCAAGGCCTGTGAGGTAGGAAGGGCCAGAGCAGCTCAAGTCCAGTCGTTGTCATTGAAGAGAAGGCGAAGGTGCTGGCTTCCTAGCCTCTCCTCAGCCCAACATCTCAGGTGAGTCTGGAGGCTTCCAGGGCCTGGTGTCAGCGCAGGGCTGGGTCTAAGGACCCCAGGCCACCCCTCTCCCTGCTGTCTCGTGGAATGATGCAGCAAGGAGATGGGAACATGTATTGTGGCTGACTGTGAGGATGGGGCTGGCTCAGACAGGAGATCCTGAGTGTCCAGCCTGTGATTCTTACGGAGCCCCATCCCTTGTCCCCAGCTCCAGCCACCCGAGCCCTTGAAGGCTGCAGCTTCAGCTCTGCGGGGGAGTGGTGGCCTCATCCCCATCTGGGCGAATGTGCAAGGTGACCGTCTCGCCCACTGTCCCAAAGCTGACTGTCTGGGTAGAAACTTCCATTTTGAAGCTGCCCTGGCCACTGTCCACAGTGTGCTGGACCTGGGTGCAGAAGGATGTCTTCCCAGGCCAGGCCCCTTGCACACCGAAGGAGACTCTGGCGGGGTCGCGGGCCTGCGTCCCCAACAGAGGCCTCTCGCAGGTACGAGGTTGGGAGGCATGGCTGAAAAAGCTGGGAGGGCCTCGGGAACCAGGCGGGTGGCCCACAGCCAGCAGGACTGGCTGCCCCACAGTGGGTTCACTGATCTCGGTCTGGAGCACAGACACCTCACAGGGCGGGCTGTCATTGGAGGTGGTGGGTACAGAGCCACCACAGCCAAAGGTCTCCCCTTCACGGGGCACGTAGTCTTCAAGGTCAGCCAGGGTCAGCTGGTGGCCATGGTGTGTGAGAATCTTAGGGTCCCTTCCCCAAAGGCCCTCAGTGTCCTGGGGCTCCTCAATCACACAAGCGTCTCCTTCTTCTCCCCCCTCTACCACACTCTCAAAGGGCATCTCTGGTTTCTCTTCAGCAGCCCAGGGAGGGGGCACCTCACAGGGGGCCTCAGTCTCTGCCTCGGGGCTGCCTGTGCCAGGAGCCGTCCAGTCCACACTGCCCCCAGCATCCACACAGAAGACAAAGGGCTCGCCAATGCAGACCACTGGTGGGGACCCAGGCCTTGGCCACGGCCCCCCGGCTCTGCCCTGGGCCTCCGCCTCCTGGGCCAGCAGCTTGTTGTTGGAGTTGTTGGTGTTGGGGTCCTCTCCGTGTGCCAGGCCAGGCAGCGTGAAGGCCAGCCCTCCCGAGCTGCTGGCTGCCTCTCTGGCTGGAGACGCGCCCCGGGTGCCTGTCTTTTTCACACGAACCTCTATGGTCTCCTCGACCTCCACCCACTTGGGCTGAGGCTCAGGACTGCTGGGCGGGGCTGGAGAGGGGGCCTCAACTTCTGTCACATACAGTGTAGGGACAGTGTGCATTCGACCCAGCTCCACCTCAGGCCTGGGGGGCTGGCCAGCCCCTGATGAGTACCGCAGGTCAGGGGTCAACATGACCAGCCTTGGTGGGCTGGCAGAGCGGCGAGAAGGCGACCGGGAAGGAGACTTGCTGGGGGACCGTCGCCGGCCACGGGGGCTCTTCACCACGGTGGTGATGGTCTCCTCTCTGGGGGGAGAGGGCCCAAGCAGGGTCGGCACAGAGATATGGCAGCCTCGCCCCAGTCCCTGAGCCGTTAGCACATGCAGGCCAGCACGGAAGACCAAGTTAGTACCCGAGTGAGAAGTAAGACTACACAAAGAAACGCCTACACCGGCACTGGGGCCCAACCTGCAAAACTCCAGCCAGAGAGCTACAGCAGCAAAGCATAACGTCTCGGTGGGCCAACCTCAGCTCTGGTGTGCAAGTCTCATGGGGCCTGCTGCTCCCAGGAGGCTTATGCTGCATACACTGGTACCTCCGAAGCCCAGACTCAACCAGTTTCCCCCACCTGTTTTCAGCTGTCTGCTTTTGCAGAGCTAGTGGAGAGGGGTTGAGGCCAGGCTAGAGACTGAAGAGTGGAGAAGCTGAAGAGAGAGCCTGGGGGTGCAGGAACCCGGCCACAGAGCCCTCCTTGTCCTGTCCCACCCAGTGGGTTTTGCGTGCTTTTTGCTCTCAGAGGGCAGTGCCTGTGCACTCCAGCAATCCTAGATCAGGAACGGGGCTGGACAGCCGGTGCCCAGGGGGCATGCTGAGGACCCAGCTCAGGCCAGGAGGACCTGCGGCCTGTGCTCCACGTCTCTAGGTCTCAGGGTGTCAGGGATGGAGAGGTCCTGGGCAGCCTTAGGAAGGCCCCAAGCAATGGGATCCCTGAGCCGGACATCTGGCTCTGGGCATGGCTCAGCTGCCATGGGCTGTGTGACCTCAGACAAGCCCCCTCCCTTCCTGGGCCCTGTTCCCGTTTGCACAGTGGAAGGGGGAGGGGAAAAGGAGGCAGAACCCAGCGCTGGGTGCACGTCTGGTGCTTGCCAGGGGACTTATAAGCTCTCTTGTCTGACCTCACAGTGGCCATGGGAGGTGGGTTTGGCCCCCTTGTACCAATGTGGACAATGAAGCTAAAAGGTTTAGAAACTTGCCTGAGGCTGTGGAGTCGGACACCTGCCAGAGTTAACCCAGGTCTTGCCTCTGGCATTGACTCTGTCTTTCTTCCTCAGTTTTGCTTTTGTCTAACTCAGGGATATGGTCATGAGCAATTACTCCCAGGATCAGGCCCAGAGTCGCTGGCCACCCCTAGAGTGCACAACAATTACAGATCCTGCCTCCTCCAGCCCTTACCTGCAAGGAGAAATGTTATACCCACTTAACCAATGGGGAAGCTGAGGCTCAGAGACATGGACCACTCAGGGCCTTGGGCCACCACAGCTCAGGCACTAGTCTTGTCCCTGGTTCAGAGCCCATGTGAACATCAGGGAGACCTGGGCCGAGCCCTATCTACTGTGCAAGGCAGTAAGTGAGGGCAGAGGGCTGCTGGAACACATCCTGAATGACATTCCCTGTGACTCATCACTGCCCTCATGAGGGCACACAGGCATCCTACACCCAGTGCCCGGGCACAGCATGTGGGTGAGGGGTGGTCATGTGGCAGAGGTCTCTCTCTAAGCCCTGTTCCCTTCTAGTACCTACTGGCTCCCCAGCACCACTCCCTGTGTGGTCTGCCTTTGTGGGGATGCTATGCCCGGCTCATCACCCCTGATCCATTTTTCTTTGAAGGCAGAAGCTGTCCCCTCCCTAAGCCCAGAGAAGACTGAACTTCAGCATACTTCATGAGTCACCTGTCCAGCTGCCCATTAGGTACAAGTTTTCCCTGAAGCCTGCCCAATGGGACTACCTGGCCCCATGTCTGATCCTCCTCTCATCCATAAAATGTGGATAATAATGACTTTCTCATGGGTTAAATCTGGCACAGCTGCATACCTCCAGGTGCTCACCACTACCCCGTTTATTGTGAGGTGACACCATAGGATTAACCTACTTTGGGAGGAGGAGGCAGGAAGTCCAAGGAAGGTTTAACCCAGGATCTCCTCAATTTGTCTGAAGACAGGATTCTCCACTGGCGCGGCACTGGGGAAATGGGTTCTCCACTGACTTCCACTCCTGAACCACCCTGAGGAGTTTTCTCTTCTCTCTGAACCTCAGTTTCCCCATATTCCCAATGTGAGTGTTGGGCTTGGAGACTTCTAAGGGCCCTAGAGCTGCTCTATCCACTCCAGTTGCACTCCATCCTGGAATCTAAGTTAAATTCAAATGAGTTAAATTTAAATAAAATTTAAAATTCAGTTATTTGGTCACACCAAGCACATTTTAAATGCTCAATGTGCTAATGGCTGCTGTAGTGAACAGCATACATATGGAAAATTTCCATCATCACAGAAAGTTCTGTCGAAAAACACCTCCCTAGATCCTAGTGTACTGAAAAGTAGACTTTTGCTCTAGCCCACTGAGAAGCATCTCCCAGTCCCAGCTAACTGTGTGACTCTGGGTCCAAGCCATGGCTAAGCCACTGAGTTCCTGGAAGAGAAAGCTGTGAAGTGTGAAGGCAGCCAAGGTCCCAGAGGAAGGTAGATCCCCTGAGAGGATCTGTAAGATACTGGCAGTCTACATGGTGGGCAAAGGCCTTGTGGGCAGGCAGGCAGGCAAGCAGACAGCTGGGCCACACAGGCAAGGTCCAGGCAAGTTAGTGGGCATGCAAGGGCCACTGCAGTCAGAAGGAAGGTTAGGAACACGCCTGCACTTACATGATGACGGTTTTCTTGGGGACCTTAGTCTCCTGCTCAGTGACTACAAAGAAAACAGTTGGAACAGCGAGGGTTACAGATCAGCCAGCACTCGGGGTCTGAACTATCTGAGTGGCATGGCAGTGTCATAGTTGAGCAGTCTGCTAAACTTAGGAGCACTGGGTTCAGAGTCCAGCGCCCTGGGTTCAAGTCCTGCTTGCCCACATGCCCCTGGGAAGGCAGTCTCAGCGTGGAGCCCCAGTTCCCTCATCTTTGAGATGGGGTGATGATGCCCGCCCTGAGTGGCTGGGGAAGGAGGAGATATGACAAAACATGTCACATATGAGGACAGGACCCACTGTTCTTCTTGAAGGTCTTGCAGGGGCTGAGGTGAGAGTGAGGGCCCTGCCTAGGCTGCCACACAGGAATCCCAGCTCCTCCTTTGGCCTGTGTGCCCAGGGAGCCCTGTGAATTTGTCAGGCCCATGCCCCCACTTCTCAGACACAGGCACTGAGGCCCAGAGAGAGGGAAGAATAGCTATGCCCACACAGTGAGCCAGTGACCACATTGGGACTAGGAAGGTAGATACATGTTTCACAAAATATCCTGAAGACAAAAAGGTATCGCTCCAAGGGAGAGGGACTCTGGAGACCTGGAAGTGGCCCATCTGAACTATGTGGCATGAAGCCCCAGAAGTCCCGCTAGGAGCAGCTCTAGAGGATTCCTGGACAAGGTCCTGAGTTCTAAGCAAGCAGGGCAACCTAGGCCTTCCCATAGGAGCACTTCCACCCCCACAAACTTAATTGTCTCTTTTTATTTTCCTAGCTGTTCCCAGAGGCAGCAAGATAGGGACTGTCATTTCCATTTTGCAGATGGGGACCTGAGTCCCAGAGATGTGATGTGACTCATCTGAAACCCCCCAGTTTCTACTCCCCACCATCTCAAGGCCTCTCACCCTGTAGCTTTCCTGCAGAGTCAGGCTTGAGAACACAGCTACACAGCTGCCCCAACCCAGCCCTGGCCAACTGGACAGTGGGCAGTGCACAGATTACCAAGATTCACATCTCAGAGGCCCCCTCACTGCCCTGGGGGGAAGCTGAGAGGAAGACTCGGAAAAGTCAGGTGATATGGCCTCAGTCACACAGCTTCCTGGCTCTTGGCCTGGGGGATTTTCTGACTTGCTACACTGCCACATAGAGAAAGGCTTTCCCTTAGACAAGCAATTGTGTTTTAAACCTGTTTCCAATGAAGTTCACATAAATTAAATGTAGTAGCTGTATGTCTATGTGCACTTTGGGGCTACATTTACTGCGTGTGTGCATGCATGCATGTGTATGCATGTGCGTGCGCGAGCGGGGTGCACGGGTGTGTGGGTAGGTGGGTGTGTGTATGCAAGCATTTGTGTACGTGAGTGCAGGGGGTATGTGCATGTGCGTATGTGCATATGTGTGCATGCATGTAGGGGTGTGTGGGTGTGTATACATGTGTGCACATGTGCACATTATGTGTAGGAGTGTGTGGGTGTGTGTAGGCCACCTCCTGCAGGAGCGAGGTCAGCTCAAGGGAAGAGAGAATAGGACCCAGGAGAAGACAGAAGACGATCCTAAAGTGCTCTGTGTGTTTAGACTAGAGACAGCCAGCCTGTTCACTACTTGCAGACCCTCTGGTGCAGGCTCTTGGGAAAACCCAAGGCTCCCTCCCTGATCTTGGGAGTGGCGGCCAGGAAGCCTCAAGGGCTGCTCAGGAGGGCGTGGGCTGCTACACTCCTGGGCACTTTGTCCATGTACCTAAGCTGCCACCTGACCAGCTGTCAACCCCAAGTGAGTATTTACAACCACAGGCGGGGTGCAGCCGTGCAAAGCAGGGCTCCCACCAGTGCAGGTCACAAGCAAGGAGAGCCCCCCAAAGGGCCAGCCAGGGTCTGCTCTGGCTGAGCAACTGCCGGGTTACAGATTAAGCGGCAGCATAGGAGTTAGGAAGCAGGAGGTGACTCTGACTCCAGGGCCTTCTCGCCGCGCTGAGGCTCCAGCACCAGGTCCGGCCAGGTGGGCCCCAAGGCCTGCTCCTCGGTGGCCAGGCAGCCCAGTGCCACCACGCTGGCCAGCTCTTCAACTCTGAGGCCCCTCCCTGTCCCGCACCCATGGAACATTTACAGAAAAAAACCAATACAATAATGAGCACATGACTTTGTGATGGACGCGCTTGTGGTGGCCGGGTGAGAAGGGCTGCCGGCTGGTCCAGCTGAACACAGTCCCCGATGGTGAGACAGAGGAGAGCTGTGCTGGGGGAGAAGTGCCAGTGGCAGAAGCATGTCTGCACGGTGCTGGGTCATCAGGGCTGTGGGGCTGGTGGATGTCATCAGGGCCTGAGGGGCACAGCTCAGTCATGGGGGCGCTTGCAAATGGAAATGGGCTCACCAGTGCCTGCTGCTCCCAGTAGGGTGTGGAACAAGGGCCCCTGACCAGGGAGGGTGGGGTCTCTGTGAGGGACCTGGAGGGCATCAAAAGGCCCAAGGCCAAACCCACATAGGCAGTCCGGCCCCTGCATGCAGGGCCCTGGGAAGAACTGTATTCTAGGTGCCCCAAAGCACCAGCAGGATCAAAGACTCAGGATTTGGAAGACATGTATTCCAACCCACCCTACTTTAGGGGTTGCAGCTCCCTGGGTGTTGGTCCCACCTCTGCTTCCACACCCCCAGGGACGGGGAGCTCACCACCTGCCCAGGTGGCCCCTTATAGGCAAGGCTCCTCTACTAGGCTGAGCAAGCTCAGGACACATGCCTGTGGCCCTCTCCCCAGTCCTGGCTGCCAGCACCTGGCCCCTGCTCAGCCCAGCTGGGACCCTGGAGCCTGGTATGGGTGAAGGAGTGAGGCATCACACCCCCCTCACCTGCTGCCTAGGAGCAGACCTGTCCCTAGTGAGGTTCTTCTGCAGCTCGGTCTCCTCCCAGGACCCCGAGCGTGGCCCCACGTCAGGCCAGGGAGGCAGCGTTACAGCCAGCCCCACCCTTCATGGAGCAGACAGGTAAGGCTCCTGACACCCAGTGAGAAGCCCACACCAGGACCTAGTGGTCTCGCTTTCTGCACTTGGCAGGGGCTCCGCCTTGCCTTTGAGCCTCCGTTCAGATTGTTCTCACATCTCCAGCCATCACCCCCATGAGGCCCGGACCCTGCCCCACCCAGCGTCTTTATGCACACCTGTTATTTACTCAGCGGTGGTCAGCAGAGCTTAGAGACCCCAGGGCTGCCCTCCAGCCTCTGCCCAGTCTCCTGGGTTCTCAACCCAACCCCTGTTGGCTCACAGGTGCTACCTGCAGGGTAAGGGGCCTCTTCCGGGCCTTCCCATCCAGCCTCCTTGTCTCCCAACCCAGCCCCCAAGGCCCCTCCTCCAGGCCAGTGGTGTCAGTCCCAGCCTTGGTGCTGCCCATACCCCCAAGGATCCAGTCCTGGCCATCCCTCTCTGCACTTACCTTCCACTGCGACGAGCTGTTCCCTGCGCGGCTGCTCACGGGCCCTCAGTGCCGGGCTCTGCATGTACAGCTCTGCACCTCCGCGCGCTGAGCCCAGCCGGTTCACCAGCTGCAGGGGCAGAAAGGACTCAGAGGCAGGGCTCATGGGAGGTGGGGCAGACACAGCCCTCCAGTGAGTGTTCCGGAGCCCAGGAGTGGAGCATGGGGACATGGGCTGGCCTATGAGGGACAGGATCTGCCACTGCATCCCTACAGGGACCCAGCACTGTCTTCAATGGGGCTCCCGTGAGGCTGGGAGTCTCTTTATCTGCCTATCCAGTGCAGCAGCCTTTCCCACACGTAACTCTAAGCACACGAACTGTGCGGCTGGGAACTAAATGTTTGGTTTAGTTTAACTAATTTAAATTTACATTTGAATAGCCATTCTTGGGTTGTGGAGCCCTGGTGGCGTAGTGGTTAGGAACTTAGCTGCTAACCAAAAGGTTGGCAGTTCAAATCCACCAGCCATTCCTTGGAAACCCTATGAAGCAGCTCTACTCTGTCCTATAGGGTCGCTGTGAGTCAGAATCGATTTGATGGCAAAGGGTTTTTGGGTTTGGATGTGGGTAGTGGCTACCTTACTCCACTTGTCTCCCCTAGCGCCATGGGAGTGGCCCCCCGTCCACCCCCAAGGAGCCAAAGCAGCTCCATGGTGGGAGACGGCAACCAGGGGCAGCACAGGGAACAGCCGGACAGAGGGTCCCCTCACCACCCAGCCCACAGTCTAGACACACCAAGGCCAACTGTGGGCCAGGGGCCACTACAGACTGAGAGAGGCCTGGCCCCGGGCCCCGACCTGGAGCCCCTGGCCCAGGACTGGATGCATCTCCTGACACAGCCTACAAAGGCTGGAGTCCCACAGGAGATGCACAGCTGTGCTGTTCGGTAAATCTGGGTAACTAAAAATACATCTCTAAATCAATGAATCAATTATGCAACATGAGTCCCAGGTCCAAAATAACCAAAACCAAGTAATATCCTTGAAATCAAAGGACATCGTGGCAGGACAGCTGAGGGAACGGGGCGCCCAGCCTGACATGGGAGGAGCGGGGGTACCTGGCAAGAAGAGCAGAGGTGCAAAGGCTGGAGCAGAGAGAGTGCGTGGCCCAGGGAGGTCATGGGACCTGGTGTCCACCCGGACTCTTCATCAGAGCCCCAGTGCCTGAATGGCAGGGCTGGTGATGAAGCGCTGGGAGCCCCAGAGCCCCAGGAGGGGTTAAGGATATGCCTGGCCCCTGAGGCGAGTGGAGGGCCCAGGTGCACCCTCCAGCCTCTGCCCCCCAGCTTCCCACTGGCACCCTCACCTCACACTCATAGTAGCCTAGGTTGCCCTGGCTGGCGGCCCGGATCTCCAGCACCAGCATACCGCTGCGGGGCTCACTGAACATCTGGTACTTGCTGCCTGGGGTCAGCAGGGCCCCATCCTTGTACCACCTAGAACCCAAGCCAGGAGAGACCCAGTGAGGCCAGGCCAGCCCACCCTAGGCCTCTTTTCAGGCCTGCGCTGAACTGTGTCCTCGCCCGGAAACCCGTCCCCTACATCTAGGCAGGCCCTGGGTGTTCTAAGGAGCCCACTCCTCCCGGAAATCCCGACTCCTTGAGGTCCTCCTCATAGCAGGACAGGTCCCCGAGTGTGTGGAATGAGCCTGTGGTCTTGGATGCCCACATTTGGTGGAAAGACACTGATTCTGCCTCCAAGTGGCACCTCACTGGGGTAGCACCTCCCTTACTCTAGGCCTGCCCACTTCCCCTCCACTGCCCCCAGATGCTGCTCTGGGTCCCCTACCTGATCTGAGGATATGGGGCACCTTCGATGGTGCAGGTGAACTGGGCATCTTCTCCCTCCACAAAGGGGGCAGCACGGACTTTGTTCACAAACCGTGGGGGGACTGTAGGCCAAGAGAAAGGCATGGCGATGGGGTACAGGGCAAGGAGGCTAAGGGCAAGGTCCCTCCACTACAGCCCCTCCCAGACCTTCAGTGAGCTGTAGCAGAATTCCTCACCAGACCATGGTCAGATGTCCAGAGCCGCCGCCACCCCCACCTTGCCCTTCTGGACTATCACACCCACACCTGTTGGCTCCCTCTGTCAGCCTCATCTTTATGCTCCATTAATTGGAAGGGACCACCATGTTGTAGATGGAGTTGAGGTGGCCCCAGCCCAACCACAGACAAAGAGAGACCCCACCCGCCATGGTGGACCTCAAGTGGGCCTCCCTGGGCTCACCTTGCACCAGGATCTTCCCCAGGGTGCTGGCATTGCCGGCGGCACTTGCTGCAAAGCACATGTACTGGCCTGAGTCCATGCCAGTAAGGTTGTCCAAGATGAGGGAGCATGAGCCATCAGGGTCTTCAATTAAGATGTGGTGAGGGTCCACCTCCACTGTCTTCCCATCTGGATGGGAGGAATGTGGTCATCTCAGAGCGGGGTGGGATGGAAAAGGGCTTACCAGTGCACAGTACACCCGAGGAGGTTGCCACCAGCCTTAGATATGTCCAGAGATGACAGCAAAGGATCTCAGAGTGTTTTTCAGTGGCTCCTGGCTCAGAGACAGACAGAGCCCTGTGGGGCAACCACAGTGAGGCACCAACAAGGTTCTTACTACCTCAGGGTGAATCTATAACCCTGACACAGGAGACACACTGGAGGGTGTAAGTCACCCAAAGGAATCTAGGGATGTTCTTACAGTCTGTCCTGCCTGGTCCCTTCAGTTAAACCCTCTCATAACCTGGAGAGGTTACGAGATGTTATCATGATAATGAGCCAGCAGATGCCTCACCCTAAGGTGCACCCCAAAGAAAAAAGTCACTACTGAAAAAGGTAGTGCAGAACCTACCACTCCCCAGAAAACAAAGTGAGATGGTGGTTAAAACCAGGGATCCCCAAAGTTGAGCTAGGTGGCTTTGGTGATGGGGGCCTCAGTGCTTGGTTTAGCACTCTGGGTAGGCTACAACACCAAATGTTTGTTCAGTTGTACCACAAGCCGCTGCTGAGCAGGTGAACATGGAAGTGACTGTGCCTTGCTCCCTGGCATGGAGCCACTTGTTCCATCCATGTTTCCAACTTTCTGTCCTCTACTCTGACTTTAGGTGCTTCAAGGAGAAGAATAATTAGTGTGGGAGGGAGGTATCATGGATTGAATTGTGTCCCCCAAAAATGTGTGTCAACTTGCCTAGGCCATGAGTCCCAGTATTCTGTGGTCATCTGCCACTTTGAGATCTGATCTGATTATCTTACGTGTTGTAAATCCTAACCTCTATAACGTTAATTAGGCAGGTTAGAGGCACTTATGCTAATGAGGCAGGATGTAATCTATAGGATTAGGTTGTGTCTTGAGTCAATCTTTTTTGAGAGATAAAAGAGAAACTCCAGCAGAGAAATGGAGGACCTCATACCACCAGGAAATGAGAGCCAGGAGTGAGCACGTCCTTTAGACCCTGGGTCCCTGCACTGAGAAGCTCTTAGATCAGGGGAAGATTGATGACAAAGACTTTCCCCCAGAGCTGACAGAGAGAAAAAGCCTTCCCCTGGAGCTGGTGCCCTGAATTTGGAGTTCTAGCCTCCTAAACTATGAGAGAATAAATTTCTCTTTGTTAAAGCCATCCACTTGTGATATTTCTGTCACAGCAACACTAGATATCTAAGACAGGTGGCATGGTCTCCCTGAACCCAAGAACAACTGAAGGCCCTCGGCACCTGTCTGAGTGTGCTGGACCACCTTGGGGTGGGGCGATCTCAAACTTTTATGGTTCTCCTCGTGTAGCTTTCCTGAGCTGCTGCAAGTGCCTTTGATGTAGTCAACTGCTGAGTCTGCCAACCCCCACAATAGCTGTGGTGAGAAGGTATAAGTGGCCCCATCCCTGCAGGTCCGAGGAAAGACACCCTGGGTGTCACCTCCAGCCCCCTGCTCAGTCACTACAGAGGTAGACAAATGCCACCAAGCAAGACAGAGTGAACCAACTATTCTCAGGCAGTTTCTCCAAAAACACAGACTAGACTCAATTATTCAGACTGAACCAGGAACTAGCAGGTTGACCAGCTAGCCTGAGGACACCATTGGTGCCCACACAGGTGGCACTGTTAATCTGTGCTATCTGATGTGTGTCCCATGAGGTGGGGAGGCAAATTTGTCAACAGCAATTGTCCCCAGTGAACCAGGTGTGCCCTCTCGGGATGGTGCTTCTTGGGTGGGTGGGAGGCAGGCACTATCCAGCCTCTCCCATGAGCATGCTGACTTGCACCTTAGGGAGGGTGGTAATAAGGGACCCTCAAGTGTTCAAGGAAACCCCACTGGTTTTCATTGGTTTATTTCTGAAAATAGATTGCCAGGCCTTTCTTCTTAGTCCATCTTAGTCCAGAAGCTCTGCTGAAACCTGTTCAGTATCACAGCAAAATGCAAGCCTCCACTGACAGACCGGTGGGGGCTGAGATGAAGTACACTGGCAGGAATCAAACCCAGGTCTCCCACATGAAAGGTGTGAATTCTACCACTGAACCACCGATGTCCCCTCCTGAGGGATAACACTGATTATTCATAAATATATTGTGGGTGGTTTTACTTAAAATGGGAGTCATTCAGCTAGAAAAAGTGGTACAAAATTTGTCTCTGACCTTAGCTCAAGTGATCAAGGATACCAACTAGGCCCTGGAAGACACTCGGGTCAGCCTCGACTCACTAACCAAGGTTGTATGGATGACAGAATTCCCCAGACTTCCTCCTCGTGGGCCAAGGCAATGTCTGTGCAGTTGCTGATACATCTTGCTGTACTTGGATTAATGCCTTGGGCCTGGTGGAGAAGTCAGTATAGAAGTTTAAGGAGAAAGCCACCTGGTTTTATGGGATTTATTCAGCCAGCTGGATCTGGGATCCTGGGGGCATGGCTGAGGTCAGTACTGCAGATATTGCTCGGAGTCCTGCTGACAATAAACAAACAAAAAAACAAGCCCGTTGCCGTTGAATCAATTCCGACTCACAGCTACCCTATAGGACAGAATAGAACTGCCCCAAATGCTTTGTGAGACAGATCAAACACCTGGTACCCACTCTCCACTGGTGCTCTTCCACCTGTCTGGCTGCTCCTTCACCTCCTTTGCTCACGTCTCCTTACCTCTCTAAACCCTCAAAGTTGGAGGATACCAAGCCTCCATCCTCAGACTTACCTCTCTCCACACTCATTACTTGTTGACACCAACCACATGTTTCAAAAACGATCTACGTGCAGATGACTCCCACATTTCCTTTCTCAGGTCAGACCCCTCCCCTGAACTTTCAATTAATTTTTCCTACCCGCCTCCTCAGATCTCCACCTGGATGCCTCATGCGCACCTGGATTCTTTACAGGTCCTCCCCCGACCAAACTCTTCACTCTTCCCTCACCTTCACTCTGTCCCCACGCCAACCTGCCTTTCCCACCATCTTTGGAAATGGAACCACCACTCACCTGGATATTCAGAATGAAAACTGTGCAGTCATCCTGGACACCCATTTCTTTCTCACACAGCCCCATCCCATCCACCTGCAAATTCAGTCAGCTCTACCTTCAAAGCACTCAGAATCCAACCACTGACCACCACCTCCATTGCCACAACCCAGGCCTGCGCCTCCACCACTCCTGCCAGGGTTTCCAGGTTGGCTTCTCTGCTTTCCCTCTTGGCCTTTTACTGAAGATCCCTAACATTATAGTCAAAGTGATAACTAACAGAAACCAGGCTGTGTTCCTCTCCTGCTCCAAACCCTCATGTGGGTCCCATCACTTGCAGAGTAAAAACCGAGAGCCCTGCCATGGCCCCTGTTATAGTAAGGGAAACTGAGGCTCCAAATTGATAGGTTCCTCTCAGTACATAGGAAATTCACAGAGGTCACTGAAGAATGTGGAATGCACCAGACTGCTAACAAGGAGACAGGGTGGAGACATGGTGATCATAAAATCTCATTTTTATTCCAAGAGCTTGGCTTTGGTCCAGGAAGAGCATTCTCTCTAGTGTTTCCCCGGCCATTAGGTTGGGAGTCTGAGACCAACTGCTGCCAGCTCTCATGGGTTCATTTAAGTCTCAGTCCTCAGCTCTTCTAGGAAAAACTGCTTCCTGTGTGTTCTCTCACTGCTAATTCTGTGCCTAACTTTCTAAATGGCATAATTTCACTAAAGATGACTTGGGCCTTCAGTGATCACTTTGGAAAATCTTTTTTCAAGTAAATTAGTTTATTTTAAAAGTGCACTGAAAAAGGATGGAGTGCTTATTTTGATTGGTATAATAAGGCCCCAGAAAGACAAAATTCTTAAAAGATTCTTTAAAGTATGCAGAGATAGGGTTATGTATGTGCAATATTTTCATCCTTCCAGGTGTTATTATCAAATAAGATTATAATATTCCTACAAGGAGCTTTTATTCTGATTGGTTTAGAGATAAATAAGTGCTTATATAAACTGACTATTCCTAAAAGTCCCAGAAATTAAGAAAATTAAACCTCAAATGTTTCCAATGTTAAAAAAAAAAAAGTATCATAGAAACTAGCCCAGAAACGTCTTAAAACTTGAAGTTCACATAACTTAGATAAACCTTTGGCAAACTAGACAAATTTAATAATTTCAGTTTAATAAAAACAGCTTTGTTTTCTGAGTTACCACTGTTAAGTATATGCGTACATTTTTATTCTACTTGGGTATACTTTTCCTAACTCATACAAGTTTATTGATAGAACAAGCTAACATTACTTCTACTCAATATTTAAGATTCTGAAAAATATAAATCTGTGTTTAAACAAGTAGTATGGTAATTATGGCAAAATTTATTTCAACAGTAATTATGTTTACGCCTTAAAAAAAAATTGCAAGATCTTTCGGTAACGTAAAGCCTTGGACTGATACTAAATTGAGTTAATTTACGGATATTCATTATTATTTAAGTTTATGTATTTTTGCTTTTTATTTTTATATTTGGGTCTGCTAATGAATGTGCTCGTGCATTTTTTTTTTTGGGTTTTTTTTGACACTTTGAGAAGTAGTGTTATAAGAAACATTACTTTTTACAGTCAAAACTAAGATTTGATAAGTTTAGTTATGAGATTTTTAAAGAACTTTAGTATCAAATAGTATGTAAAGCTAAATTTTAGTTTTCCCTCTGTTAAAATGAAAAAATTTCCTTTAATTACTGGGTTGCTCTTGCTACTGCTAGTACAGCGGTTAAGTGCTTGGCTGCTAACCGAAATGTCAGCAGGTTGAACTCATCAGCCACTGGGCTGGAGAAAGATGTGGCAGTCTGCTTCCATAAAGATTTACAGCCAAGGAAACCCTATGGGGCAGCTCTACTCTGACCTATGGGGTCACTATGAGTCAGAATTGACTCGGTGGTAACTGGTTTGATTTTGTTTTTTTGTTTTCCCTTAGTAAGAATTAATACGTGAATTTTATTTTCTATGTAATCTGCCTAAAAGGCAAAGATTCTGTGCTGCATCAGAATAAGTTCCTGAGTTTATGCTGACCTTATCATTGGCATCATTTAGGCCAAGGGCTTTCAACTAGGGATTCACTTAGCCTACCCGTGGAGTTTATTAACATTCAGACGTTTAGAACGTACTCCAGGTTACCAAATCTCTTTACTTGATAATCCTCTTGTATTCTTTGTATGGCCTAATCATACATTCGGTACCATTTATGTTATGTTTCAGGATCATTACGTTACTTCTGTTGCTCTTTACTCTCTGAAGATTGTTTACTCATTTTCATAAATCAGATGCAATATCCCCTCTTCTTCAAAAATAGTGGTAATCATTATGCTCGGAGATATTTTGTCTAAACTTCTTTGAATTGGCTTTAGTTGGCTTTGCGTACCACAGAAACAACCAAATTTCCTCATCGGTTGCATTGTTTTTGTAATGAATTCTCATCAGTTCTTTCACTTTTTAATAATAAGTTACCCATGGCAATTTTAAGTCTTATCATCTACAGTTTTTTTTTTTTTTTTAACTTTGATGATGCCCTGAAAGTGCCAGAGTATTTCTACAAAGAAACTGTCTCAGAGACCCATGAAGAAGACCATACCAAGTATTTTGCTCATAGACTTCTAACGCCACTGCTTCAATAACTGGACTGAGTCAAGATTTCCAGATCTCTGGTGAAGAAACTCCTGGGCTCGTGAGACAGCAAACCAAAGACTGGGTGGGACAGAAATTAATTACACACAACAGAACGGACTGAAAGACTACCATGGGCTTTGTTGAGAGTACTGCTGATGTTTAATGTTCTCTTTTCCGGATATAAAGAATATCTTTTTTTTTTTTTCTTAAACTATATATAACTCATGATAATTTAGTACACTATGCTGTTGTAGGAGCCCTGGTGGCACAGTGGTTAAGAGCTCAGGCTGCTAACAAAAGGTTGGCTGTTCAAATCCACCAGCCACTCTTTGGAAACCCTATGAGGGCGGTTCTACTTTGTCCTATGTACAGGGTCACTATGAGTCAGAATCAACTGGATGGCAGCGGGGTTTTTTCTTTAATACTGTTGCGAACAAACACCAAACATTTATCTTTTTTTCCCTGCCTGATCCCTGTGGAATTGGAAAACCCTTAATGAGTGTTCTTATTTTTATGGCAATGGAATTATTTATATACGTATGTTCAATAGGAACTTAATTGGGCATAACTTGAAATCTCGGTTATATAACCAAGTTTTGATTGGAACATCATACTTAAAAATGATGCTCATAAAATCAGATAGAACAAGACACTTTTAAGGAACTAAGGTTGACTTTACTAAGCCAGTGCTTACAAAGCCCTCCCAGGGAAACTGGCCTGTTACCTGACTTACAGGGTTCCCAGCCTTACAGGCGAGTAAGGAAGGTTAGTTCCTGGCACACCCAGGAACCTTTTGATATTTTGGGACCTCGAAAAGAGAGGAACTCACCCGAATCTGTGAGTACTGATTTAGGAAATAATATTGGAGCCATTATTCCCTGTGCTTGAGCATAGAGAATGTGACCCAGCTGGAACTGGGCTCACAAGGGCTCACAAGGACTCCCAAGGACACATTAACTGGGCTCAGATATAAAGACAATAGCTAAGATAATCTTGGAAATATCTTTTAGGGGACCTTTCACATCAGCTGGAACACAGAAGACTTCCCACTCTTTTCCTGTGAGCATTTAGTGAATAGAAATTTGTTGGGCTAATGAGACCCTCCTGACCATCGTCAGGGAAACCTGTACCAGTGATTGTTGAGAGGGACAACTCAAAATGCAGGATCAGTTTCTTGCCAATCGGTAAAAAGGTGAAGCTTCCAGTGGTTTTAACCATGTTGTAGTGTTAATGTACACCAATGACTCTGTGACGTTCTTGGGACTCAGGCAGACACGGCTGTGGCAGCGTGCTTGTCCGTCTTCCATTCTTGGCCTATTCTGTAATGTTCTTTGAACTTGGACAGACACGGCTGTGGCAGCGTGCTTGTCCGTTTCCCACCCTTATCTGTTCTGTAATATATTTCCTTGGATTCGGGCAAACACGGCTGTGGCAGCGTGCTTGTCCGTTTCCCACCCTTATCTGTTCTGTAATATATTTCCTTGGATTCGGGCAGACATGGCTCTGGCAGCATACTTGTCCAGTTCTCAACTTTTGCCCTTTTAAATGTATGCTGAATAAAACTTTCTTTTTGCTTTGCTAAACTTTGCGCTGTTTTTTACCCTACAATAGTACTAGAGGTGAAATCTGGTGGCAAGTTCTTGGCTTAGCTTCCTAGTCAGGCTTTTACAGATTCAATCTGAGATTCCTTATGAAAACTTCCAGCAAAGCAGACTTAAAAGGCTATGTGACAAATTACCATTCTTGCTGCACCTATGTAAATAATGATGAACAGCCTGCTTTTTAGATCAAGGATAACTTTGCTTTGAGATTGTCTTTTGGTCAAGAGGAGAGTGACTGTAGAGAGAAAGTTTAGTTTCAACAGAAAATGATAGCAAGCCCTTGTGGGCTGTCAGAGTCTGGTCTTACTCATTGTCTTTGAGCTATTTTATATCTCTTTAGGAACCAGAGACAACAACTGGCTTTGTTTTCTACCTGCCGACTGAACCCTGAACCGTTCTTGTTACACAGCTTATGCTATTCTCTGTGTGTCCATACATAATCAGTTACCCAAAAGGAAAAAATAGACCAACAAGGTAGAAATAAGAGAAGAAACTATTGCCCTTTTAGATGCAGCACCCAGTTGAACTTTGAAAGAATCTCTAACTGAAAAGTAAACTCATAGGCTGTTCAACTACGGGAATAGTTCCTTTAGTCACACAAGCTGCACTTTCTTGTGTTGGGAGACACACTTTAATATTAAAAACGGTATTAGACAAAGTAGCATTAGAATTAGAAAATTCAGCGTCACAACTTAGCTGCCGAATTGGCCAAAGTAAAACCTGAAACACCATGGGATTTATTCCCCTAGCTAAATCTCAGTTCTGGGAGTCTTGGGCTCAGAGGAATTTTTCAAACCTTGCGTAGTGTCCCCTTAGTTATTTGATATAATCGCCTTCCTAAAATGTACAATCTCAACGATCTTAAATGCATGTGACAGCCGCTGAAACAGCAAATGATATCCACCATCATCAGCCAACAGGAGCACGCAGGACAGCAGGCTCAAACATCAGGCTACTTCCAAGTAGATCTCCACTAGCCACCATTGAGGTATTTCATCAAGCTCACGGTATCTTGAGAGTATGGACAGAGGTGGGACTGTTAATAATAAGGGAAACTGAGGCCTCAAATTGATAAGTTCCTCTGAGTACACAGGAAATACACAAAGGCCAATGTGGAATGCACCTGGACTGCTAACAAGGAAACAGGGTGGAGATGTGATGATCATATAAAATCTCGAACCCCCTCTGGGATAAGACAACCATGAATCTTTTTAGAGTTCACCTTGTCCAAAGAATTTCACTTCACCAAAGAGTAAACTACTAGTCTTTGCCTTTGTTTCCTGAAAAAATGATTCTAATCCTTTGGTGTTTCCTGAATAATCGAGGTATTTCGGCCAGGTCACAAAGCCCACCTGGCAATCTCAGGAAAGAAAGAAACCATGACTTAATTGTGTTAAGATCAGACAACAGTTAATATTCCCATGGTAACCGACCTAAGATGGAACCCTCCATTTCTCTGAAAGGAGGTCTTCCCTATATGTGTACAAATTAACTGCTTGAATAAACCCTATGCGATTTGATTTATTTGTGCTGTGATTGTTTTTTAACACCCCCAAGGCCAGCATCCTCACCACCCTCGTTCCCCATTGTTCATCCCATTCATCTGGCCACAAATGCTGCCCCAGCGCCTCCACCTGTGCCCCCCACTCCCACCGGCCTCTTGTGGCTGACTCGCTGTCCATCAGAGCTCGTCTAACAAGGCTGCCTCAGAGAGTCCTGTCCTTGTCACTCTGCCCTTGGCCTGGTTTGATGACTTTTTTTTTAGTAAAGCAAAAAGAAAGTTTTATTCGGCATATTGTCAAAGAAGGCAAAAGTGGGAAGCGGATGAGCATGCTGCTATAGCCATGTCTGCTTGAGTCCAAGAAAACTACAGAATGAGCAAGAATGGGAAACCGGACAAGCAGACTGCCATAGCCACGTCCGCCCGAGTCCAAGGAACGTTACAGAATCATCGATACATATTAATATCACAAATGGGCGAAAGCATTAAAAGCTTCACCTTTCCGTTTGATGTCTCTTGATGGCCACATCAGTAGCTGACTGTTACATGCTCACTTCTCTGTTTAATGTCTCCCCCATGAGGTCTGTCTTGTTGGCTGCTGTTTCCCAGCAGCTAGCACAGTGCCTGAGCACTCAACAAGCATTAGTTAAATGAGTGAACTAATGAACAAGACTCATGCGGGCAGGGTCACTCCATTAATACATCCATGTATGCCTGGGTACTTGCTCTCCTCTGTGCTGCCATATCCATCTCTGCTCCATTCCCCAGATTGTCTTCAATTCAGGGGTGGGCGAGTGAACAGGTAGCCTGCCTTCACGCTCCTGGCACAGGCGGACCCCTCCAGGCCCACACTGGCCAGACCTCCACCTGGTGCCAGCCCTGTCTTAGCCTGTCTCCTGTGCAGGCAGCAGCCTTGGTTGGGAACCCCCAACATGAGGGTGGGAATCCCCCAGTCCGGGGCCTACCTTTGTACCAGCTGACGATGGGCTTGGGTGTGCCTGTCACACGGCAGGCCAGCTTGACCGTCTCCCCCAGCTCAGCCGTGCAGTCTGCCAGCTCCTCTTCAAAATCTGGGGGACCTGAGGATACACATGGGACTCTAGGCCTTTGTGGGGATGTCTGGGATCATCAGTGCCGCTGAGTGGAGCCTAGGAAGGCCTGGGGGCAGGGCTGACCACCAGTCCCTGTGTCAGGTTTCAGGGCCCATTTTCTTGCTTTTCAGAAGCCCAGGTCAAAGGACAGAGCTGCTAGAGGGACCCACCTTGGTTTCTTCATCCAGGGCCCCACACTCGGGCCAATAGGAGCCGAGGTAGAGTGAGATAGGCTGGGCGTTAGTTGGGAGTGGCAGGGACTGTGAAACGGAGCATGTTCACCCACCGGGTTGGAGGTGAGCCGCTCTCAGTCCTGGACCACTGATGGGAGCATGAGGCCCAGGGCTGCCACAGCGCCTCCGCTCCCTGAACTCCGCACGAGGGTCCTGTGTGCAGGGCCCAGGAAGCTGCCTGTCTCTTGGCCCTACTGTGTGTGACCCAAGGCCTCCAGGGGGGCTCCTGTCCTCCTCCCCCTATTCAGGTCACAGTCAGCTAACACCCAGCTTGGGGGATCCCACGCTCCTGAGGGAATATGACATCAAATTGGCTGAAATGTTCCAGCAAAGCAAGTCAGAAGGCTGCAGGGAGGGGCACAATGAAGGGCAGTCTGGCTTCAGGGGCTGGGAGCTGGAGCTGGAGCTGGAGCTGGAGCAGCCCCGAGGTTGCCACCATTGTACCCACCCTGAGCTGACCCAGGGTGAGAACCAAGCTCTCTCTCCCCAATCATACTGTGCCTACCCAGGTAGTGGGGCAAGGGCTGAGCATTCAGGCTCCCCAAGGCCTCAGGGATGTGCCGGCCTGGGTGGCACCCATGTCACCCCCACCCGGGAGGCACTCACGCCAGATGGGCAGGGCAAGGCGCTGCTGGATGCCACAGATCTCCTTCACCCAGGAGTTCTTGATGATGACCGTCCGCGCCTGCAGGAGATACTTGCGCACCGAGTCCTCTCGCTCATGCCATACCTCGAAGGCACGATCGTCACCCTCCACCTGGTCATTCAGGTCGATGCTGCTCAGCTGCGGGGGGACATGAGCGGGAAGGCAGTCAGTGCGCAGCAGGTAGCCATGTTCCTGAGGGTGCATGTCCACGTAGAGGTGTGCACCAACAGGGACCACGTCAGCACAGTGGCTCTCACCTCCTCACTCCCGCCCACTCTAGCTGCCGCTGACCCCTCCTGGACATGGGATCTGGTGGGCTGCTGCCAGACCTGGGGCTCTGCCCATGGAGAAGAGCAGGGACAGGCCCTGAGCCCCATGGGGCCATCCTAAGGGGCCCTTCAGGACAGCAGCCACAGGTCTGGCCTCTGGCGTCAGCCTCCATCCTTGCCTGGGCACCTACATTCTGCGTGGATGGGACACAGCCCTTCCTCCCCGCAGGGCCCCACTTTCTAGAGAGCTGCCCAGCGGCCGCCCAGCAGCCCCCCAAACCTTCATCATGTTCCTGAAGACATAGCTGAAGGTGTCAGTCCTCGAGTCCCGCTTGGGCTTACAGATCACCAGGTGGTTGCGGAAGAGGAAGACATGGCGGTTGTGGCCTTTCCAGGGCATTCTGGCACCTGGCGCCCCTTCCCACACAATGAAGTGGCCCTAGGGAGGTGTTCAGGTGTGGTCAGCAGAGTCCCGTTCCCCAGGGTACAGACCTTCCTGCACCGCACACGCACACCCCACCCTCTGTCACCCAGAGCCCCGCACTGGCGCCCCAAGGAAACATGGCGTGAAGGTCGTGGTCAGACCTGCCGGATGGGCTCGCCCAGGGCCTCCAGGGTGCCAGGGTAGTTCTCCATGAGTGACACGTGCAGCTTGTTCTCGGCGCGTTGAGGCAGGGCCGACACCACGGCGTAGGCCTGTTCCAGCAGGGCGCAGTTCTGCCTATTCCGTGCCTTGTTGCGGATCAGGTCCTGCCACAGGGCAAGGAGGTGGGTCAGAGGCTAAGGCCCCCCGAGCCCAGGGGCAGGGAAGGAGGCTGGCGGGAGGAGCAGTGGTGGGGCCTCGCGCACCTTGAGGAGGGTCTGGTACTGCTGGATCCGCTCGATAGGTTGCTCCAGGTAATGCTGCAGCGGCGGAGGCGGGGGCTGCGAGGGGTCTGCCGCCGACAGCACCTCCTCGGTGTATTTCTGTCAGAACCATAGGGCAGGTCTCAGGGCAGGAACACGCAGTCCCGGAAGGACCCCACCGCACCCACCCAGCCTGAAGCCACACAGGCTCTGAGGACAGAAGGAGTCCTGGCCTTGTGTGGGGCCCCAGGGGGCAGGGATGAGGACAGGAAGCAGGGGATGCTCTACCCCTACCAGCCTGGAGCGGCTGGCAGTGCAGGGAAGGGCCCTGGAGAGCTGATGGATCAGTGCCCTAGGAGTCACCCACCCACAGGACTGGCAACCCATGGGACTCGTCAGCCTTCACCCACATGGGGCAATGGTCAGTGTCACCCTCAGATGGGTGGGCGCATGAGGCTCAGGCAGGTGAATCGACCAGCCCGGGGAATGGAGATTTGGTGGGTGGGTGGGCTCTGCCTGTTTTCCTGATGAAAGCCAGGGCCCAAGGAGGGGCCCGGGCAGGGCTGTGGTGGGGGCTGAGGTCAGAGAAGATGAACACGAGCTTGGCAGATGACGGGGTCCAGCCTGGGCCTCACGGGATGGCTGGGGTCAGGTGAACACTGGAGGCCTAGGAGGAGGGTGGGGTGGACAGGGCTGGGACTCCACCAGGCTCAGGGCAGGCGGCACCTTGTAGAACTCCTGGACAGCTGTGCTGACAACCACCGACTCGGCCTGTACACGGCCCACCAGGAACTCCAGGTATTTCTCAAAGGCCGCCTCATTCTTGATGAAGCACATGGCCACGTCGTCGTCAGTGTCGCACTTCTGCAGCTCCTTCAGGAAGCTGAATGGTGGGAGTGGCAGTCAGGGGTGAGGCCCAGGCCCAGCAAAGCTAGAGGGGCCTTGAGTGACATCAGGGTCCACCACCTCCCCTACCCCACCCAGCCCTGAACCTCCAGCTTTGGGAGGAAACAGGCAGAGCCCTGGCCAAGGGAGGGTTTCCTCTCAGTCCTGGGGAGCTGCGACAGTGTGTCAGCCTTGGGGCGCGTGTGCGTATGCGCAAGCGTGTGTATGCAGGTGTGCATATGGGTACAAGTGGGAACATGTATGTATGTACGCACAGGTTTAAGCAGGCACGTGTGTGCACGTGTATGTAGGTATACATGTGGCTGTGGGTGTGCATGTCTGTGTGGGCGAACACAGGTATGCGGCATGCAAGCGTCTGTAGGTGTAGGTGGGTATGCACGTATATGCAGGCGTGCATGTGTGTGAGGTGTGTAGGTATGTGTCTGTGTTCACATACATTTCAGGTGTACGTGTGTGCAGACATGTGTATATGGGTGCACACGTTTATGGAGAAGTAAACATGTATGCGTGTGTGCATGTGAGTATGGGCGTATGTCTACGCACAGATGGTGTGCACTTGTATGCTGGCATGTATGTGTATCTGCAGGTATGCACAGGTGTGCATATGTATGCAGATGTGTACATGTATTTGCAGGTGTGAAGGTATATGTGGCACGCATGTTTACGTGACTGCATACACCTGTATGCACATGTGTACAGGTATGAGGACATGCATGTGTACGCATATGTATTGTGCACGTACATGTGTACACAGGCATGCATGTGTATGCAGATGTGCGTGTGCACGTGCCTGGACCTGAAGCACGCCCGCCAGCAGGCAGGTGTCCTCGTGTGGAAGCTAGCTGCACATGTCTGTGCTCCTGAAGTAGAGAGGTGTGCACTGCCAGGCGGGGCACATCGGGGCAGTGGTTCTCGCCTCCTCGCGCCTGCTCTAGATCCCCGACCCCTTGCCCACCCACCACCAGGGCCGTACACGGGTCCACCTGTGTGTGCGGAGCACCCAGCCCACCTGCTGTGGAAGTGGCTGATGTCCCGCAGGTTGCGGAAGATGACCGCCCTCTGGCTGGCCACCATGGCGGGCACGTGGGGACAGCGGTCCAGGTGCTGCATGTGGTGGCTCTGCACAAACTGCAGCGTGCCAGCAAAGGCCTGCTCCGAGCCCAGGAGGTCCTGGATGACAGAGCTGGGGGAGCGAGAGGGAGGCCATGGGGCGGGGGGCCCAGGAGGTCCTGGATGACAGAGCTGGGGGAGCGAGAGAGGGGCCGTGGGGCGGGGGGCCCAGGAGGTCCTGGAGGACAGAGCTGGGGGAGCGAGAGGGGGGCCGTGGGGCGGGGGGCCCAGGAGGTCCTGGAGGACAGAGCTGGGGGAGCGAGAGGGGGGCCGTGGGGCGGGGGGCCCAGGAGGTCCTGGATGACAGAGCTGGGGGAGCGAGAGGGGGGCCGTGGGGCGGGGGACCAGGAGGTCCTGGAGGACAGAGCTGGGGGAGCGAGAGAGGGGCCGTGGGGCGGGGGGCCCAGGAGGTCCTGGAGGACAGAGCTGGGGGAGCGAGGGGGGCCGTGGGGCGGGGGGCCCAGGAGGTCCTGGATGACAGAGCTGGGGGAGCGAGAGGGGGGCCGTGGGGCGGGGGACCAGGAGGTCCTGGAGGACAGAGCTGGGGGAGCGAGAGAGGGGCCGTGGGGCGGGGGGCCCAGGAGGTCCTGGAGGACAGAGCTGGGGGAGCGAGAGGGGGGCCGTGGGGCGGGGGGCCCAGGAGGTCCTGGAGGACAGAGCTGGGGGAGCGAGAGGGGGGCCGTGGGCCGGGGGGCCCAGGAGGTCCTGGAGGACAGAGCTGGGGGAGCGAGAGGGGGGCCGTGGGGCGGGGGGCCCAGGAGGTCCTGGAGGACAGAGCTGGGGGAGCGAGAGGGGGGCCGTGGGGCGGGGGGCCCAGGAGGTCCTGGAGGACAGAGCTGGGGGAGCGAGAGGGGGGCCGTGGGGCGGGGGGCCCAGGAGGTCCTGGAGGACAGAGCTGGGGGAGCGAGAGGGGGGCCGTGGGGCGGGGGGCCCAGGAGGTCCTGGATGACAGAGCTGGGGGAGCGAGAGGGGGGCCGTGGGGCGGGGAGCCCAGGAGGTCCTGGAGGACAGAGCTGGGGGAGCGAGAGGGGGGCCGTGGGGCGGGGGGCCCAGGAGGTCCTGGAGGACAGAGCTGGGGGAGCGAGAGGGGGGCCGTGGGGCGGGGGGCCCAGGAGGTCCTGGAGGACAGAGCTGGGGGAGCGAGAGGGGGGCCGTGGGGCGGGGGGCCCAGGAGGTCCTGGAGGACAGAGCTGGGGGAGCGAGAGGGGGGCCGTGGGGCGGGGGGCCCAGGAGGTCCTGGAGGACAGAGCTGGGGGAGCGAGAGGGGGGCCGTGGGGCGGGGGGCCCAGGAGGTCCTGGATGACAGAGCTGGGGGAGCGAGAGGGGGGCCGTGGGGCGGGGAGCCCAGGAGGTCCTGGAGGACAGAGCTGGGGGAGCGAGAGGGGGGCCGTGGGGCGGGGGGCCCAGGAGGTCCTGGATGGCAGAGCTGGGGGAGCGAGAGGGGGGCCGTGGGGCGGGGGGCCCAGGAGGTCCTGGATGGCAGAGCTGGGGGAGCGAGAGGGGGGCCGTGGGCCGGGGGGCCCAGGAGGTCCTGGAGGACAGAGCTGGGGGAGCGAGAGGGGGGCCGTGGGGCGGGGGGCCCAGGAGGTCCTGGATGGCAGAGCTGGGGGAGCGAGAGGGGGGCCGTGGGGCGGGGGGCCCAGGAGGTCCTGGATGGCAGAGCTGGGGGAGCGAGAGGGGGGCCGTGGGGCGGGGGGCCCAGGAGGTCCTGGAGGACAGAGCTGGGGGAGCGAGAGGGGGGCCGTGGGGCGGGGGGCCCAGGAGGTCCTGGATGACAGAGCTGGGGGAGCGAGAGGGGGGCCGTGGGGCGGGGGGCCCAGGAGGTCCTGGATGACAGAGCTGGGGGAGCGAGAGGGGGGCCGTGGGGCGGGGGGCCCGGAGGCTCGGGCTGCCTGCCCTGGGGAGCCCAGAGGCTCGGGCTGCCTGCCCTGGGGAGCCCAGAGGCTCGGGCTGCCTGCCCTGGGGGGCCCGGAGGCTCGGGCTGCCTGCCCTCAGCCCGCCTCCTGCGCCGGGCCGGGCACTGTGTGGTGGTAGGCAAAGTCTGTGCCCTCTCTGGGCCTCTGTTTCTTCAGCTGCTAGATGGGGGCCTGGACTCGGCAACTCCTTGTTTTTACCTCCGTGTTGTTTACAGCCCACCACCTACTTTTAGAAAGGGGTAAGACGGTGGAGAAAGAGAGCACGTGGCCTCACATGCCTCCTCCCTGCCAAGGCTGCTGAAGCCCCAACCTGCTCACTGTGAGCCCACAGTGAACAGTCAGGAGCCAGGAGCGGAGTCAGGCCCCAGGTCTGCTTTCCTTCTGCTTCAGCCCCATCCCCGAGAGGCGTCTGTGGAGTTAGCTATTCAGAGGTTCCCACAGGAAAGCCCAGATTCCCCAGAAAACACCATGGCCAGGACCCTGACTCCAAAGCCAGGGCCTGTGCTCCGTATGAGGGCAAGCAGCAGAGCGTGCCATGAGCACGGGGCAGCCCTCGCCCGCCCGGTCTGCCCCTCACCTCAGCCTCATCTTGTATTCATCCTCAGACATGGCCTCCCCAGTGAACTCGGGCACCTCGGTGGTCCCCCACTCAGGCGAGAGCTAGTGAAAATCAGGACTGGGTCACACAGCGGCCGCCTGGGCCACCGCCATGTGGCAGGGCCGTGGGCAGGGCCAGAAGGGGGTCAGGGGGTCAGGCTTCCCGTCCCTTAAGTGGGCTCCCCAGGGCCCCTTCTCCTACCCCTGCCTCAGCCCCCAGGCACCTTAAGCCTCTTGTCCAGGTAGGCAGGTGACACCCAGCCTTGCCGCGAGGGGCTGGACTTGGTGGGCTTGGTGCGCACAAGCCAGCGCAGCGGGTGGGCTGAGTCCAGGACCTCCACGTACTGGCCCTCCCTCAGCGTAATGGCATCCTGCTCCGCCCCCAGCGGGAGGTAGTCGGCTGTGACCACGTAGATGTCGAAGATCTGGGGGTGGGGAGTGAGTCAGGGGAACCCAAGAAGGGTTGACAGGCCTCCCAAGGCCCCAGCCACCCCCGGGAACCTCAGAGGCCCCAACTTGCAGGGCAGGGGCTGGCCCAGAGTTCATTTCACACTCCCACTGGCTCCCAACCCCAGGTCAGGGCTGCCTATTCTCAGCTCTTGTCCTCTGTCTGGTTCTCCATCACCCTACACACACACACACACACACACACACACAGACACATACACACACACAGATACTACCCCTAGGCCTAACACGATGCCTCGTGAACAGCAGGCACCAGGTACACTGTTTGAATGAATGAATGAACAAATGAACAAATGGATTTTACTAGCAGGCAGGGTCGCTGTGGTTACTGTGCAGTAAGGACCGTCATTCCGGGTCAGCCCCAGCACCTGCTGCTCACAAAGCCCCCAGGGACTCTGGTCTCCTCCAGGTGCCCTGTCCTTTTCTGCCCTCTTGGAGCACTCTAAAATGCATCATTTCTTTTCCTTTTCTTTCTCTCTCTCTCTTTTTTTAACTCGTGGGTCACCGGGCATTATACAGGGAGAAAGAAGCCATCCTGTGTGATTCCATCTCTACGTAGTTCTGGCACGGGATTCCCTCTCTGGATGGGAATCATTCAGGGGCTGCAGGCGGCAGGTGGAGGGGGTGACTGCAATGGGACGAGAGGAAGCCCTGGGGGTATCTGAGTGTGATCTTGGGTGCACAGGCGTGCGCGTGTGTCAGAACTCACTGGGCTCACTTAGAAAGAGCATGTCCTTCCGCAGAGTTGATGTTTACAATGGCTCCATGCATCTTCCAACTCAGTTTCCTATTCTGGAGGATTTGCCAACCTCACAGCATTTTATAGAAGACATAATACTGTCTTGTGTATCATCTACTTGACCCACTTCTAAACACCAAGGTGATTTCAGCCAATCTGCTCAAAGACATTTTCTTCAAAACGTCACACTCCAGCCAAGACCCACAGCTGTTCCTCCAGGCCTGTTCTGGCCCTGCCTCCTGCTGCCCCTCATGGCCCTGCACCTTCTCTTCAGCAGGGCCAGCCCTCTGCCCGCCTCTGTCCCCAAGGGCCACCCCAGCTAGGCCCTGACCCTGCAGGGCTGAGGGCCCCGTACCTCACCACGGGCGTCACCGTCCTCTGACTCTGAGGAGGACTCCTGGATACTGGAAGAGGGCCGTGAGCGGCCATGCCGGGGCGATGGGGACGGCGTCTTGGACTCCTCATCACTGTCACCTCCAGGCACCTGCAGCTGGGCTAGATGAGCACAAGGACACATCACACCCCAGGAAGGGCCTGGGACCCTGCAGGGACAGCTCCTGGTGCACACAGCCCTCATCCCGCATATAGGTCCCCAGGGCAGGAGGGTCGGGGAGCCCCCAGGTTCACCACCACAGCCATCCCACTCTCAGGACCCCCAGAACACGGACATGGGCACCAGCACAGGTGCCGACCTGCCTACCCTGCGTGATTTTGGCCGACACCATCTCCGTGATCTGGGAGGTGAGCTTCTGGAGGAACTCCTCAGTACTGACCTCGGCGAGGGAGAGGTGGCCACGGGCCTCCTCAGCCACAGATGGCTCCCCTGCGGGCGCAAAAGCTTCCTTCAGTCAGGAGTGCACCAACAACATGGACTGAGCACTCGGCTGGCCCTGTTCTCAGACCACAGTGACCCAAGGCAGCACCACCTTCAACGCATGGTGCGCGCCTCCAGTGGGGGCTGTGGGTGGCTATGGGGGAGGCCCATGAATGCTGGGGGTGCGGCGTCCAGGCAGGGGGCAAACAGGGACAGCAGGAGGGGCAAGGACAGAGCCTGGTGGGGCCCAGACTCCAGGTGGGGGAGGCTGTGCAGGCTGCAGGTGTGGTTGGGGGGTGTGGGAGCCATGGCAGTGGGCCTGGAAGAGGCTGGTGAGGTGTCAGGGCAGGCGCAGGGTCTCAGCAAGGAGGCAGGAGAAGGGGCAGGTCCAGGACATGTTCTGAAGGACAGGCAAGAGAACTGAGGGCTGTGGGAGTCAAGGAGGGCACCCCCACTTTAGCCTGAGCAGCCGAGAGAGGCATGCAGTCGGCCATTGCAGGGTGAGGGCTCTTTGCTGTCGTCGGACTGAGGGTGAATTGACAGGCGCCTGGCATGGGCCTCAGACTGGGCCCAGGTGGGGTGCGAAGCAAGGAAGGATGGCTGTGAATACGGTGATGGCCACAGGGTGGGGGACAGGTGCCGAGGAGGCACCACACCCTCCTCTCTATGGTGGATGCTGAGGACTTTACATCAAAAATAAAGTTAGAAGACACCCCAGGGTGCCTGGAGGCAGCTGTGGAGGGAGCAGAAGAAGCAGGAGAAAGAGCAGCTCTCTCCCCCGGCCCCACGGGCTACACGCAACCCTGCCCAACCCCATCCCAGCAGGTAGAAGGTCCTGCCACCCCCACCCCCCAGCATCCCTCCCACCATCCCTAGCAGGACCAGATACACTCCTACATTCATAAAGCAAACATCTGCTAGACCTGAGATGTGGGCCATGGTCGGCCAGCCTGGTGCTGCCTCCACAGCTCCCAGACCTGGCAGGGCCTCGGCCACCAGCCAGAGCTCAGACTCAGCACTCATGAGGAGGGCCAGGCCAGGCCAGGGGAGGGACTCGGCTGGCCAGCGGGCAGCCGACTCTGAGACAGGCCCACTCTGCCAGGGGTGCGCCCACCAACCCGTACCTTTCCTCTGCCCTGCCAGGTTGGTGAATCCCATAGACTCCGACAGCTGTGTTGAGATGTCTTGGGTCCTAAAGGGAGTGAGTGGGCCAGTAGTGTTGCGAGTGGCTTGGGATGGGCCTGACCTCTGCCTGCAGGCAGGAGGTCTGGTAGAAAGAGTCTGAGGGCAACAGTCCAAGAGAGCAGGAGGTCTGGTAGAAAGAGTCTGAGGGCAACAGTCCAAGAGAGCATAGCCAGGGGGGCTTTTATACTGCAGGGGCCTTGGGGGAAGCCTTGTTCTGAGATGGGGAAACTGAGGCACAGAGAGGGACAGGGCCGGCCCAAGCCACATGGCTTATAAAGGGGGGTTCCCAGGGCAGCAACACCACTCCCACCTGCAGGTGCCTGCCTCCCTGGCCCTGACCTCTGCTTGGCCAGAGCAGGCACGACTCACCCCTGCAGAAAGGTGGAGATGAGGGCCTCCTTTGCACCCCCCTGCTCCTCTGCTGCCCTGGGTTCCTTGGACACTGTTGGGAGAATTGACCCTGTGAGAACATCAGGACAGCCCCGCCCCAGGTCCTGGACCCCACCGAGCTCGGACTCTGAGCCCAGATCCCTGCCAGGGGTTCTGGAACACCCAGTGGTCCTCCAAGTCTTGAGGAGGGGGCTGGCCTGCCCCCCAGGCTGTGCCCCAGAGCCACAGTTATGCAGACAGTGGCAAAGGGCAGGTACCTGCCCTGCCTCACCAGCCCATGGAGGGGCTCAGGAGCTCTCAGGAGAGAGACTTCCTGGGTAACACGGGTGCCCAGGAGGGGCCTGTGTGGGGCCCCCAGGTGCGCACTGCACCCCAGGCAGGGGGACTCTGATCTCTTCCTGGGGCCCTCCCACTCCTAGATAAGCCCACCTCGGAAAGCCCCAGGGAGAGAGGAAAGGGGGAGAGGGCTCTGGGTGGGGACCTGGGGCCCACCCACCCCCCACCCACCTGCCCCTTCACTGTGGCCCAGCCCCACTCACCGCCAGAGATGTGCAGGCACGCAGAGCAAAGCGCCTGGCCGGCAGCATTGGTGGCGATGCAGGTGTAGGTGCCCTGGTGCTGCCGACCCACGTCCAGCAGGACCAGGCTGTGCTGCTGCCCAGAGCTGGCCACGGTGCAGCCTGGCGTGTTGGGCCCGATCCACAGCACGCCCTGTGCAGCCTCCTCCCGCAGCCAGTGCACGGCTGGGGCTGGGTGGCCTGTGGGTATGCAGACAGGACGTGGGTGCGTCGACCCCGGGAAGGGGTGCATCAACCCTGGGAAGGGATGCCTCTGGGGCAGTAGCTACCTCAGCCCTTCCCAGGGGGTGAGGCTGTGCAGCAGGGCAGGGAGAGGTTATTATTGGGGGCCCTTACCTTCAACCTTCACTGAGAAGGTGATACTGGAACCCTTCTTCACCTTTTTGGGGGTGAATCTCTCCAGGATTCGGGGTGGCACCAGCTGCTCCTGCACAACTGGATAGGAAATCAGAGCAGGTGGTGGCAGACTTGTCCAGGAGCCCTGCTTCCCAGCAGTGTGTGGCTCCACAGTCCTATCACACCTGCCTGGCACAACCCCTGGATCCCAGGGCCTGGGCCCCTGTACCACTTCTGGGAAGCCCCCTGGCCTCTCCAGCCCACACTCAGCTCTCTTTCCTCTCAGCTGGCCCTGGGAGATTCCTCCATGCCTCTAGCTAATCAAGCCCCCGTGGTACCCAGTGCTCTGGCCCCTCCTGGCCCTTCTGCACACAGCTGCCACCCCCAGGCCTAGGGCAGTGGGTATCTGTTCCAGCCTGGCACAGCCTTGCCCTGCCTGCCCCATCACCCAGGGTGCACTCCTGATCATCCTTTCTGCCTGTCTGGGGCTGTCTTACCAGGTGCCGGCTTCTCTTCTGGTTCATCCAGGCCTGGAAGAGACCAAAAGTTAGGACCCTAGCGTGAACGCACCTCCCAACCTCCATCCTGCCCCATGTGGGTGGACAGCGGAGGTCCCGGTCTGCTGTGGTGGGTGAGGTCTCAAGGGAAGCCCCACCCATCAAGGGTGTAAGTCTACAATCCTTTACCCGAGACCTTGGCCAGGTGAGTCCTGGAATCCACACACATGCAGGTTTTACCTGTGCCCCCTTGCACCCCTCAGTAGAGTGTGACTCTGTAAACAGCACACGCTGCTCCTGCAGCAAAGCATCAGGGTGGCATCAAGCAGTGCAAATGAGGCTCTGAATGGCACCGGATGCACCAGGCCAGGCCATTTTGGCACAAGTAAGTTTGCCACAAACTTGGACTTAACGCTCAGCGTTCACAAAGTGTGGACCTCGATCAGCAAAGTCACCACCGGCCCCTTCCTTACAGTTCCACGATGGCTGCGGAGCCCGTCCTGAGCTGACTTCACGGCCAGCCAGTTTGCCAAACGGTCAGTAAGAGGGGTGCAACCATGAGCGTACCCTGGACCCCTGCCCCCTGCAGTCCCTTCAGGCCATCTGTGACAACTGGGCACCGGAGGGCTGACTGTGGGGTCATGGTTCCCAGGTCGGCTTGAGCAGGGTGTGCAGATAGACATCCTCTGGCTTGGACACTGTCCAGGGCCTGCACTGCTCTCTGCCCAGTCCCTCTGGCACCTACCTCGCACCAGGAGCCGGGCAGACGAGTAGGCTGCCCCCACAGCATTGGTGATGTAGGCCGAGTACTGGCCGGCGTCCTCCCTGGTGACCGAGAGGATCTCTAGGGTGTGCACCGTCTTCTTGTCGGTCATGCGGATGTGGGCGGATGTGGACAGGGGCTGCCCGTCTTTGAACCAGTACAGGCGAGGCGTTGGGTAGCCTGGAGCCACAGAGAAAGCATGGCAGCGCAGGCCCAGTGCTCAGCAGGCCCTTCCTCTCTCCAGGTGCCAGTGGGGCAGGTTGGAGCAATATGTTCTCCAGATGGTGGGGAGGAAGGGAGGTCTCCATGATGGGATCCCTCCGAGACCCCATGTCACTCATGATAGATGCTGGCCTCTTGGGGAGGGGGTGCAGAACAGCATCCAGAGAGCAGGCAGTGCTTTGGGGCCAGCCAGGGCCTACCTGGATGGGGTTCTCTCCCCATTGTGGCTGAACGGGGGCTGTTCTGGTGGAGGCCCTCCATCCCTCCGCGGTGCCCCTCACTCCCTCTCCCCTCACCTTTCACCTTGAGGTTGAACTTGGCCAGGTGTGTGCCTGGGGCCACCTGAAGGTCTCTCAGCTCCTCCACCACCTGAGGCAGCTGCCCTTCCTCTGAAGTCGACTCCGTGCCCTCTTGTTCCCGGCTGCCAGGACAGAAAAGGTGTGGCCATGAAGTGGAAGAGCTAGTGGCTCCAGGGTAGGAGAAGGGGTTGAGCAGATGGACAAGGGGACAGAAGACTGCCTGGTAGAAGGCTTTGGATTCTGTCAGTCTAAGCACCACCACCTCCCTGGGGGCCTGGGGCTGTCAGTCCACTGGGCACTGCCAACCCTCTGCCCAACCCTGTACCTGGACAAGTAGCCTTGGGCACTGAAGTAGGATGAGGTCTCCGTGGTGGCATCAGCCGCAGTTTCATAGTCTGTGCTTGTCACTGGGAAAGGAAGGGTGGAGCTGGAACAAGGCCTGGTCAATCATCTGTCAGGCATGGGAAGTCTTCTGGATGGGCCTTTGTACCAGAGGCCACCTCAGCGCTCACAGGTTCTGACTACGCAGCCTTCCGTGAGAGCCCCGGAATTTACACTCTCCAGTCAAGAAGTGGTGTAGTAGTTAAGAGCTACAGTGAGCTATGGCTGCAAACCAAAAGGCTGGCAGTTCAAATCCACCAGCTGCTCCTTGGAAACCCTATGGGGCAGTTCTACTCTGTCCTATAGGGTTGCTATGAGTTGAAATTGACTCGACGGCGTCAGGTCTGGTTTTTGGTTTTAGTCAAGAAGTCAGGAGGAAAACAGCTATATTGTAGCCATTTCCTCAGCCATTTATCAGCCCCAGCTGAGTTTCCAGGCATGACATACCGGGTTGCCATGAGTCAGAATCAATTCGATGGCGACTGGTTTGGTTTTTGGCTAACTAAACATAAGATTCTTTGACCCAACAAATTGTAAAGACTGGATGATTCCAAGGCTTCGTTAGTAGCAGACTGCGATAGCAGAAGCACCTTTCAATCCATCCTACAAGGGAACAAGGGTATGAAGTAATATATGCCTCAAAACCAATAGCTGAGAGTTCTGTTTCCAGTCAAGATGGAGTAGCGGGACTAGGTTTACCCTTCCACCTCATCTGCTGGAACCCTTATCCATTGCTGGCAGGAATGCAAAATGGTATAGCCATTGTGGAAGATGGTATGGTGGTTCCTCAAAACACTAAAACAAACACACCGAAACCAAACCACCAAAAAATAATACAATGGTTTTCAAGATATTGGACATTAGACAAATAAAGGACAATGCTTCCACAGAGAGAGGAAACAAAAAAGGTAAGCCCTATGATTGCCCCCAGCTTACTGCCTTGGGTTTCTAGGCCCAGGAAGGGGAAACTGGGGCACAGCCCACCAGACTCCTTGAGTTGAGGCAATGCAACTGAGATTCCTAGGAGACAAAGGCAGCTAGAGTTCATAGGACAGAATATCAGAGAAGAAAAGCTGCACTGAGAGAGAGAACCACCTTCGAGTATTCAGTGGAGTACGGATCAGCACATGCATGTACTCAGTGGAGTGTTGATCAGCACACGTATGTATTCAGTGGAGTATGGGTCAGCACATGCATGTACTCAGTGGAGTGTTGATCAGCACACGTATGTATTCAGTGGAGTACACAGCAGCACAGCATGTATTCAGTGGAGTACGGATCACCACATGCATGTATTCAGTGGAGTGTTGATCAGCACATGCATGTATTCTGTGGAGTACAGATCAGCACATGCATGTATTCAGTGGAGTGTTGATCAGCACATGTATGTATTCAGTGGAGTACGGGTCAGCACATGCATGTATTCAGTGGAGCGTTGATCAGCACATGTATGTATTCAGTGGAGTACGGGTCAGCACATGCATGTATTCAGTGGAGTACGGATCAGCACATGCACGTATTCAGTGGAGTGTTGATCAGCACATGCATGTATTCTGTGGAGTACAGATCAGCACATGCATGTATTCAGTGGAATGCTGATTAACACTTGTATGTATTCAGTGGAGCACTGATTAGCACATGCATGTGAGGCAAGAACCATCGAAAGGATTTAGAGGAATCATGGCTGGAAGCTTACACAACCAGGAATATTCCCTATTTCTACCAATCAGACTGTACAAATACTCACAGAGTATTGTACAAATACTCACAGAGTATTTGTACAGTATTCATGAAAGCTTTGCCTCAGTAGGGGGAATAATTAGCCCTAGACTGAGCATTTGTCTTAGAAGAAGTACAACCAGAATCCTCCTTAGAAGCAAGGATGGTGAGACTACATTACATACTTTGGACATGTTGTCAGGAGGGATCAGTCCCTGGAGAAAGACATCATGCTTGGTAAAGTGGAGGGTCAGCGAAACAGAGGAAGACCCTCAACGAGATGGATGACACAGTGGCTGCAACAATGGGCTCAAGCATAACAAGGACTGTAAGGATGGCGCAGGACCAGGCAGTGTTTCGTTCTGAGGTACCTAGGGTCGCTACGAGTTGGAACCAACTCGACGGCACCTAACAACAACAGATTGAGCATTAGTCCAGATCTACCTAATAAATTATAAAATTTATAAGGATCCAGCTGTTTCCAAGTAACTTAACTGCATCCCAGAACAAAGCTCAAGAAGGTTTCTGGAAATACACAATATCCAGCCCCAAACAGGGTAAAATTCACAATGTCAGGCATCTAAGGCATGCAAAGGGGCAGGAAAACACAACCTATGTTGTAGAGAAAAATTAACCAATCAAAATCAACACAGAGCTACACAGATGTTAGAATTGGCAGAAAAAGACATTACAACAGTTTTTAGAACTGTATTCTAGGTGTTCATAAAATTTAGAGACATGGAATAGAGATTAAAAAGACTCAAGTAGAACTTCTAGAGGTGAAAAGTACAATGGATGGTGTTATGGATGGAATTGTGTCCCCAAAATATGCATGTTGGAAATCCTAACTTCTATACCTGTGGGTGTAATCCCATTTGGGAATAGGGTTTTCTTTGTTATGTTAATGAGGTCATATCACTGTACAGTGTGTCTTAGGCCAATCACTTTTGAGATATAAAAAGAGTGGATTAGGCACAAAAGCAAAGAAGAACAGATGGGAGAAGACAGATGCCAGACCACATGAAGATCACCAAGGAACCAAGGGACAGAAGCTGAAAAGAGACAAGGACCTTTCCCCAGAGCCATAAAAGAGACAAAGTCTTCCTCTACAACTGGTACCCTGAACTGGGCCTTTTAGCCACCTAAACTGTGAAAAAATTAATTTCTGTTCATGAAAGCCACACTGCTGCTATTTTTGTTACAGCAGCATTAGATAACTTTGACAGACGGGATTAACAGCAAATTAACCCATTGAAGACCCTTTGCTGTTGAGTCAATTCCGACTCATAGTGACCCTATAGGACAGAGTAGAACTGCCCCATTAGGGTTTCCAAGGAGCAGCTGGTGGATTCGAACTGCCGACCTTTGGGTTAGCAGCTGTAGATCTTAACCACTGTGCCACCAAGGCTCCATTCGCAAATTAGATATTGCAAAACAAAAGAATATTGATACAAGGTGAAAAGCTAGATCTACACAATGAATGAAGATCTCTGAAAATGAGAACTAATGGGTAAATATATAAGATCTTTTTCTTATTTAAGACAATTGACTTGTCATTGCTGTTTTTTAATAGCTTTTTCCCTTCTTATTTTGAGGTAGTTAGTTGTACTTTCACATGCAGTTGTAAGAAATAAGAGATCTCAAGTGTTCTTCAATTTTCTGCAATGTTACCATCTCACATAACTACAGCACAACAGCAAAACCAGGAAACTGACGTTGAGACAATCCATCGACCTTGCTCAGATTTCAGAGTTTTACAAGGGCTCAGTCGTGTGTGCGTATTTAATCCTATGCAATTCTGTCAAAGTCGCTGCATGTCTCAGTAGTTCACCTCTTGGCGTAGACTAGGCATACCACAGTTTAACCATTCACTCACTGAAGGACAATTTGGTTGTTACTACTTTTTGGCTATTAGGCGTCAAGGTGCTATGTGCGTGGGTTTTAGTGTGAATATCTGATTTCATTTCTCTGGGATAAATGCTCAAAATGGGCAGCTGTTGGATTATATGGCAAGCACATGGTTAGTTTTGTAAGAAACTGCCACGTTCCTCTCCAGAGTGGCTGTACCATTTTACATCCTCACCAGCAATGCTGCAGTGATCTAGTTTCTCTGCTCCCTCGCCTGCGTTTGGTGTTATCATTATTTTTTATCTTAGCCATTTGGATAGGTGTGCAGTGATTTCTCACTGGGCTTTAACTGGCATTTCCCTAATGGTGCAGTGGTTAAGAGCTTGGCTGCTATCCAAAAGGTGGGCAGTTCGAATCCACCAGCTGCTCTTTGGAAAGCCTATGGGGCAGTTCTACTCTGTTCTACAGGGTCGCTGTGAGTTGGAATCAACTAGACGGCAACGGATTTTTTTTTTTTTTTTTTTTGTAATCCTTGGTGGCAGAGTGGTTAAAAGCTACAGCTGCTAACCAAAAGGTCAGCAGTTCGAATCCACCAGGTGCTCCTTGGAAACCCTATGGGGGCAGTTCTACTCTGTCCTTTACAGTCACTATGAGTCAGAATTGACTCGACAACAATGGGTTTGGTTTTTTTTTTTCTTTAATGACTAACGAAGCCAAACATCTTTTTATGTGCTGTTTGCCATCTGAATATCTTCTCCAAGGAAATATCTGGACATGACTTGTGCCTATTTCCTAACTGGAATGTCTTTTTTTTTTTTCTTTTTACTGTTGAGTGTTCTTATATATATCCCTAGTGGCGTGGTGGTTAAGAACTCAGCTGCTGACCAAAAGGCTGGCAGTTCAAATCCACCAGCTGCTCCTTGGAAATGCTATGGGGCAGTTCTACTCTGTCCTATAGGGTGGCTATGAGTCGGAATCTACTTGACAGCAATGGGTTACATATTTTAGATATTAGTCCTTTATAAAGTGTATGGTTTGCAAATATTTTCTCCCATTCTGTAGCTTACTATCCTCTACACACACTCTTTCTCAGAGCAAAAGTCTAATTTTGGTGTGGTCCAATTTATCAATTTTTCCTTTTATGGGTCGTGCTTTGGTGTCAAGTCTAAGAAGTCTTTTCCTAGCACTAGTCCCAAAGATTTTCTCCTACGATTTTTTTCTAAAAAGTTTAGAGTTCTATATTTTACATTTAAGTATGTAACCCACTTTTGACTTAATTTTTGTATAGGTTGAGGTTCATTTTTTTGCTAATGTGTGTCCAATTACTCCAGCATCATTTGCTCAAAGTCGTACTTCTTTCATGAAGTTGCTTTTGCACTTTCGTCAAAAATCAGTTGGACGTATTTGTGTGGGTCTACTTCCGCATTCTCCACTTTGTTCCATTGGTCTCTATATCTATTCCTCCACCAAGACCACACTCAACGTTGGGTAGAATGGTTCCTCCTATTTTATTCTTTTTCTAAAATTGTTTTAGCTATTCTAGGTCCTGTGCCTTCCCGTACGTATTTTAGAATAAGGTTTTCTATGGGTCGCTATGAGTTGGAATTGACTCAACGGCAATGGGTGGGTTGGGTAAGTCTACAAGTCTCGTTGGGATTTTGACAGGAATCACATTAAACCTATATACCAGTCTGGGGAGAACTGACATCTTTACTATGTTGAGTATCCCGATCTATGAATATACCACCCTTCTCCATTTATTTTGGTCTTTTTTTAATTTCTTTAATCAGCATTTTGTAATTTTCAGGATACGGATCCAGTATATGTTTTGTTAGATTTACACATATTTCATTTTATTTGAAGCAATTGTAAATACTGTTCTAAATTTCACTGTTAATGTTCATTATTAACAATATACATTAATTTCTGCATATTGATCTTGTATTCTGCTGCCCTGATGAACTCATCTACCAGTTCTATTTCAGGGCTGGTCTCTGGCTAACCTCCAGTCCACAAAATTCTACCCCAAAGAGGCTCCCAAGTTGTCTGCCTGGCCCATGGCGTCAGCCAAAACATGGAGAAGGATAGAAGGAGGAAGGGGCAGAGCCTCACAACCTGGGCCAGCTGGGACTGAAGGAGTCAGTGGGGCTTTCTCAGTTTCTCTGGAGTCCGCCAGGAGGCAAAGCCTAGAAGATGCATCCTTGCCTCTGCCCAGACAACTCTGCACACCAGCTAACATTTAGTTTGTGCTTAACTATGTACCTGACCTCAATACATGCTTTACGAAAACCAACTACTTAACTCTCACAGTTATACCATGACTGTCCTTTACATATAAGGAAACCAAGGCATGGAGGAATTAAACAATTTATCCCAGGTCACAGAGCTGGGAGGTGGAAGGGCCAGAATCTGAACTCGGAAGAGCCACACCTTACTGTGGCTCCAGAGTCTGTGCCCTTTTCTCCTGGTCAAGCCCATCTGAGTACAGGACAGGGGTGGATGGGGTAGGGTGGGCTTACCCTTCTTCCTGCCCCAACCCCTCTCACCACTCCGTCAGGCCCATTCCTTACCCTGGGACTCTGCCAGATCTTCCTGGGCCGTTCCTTAGCCTGGATGCCACTCAAGATCATAAGATCCCCATATCCCACCCCACCTTCCCCCTCCACAATGGGCTCCAGAAGACGACCCTGGTCTTCGTCCTAGCTCCCAAGGGACCTCTCCACCAGACACGAGACATAAAAGTCCCAAATCCTGCCTGGCTGGAGACCAGTGCTCTCTGAACCAGCCTCCCAGTCCCAGCACTGTCCTTCCCAACCCACCTCAGGAGACTGCCCAAGCCCCCACACTGATCATCCTGGAGCCATTCAACCTGAAGACCAACACTCACGGTCCACGCGGAGCTCAGCTTTGGTGGAAGAGACACCCATGCTGTTCTCAGCCAGGCAGCGGTAGACACCCATGTCTGCTGGCACCACAGCCATGATAATGAGCTGGTGGCCACCCTGCTGGTCGTCATTGATCATGTAGTGGTCATCCTCTTCCAGCACCTTCCCGTCCTTGAACCAGCGTACACTGGGCACTGGCTGGCCCGTCACCACGCAGTCGAAGCTCACAGGATAACCATCCTGTACCTCTTGGTCCTGCAGCTCAGTCAGGAACACCGGAGCTGAGGCAGGGCAGGCATGCAAGAGTTACTTGTGGGACCCTTCTCAGCACCAAAACCCAAGTCAAGTCAATCATCTCAGCTCCCACATACATACATGGTACCATCATTTGGGTAGCTAGACATGCAAATACACTATTCATGTTAGTGTGTTCTCAGACCCTGACAGCAGAAGAGAATTTTGTCTTTGTCTACTGTCTTTCTCTTCCCCATTCTTTAAGAAGAATGATCTCTTTGCCAGCTTGATTCCCAAGCTACTGTGACACAAGAGAGATAGAAGGCCAGCAGCGGAGTGAAAAGGAACTTTAAGGAAGGGCAAAGGCTGTGTGGGCTGAGAGTCCAGTGGAAGCAGGTGAGGGATTTGAAGCCAAAATGGCTTCAGGAGTGAGGAGACTGGACAGAAATTTCAAGTAATGATGCTGCTAGTTATTAATTGTGCCACCTTCAATGTTCCTAGGGAAATGCAAGTAAATAATGGAATGACTTTTTTAGCTACTGGCCTTTTTTTTCTGAATGGGAAATGGTGTCCGAACTAGGCCAATCTCAAACTCTCATTAAAAAAAAAAAACTCTAGAAGGTTGTTTACATACCACTTCATAGATAAGGCTCAAAGAGGATAAGAACCTGCCCCAAAAGCACACAGCTAATCACAGGCAGAGCTAAGATTTAAATGCTAGTCTGTCGAACCCCAAAGTCAAGGGTTTCCCCTCCTCACTGAGCTGTACCTGCGAAGAGCCCAGTGCCGCAGCATAGGTTGCTCCTTGGGCTTTCAGCTACTTCCCCTCCCACCTCTGGAACCCAGCTCCCAACCCCTGACCAAGGTGGCATGCAGACAGACCGTGACACTCACCGGTGTCTGAGGTCAGGATGCTGGGCATGGGCCCCGGAAGCACCGTCGGGGCCACCTTGCTGATGTGCATCTCCACCCTATGGGGCCCTGGCTCCATGAGGTTGATCTCCACCCCGATCCCCATCGTGGCAAACATCTCCTGGAAGCGGGAGGCAGCCTGGCGGGCCTCGGCAAGGGCCTCAAAACGGATGCAGACAAAGTGCTCATCCTCACGGTACATCTGCCCGTCCCCAGGCTCCTCCACCTCCACGCTGCCCTCCTCCGCACTGAAGAAGAGCTCCTCTTCCGAGACCTCAGCTGGGCCCTTGGTGCGGAAGAGCCGGTGCAGCCGCCGGGCAGCCCGCCGGAAGGCATCATCCAGCTCGCCCCCCGACGAGCTGTCTGCTTCACTCTCAGTCCCGCTGACCACCACACAGGCACTGTGGACTACACGGCCGAACTTGTTGCTCACTTCACAGGTATAGTGGCCAGCATCAGCATGGCCCAGACCCGTAACCAGCAGAGAGCAGGTGCCATCAGTAAGCTGGTCAATGTGGTGGTGCCGCCCATCCACCAGCTCCACACCGTCCTTCAGCCACCGGGCCTGCAGGTCTGCCTTGCTGGCCACCACACACTCCAGGTGCAGGACATCCCCCACCTGGGCCTCCGTGTTCCCAAACGTGCGCCTGAACACAGGCGCTTCCTGCTGCTTCATCTCCTTGCGGACCTTGTAGCCCTTAAAGGCCGCCTGGATCTTCATGGCCGCCTTGTCCATGGATGTGTCGCCCAAGTCCTCAGCATTCAGGTCACCTGATGGTGGGTGCACTGTGGCCGGTGGCTCCTGGAGCTTCTGTGGCTCCCCACAGGGGGCTGGTGGGGCCATGACCTGTGTGACCCAGGACCCGACAGGTGAGAGCTGGCAGGCCTCAGGGACCGCCCACCCACACCTTGTGGAAGGGAGGGGAGCTGAGGGCTGGAGTAGGGAAAGCACTGGTCCAAGGATACATGGGGCAAAACCAGGCACAGGGCTAGCTCTCCTGCCCTAGAGTCCACCCTGGTACCCTGTTCTGCCTCCACCTATCAGGAACGGCAGTAGTTTTATTGATTCAGGGTACTTGGCTGCTCCTATTGGTACAACGAGCAAGCCCGCCCTGCCTGGAACTACTTTCCACAGGCACCCAGAAGGAGAACTGATTGACAGGGGTTGTGAGGATGTCCACAGACAGCCTGGCTCCAGCTCTTCAGGAAAATGTTCTATCGGCCAGAATGGATGGAAAATGAAGGAGGCAGCCTTGAGAGGGAGGGAGGATCCTGGGGGTGGGTGTGCAGCTGGGGGATTTGGGATATTCCCCAGTTGAGATACCACAGGGGAAACCAGGTGAGATCTGCGCCAAACTCAGCTCTCAGGTCCCATGTGTCTGAAGGTACAGAAGTATCTGCTGACCCTTTTCAGAACCATGGCTCAGGCTGAGCAACACCCACACCAAAGGTAGGTTCCAACACCTGGGTGACTTGCCCCAAACTGTAGGTGCACATGGCACTGACGTGGCAGTGCTCAGAATGCGGTTATGCACGGCACACAACAGCTATTTACTAAGGCTGACGATGCAGCAGACACTGACTGCCACCTCTCCTCTGTGTCCCTGCACAGGGCTGGTACGTAAGTGGCACTTGCTGGGCACTGGCTACATGAGGAGATGGGTAGATAGATGGAGAGAGCAGTGGATGAAGGGTGAGTGGGTAGCAGAAGGGCTTGGTGACCAGAGCGACAGGCTTGGGGGCGGGGTTAAGCAGATGACTGGGTGAAAAAGGAGATGAAATGGTGGGTATATGGCTGGTGGGTACAAGGTTGGGTGGACAAAGAGATGAGAAGGGTGAGGAGTAGATGGATAGATGAGTATAGATGGCTGGATGGGTAGGGTGAGTAAAGAGGCAATGGGAGGGTAGATGGGGGATGAATGGATGAATTGCCAAAGGGTCATGGATAAGAAAAGAGGTGAACGGATGGATGGATGCAAAGGTGTGTGAGTAGGCGGACAGAACAGTGAGTAGGAAGGTGAATGCCTCAATTACTGAGTGACTGGATGAGTGAATGAGGGCTCAAGCACATGGATGGTTAAAAAAATGAGTGGACAAGTGAATAGATGGCAGGGAAGTGGGGCACTGAGTGGATTAACAGTTGAGTGGTGGAGAGGAGAGGAGGCAGGTGGGTGGATGGGGAAAACGGGATGGGGGAGAGCAGGTAAAAGAGTGAAGATGATCAAATGGGTGTATAATTTTGTACGTGGATGGAGAAAGGATAAAAAGGTCGCGGGGAAAGATGTGTACAAGGAGGCTGGGGCAAATGACAGGTGGGTGGGTGGATGGATAGGCAGACAATATGAATGGAAGGATGGGTGAAGGGGTGATGGGAGAGTGGATGGTAGGATGGGAAGATAGGTAGGTAAAGGAGTGAATGAATGTGTGAATACATGGATGACGGGTGGATGATGGGTGAAGGGGTGGTGGGAAAGTGGATGGTAAGATGGTTCGGTTAAAGAGTGAATGGATGAGTGAATACATGGACGATGGGTGGATGATGGGTGAAGAAGCAGTGGGCGGATGGACAAACTGTCAAATAGTGGATAAACAGGTGAGCAGGTGCAGGAATGGCGGACAGATGTCAGGTGGGTGGGTGGTGAAGTTCTAAGACACCTGGGCCGCCCCTGCAGGTCAAGCCAGAGGCTCACCTTGCTGGCAGGAGTCAGGGCAGCCGGCCGCCCAGCCTTCTTGAGGTAGGAGATCAGGGAAGGGGTGCCTGCCCGGGACTCGTCATCAGAGCTGGTGTGTGACAGGTCGGCCTCGCCAGTGCGCGCCAGCTCGTCGGCCGTGGAGTAGTCCTCGGAGAGGTAGGGGGCCGCCTCCTCTGCCTCCTGCCGCTGGCGCTGAGGGCGTCCATCCTCCTCGGGCAGCTCACTGATGGAGTCCAGTGTTGGCTCACGGCTCATGCGGCGCTTCCGGGCCAGGGCCTCCCACAGCAGATGCAGGTCGCCTTCCTGGGCCGCCTCGGGAGGGAGGCTGGGCTGTGCTGGGGCCTCGCCCTCTGAGCCTGGGGTCAGCATCACTGAGAAGGGCAATGGGTGGTCAGCCAGCCCGGCCTGGCTGCTGAGCAGAATGTGGCCTGGGCCAGCAGCCTCCCCTCCCCAGGCCTCTGCTCCTCTCTGGGCCATTGGATAGCTCTGGACGGCACAATCTGAATCTACAAAGCATTAAGGGCCTGTAAATACCCTCTCTAACCTCAGACTCCCACACAAGGCCTCGCTCTGGGCCCTGGATGGGCCAGGCAGTCATCGGAACAGGCAAAGGCTCTGCCAAGTCACAAACTGCACTTACCTTAGCCCTTCCTGGCTCTGCTGAGACGTAAGGCCTGGAGGCCACACAGCCTCAGCCTCAGAGGCTGCTCCCCATCCCTCAGCCTCTCACTGTACTCACCTGTCTCCCAGAAAACTCTCACTCACAGACATGCCACCTCCTCTAGGAAGGCTCCCTGGGTCTCCCCCCACACATGGTCCTGCGAGCCCCTCACAGGCTCATCACACTGAGGACTGCCTGGCGTGTGCCCCTTTCCCTGGGCACATTGAGTGCTGCTGACGTAATGAACTTTAGGAGCAGAAATACAGGGTCTCCAAAGCCCCCGTGCAACAAGGCAGAAGGAGAGAAACAGGCCAGCCCTGCTCTAAAACCCAGCCCTCACAGCAACCCCAGGAAAGCAGATTACTACTGTATTTTTCACAAATAACGTGCCCACGTAAGTTGCGCGTCCACACACATAACGCGCATAGCATACATAGGAAAAGTACTGTCGAAGGGGATTGTGTGGTTGGCAAAAGAACATAACTTTCATGTATGTGTGTAAAAACACAGTAGTGCTGCCACTTGTTACAGATGAGAAACAGCCAGCAAGGTTAGGTACCAGGTCGCACAGCCTGCAGGAGGGAGGCCAGGGATGGGCCTGCAGCCACATCAGCCAGCCCACTCTAACAGCAGCCTTCTGCTGAAGGCCCTGGAGAAAGCCGCCTTACATGAAGTATGGTGGCCAGGGTCAGGGAGTACACAGAGGCTGAAGGAGACCTGCCATGGTAGACCAAGACCCTGGTGTCAGGGAACATGGCGGCTGGCCTGGACACCAGGGACGAGGGGTATAAGATCAAGGATAAGCATCGTGGAGCCTGACACACGCCTCCCTCCCACCCAGTCTCCCTTCCTTGGGAAAGCTGGTGCCAAGAGGGGCGAGGGCACCCCCAATGTCCCACAGTTCCCCATTCCCAGGAGGCTTCCCCCCTTTCCCAGCCCCTGCAGGACACACCCTGGAAGGTGGCAGCAGCCATGGGGGCCTGGCCGCAGGCTGGACTACAGTGGTACTCGCCCTGGTCCTCCGGCGTGAAACCCCGGATGACCAGTGTCTGCCGCTGGCCCTGGGTGATGATTTCAAAGCGGCCGCCAGGCTGGATGCTCTCCGTCCCCTTCTGCCAGGCGACCTCGCCAACCTCGGCCATCACCTCGCACTCCAGATGCACATCCTCGCCAGCTGCCACTTCCTGGCTCACGGGAGACAGGGGTGCAGGCGCAGGTTCCAGAGGCTCTGTGGGGTGCAGCATTCGTGTACAAAGAACAGCCCACGTCAGCAAGGGCACTCCTCGGGGGGGCCTGGACCCTCCTCGGAGCTTGAAGGGGCCCCTGCTAGTGGGGGAGCCTCCTCGGGACTCACAGACAGGAGTACTCGCCAGCAGGGGGAGGCTTCAACCTCCCAGCAAGCAGTCCCCTGCAGCCTCCAGGCCTAACTACCACCCCATTATCACATGAGACAACAGGGCCCAGGGCAGGGGTTTAGGACCAAGACGGGGGCTGGCCCCAGAACAGCCAAGGTGAGAACTGGCACTGGGACCCAGGACCGGAGGCTGCCCGGCCCCTGAGGGTAGGGTTGTGACTCACCGAGCTTCACCATCTGGGGCAGATGCACGGGCTCCCCAGCACCTGCAGGGCCCACAGCCGCAACACGGAAACGGTATGTCTCCCCAGGGGCCAGGCCGTCCACCACACACTCAGGCCCTGGCACCAGCTCATGGCACAGCTGCCACTCTCCTGTGGCCGCTGACTTCATCTCCACCCGATAGCCGCAAAGGCCACCACCACCATCACTGGCTGGGGCCACCCAGGACAGAGTCACAGAGCAGCCGCTCCGGCCCACCACTTCCGCATCCTCGGGGGGGTCAGGGAGGCCTGTGGGCCGGGTGTCCAGTGAGCACATGAATGGATAGAAGACAGCAATCCGCCCGCCCACAAAGAGCCCCTCCAACTGAGCGCGGGGTCTGATTCCAAGGGTCTGGGGTCAAGTGAGGCCAGCTGCCCAGTGGCCTGTGTGCCTGTGCCTGGTTTTCTGGCCTGTGCCAGGCCCACCAGAGCCCAAGGGGGCAGAGGGGAGCAGAGGTGGGCAGAGGTGGGCAGAGTCCTCATACGGTGTCTGCAGGGAGTCGCTGAGCCCAGCCCAGGTCAGGGGAGGCTGAGAATCCTCAGCAGCCTTGGGGCAGCTTGCAGCAGGACTAAGACCATCAGGACCTGCCTGGTCCCCGCTACCCCTACAGGGCTCAGCTCAGGGGGCCAAGAGAGGAACAGACGAGTGGAATCACAAGGGCCGCCCTCAGGAGCATTGGCAGGTTCGTGCAGACAGAGAAGCCAAAGGCTCAGGTGCCATTTCCACGTGACCTCACCATGCCTTACAGGCTCAGGGCCCTCAGGACTGGCTGAGGTACCTGGGCAGGGGATGGGAGGTGGAGGCAACTGAGGAGGGCCCCCCGCCTGTGACTCCCTGTCTCCGTGTGAAGCTAGGATGTCGAGGCACCTGCACCCCCATCCTCTCTGACTTCTCGAGCTCCAGCTTACCTCCCAATACAAGAAACGGGCCTTGTTCTGAGGCCCAGGGACCCCTCAGGGGGACTCAGAGGAGGCCCTAAGGGCTCTGCCTGGGCCCAAGTGGAAGGAGCTTGTATCCAGACCAGAAGCCCCAAAGGAGCCCAACAGTGCGTACCGTGGAGGCCAGGACCATGTTTGGGGCAAAGCCAACTGTGGCTCAAGGCTTCAGGAACAGGGCCAAGCTGCTCCTCAGTCTGGACAGGTCAGGGCAAGCCAACAAGGGCACTCAGGGTGCCAGCCCCCACCCCAGGACTCAATTCGTGTCCTCTGAGAGCATCTGGGGCTGGGACGTGCCAAGACCCTGCCTGCAAGACAGCCCCTGTGAACTACCCACCCAGCACAGTAAGCCGGGCAGAGGTTACCGCATCCCGGGCAGCAAAGGTGACCTCCCCGGCGTGGTGGGGCTGGGCGCTTCGCAGCAGTAGGGTGTGGTGGTTGCCGTCGGCAATGACTGCCCAGTCAGTGTCCTCCGGTGTGATGGCGGCACCATTGAGGTACCAGGAGGCCTCGCCCACGGGCACCGCCTCACTGAGCGTGCAGTGGAATGTGGCCTGCCCGCCAGCCCGCACCGTCACATCCTGAGGGGGTTCCAGGAGTTCCAGGCGCCAGCCTGCAGACACATGAGCAAGGAGGGTCGCCCAGGCTGCAGGGCACAGCAGGCTGAGCAGGCACACATTCCCTCCCTGCGGGGTCTCAGGTGATGTTGCTTCCTGCCCTCCCACCACACAAAGTCACCTCTGACTGTGAGGAAGGCCGAGGTCACCATGTCCCCAACCAGGAAGGTCACCCGGCAGCTGTCCTGGAGCCTCAGGTTTTTCAGCAGGAGCAAGTGTCGCAAGCCATTCTCAAAGTAGACCACCTCTGCGTTCTCCGAGGTGCGGACCGGCTCGTCGTCCAGCAGCCAGCTGTGGGCCGCCACCTCCGGCTGTGAGAGCTGGCACTCAAACAGGGCCTCCCCGCCCTCCAGCGCCTCCACATTCTCCAGGCCACGCACCACCGTGTTCTTGGCTGTGAAAGGAGGACACAGCTCAGGGCCCATGCTGGCTCCTCTGCCAGCCAGGGCACAGCCACATGGATGGCAGTACTGAGGTTCCACCTGGAGCGGCCCACGCTGCGACCTCTGTGGCCAGACGTGGCCTGTGGTGTGATCCTGTGGGGGGCGTACCCACCGCAGCAAGAGAAACTGATGCTTAGGCCCCAGCGTGGGCCTCCGAGGTGCCTCCTAGCCCACACAGGCCCACCCTGCACTGCCCTGCAGTCTGGGTCTAGGTGGGCTCTCACACTCCATTCATTGCTGCCACAGCTCCCAGAAGCTCAGTGCACTCTAGTGCAAACCATAATCCACAGGGCTTCACAGCACCACCCCCCCGCCCCCGCCCGGCCCCGCCGCACGTGTATAATTACAAGAGTCTCCAGAGCAGCCACACACGGGCAGAGGCCTGCCCTGCCTAAGCTTCGGCTCATACCAGCTTTTGGCTTGGCCATCTCCAGGGCCTCCGGAGTCCAAGCACTGTGCCCTGGCAGGCGGAGAAGCAGGGGCCTTCCTGGAGGTGGTGGACAACCAAGGAATGGGTGTGATCAATCCGCCCCACGGAGCAGAGTCAGCTCGAGATAGAGGGATACTGGTGGGCACTTCTGACCAAGGGCCACAGCATGCAGAGCCCTTGACTGCATCTCAGAGCACCCCTCCAGCTGGGGGGACCCCAGGTACCAGACACCTCTTGTCTGTCCCCCTTCCTCTAGACGAGTGTTCCGTCCACCAATCGAAATTACGCCGTCACCACGGACGCTAAAAAATGCCGCAGGTCAGATGTAAGGGTCATGGCTGCTCTCAGCAGGGGCAAGGGGCAATCGCAGGTCTGAGCAGTAGCCAGGTGGGCAGGGCTGAAATTGGATCTCCCTCAGCTCCTACATCATTGTTGCTTGCTTCAGTACAGACCAAGGTTTCAAAGTCGCAGCTGACCCCATGCCTCCGCCCTCACCATCTTCACAGTGATCTTGTCACTTCTCTGCTGAAAACTGCCAGTAACACCCCACCTCACTAAGACTGAAAGCCCAGATCCTGCAGTGACCACAAGCCCCGGACCCAGGCCCCTCGCCCTGCCCTGTGTGCAGAAGCCCAAGGTCTCTGGCCCTGGTCTCATGCCTTCACACCGTCCCTTCCCTAGATTTCCACATGTCTCAGCCCTCACTGCCCTCAGGCCCCAACTCTGGTGCCACTGTCTGGCGGGGGGCCTTCCTGTCCATCCTATCAAATTGCAGCCCCTCCCACCCTGCAGTCCCAGGGAGGCGGCCAGTGGTCTGGATCTGGCACCCCCTTGCTCACTCCAGCCTGGGTGACAACTGCCTCTGTCCTCCAGCTCACCCACCCGGACAGCTTCAGGCTTCCACAAACAGGACACGACCACAGATAAATGAAGCTTGCCCCAAGGGATGGGGTCCACAGCCCCACCAGCCCTCCCACAGTGTATCATCATCAAGCTACAGATGGGGCGACGCTGACCTGCCCAGGAAGGGACAGTGCTGGGATTTGAACCCAGGATTGCAAAGCTCAGCCTGCCTCCTCTGCTCCAGGGCACAGCCTCACCCAGGTGTTCCGCCCGCTGCTCCAGGCTGCCTCATCTGCCTGCTCCTCCTCCCAAGGCCTTCACCCCACCTGTTCCCTCCCAGAGTTCCTCTCAGCTGTTTTGGATGCAGGGCCTTTGGGAGCAACCTCTGCCGAGGGGCTATCCTGCCCCCAGCCCCATTCTAGAGGCCGGGGTGGTGGAGGAAAGCAGGGGTCTGGGAGGGGTGGGCTCAGGTCCTGGTGCAGCCAAAGCGAAAGCCACCTGCTGTGATGGTGCTCAGATCTCTACCAACTCCTGTGATTTCTCTTAAGTCTCACTCTTCTGGTGTCTGACTTTTGTTCCACATCACCCTAGAGGCCTCATCACCTCCTGGCTGTCGCTGCCTGCCACCCTCCCATCTGGCACAGTCTGAGCCTCGCTGTGGCTGCGGCCGGGTCCTGGCTGCCAGCCGGGCGGCCTCACCTTGCACTTGCAGCAGGGCCACCACACGGGTGCCCGCGGCCTCACAGGCATAGATGCCGCTGTCGCAGGGCAAGGCCGGCCTGAGAGTCAGCCTGGCCACGTTCCAGTCCTGCTCTATGACGACCCGGCGCCCGTCGGCGTGCACTTCCTGCTCATCCCTCTTCCACGTGGCCTGCACGGGCCGGGAATACTGACAGAGGAGCTCGGCCATGCCATCCTCCTCCACCACCAGGTCCTGCATGGCACTGACCACTTCCACCGTGGGATCTGTCGGCCGACACCCCGGACACGCGTTAGGCTTGGCAGCACGGCCACACTCCCTGCTGCTGCTACTGTGGCTCAGCGGCGGCAAAGCTCTGGCAGGAAGGCACAGGGCTGCAGGGTGGGGGCAGGTGCGGGGCGCAGTCCCTCGCCTGCCTGTGCACAAGGACACACGGGCACACAGACCCCACGCAGTCCCCCGCCTGCCTGTGCACAAGGACACACGGGCACACAGACCCCACGCACCCCCCGCCTGCCTGTGCACAAGGACACACGGGCACACAGACCCCACGCACCCCCCGCCTGCCTGTGCACAAGGACCCATGGGCACACAGACCCCACGCAGCCCCCCGCCTGCCTGTGCACAAGGACCCACGGGCACACAGACCCCACGCACCCCCCGCCTGCCTGTGCACAAGGACACACGGGCACACAGACCCCACGCAGCCCCCCGCCTGCCTGTGCACAAGGACACACGGGCACACAGACCCCACGCACCCCCCGCCTGCCTGTGCACAAGGACCCACGGGCACACAGACCCCACGCAGCCCCCCGCCTGCCTGTGCACAAGGACCCACGGGCACACAGACCCCACGCAGCCCCCCGCCTGCCTGTGCACAAGGACACACGGGCACACAGACCCCACGCAGCCCCCCGCCTGCCTGTGCACAAGGACACACGGGCACACAGACCCCACGCAGCCCCCCGCCTGCCTGTGCACAAGGACACACGGGCACACAGACCCCACGCAGCCCCCCGCCTGCCTGTGCACAAGGACACACGGGCACACAGACCCCACGCAGCCCCCCGCCTGCCTGTGCACAAGGACACACGGGCACACAGACCCCACGCAGCCCCCCGCCTGCCTGTGCACAAGGACACACGGGCACACAGACCCCACGCAGCCCCCCGCCTGCCTGTGCACAAGGACACACGGGCACACAGACCCCACGCAGTCCCCCGCCTGCCTGTGCACAAGGACACACGGGCACACAGACCTCACGCAGTCCCTCTACCCCCAGCAGACAGCACTGTCAGGGTCTCTATCCGGGCTGTGCCCTCCTGCCCCTACATTCCATCTCCCCAGCCCAGACCTCTGCCCATCACTCCACAGGAGACACAGCACCGCCTCCCGAAAGCCCTGGGGCCCTGGGCACGTAGTGTCCCAGCCCGGACTCTCTGCAGGGGCCCTGCACCTCCCAGCATTACATACTCCCCCTACCCAGGGTCACCTGATATGACTGCCACCCCATCCCCACTTGTTGCAATTCCATTCAACAAAGGATTGTTTTCCTTCTGAACTTGAACACTCCAAAGTTTCCACAGAGGGTGTGAATTGCTTTTCTACTCTCAAGCAAATATTAAATGCTAATCAATAAAGAGGGCGTTGCACCCACCCGTCTCTGCCCACCCCTGGGGCAGCCACACCTGCTGCACTCTCTGCCCCAGCCTCCCCCTGTGAGGAAGGCACCCCCGTCCGCCAGCACGATGTCTAGGTGTCTGTGCACCAGGCAAAGCAGGGGATCAGGACGCCTCTACTGGAGGTGGGGGAATGGGCCTTTCCCCTGGGCAGCCCTGTCCACACCCACAGCAGGTGTAGGGTGAGTCCCAGGCAGGGTGCTGCAGCTTCAGGTCAGAGGAGCTACTGGGGGAGCCTGAGAAGGCTGCCCTTGCCCTTCACATGCCCTTCACAGATGCCTGAGGGCAGGGGCTTCGTGGTAGGGGGATGCTGAGCCCCAGCCAGTGGCAGGTGGCAGCCAGATGGGCAGTGCCTGGAACCCTGCAGATAGGTGGGACACGGAGTCTGCCTTCTGTTTTACCTCTCCCCCAAGTCTGCTGTCTCATCTATGAAGTAGGCATAATGCGGTCGCCCATCCTCACGGCTGCCCCATGCAGACAGCACACAAGGACGATGCCAGTCCACGCCATGAGGGCCGGCTAGGCTCTGACCCTGACCCTGACCCACCCCCAGGAGCCTGCAGGAAGCATGCGGGGCAGGAGCAGAAGCACCAGCGTGGGGGTGGGACAGCCCACCGGCCAATACCTTTGATCAACAACTTAGCTGTGGAGACCAGAGGCCCCGCCTGGTAGGTGACAGTGCCTGAGTCAGCGACCCCCAGGCCTGAGAGTGTAAGGGAGTGGAGGGTCCCATCACGCACAGTGATGGAGCTCTGGGGGCTGTCCTGAAGAAGAGTCCCATCCAGCCACCAGCGGGCCTCTGGCCCACCAGCACGAGACACCTCGCAGGAAAATGTGGCCACCTCCCCCGCGAAGACATCCACGTTCTGCAAGCCACGCACCAGGCGCAACGCTGCCTCTGCGTGACAGGGTGAGAAGAATGGTCTGGGCTGGCCACCCTGGGATGCTCCTGGGCAGGGCTACCCTGCAGTTACCCTGAAGTCCACCTAGGCACGGGCCACCCTGGGGTCTGACTGCATGGGGGCCGCAAGGAGCCAGAAGGTGGCCTGGGGTGGAAGTTTGGGAATCAACTCTGCCAGCCAGCCCACCCTGAGCACAGATGGAGGGAGACATGGAAGCTCCATTCCCAGGGTCCCAAACCTACCCCCACCTCAGAACATGCCCAGTTTCAGGAACAGCTGGCCAGTGAGGAGGCAGAGCAGACATGCCTCAGGCCCTGTGGCTGGGGACCTTTCCGGCATCTGAGTCAGCATGGGGTGAGGAGCAGGCAGGGTGGAAAGGTGATGTGCCTGCCTGGAAGAGGAGGGTCTGCCTCCGGAAGCAAGCGCCCTGTCCCTGGGGTGTCCCATCCTGAGAGTGTAATTTCTCCAGATGTTCTCTGAGGTCCCTAAGATTCCAGGACCCTAACGCATGCTATCACACAGAGGGGCTTGAGCTCTGGAAGCTTCCTGGACTCCACACACAGCCTCTGCCTGCTGAGTGCCCTCCACATACTCCCCCTCCCACCCTGTCCTCCTCTCTGTAAGGCCCCCAGTCTCACTCAAGCAGGGGCAGTGATGGGAGCTGAGCCTCAGCTCACCACAGGCGAGAGAAGGCCAGACTCAGGGCTGGTCTGGGAGAACCAAAGGCTTCTTCCACCACCTGCTGCCCGGGGCTGGGGCATGCGGGATGCTGCCCACTTCCTCGCCTTCCACCCAGGGTGGAGGGCCTGTGCACCCCTCTCTGGCCTTGCCTCTGAGTCCCTTTCCCATCCAGGCCCATACTATGCCATCCTGGGGACTCCTTGCAAAGAGGCAGAAACTTTCCCAACTCCACTGACAAAGTCCAGATGCCTCCGTTAGCCTCCTCCCACAGCCCCCTGCCCCTCAGGTCCCTGGGTGGAAAGTGAGAGAGGCAGGTAAGAGAGCTTCCAGAGGTACTGGCCACCCTCAGCACAATGACCAGGCAGAGCGGCCAGCTTGAATGTCTGCCTCCACCCTCCCCCAGAAAACCCTCTCAGTAGAAAGCCCCTAGCAACCTTCCTCTACACTCTTCCTCGGTGTGCACTGTCAACACAGCAGCACAGCCCCCAAACTGCCCCCTTGATGACCTCCCCCGAGTACACACCTGACCACCTCCCCCTGCTCTGCCTGCTCCTGCAATCTCATGCAGCGCCGGTTCCCAAGCTTGCCTGTCACATGACCTACCAAGTCACCAACTCAAACACACTCTGCCCATGGCCCTCCCACCACCAACAAGAGCTAGGTTTAGCACTGTGGGCTGGGGCCAGCATCTGTATGTGAACAGGCTTGCACAGGCTGGGGACACCTGGCCTAGGGCAGAGCTTAAGCACAGCCCTCAGCTGGATTTGTAAGGCCCAACACAACAGCCTCACGAAGCCACCCCACACAGCTGTTCACTTGACTGAATCCATCAGCTCCTTCCTAACCCCCGTTCGGTACACCCAGGAAACTCCCCCTCTTCCATCACTCAACTTGAGGACACAAGCACTTTGGATCCTTTCCCAGCCTCATAGGCCACAGAACTGACCACATTTGTCCAGTCCCTGAAGACTCAGGGGACATCTGGGAGGTCAGGACATACTCTGTCTCCATGCCCAACTCCACCAGCAGAATGAGGGCTCCCTGAGCATACACCTGCATCCAGCCCATCTCATGGTCTAGGTCTTCGTCAAGGGTAGGCGATTAGAGGGTTTGTTCAATGGATGGGTGAATGCATGTGTGGATGGTTGAATAGATGGCAGATGGTGAATGGATAGATGATGAAGGGATGGATGATGGTGGATGCATGAATGGACACCAGACAGACGGATGGATTGGTGGATGGTGAATGATGGATGATCATGGATGGGTGGTGAATGGATGGATAGTGGATGATGAATGGATGGATGATTTTAGATAGATGGGTAGTAGATGAATGGTTGGATGATGGATGGATGGATAGATGGGTGGGTGGATAGATGGGTGGGTGGATAGATGGGTGGGTAGATAAATGGATGGTGAATGGTGAACAGATGGGTGATCAATGGGCTGGGGCTGATAGTGGATGGATGAATGGACAGGAGATCTATGGATGGATGAATAGATGCATAAATGGTGAATGATATATGGTGATGGACAGTGGTGGACAGGTGGATAGTGGATGATGAGTGGGTGGGTGGTTTTAGATGGATGGATGGTAGACGAACGAATAGATGGTAGATGGATGAGTGGATGGATGATGGACAGATGGGGACCAATTTAAAACCATAAGTAGGATAGCAGGGGAGGTGTTGACCAGCTCTGTAGGCAAAATATAACCCAAGTTGAAGACGATGTCTTTAAAATCCTGTTTGAAGGCCTGAGGCATGTATATGATGCGTGAATCTGCACACGTCACAGGTGTCCTGTGTGTATGTGCCTGTACTTGTGTCATAGGGGTAGGCTGTGGAGGGTGGAAGTCTTCACCAGTCCACCCCAGTGGCCTGGCCTGGCCCTGACTTTAGTGGACAGGCTCCAGAGCAAAGTAACTGCTGAAAGGCTTGGGTCTCTGGCCACGCTCCACTCAACAGCTGCTAAGGGGCACTGCCCCACTGGGTGCACAGGAGGGGCTGAGCCAGGCATGGGAGAGGGCTGCTCACCTGTGACCTTCAGCTGGGCCTCCGAGCTGCACTGGCCCACTTGGAAACTGACGGTTCCAGCATCCTCGAAGGTTACCTGAGGATGCCGAGATGGAGATGCTCAGCCCCAGTGGGCCCCATCCTGACCAGGAGGGCTCTGCAGCCTCCCCATGGGGCCAACCCACCTGTGCTCACATGGCCAGGGCAAGGGCTCAGTACCTTCCCAGTAAGCCCCCCCAGGGAGGGCATTTCTGAGTGGGTAGAGGCCTTTCCTGATGGAGCTAGAACCTTCCCCCAGGGCTCGCCCCTCCCAAAACCAGGGGTAGGAGGGCTCCTGGGAAAGCTGTGAGGAGGCAGGTCCCTGCCAGCCCACCTTATGCAAGATGAGTACGTGGAGCACACCGTCCTGCACTGTGATGTCATTCATCTCGTTGGCCTGCAAGGGCACCCCACCCAGAGCCCAGTGGGCCTCCTGGCCTGGGGCCCTGGACAGCCGGCACCAGAAGCGGGCGTCCTGGCCCTCGTTGAGCTGCACGTCCCGCAGAGGCTCCAGGATGGCCACCTCAGGGGCTGGGTGGGGGAGGCATGGGCAGGGCTCATATCTGAGTGCTCTGCCTCACCAGAACAGCCCTCTTCCCAGGGTCTGCCCATCACCCCCACCTCAATTCCTGAAGATGTAGCACACAGGGGACCTAACTTCTGCTTCTCCCATCTGAGGCTGCAGCCTGGGGTCTCGCCCACCAAGGTGGTGGAGATGACTGCTGGCTGGCCTGAGCCTCTGGGAAGCCTACCTACCACCCCATCCCACCGCAGCCTGACACAGACCCTCAGGCCCCAAGTCCCACTCTTTACCCTGATATCCTGCGCCACCTTGAGATTGCCAATCTGTGGGCCTCTCTTCCCCAGTTCCCGAATCCCCAAGAACAGGAACCCTCAGTTGTCTGTCTCTGTCTCTCCCACCCTCATGGGCCCAAACAGAGAGAAAGGGAAGCCCTGCAGCCCACCCCTGGCCCCACTACCTTGGACAGTGAGCTGGGCAGAGGAGGTGCAGAGGCCCACGTGGAAGGAGACAGTACCCGCATCCTCGAGTGTGACGCCCTTCAGCCGCAGTGTGTGGGTGCAGCCGCCCCGCACACCCACCTCAGTCACCTCATTGCTCTGCAGTGGCAGGCCCTGGAGCCGCCACTCCACGTCTGTGGCCCCAGGCCGCGATACCTCACAGCAGAACTCTACATCCTCATCAGCCCGCACCTCAGCATCCAGCAGCCCCCGCACAATCGTCACCTCAGGCTCTGCAGGTGGTGAAAGGAGCCCCTTGAGCAGCTGCAGCTTTGGCTCCACTCCTCTTCCAGGAAGCCTGCCTGGCCATCCCACGCTTTTCTCCCTCCTCAGCTTCGTCTGCCAGAGCATTTGTCACTGAGTTCACAGGACCTCCCACCTGTGACTCAAACCTCCCAGTGGGCAGAGATCAACCAGGGCACCTCTGTCTGTAGGAAGTGGGTGAGCTGTCCCTCCCAGCCCTGCAGCCAGCCCCACCCTGGCCGACCAGGGACCCAGGGAGGTAATGCCTTCAGGAAAGACACCAAGGGCTGCCCACCAGGAATTCAGGAGCTTTGAGCCTCAGCTATGCCACTGTTATTGTCCTTTTCCCAAAACATCGGTGTGGGGGTGACATGGAGGGGCACTGAGCACACCTCCCCCAGCCACCCCATGGACAGCACCTGGCAAGAGAGGTGCTTGAGGCAGGCCAGGTGCATCCCCAGATGAGCTGTAAGGGTGTGGCGTGGTGGTGGGGCTGGTGGGGCAGGGGAGACTCTCAAGGAGCCCCTCACCTTTGACCTTGACAGAGGCCGAGGTTCTCTGGCCACCCACCACACAGGCATACTCGCCCGTGTCCTTGGCCTCAAGCCCGTGGATCAGCAGTTCGCACATGGCTCCTTGGCATCGCATCTCATACTTGGGGCCCCCACGAAGTTCCATGCCCTCCTTAAGCCACTGCACAGAGGTGCCTGGCTTGTCCTCGCTCAGCTCACAGCACAGCCGGGCCACACCACCCACCTCCTGCTCCATGCTTTGCAGCCGAGCCTTGAATTGGGGCCTGGGGGCTAAGGAGCCAGGAAGGAGTGTCAGGGCCAGTAGTCAAGCTGGAGGGCCAGCCAGGCAGGTGGTGTGGGGCGGGGCTTACCGCGGACCGAGAGGCTGGCTGTGCTCTGCCGCTGCCCAGTGTCACAGGTGTAGTCACCAGCATCCTCCTGCTCCGTGTTGCATACTCGCAGCTCAACAGCCACGCCCTCCTGCACCATCTGGTACTTGGCACAGGGGAAGAGCTGCAGGGAACCCTTGCGCCACTCTACACTGGCTCCTGGCTGGCTCAGCTCACAGCACAGCCGCGCCGTCGAACCCTCGTCTACCTCCTGGGGCTGCAGCTCCCGCAGAAAGCACACAGGTGCAGCTACATGGGGGACCGGGACACAGAGTGTGAGCACAGGTCCCGGTCCCTGCCCATGATGCTCCAGAGCGCACATCGCAGCCAGTCTCAAGGACAGGCTATGTCCACTCCAAGCAGGGCATGTGCCCTCCAATCAGCCCCTGGGGCAGGGGAAGAACCCATGCTGGGAATGGGCCCTCCCAGCCTCTAGGTGAGGCAGGGCCAGTCGCAGGCAGGTCTGGGAGATGGAGCCCACCTGTTACCGTGAGGGTGGCACTGGTGCTCTGGGAGCCACAGGTGCAGCTGTACTCCCCAGCATCCTCCCGGTGCAGGTCCCGCAGCAGCAGCTCTACCACAGGCCCCCGCTTCCGCAGCTCCAGCCGCCCAGCAGCCTGCAGCTCAAGCCCACCCTTGCTCCAGATCACAGTGGCATCCGGCACCGAAAGCTCACACTGGAGGCTGGCTGTGGAGCCCTCCTCAGCTTGCAGGTTTTGCAGCTGTGTTCTGAACACCACCTGTCGGGCTGCAGGGTGGGGTGGGGCAGGGCAGAGGGGAGACAGGGTCAGCCATAGTTCAGACCCAGGGCATTCATTGTGCTGGCCTTCCAAACAAGGAGCCCCCAGCAGGACCATGTTCCTTAGGTTATCAGGGCAGGGTGGACCCCCTCTGACCCCTCCCAGGGCCAAGTCCCCTCAGATCTCCCCAGGGCAGGGCTGTATTCCACAGGCCCCACCCCAGGGCAGAGCTGTCTCCCCAAACCCAGACCTCCCAGGGCAAAGCCATGTTCCTTCAGACCCTTGAGGGCAGGTCCAAGTCCCCTCAGAATCCAAGGTGGGGCTGTATCCCCTCAGACCCTCCAGGGTAGAGCTGTCTCCTCTCCAGGCCAATCAGGGAGAAACCATGTTCTCTCAGATACCCAGGGCAGGCCTGAATCCCCTCAGACCCCAAGATGGGGTCTTGTCCGCTCAAATCCCCCAGGGCAAAGCTGTGATCCCTCACACCCCAAGTAAGGTCAGGCACTGTTCTATCCCTCGGGGACTCATCTAGACATCAGGAAGGAGGGCAGAGATATAAAAAGGTCAAGCAGAGAACAGACAGCAACCAGCAGGACACAAAGCATGGACGAAGAAAAAGGGAGCGAGCATGGTGGAGTTGGGGATGTAGAGGACGTCAAGAACCCACCCCAGTCCACACGGCAACACTCGATCTTTACCCTTTCCAGTCAGCATGAGGGAGACAAACATCATGGAGTGAACAGAGGACAAGAAAGGGCAGACACAAGTGATGTGAAAACACAACGGTGCTGACACCACATCACTGATCTCCATGACCACACACAGCTTTTACCCTTTACAGTGAGCTTGGCCGAGGTCCTCTCCTGGCCGCACACACACAAATACTCCCCAGCATCTGTCACAGCCAGATCACGGATCTCCAGCTCACACGTGGCCCCATCCTGCCTCAGGCAGTATCTGTCCCCAGTGCTGAGGGTCTCAGAGCCCTTCTTCCACTGCACCGGGGCCTTTTTGCTCAACTCACATCTCAGGGTGGTCGCGGCCCCTTCCATGGCCTCCTCACACTTCAGACCTTGTATGAATCTGGCTGGCAGGGCTGGAAGGACCAAATGGACACAGAGAACATCAGACAGTCTGGTAGACTTGGTATACAGGACACAGACACCCACTAAAAACACACAAACTCTCAAAGGAGCAAAGAGATGGACAGGCAAACAAATGGACAAATGATGAGGGAAGCTAACGGTCATAGGGGAAATCAAGGACGAGATGGAAAGAGCCTCATGAAAATGAACATCATGACATCTATTGGGCAAGGGGTCAAGGAGCCAGGAGAATCCAAGAGACCCCAGTTGGATGGAGAACAGACATCCACAGAGTCTCACGGGGGACTGGACACAGATGGAGGAAGAAGGTGGTGACATGGGACACCCCAGAGCAGATATCATACCACAAAAACACGCAGTTTTTACCCTTCACGGTGAGCGTGGCCGAGGTCCTCTCCTGCCCGCACACACACATATACTCCCCAGCATCTGCCACAGCCAGGCCACAGATCTCCAGCTCACATTTGGTCCCAATCTGCCTCACAATGTACTTGTCACCAGTGCTGAGGACCTCAGGGCCCTTCTTCCACTGCACGGGGGCCATCTTGTTCAGGTCACACTGAAGCATGGCTTTGGCCCCTTCAGTGGCCTCCTCACTCTTCAGGCCTTGTATGAATTTGGCTGGCAAGGCTGGGAAGGGCCAAATAGACACAGAGAACATCAGACTATCTGTAGGAATTTCTGTACAGGACACAGACACTGGATAAAAACACACAAACTTCCAAAGGAGCAGAGGGATGAACAAGCAAATGGACAAATGGTCATGGGAGAAATCAAGGACAAGAAAAGATGGAGAGAGCCTCATGAACATGACATCTACTGGTCAAGAAGTTGGGAAGCTGGCAGACTCAGGGCACCCTAGTCAGAGAGCGCACAGAAATCCACAAGTCCCACAGGGGCCTTGGGATAGATGGAGGCAGAAGGTGACAATGTAGAGACACAATGGTCCATGTGGCCACACACAGCCTCTACCGCTAACAGTCAGCATGGCCAGGGACCTTTCTGTGCTCAGACACCAAAGTACTCCCCAGCATCCATCACAGCAAGGCCACAAATCTCCAGCTTATATGTGGCTCCATCCTGCCTCAAGGTGTTATCTGTCACCAGTTCTGAAGGTCTCAGGACCCTTCTCCCACTGCTCAGGAGCAGCATTGTTCGGCTCATACCACAGTGTGGCCATGGCCCCCTCCATGGCCTCCTCACTCATCACACCTTGAATGAATCTGGCTATCCGGACTGGGAGGGCCAAGTGGTCATGGAGAACACCAGACTGTCTGGAGGACTTTGTACAAGACACAGATACTCACAAACAAACAAACTCCCAAAGGATGAGAGGGATGGACAAGCAAAAAAAGGAGCAAATGGTGATGGAAGCAAATGGTCCTGAGGAGGAACAGATGACAAAAGGGATAGAAATGAGCCTCAAGAACATGAACATCATGACATCTACTGGACTAGACACTGATGAGCTGGGAGAACCCAGGAGGTCCCAATCAGATAGAAAACAGACATTCATGGAGTTCAGTGGGGAGCTTGGCACACATGCAGGGAGAAGGTGGTAACACAGGACACCATGGTGCAGACACCACTCCATTAATCCACGTGGCCACATAGCTTTTACCCTTCACAGTGAGAGTTGCTGAGGTCCTCTCCTGTCCGCACACACACGAATACTCCCCAGCATCAGCCACGGCCAGGTCACAGATCTCCAGCTCACATTTGGCCCCATCCTGTCTCAGGCAGTATCTCTCCCCAGTGCTGAGGGTTTCAGAGTCCTTCTTCCACTGTACCGGGGCCGTCTTGCTCAGCTCACACCGCAGGATGGCCATAGCCCCTTCTGTGGCTTCCTTACTCTTCAGACCTTGTATGAATCTGGCTGGCAGAGCTGGGAAGGCCAAATGGACACAGAGAACATGAGGCTATCTGAAGAACTTTGTGTACAGGACACAGACACCCACAAAGAAACATATAAACTCCCAAAAGATGAAAAGGTTGGACAAGCAAACGAATCAACAAATGGTGAGGAAAGCAAATGGTCATGGGGGGAACAGAGGACAAAGAGGGATGGATGTGAGCCTCATGAACATGAACAACATGACACCTATTGCTCAAAGGGTTGAGAAGCTGGGAGAACACAGGAGACTTCAGGGAGATGGACAACAGACATCCATGGAGTTCCACGGTAGCCTTGGGAAAGATGGAAGCAGGAGGTGACGACACAGGACACCATGGGGCAGACATCACTCCACTAATCTGCGTGGCCACACAGCTTTTACCCTTCACAGTGAGCGTTGACGAGGTCCTCTCCTGCCCGCACACACACAAATACTCCCCAGCATCTGCCATGGCCAGGCCACAGATCTCCAGCTCACATTTGGTCCCGTCCTGTTTCAGGCAGTATCTATCGCCAGTGCTGAGGATCTCAGAGCCCTTCCTCCACTGCACGGGGGCCGTCTTGCTCAGCTCACACCGCAGTGTGGTTGTGGCCCCTTCCATAGCCTCCTCACTCTCCAGGCCTTGTATGAATCTGGCTGGCAGGACTGGGAGGACCCAATGGACACAGAGAAGATCAGGTTGTCTGGAAGACTTTATGCACAGGACACAGACACCCACAAAGAAACACATAAACTCACAAAGGATGAAAGACATGGACAAGAAAACCAGTGAACAAATGGTGAGGAAAGCAAATGGTCATGGGGGACACAGGATAAACAGGGATGAATATGAGCATCATGGACATGAACGTCATAACAGCTATTGGTCAAATTGCTGAGAAGCTGGGAGAACTCAGGAGGCCCCGGTGAGATGGAGACAGACAATCATGGAGTCCCACAGGGGGTATGGCACAGATGGAGGGAGAAGGAGGTGACACAGGACACCATAGTATAGACACCATTCCACTAATTGTCGTGGCCACTCATAGCTTTTACCCTTCACAGTGAGCGTTGCTGAGGTCCTCTCCTGTCCGCACACACACGAATACTCCCCAGCATCAGCCACGGCCAGGCCACGGATCTCCAGCTCACATTTGGCCCCATCCTGCCTCATGTAGTATCTGTCCCCAGTGCTGAGGGTCTCAGAGCCCTTCTTCCACTGCACAGAGGCTGTCTTGCTCAGCTCACACCGCAGGATGGCCACAGCTCCTTCCGTGACTTCCTCACTTTTCAGACCTTGTATGAATCTGGCTGGCAGAGCTGGGAACGCCAAATGGACACAGAGAATATGAGGCTGTATGGAGGACTTTGTGTACAGGACACAGACACTCACAAAGAAACATATAAAATCCCAAAGAATGAAAGGGATGGAAAAGAACACCAATGAACAAACGGTGAGGAAAGCAAATGGTCATGGAGGAAACAATATAAACAGGCATGAACATAAGCCTCATGAACATCATGACAGCTATTGGTCAAAGTGCTCAGAAGCTGGGAGTATTCAGGAGACCCCAGTGAGATGGAGAACAGACAACCATGGAGTCCCATGGGGGGCTTGGCATAGATGGAGGGGGAAGTTGGTGATACAGGACACCATGGTACAGACACCATTCCACTAATCCACGTGGCCACACATAGCTTTTACCCTTCACAGTGAGCGTTGCCGAGGTTCTCTCCTGTCCGCACACACACAAATATTCCCCAGCATCTGTCAAGGCCAGGCCACGGATCTCCAGCTCACATTTGGCCCCGTCCTGTCTCAGGCAGTATCTGTCCCCAGTACTGAGGGTCTCAGAGCCCTTCTTCCACTGCACAGGGGCCGCCTTGCTCAGCTCACACTGCAGGATGGCTGTGGCCCCTTCCATAGCCTCCTCACTCTCCAGGCCTTGTATGAATCTGGCTGGCAGGACTGGGAGGACCCAATGGACACAGAGAAGATCAGGTTGTCTGGAGGACTTCATGCACAGGACACAGAAACCCACAAGGAAACACATAAACTCACAAAGAATGAAACGGATGGACAAGAAAAGCAATGAACAAATGGTGAGGAAAGCAAATGATCACAGGGGACACAGGATAAACAGAGATGAATATGAGCCTCATGGACATGAACATCATAACATCTATTGGTCAAAGTGTTGAGAAGCTGGGAGAACTCAGGAGGCTCCAGTGAGATGGAGACAGGCATCCGTAGAGTTCCACAGGGGGGCTTCGCACCAATGGAGGGAGAAGGTGGTAACATAGGACACCATGCTGTAGACACCCTTCTAATCCACGTGGTCACACATAGTTTTTACCTTTCACAGTGAGCGTTGCCGAGGTCTTCTCCTGCCCACACACACAAATATACTCCCCAGCATCAGCCACAGCCAGGTCATGGATCTCCAGCTCACATTTGGCCCCCTCCTGCCTCAGGTGGTATCTGTTCCCTGTGCTGAGAGTCTCAGAGCCCTTCTTCCACTGCACAGGGGCCATCTTGCTCAGCTCACACCGCAGGATGGCCATTGCCCCTTCTGTGGCTTCCTCACTCTCCAGACTTTGTATGAATCTGGCTGGTAGGGCTGGGAGGGCCAAATGGACACGGAGCACATCAGACTGACCAGAGGACTTTATGTACAGGACACAGAAACCCACAAAGAAACACATAAACTCCCAAAGGATGAAAGGGATGGACAAGCAAACGAATCTACAAATGGTGAGGAAAGCAAATGGTCATGGTGGAAACAGGACAAAGAGGGATGGACGTGAGCCTCATGAACATGAACAACATGACACCTATTGCTCAAAGGGTTGAGAACCTGGGAGAACCCAGGAGACCCCAGTGAGACAGACAACAAACAACCATGGAGTCCCATGGTGGCCTTAGGTTAGATGGAGACAGTAGGTGGTGACACAGAACACCATGGTGCAGACATCACTCCACTAATCCATGCAGTCACACATAGTGTTTACCCTTCACAGTGAGCGTTGCTGAGGTCTTCTCCTGCCCGCACACACACAAATACTCCCCACTGTCAGCCACGCCCAGGCCATGGATCTCCAGCTCACATTTGACCCCGTCCTGTTTTAGGCAGTATCTGTCCCCAGTGCTGAGGGTCTCAGAGCCCTTCTTCCACTGCACGGGGGCTGTCTTGCTCAGCTCACACCAAAATGTGGCCGTGGCCCCTTCCGTGGCCTCCTCACTCTTCAGACCTTGTATGAATCTGGCTGGCAGGGCTGGGAAGGCCAAATGGACACCGAAAACATGACGCTGTCTGGAGGACTTTGTGTACAGGACACAGACACCCACAAAGACACATGAACTCCCAAAGGATGAAAGGGATGGACAAGAACACCAATGAACAAATGATGAAGAAGGCAAACGGTTATGAGGGAAACAGAAGATAAACAGGGATGAACATGAGCCTCATGAACACGAACATCACGACGTCTATTGGTCAAAGTGCTGAGAAGCTGGGAGAACTCAGAGGGCACAGTGAGATGGAGAACAGACTACCATGGAGTCCTACAGGCGGCTTGGCACAGTCGAAAGGAGAAGGTGGTGACACAGGACACAATGGTGCAGACACCATTCCACTAATCCACAGGGCCACACAATGCTTTTTACCCTTCACAGTGAGCGTTGCCGAGGTCCTCTCCTGTCCGCACACACACAAATACTCCCCAGCATCTGTCACAGCCAGATCACGGATCTCCAGCTCACATTTCGCTCCGTCCTGTCTCAGGCAGTATCTGTCCCCAGTGCTGAGGGTCTCAGAGCCCTTCTTCCACTGCACCGGGGCCATCTTGCTCAGCTCACAACACAGTGTGGCTGTGGCCCCTTCCGTGGCCTCCTCACTCTTCAGACTTTGTATGAATCTGGCTGGTAGGGCTGGGAGGGCCAAATGGAGATGGAGCACATCAGACTGACCAGAGGACTTTGTGTACAGGACACAGGCACCCACAAAGAAACACGTAAACTCCCAGAAAATGAAAGGGATGGACAAGCAAACAAATCAACAAACAGTAAGGGAATGCAAATGGTCGTAGGGGAACAGAGGATAAAGAGGGATGGACGTGAACCTCATGAACATGAACAACATGAAATCTATTTGTCAAAGGGTTGAGAACCCAGGAGACCCCAGTGAGACAGACAACAAACAACCATGGAGTTCCATGGTGGCCTTAGGTTAGATGGAGGCAGTAGGTGGTGACACAGGACACCATGGGGCAGACATCACTCCACTAATCCATGTGGCCACACATAGCTTTTACCCTTCACGGTGAGTGTTGCTGAGGTCTTTTCCTGCCCGCACACACACAAATACTCCCCAGCGTCAGCCATGCCCAGGCCACGGATCTCCAGCTCACATTTGGCCCCGTCCTGCCTCAGGTAGTATCTGTCCCCAGTACTGAGGGTCTCAGAGCTCTTTTGCCACTGCACGGGGGCCGTCTTGCTCAGCTCACACTGCAGTGTGGCCGTGGCCCCTTCCGTGGCCTCCTCACTCTTCAGACCTTGTATGAATCTGGCTGGCAGGGCTGGGAGGGCCAAATGGACACAGAGAACTTCAGGCTGTCTGGAGGACTTTGTATACAGGACACAGACACCCACAAATAAACACACAAACTACCAAAGGACCAAAGCGATGGACAACCAAACCAATGAACACATGTTGATGAAAGCAAATGGTCATGGGAGGAACAGAGGATAAACAGGGATAACGTGAGCCTCATGAACATGAACACCATGACAGACGTTGGTCAACGGGCTGAGAACGTGGGAAAATCCAGGAGGCCCCAGTGAGATGGACAACAAACAACCATGGAGTCCTGTGGTGGCCTTGGGACAGATGGAGGCAGGAGGCAGTGACACAGGACGCCATGGTGCAGACACCACTCCACTAATCCACGTGGCCACATAGCTTTTACCCTTCACAGTGAGCGTTGCCGAGGTTCTCTCCTGTCCGCACACACACGAATACTCCCCAGCATCAGCAACGGCCAGGCCACGGATCTCCAGCTCACATTTGGCCCCATCCTGCCTCAGGTAGTATCTGTCCCCAGTGCTGAGGGTCTCAGAACCCTTCTTCCACTGCACCGGGGCCGCCTTGCTCAGCTCACAACACAGTGTGGCTGTGGCCCCTTCTGTGGCCTCCTCACTCTTCAGACCTTGTATGAATCTCGCTGGCAGAGCTGGGAGGGCCAAATGGACACAGAGAATATCAGACTGTCTGGAGGACTTTGTGTACAGGACACAGACACCCACAAAGAGACACATAAACTCCCAAAAGATTAAAGGCATGGACAAGCAAAGAAATCAACAAATGGTGAGAAAAGCAAATGGTCACGGGGGGAACAGAGGACAAAGAGGGATGGACGTGAGCCTCATGACCATGAACACCATGACAGATGTTGGTCAAGGGGCTGAGAACCTGGGAAAATACAGGAGGCCCCAGTGAGATGGACAACAAACAACCATGGAGTCCTGTGGTGGCCTTGGGACAGATGGAGGCAGGAGGCAGTGACACAGGATGCCATGGTGCAGACACCACTCCACTAATCCACGTGGCCACATAGCTTTTACCCTTCACAGTGAGTGTTGCTGAGGTCCTTTCCTGTCCGCACACACACAAATACTCCCCAGCATCAGCCACGGCCAGGCCTCGGATCTCCAGCTCACATTTGGCCCCGTCCTGCCTCAGGTAGTATCTGTCCCCAGTGCTGAGGGTCTCAGAGCCCTTCTGCCACTGCACGGGGGCCGTCTTGCTCAGCTCACACCTCAGCGTGGCCATGGCCCCTTCTGTGGCCTCCTCACTCTTCAGACCTTGTATGAATCTGGCTGGCAGGGCTGGGAGGGCCAAATGGACACAGAGAACATCAGGCAGTCTGGCAGACTTGGTGTACAGGACATACATAGACACCCACAAAGAAACACATGCTCCCAAAGGAGGAAAAGGATGGACAAGCATACAAATGAACATTGGTGAAGGAAGCAAATGGTCATGGGGGAACAGAGGACAAGGAGGGATAGACATGAGTGTCATGAATATGAACATCATGACATCTATTGGTGATGGGGTCAAGGAGCTGGGAGAATGTAGAGACCTCAGTGATATGGCAAACAGACATCTACAGAGTCTTTGAGAGCTTGGATACAGATGCAGGATAAGGTGCTGACATGGGATAGTATGGCGCAGACACCGCAGCACTGATCCATGTAACTACCTGCTTTTTTACCCATCGTGATCAGCATGGCTGTGGTTCTCTCCTGCCTGCACACACACACAGGTACTCCCCAGCATCTGCCATGGCCAGGCCATAGATCTCCAGCTCACATTTGGTACTGTCCTGCCTCAGCCTGTATTTTTTCCCTGTGCTGAGGGTGTCAGGGCCCTTCCTTCACTGCACAGGGGCCACCTTAGTCAGATCACACTACAACATGGCCACGGCCCCTTTTGTGACCTCCTCACTCTTCAGACCTTTTGTGAAGATGCTGTCACGGCTGGGATTGCCAAATGGACCCAGAGCGTATCACACTGCTTGGAGGACTTTCATATAAGGCATACCTATTCCCGTTACCGTCGAGTTGATTCCGACTCATAGTGACCCCATAGAACAGAGTAGAACAGCCCTATAGGGTTTCCAAGGAGCAGCTGGTGGATTTGAACTGCTGACCTTTTGGTTAACAGCTGAGCTCTTAACCAATGCACCACCAGGGCTCCATACAAGGCATAGACACCCACAAAGAAATACGTAAACTCCCAAAGCAGCAAAGCAATGGTCTCACGAACAAACGAACAAATGGGGAAGCAAATGGGAGGAACAGAAACAAAGAGGGATAAACACGAGCCTCATGACATCTACTGGTCAAAGGGCTGAGGAGCTGGAAGAATCCAAGAGACACAAATGAGATGGAGACTAGAGATCCGTTGTGTCTCGCGAGGGCCTTGGTACAGATGGAGCCAGAAGGTGGTGACATGGGATAGCATGGCGCAGACTCCACTTTACTTATCTGCATGGTCATATGCAGGTATTACCCCTCACGGTCAGCCTGGCTGACGTCCTCTCTTTCCTGTGCACACACAAATACTCCCCAGCATCCACCATGGCCAGGTCATGAATCTCCAGCTCACATGTGGTCCCATCTGCTTCAGGTTGTATCTGTTGTCCCCAGTGCTGAAGGTCTCAGGGCCCTTCCTCCACTGCACAGGGCCTGCCTTGCTCATCTCACACCACAGTGTGGTCATGGCCTCTTCCATGGCCTCCTTGGTCTTCAGATCTTGGATGAACTGAACAGATGGAACTGGGGACGGCCAGATGGACAGAATCCATCAAACCCTCTGGGTGCCTTGGGGGACAAGACCAATGCCCAGGAGGGGAAAAAAAAGCAGAGATAACTAGAGCCACGAGTGAGGGCAGACCAAGCAGTGTTTGCTGTTGTGTCTTCCTATGTTCGGCCTGTTCAGGCACCAAGCAGCGAAGTGATATGACTCCATACAGGTCTCCCATCATCTCAAAGGGGCCTCTGTCTTCAGCTTTGGCCTTTAGTTACCAGCTAAGGGTCACCTCCTCTGCATCTTGAGCACCATGCCAGGTCTCATCCACATTCACAACCCATGTACCCAACAAAGTGATGGACATCTTTCTTCCCAGTCTTCACATCCCACTCACCCTTGCTGGCTTTCCACCCAAATACGCTGCCATCGCAGGTGGAGCACCTCCCACCACTGCTCGGGCCTGTAGACACCTGGGCACACCAATCTCTGCTCATCTGCACTGCCTCTCCTCACCCACACAGGAACCACCTCCTCTGCCCCACAACACTATCCTGGTCCCATCTGCTCCACTCCTTCAGCTCAGATCATTTAGACCCCAAAGAACCCAAACGTGGTCACCCAGCTACACCCCAAGTCTCCATCTTGCAGCCTCCATGGCTCTCTCCAGACCTGAGGCAGAGTGTGAGCTTCAGAACTCACAGCTGGCTAGGCCGTGCACTGTGACCCCTGCTGCAGCCAGATGCAGGGCACCCGCCTGTCTGGCCACCTCTCCCCTGCCACACCCTGACACTGCTTCTTCAAATGGCCACACATTCCCTCAGACCTGACTCTGCAGCCCTGGCTACATGCCAGCTTCCCAAAGGTGCTCTAGACCTTGGACCTGTCTGGGACTGCTCCACCTATGTCCTCTCTCTCAGGGCCCCTGGTCCCCAGGTACTCCATTGACCACAGGCATCTGTGGTCCTTTTACCAGTGTGTCCCCAGGGCCTGGACAGTGCCAACCCACAGTGGTTATCTATGTGGTTTGTGAGACGGATTAGACAGATGGGTGCTGTGACACAAGATGAGGGTGACATCAAGAAACAGTGGAGACACAGCTCAGGTGGGTTAGGCTGGAATATAGAGGTCCCTGTAGGGCCACATGCAGTCTTTACCCTTCACGGTCAGTGTGGCCGAGGTCTTCTCTTGCCCACACACGCATGAGTACTCCCCAGTGTCAGCCAAAGCCAGGCCATGGATCACCAGCTCACACATGGCCCCATCCTGCCTGAGGCTGTATCTGTCCCCAGTGCTGAGGGTCTTGGGGCCCTTCCTCCACTCCACAGGGGCTATCCTGCTCAGCTCACACCGCAGCATGGCCGTGACCCCTTCAGTGGCCTCCTCACTCTTCAGACGTTGTATGAATCTGGCTGGCAGGGCTGGGAAGAGCCAAACGGACACAGAGAACATCAGACTGTCTGGAAGACTGTGTACAGGGACACAGACACCCACAAAGGAACACGAAAACTCCCAGAGGAGGAAGGAGATCGACAAGCAAACAAACGAATGGTGAGGGAAGCAAATGGTCATGGGGGGAAGAGGATAAAGGAGGATAGACATAAGCATCGTGAACATGAACATCATGACATCTACTATTCAAGGGATCAGGGAGTTTCGAGAACCCAGGAGACCCTGGTCAGAGAGAGCACAGATACCCACAGAGTCTCACAGGGACCTAGCCACAGAAGGAGGCAGGAACTGGTGACATCGGACACCATGGTGCAGACACCACTGTCCTTCTCCATATGGCCACATGCAGTCTTTACCCCTCACAGTCAGCGTGGCTGAGGTCCTCTCCTGTCCGCACACACATGAATACTCTGCAGCATCTTCTATGACCAGGCCATGGATTTCCAGCTCACATGTGGCTCCATCCTGCCTGAGGCTATATCTGTCACCGGTGCTGAGGGTTTGGGGGCCCTTTCTCCACTCCACTGGGGCCACCTGGCTCAGCTCACACCGCAGCAGGGCCGTGGCCCCTTCCATAGCCTCCTCACTTTTCAGACCTTGTATGAATCTGGCTGGCAGGGCTGGGAGGGCCAAATGGAGACAGAGAACATCAGACTGTCTGGAGGACTTTGTGTACAGGACATAGAAACCCACAAAGAAACACATAAACTACCAAAGGACTAAAGGGATAGACAAGGAAACCAATGAACAAATGGTGAGGGGAACAAATGGTCATGAGGAGAACAGAGGACAAAGAGGGGTGAGCATGAGCCAGATGAACATGGACATCACGACATCTACTGGTCAAGCCATTGAGGACTGGAAGAATCTAGGGGACACCAGTGAGATGGAGAACAGATATCCATGGAGTCTCATGGGGTCCTTGGCACAAACAAAGGCAGAAGGTAGTGACATGAGACACCATGGTACAGACACCACTCCACTGATCCACATGGCCACACATGGCCTTTACCCCTCACGGTCAGCATGGCCAAGGTCCTCTCCTGCCCGCACACACATGAATACTCCCCAGCATCCTCCACAGCCAGGCCACGGATCTCCAGCTCACACATGGCCCCATCCTGCCTCAGGCTGTATCTGTCCCCAGAACTGAGGGTCTTGGGGCCTTTCCTCCACTGCACAGGGGCCGTCTTGCTCAGCTCACACCACAGCATGACCGTGGCCCCTTCTGTGGCTTCTTCACTCTTCAGACCTTGTATGAATCTGGCTGGCAGGGCTGAAAGGGCCAAAAAGACACATATAACATCTAACTGTCTGGAGGACTTTGAGTACAGGGCAGACACCCACAAAGGAACATATGCACTATGGAGAAAACAAGGGAGAAAATGAGAAAGCAGAAGGGCACGTGGTGTGGGAAGCAGCGTGGTAGGAGGAGCACGTGAAGCTGGGCTGAGCTACCCAGGCAGAGGTTAGCAGAGGAGACGGAGGAGGTGGGAATTCTCATGCAGACACCACAGAGACGGCCCAGGATTGTGGATAGTGGGCCAAGGTGGTGAGCAGGGGCATGTGCCCCGGCCACGTATCTCTAGCTCATAGGTGGCTCTTTCTGCCTCAGGTCTCAGGGCCCTTTCCCCACTCTGTGGCCTTGCCATCTCACACTGCAGTGTGGCCAAGGTCCTTCAGTGGCCTCCATGTTTCCTGGTTGCCCCATGATCCTGACTGGCACAGGCAGCAGAAGAAGGATGGAGAAAAGCTCCTAAAACTCCCACCCCCATGGCTCTAGCTTCAGCTCCTGCACCTCTGCTGCTCCCCAGAGGCTGGGAATACTCTAGATAGACCCTAAGCAGGGACTGCACAGCTGGAGAAGAGATGGGACCCGCCTATCTTCTGTCATGGTCACACAGGTGGCCTTGTTGCTGAGCACTGGGCTTTCGGCACGGGCAGGGCCTAGCTTGCAGCCACCCTGGCACATGTAGGTTGAAAGGACAAAGAAATGTCATGCGAACAAGCTGTTCAACCCAGTAGCATGGAGCACGTATGAACAGGAAGGCGTGCGGAGCCGGGATGTGGTGCCTGCCCCACCCAACCAGCCAGCAGAAGGTGGAGCCATGTGCCCGGTCCCTCCTCTACTGGGGCCTTTACTGGGGCAGCAGTTCAGGGCATCTTGGGGTAAAATAGTCACATGTGGCCTTCTGAAAGCACAGGAATCCCCCATTCAGTGTCCCTTAGAAGAGGTCTTAGTCTTCTCAGGCTGCCACAGCAAAATACCACAAAGTGGGTGCCTTTAAAGAACAGGAATCTATAGTCTCTTCATCCTGGAGACTGGAAGTCTGCGAGCAGGGCATTGGCAGGGCCATGCTCTTTTCCTGTGGGCTCTGAGGGGAGATCCTTCCTTGAGTCTTTCAGATTCTGCAGCCCCGGGCATTTCTTGGTTTTCCATGGCTTGTAGATGGATCGTCACATGGTTTGTAGATAGATCATTCTCCTGTGTGTCTCTATTCCCATGTCTGTCCTTCGCTTTTATAAGAAATCATGTGGAAGGAATTAGGATTAGGAGCCACGCCGCTGGGCATGACTTCCATAACTTAACTCACAACATCTGTGAAGAAAAAAAATCCCGGTTCCCCAAACACAGTCATATTTACTGGTGTGGGCTGGGGGATACAATTCAATACTTAACACTAGGGGATGCTAAGTTGGTGTGGATACTGAGGGGTAGACCAGGTGCTGACCACCAATGAAGCTTCCCTCCAACTAGGGCACATGCCCTATTTCCCAAGGAGACTCTTCCTTAAGCATCCTGTGGCTGGCCACCTTGCCATTGACAACAGCACTGCTGGGTTCTAGGTGAGAGCGGCTTCCTCCTGGGGTGGTTTCTCTTCTGAGGGGCTGTGACCACGTGACAGATCTCTGAGCCACAGCTATGGCGGCTGCCCAGCGGGTATGACAGGTGTGAAGTTTGAGACGGTGTAGGCATGGGGGCTGCAGACAGGGCCCCCTGAAGAAATCTGACATCGTGCCATGATGGGAGGACCTGCCTCTGGACCCACAACCTTCTCCCCAGCTCAGGAGGCTCCACCTTCATCATGGGAGGGTGAGCTGGCCTGAGGACGGAGCCCAGGGCCCACCGGGTGCAGCACCAGGCTCCTGCACCCATGAGGCGGCTGCTCCTCCGAGAGGAGCCAACCGTCCACCCTCCCTGTGGTGCCCAAGCCTTCCATTGGTGCTGCTCCTATGACCCACCCAGGACATGGGACGGGGGCCTCGCCCTGTCTCTGTTCCATCTGCGTCCCCTGTAGGAAGTGACCCAGGCCTCCAGAGGGCCCTGAGCATCTAGACCCCCGACGTGGGAGCTGTGCCTTCACTGGGTTGCCAGCTGTGCCAGGCAGAGTCCTGGTTCCACAGGAGTCAAGTGAAGCCTCCAGAGGTCTGTGCCTTCCACACAGAGGACCAGGGCCATTATGGGCCTGGCGCTTGTCCCCAATGTGACATGAGCTCTGGGTGGAAGGGTGGAGCCCAGAGGTCCTCACCTCCTGGGCAGACCCAGCTCTGGCCGAGGTCCTTTCCTGCCCTGGCATCCCCCGGATCTCCAGTTCACACGTGGCCCCATTCTGCCTCAGCTGCATCTGTCCTTAGTGATAAGGGTCTCAGGGCCCTTCCCCCACTCCACAGGGCTGTCCTGCTCAGCTCATGCCACAGCATGGCTGTGGTCCCTTCTGCGGCCTCCTCAGACACTGCGAACTAGGTGGGCAGAATGAGGCAGGGTCAGACACACATGCTGTCAGGCCCTCTGGAGGTTGCAGATCAGAAACAGGACACAGACATGATGAGGAAAGCACACGGCAAGCAAGGTCAGGGCCTGGGGACACAGGGTCACGGGGAGCTGCTCAGCTCTGCTTCCTCAGCACACCTCCGCCCTGAGACTCTGATGCCAGGGAAATGCCACTGATGCCCTCATCAGCCTTGAGAGCCACTCAGACACACAGAGGCCACCACTCACTCCACCAGGGACCCCTCCTGTTACACCTACCCCTGGCGCCAGCACCCACCCATACCTTGCTATTCTAAGCCTGTCTTGCCCATGCTCCACTGTCCCACAAATGCAGCCCAGCAACCCTGCTCCCTTCTACAGGGATGCTCACACAACAGGCGGGTGTGGCCAAGGCAGTGTCACAGGATGTGGTCCCACCTGGCCCTCTCCCAGTGCCTCACCACCCCCATACCAACCAGCCTGCTTGCTGGGGACACCTTTGCCCACATCCCTTCCACCCAAGCAGAGATGAAAGGAGGCTTCTCCCAGCTGCACCTGGCGTCCCTCCTTCCCTGCGGATGCCACACCCAAGCCCTCCCATCCATTTCCCGCTCACACTCTGCCACATGCACGATAACCCTCTTTCTGTCCTCCAGCTCTCACTCTCGCTTGCCCACCAGCTCCGGCCCACCACTCCCCCTTTTACGCTCCCACACGGCCCTCTAGCTTGCCTCCAACACCATTCTGGCTCTGCTACCCGGAAGCTGTCTCCTCTACCTCAATTGTAACCTCCACAAGGGCAGGAAGGGCCTCTCCTACCCTCTGCTGTTTACCTCACAATGGAGGCTGGCCCACATACAGCAGCTGTTGCGAAACAGGTGCTTCAGGAGTGAGTGAGACACACACAAGCAGACCACAGTGCAGACAGGGGCCGGGAGAGAGGGACATGAACATGTGCTCAGACACCACACCACCAGCACATGTGGCCACACAAGGTCTTTACCCCTCACAGTCAGCATGGCTGAGGTTCTCTCCTGCCCAGACACACACGAGTACTCCCCAGCATCCCCCATGGCCAGGTCACGGATCTCCAGCTCACACACAGCCCCATCCTGCCTCAGGCTGTATTTGTCCCCGGTGTTAAGGGTCTCAAGGCCTCTCCTCCACTGCACAGGGGCCACCCTGCTCAGCTCACAGCACAGCGTGGTCATGGACCCTTCTGTGGCCTCCTTGTTTCTCAGTCTTCCTATGAACTGGGCAGGCTGGGCTGGAATGGTCAAACAGACATGGAGAACATCAGATCTCTGGAGGACTTGGGAGACGTGACCGGGCAGGACAGAGGGGGAGACACAAAATTCAACAGGACAGACAGCAAGGGACAGCACAACGGGCGGAGAGCTGGCTACACATTCTGGTTTCTGCCAGTCCAGCCAACAGGAAGGTCATGCAGAACCCGGGAAGTGGAAAGGGAATTTGGAAAGAGACAATAGAGAAGGTCAGTATCATCAGTCAAGACAAAGCCAGGGGCCAACTGTGGAACAGACCATCAATTACTCATGTGCAAGTTCAAGGTAAAGTTGAATAAAACCAAAGCAAGTCACAAGAACCAAAGTACAACCATGAATACATCCTGCCTGGATTTAGAGACCATATCAAGAACAGAATGAACACTAATAACTTAACAGCAGACAAGTTTTGGGATGACATCAAAGATATAACACATGAAGAAAGTAAAAGGTCATTAAAAAGACAGGAAAGAAAAAGGCCAAAATAGATGTCAGACGTGACACTGAAACTTGCTGTTAAGTGCACAGTAGCTAAAGAGAATGGAAGAAATGATGAAGTAAAAGATCTAAACAGATTTCAAAGGGTGGCTCAAGAAGACAAGGTAAAGTATTACAGTAAAACCTGCAAAAGCCGGAACCTGTGTAAGGCAGAAACCTATCAGAAAAGGAAAACGCAAATATTTTTCTCTAAAAGGGGTGATAGAAAAGTGGCAAGGCTGTACCCTGTCAAAGGCAGAAAACTTGCAAGAGCCAGAAAAACAAGGCAATCCCATCAAATTCTGGCTCTCACAGGTTTCACCGTACAATGAAACGTGCAAAGACCTGGAGTTAGAAAACCAAAAGGAAAGAACATGGTTGGCATTTCTCAAGCTGAAAGAACTGAAGAGAAAATTCAAGCCAATGGTTGAAATCCTGAAGGACTTCATAGGCAAAAAATGGAATGATGTAGAAAGCATCAAAAGAAGATGGAAGGAATACACAGAGTCACCATACCAAAAAGAACTGGTCAACATTCAACCATTTCAGGAGGTAGCATATAATCAAGAACTACTGGTACTGAAGGAAGAAGTACAAGCCATGCTGAAGGCACTGGCAAAAATCAAAGCTCCAGGAATTGGTAGAATACAAATGGAGATGCTTCAACAAAGAGAGGCAACACTAGAAGTACTTATTCACCTATGTCAAGAAATTTGGAAGACCAACCAACTGGAAGAGACGCATGTTTATGACCATTCCAAAGAAAGGCAAGCAAACAGACTGTGGAAATTATAGAATGATATCATTAATACCACATGCTATCAAAATTTTGCTGAAGATAATTCAAAAACAGCTGCAGCCATACATCAACGGGAAAATGCCAGAAGTTCAAGCCAGATTCAGAAGAGGATGTGGAATGAGGGATATCACTGATGATGTCAAATGGATATTGGCTAAAAGCAGAAAATACAAGATGTTTACCCATGTTTTATTGACTATGCGAAGGCATTCAATTGTGTGGATCATAACAAATTATGGATAACATTACAAAGAATGGAAATTCTAGAATACTTAATTTGTGCCCATGTAGAACCTGCACATGGATCAAGAGGCAGTCATTCAAATAGAATGAGGGGATACTGCATGGTTTAAAATTTGAAAAAGTGTGCAGCAGGGTTGTAGTCTTTTACCTTCCTTATTCAATCTGTTTGCTAAACAAATAGTGTGAAAAGCTGGCTATGCGAAGAACGTGGCACCAGGAACAGAAGACTCGTTAACAAACTGCAATATGCAGATGCACCCTGCTTGCCGGAAATGAAGATGACTTGAAGCACTGACTGATGAAGGTCAAAGACTACAGCCTTTAGTATGCATTATACCTGAACATAAAGAAAACAAAAATCTTCACAAATGGACTGATAAACAACATCAGAACAAATGGCAAAGAAACTGACGTTGTCAAAGATTTCATTCTACTTGGATCAACAGTCAACGTCCACGGAAGCAGCAGGCAAGAAATCAAGTGACATATTGCACTGGGCAAATCTGCTGTAAAAGACCACTCTGAAATATTAAAAAGAAAAATATGTCAATTTGATAACTAAGGAGCACCTGACCCAAGCCATAATCTCTTCAAATGCCTCATATGCATGCCAAAGTTAGACAATAAAAAAGGAGAACTGAAGAATTAACGCATTTGAATTACGGTGTTGGTGAAGAATACTGAATACACTATAGACTTCCAGAAGAATGAACAAATGCTCCTTAGAAGCAAGGGTAGCGAGACTTTGGCTCACTTACTTTGAACACATCATCAGGAACGACATCCCAATTCATAGAGAGTCATCAAAAACAAAGGATACCCTCCATAAGATGGATTGACACAATAGCTTCAACAACGGACTCAAACGTGCCACCTATTCCGAGGGCGGCACAGAACCAGGCAACATTTTACTCTGTTACACACAAGGTCTCCACGAGTCGGAACCAACTCAACAGCAACTAACAACACGGGAAAAGGATATTCTGGAGTCAAGGAGACAATGCAATGTGAGTGCAGATGGCTGGCATAAAATCAACAACCGAACACCACGCTACCGGTCCACGTGACCACATTCAGTTCTTACCCTTCACAGTCAGTGTGGCTGAGGTCCTCTCCTGCCCACACACACACGAGTACTCCCCGGCATCTGCCGCAGCCAGGCCACGGATCTCCAGCTCACACACAGACCCATTCTGCCTCAGGCTGTATCTTCCACCAGTGCTGAGGGTCTCAGGGCCCTTCCTCCACTCTACAGGAGCCGCCTTGCTCAGCTCACACCGCAGCATGGCCGTGGTCCCTTCCACGGCCTCCTTGCTTCTTAGTTTTCCTATGAACTGGGCAGGCAGGGCTGAAAAAAGGTCAAATGGACACAGCACACCACCTTCAGCGTGGACACTGAAGGAAAGGGACCTGAGGGACGCGGGGGCAGGCAGGCAGCACATTACCCTTCACGGTGAGCTTGGCCATGGTGGTCTGGTCCCCGAAGGAGCATGAGTACTGCCCACTGTCCTTGGGCTGCAGGTGGCGCACCACCAGCTCCAGTACGGTTCCCTCCTGGCGCAGGCCATACTTGTCACCCGGCCGCAGGACTTCGTCCCCATAGCGCCACTGTACAGGCGCAGCCACAGAGGACAGCACACAGCGCAGTGTCACAGCGCCGCCCTCCAGCACCTCCACATCCTTCAGCCTTTCCCGGAACCGCACTGGCCGTGCTGTGGACAGGCAGGGCTCAGCACACCGTCTGTACTGACACCCCACTTGGCCCCTCCCATCCCAAGTGGTAGAGGGTGCGGGGCAGGTGAATCTGGGCAGGCGAGCAGCCGCAGGAGAAATTAAAGGACAGGGACAGCCGTGACAGCCAGAAGAGCAGAAGACACGGGGGGAGCAGAAGACAGAACAGGTCCTGCAACGCAGAGGACGCAGGGAGCAACCAGGAGAGCAGAAGCCCAGAGACAGGGAGGAACAGCATGAGCCAGGGCTGCTGGAGACCATGGAAGGGGATGGGGTGGAGAGAGGGCAGAAGAAGGAGCCCCACACTCAAGAGTGGCGGAGGCAGAGTGGAGACCAGGTGGAAACTAGTGGGGGAACAGGACTCCACACTCAGAGGAGCGGAGATGGGGTGGTGGCCAGGCAGGGCAAGGAGGGGCTGGAGGCAGGGTAAAGACAGGGCAGGAATGGGACAGAGATGGGGCAGGGGGGGGGAAGACAGGCGGGGATGGGGAGGGCACGAGGTGGAGCTGGCGCAGAGATTGGTGGGGATGGGGCACAGGTCAGGGGCCCACACTCAGAGGAGTGGAGACAGGCAAATCTGCAGCTGGAGGGCTACCACCTCGGGCTTCCTGCAGACTTCCCCCTCCGCTGCCCACCCTGCCCTGAGTGTGTCTGAGAGCCGCAGGCACTTGGAGTACAGCCAGGGGCTGCCCAGCCCACCCACCTGCCCGGGCTCACCGTGGACCCTGACGACAGAGCTGCTCCAGGCGCCCCCTGCCTCGCACTTGTAGCGCCCGCCGTCCTGCACAGTGGTGTCTGTGATGACCAGCCGGGCCTTGTAGCCCTCATAACTCAGCTGACACCGGGCCGAGGGCCGAAGGGCTTTCCCATCCTTGCTCCAGCTCACAGGGCTGTCAGGTGTGGTGGTCTCACAAATGAGAGTGAGGTCGTCACCCTCGAGGACCGTGGTGTCAGTGAGCTCCCGAGAGAAGATGCTCGGCTTCTCTGGGGGCAAGGGAAAAGATGCAAACTGCATGGGCTTCATGCACCTAGGCTGGCCGCTTAGAGGGCCCACGGGTGAAGCCCCAGGCCACTGCTGTCTCTCCCCTCTGGCTATGGTCACAGAAAGGGCTGTCAAGGTGACAGGTTGGGCCTCTGGATGAGGTGCCACAGCTTGGCTCATACCATGATGGCTGTGGGCTCAGGAGCTCTGCATACCACGCTCAACAAAACCATCACAAAAGAGCCCAACTCAGCCTTGCAAGCTCAACACCCAGGGATCAGAGGCCCCTGCCCCCAAGGGGCAGCACCTGTGGCCTTCTTGTGAGCTCCAGATAGAACTTGTTATGTGGCCCAGCTGCTATCTGGGGTCTGCCCTTGAGAGTCTGTGGCCCTCACTGGCATAGACTACATTTTCTTGGCCCTCGTGCCCCCACAGTGCTGGGCACATGCCCTTACTCTGTGGACACGTGACCCACCTGTAATCCGCAGGGTGGCCGAAGCCCGCTGGTCACCTGCCTCAAAGTAGACAGTGCCTGAGTCCTTGAGCGAAAGCTGTCGCAGGGTCAGCACATGGTAGCCCCCAGGTTGGACTTCGATCTCATTGAGCTCATTGGCATGCAGGGGCGTTTTGTCCAAGAACCAGTGGACAGGCTCATAGTCAGCAGGGGATATGCGGCAGCGGAAGGTGGCCGAGGAGCCCTCCTGCACGTCCATGTCCTCCAGGTCCTCAATGATGCGCACGCTCTGGCCTGCCAGGACACAGACAGGCAGGTCAAGGGCACAAGCCTGTCTGGGTCCAGACTCAGCCACCCGTCCACGGAAACATGGCAGTACCCAGATCTGGGGGACCCATGCTAGTTCCTGGGAAGATGGTCTGACAAGCCCCCTGTTAGCAAAACTCAGAAAACAGTACTTGGATCACAGCAGAGTTGCTAAAAAAAATATTTGTTTTAGGTCAGCCTATGGGACCTAGGGAGCCCTGGTGGCTCAGTGGTTAATAGCTCGGCTGCTAACCAAAAGTCAGCAGTTCAAATCCACCAACTGCTTCTTTGAAACCTTATGTAACAGTTCTGCTTTGTCCTATAGGGTCGCTGTGAGTTGGAATTGACTTGATGGTAACGGATATGGGCCCCAGATTCCCCTCCACCCACCTCTCTGGTTCTGCAAAGCATGCTGGGTAAGTCCCACAGCATGTGAAAGGCTGGGGGAGGGGGACAAGTTTCCCTCTGGCCATACCCACTCTTCTGCCGTGCCCACCGCCACCACTGAGTTGTGTTCACCCAGAGTGGCTGCCTGCTTCCAAACCTATTCATGCTAGCTATTATAACCATTAATGAAATTAAATCTTACATTAACAAATGAAATAGTGGTCTGAAAAAAAGGGTTGCAGCTATGTTAAAATGCTTTGGAGGCCTGAAAAAGTGAATTGCTATAAAAAAGCTTTTTGCTGTTGAGTTAGGTACAGGAAAAGATTAGAAAGAATTCATAAATCACGAGGTAGACTCTGCATTCAGATTCCTTTCTCATTCACAAGTGTCTTCAAGTTATCACTCCACTTCAAAGAGGCTGACGCTGGAGAATGTAGATGGCGCATCGTGAGGACGGTTGATGTGGAAAAGACAAGGAATTTGGGTCAGCAAACCGACACACAAAAAAAGGCTGGCCTGCATCTATAGACGGGTGAACATTTGTATGTTGTAAATGTTTGCAAGAACCCATTTCATTATTTTATGACTCAGTTTAACTGCCATTTTTGCTTAAGTATGAATATCAACTTTATTATTTAAGAGGACGTTTACTGTGCTAACAAAAATGTTTTTGCTAAACTGAAAACTACAACGAGAGGGAAAAATTGTAACTCCCTTGTTTATGTTACTACTATCATTGGCCTCTCAAACACCAAATCCTGTTATTTCCTATGGGCAGACGGCAGAGTGGTTTTTGGTAGACGCCGCTTGGTTGCCAGCCCTGGAACTTAGCAGCCTGGTGAAGGCTGTAGTCAGGAGGGTGGAGTCCAAACCCTGCCCTGATACCAACACACCCTGTCACCCCAGGCCAGTCACTCCCTGGCAGAAAGCCCCAATCTTCCTATCCAAAACATGGGTGGTAGAGAACCTCAATGAGCCCTGGTTGCACAATGGTTAGGCCCTGGGTTGCTAACCAAAAGGTAGGCAGTTCGAAACTCTGCAGGAGAAAGGACCTGGCAATCTGCTCCCATAAAGATTGTTGTTTTTGTTGTTAGGTGCCGTTGAGTCAGTTCCAAGTCATAGCAACTCTATGTAAAACAGAATGAAATACTGCCCGGGCCTGTGCCATCCTCATAATCGTTATGTTTGAGCCCATTGTTGTAGCCACTGTGTCAATCCACCTTGTTCAGAGTCTTCCTCTATTTTGCTGACCCTCTACTTTATCAAGCATGATGTCCTTCTCCAGGGAATGGTCCCTCTTGATAACATGTTCAAAGTACATGAATGAGATGAAGTCTCACCATCCTCACTTTTTGTGTGTGCGTGCTTTAAGTGAAAGTTTACAAAACAAGTCAGTCTCTCATACAAAAATTTATATATACCTTGCTATGTACTCCTAGTTGCTCCCCTCCAATGAGACAGCACCTTCCTTCTCTCCATCTTGTATTCCCCGCATCCATTCAGCCAGCTTCTGTCCCCCTTGGCCTTCTCATCTCCCCTCCAGACAGGAACTGCCCACACAGTCTCATGTGTTTACTTGAGCCAAGAAGCTCACTCCTCACCAGTATCATTTTCTATCCCATAGTCCAGCCCAATCCCTGTCTGAAGAGTTGGCTTTGAGAACGGTTCCAGTCTTGGGCTAACAGAAGGTCTGAGGACCATGATCTCCAGGGTCCTACTAGTCTCAGTCAGACCATTAAGTGGTCTTTTTACGATAATTTGAGATCTGCATCTCTCTGCTCTCCTGCTCCATCTGTTGTGTTCCCTGTCACAGCAGTCATTCGTTGTAGCCGGGCACCATCTAGCTCTTCTGGTCTCAGGCTGATGTAGTCTCTGATTTATGTGGCCCTTTCTGTCTCTTAGACTTATAATTACCTTTTGTCTTTGGTGTTCTTCATTATCCCTTGCTCCATGCGGGTTGAGACCAACTGATGCATCTTAGACGGCCACTTGCTAGCATTGAAGACTCCAGACACCATTCACCAAAGTGGGATGCAGAATGTTTTCTTAATAGATTTTATTATGTCAATTGACCTAGATGGGCCCTGAAACCATGGTCCCCAGGCCTCTGCCCCTGCTACTCTGGCCTTCAAACTGTTTGGTTTATTCAGTAAGCTTCTTTATTTCTGGTTTAGTCCAGTTGTGCTGACCTCTCCTGTATTGTGTGTTGTCTTTCCCTTTACCTAAAACAGTTCTTGTCCACTATCTAATTAGTGAATACCCCTCTCCCTCCCACCCTACCTCCCCTCGTAACCACCAAAGAATATTTTCTTCTGTGTTTAAAATATTTCTGGAGTTCTTAGAATAGTGGTCTCATATAATATTTGTCCTTTTGCAACTGACTAATTTCACTCAGCATAATGCCTTCCAGATTCCTCCATGTTATGAAATGTTTCACAGATTCACCATTGTTCTTTATCGATCTGCAGTATTCCATTGTGTGAATATACCATAATTTATTTATCCATTCATCCGTTCATGGGCACCTTGGTTACTTCCATCTTTTTGCTATTGCAAACAGTGCTGCAACGAACATGGGTGTGCATATATCTGTTCATGTAAAGGCTCTTATTTCTCTAGGATATATTCCAAGGAGTGGGTTTGCTGGATCCTATGGTAGTGCTATTTCTAGCTTTTTAAGAAGTGCCAAATCGATTTCCAAAGTGGGTGTACCACTTTACATTCCCATCAGCAGTGTATAAGTGTTCCAGTCTCTCCACAACCTCTCCAGCATTTATTATTTTTGTTTTTTGGATTAATGCCAGGTTTGTTGGAGTGAGATGGTATCTCACTGTAGTTTTGATTTGCATTTCTCTAATGGCTAATTCATCATCCTCACTTCTAAGGAGCATTCTGGCTGTACTTCTTCCAGGAAAGATTTGTTCACTCTTCTGGGATTTGGCCATTGTATATTCAATATTCTTCGCCAACACCATAATTGAAAGGCATCAACTCTTCTTTATTCATTGCCCAGCTTTTGCATGCATGTGAGGTGACTGAAAATATCACGGCTTCGGTCAGGCACACCTTAGTCCTCAAAGTGACTTCTTTGCTTTTTAACACTTTAAAGAGTTCTTTTGCAGCAGATTTGCCCAATGCAATACATTGTTTGATTTCTTGACTGCTGCTTCTGTGGGCTCTGATTGTGGATCCAAGTAAAATGAAATCCTCGACAACCTCAATATTTTCTCCATTTATCGTGATGTTGTTTATTGGCCCAGCTGTGAGGATTTTTGTTTTTTTTTACGTTGATGTGTAATTCACACTAAAGGCTTTAGATGCAGTCAATTACTTAATATGGCCCTTCTAGCCAGGCCATGATTCCCAGTATTGTGTGGTTGCCATCCATTTTGTGATGTGTTATAAATCCCAGCCTCTATGCCTGTGGTTATGGTCACATTTGAGGCGTGTTGTCCATTATGTAAATGAGGCAAGATTAGACTGGGATGTATCTTGAGTCACTGCCTTACTAGAGGGTGTGACTCAAGTCACCAGCCTTACCCCAGTCACTACCCTTACTACCCTTATTCAAGTCACACCCCTATTTCAGTCACATCTTTTTATTATTAAGATAAAAGGAGAGAGAAGTGAGTGAGAAGGTATGACCCGCTACCACCAAGAAAAGCTAGGAGTGGAGCACATTGTTTGGACCCAGGATCCCTGCACTGAGAACCTCCCAGACCCAGGAGACAGAGAGCTGTTAAAACACTGGAGATGGTGCAAGACAGTGAGAAGCAGCGGCAAGCGTGGCAGAGAACCAGCAGCAGCAGAACAATGAGACCAGTGCAAGACAGGGCGATGGGCTACGCAGCCCATAGAGCAAGGTAGCTACAGTGAGTATGCCAACTCACAGAGCAAGAGCGCCTTCAGCCAGGAGGCTTCCTGGTAGAATGGGATGCCTCCAGGCACTTGCCTGTGGAACTAGGCTTGCCGACCCGGTGGGAGAGCTGAGCGCCTTTGGGCTCAGGCTGACTGGCAGAGTGGGGTGCCCCTGGGCACTTATTAGCGGGGCTAAAGAGCATTGTAAGACTTGCCCAAGGAGAGGGCCAGAGAGAGAGGCCCATCAGGCACAGCTGAGAAGAAGCTGTTCTTATCAAGGACTGTATCCTGAGTCGTTTCTGATCCTGAATTGTAACTTGTTACTTCCCTAATAAACCGCATAATCATGGGTTTTGTCTGTGAGTTCTGTGTAGCCACTGCAATGAATTATCGAATGCAGCAGAGAAGTAGACAGTGCTGTGGGAGGAACGGCTGGTGGCAGACTTGATAAAAAGTTTGGAGACAGGAGTGTGTCTGACCTCTACCTCACGGGAATCAGCCTTGGGTTGCTGACGCTGATAATGATTCTCTCTCTTCCCCCTGAAGTTACAGGAGGTCGGATGTCTCTGCCACGCCATTTTTACATGGCTGTGGTCTCGGATCTTCATCAGTAAGTGCTTCAAGTCCTCTTCACTTTCAGTAAGCAAGGTGGTGTCATCTGCATATCCCAGGTTGTTAATGAGTTTTCCTCCAATCCTGATGCCTCATTCTTCTTCATATATTTCAGCTCCTCAGATTATCTGCTCAGCATACAGACTGAATAAGTATGGTGAAAGGTAACAACCCTGATGCATATCTTTCCTGATTTTAATCCATGCAGTATCTCCTTGTTCTGTCTGCCCAGGTTCCACATGAGCACATTTAAGTGTTCTGGAATTCCTGTTCTTCACAATGTTATCAATAATTGGTTATGATCTACACAGTTGAATGCCTTTGCATAGTCAATAAAAGACAGGTAAACATCTTTCTGGTATTCTCTGCTTTCAGCCAGGATCCATCTGATATCAGCAATGATATCCATCGTTCCACGTCCTCTTCTGAAACCAGGCTCAATTTCTGGCAGTTCCCTGTCAGTGTACTGCTGCAACTGCTTTGGAATTATCCTCAGCAAAATGTGACCTGTGTATAATGTTAACGATATTGTTCAACAATTCCCGCATTCTGTTGGATCACCTTGCTTTGGGATGGGCATATATATGGAACTCTTCCAGCTAGTTGGCCAGGAAGCTGTCTTCCAAATTTCTTCGCATAGATAGGTGAGTGCTTACAACCTCTGTTTGCTGAAACATATCAATTGGTATTCTGTCATTCCTGAAGCCTTGTTTTTTGCCAATGCCTTCAGTACAGCTTGGCCTTCTTCCTTCAATACCATAGGTTCTTGATCATAGCCTACATCCTGAAATGGTTGAACATCGACCAAGTCTTTTTGGTACAGTGATGTGTGTATCCCTTCCATCTTCTTTTGATGCTTCCTGCATCATTTAATATTTTCCCCATCCCATCCCCACCCATTGCCGTCGAGTTGATTCCGACTCATAGCGACTCTACAGGACAGAGCAGAACCGCCCCATAGGGTTTCCAAGGAATGCCTGGCGAATTTGAACTGCCAACCTTTCTGCTAGCAGCCATAGCTCTTAATCACTACGCCACCAGGGTTTCCATTTTCCCCATAGAATTCTTCAATATTGCAACTCAAGGCTCGACTTTTTTCTTCAGTTATTTAAGCCTGAGCATGTTCTTCCCTTCTGGTTTTCTAACTCTGGGTCTTTGCACATGTCATTATTATACTTTAATTTGTCTTCTTGAGCTGCCCTTTGAAATCTTCTGCCTAGCTCTTTTACTTTCTCATTTCTTCCATTTGCTTTAGCTACTCGACATTCAAGAGCGAGTTTCACAGCCTCTTCTGACGTCTTCTATTTTGGTCTTTTCTTTCTTTCCTGTCTTTTTAATGACCTTTTGCTTTCTTCATGTATGATGTCCTTGATGTCTTCCCACGACTTGTCTCATCTTCAGTCATTAGTGTTCAACATGTCAAATATGTTCTTAAGATGGTCTCTAAATTCAGGTGGGATACACTCAAGGTCGTTCTTTGGCTCTCATGGACTTATTTTCATTTTCTTCAGCTTTGACTTGCATTTGCATAGGAGCAGCTAATGGTCTGTTCTTCAGTTTGCCCTGGACCTCTTTCTGACTGATGATATTGAGCTTCTCCATCATCTCTTTCCACAGATGTAGTCAATTTGATTCCTGGGTATCCCATTTGGAGAGGTTCACGTGTATAGTCACCGTTTATGTTATTAAAAAAAAGGCATTTCCAATGAATAGGTCACTGGTCTTGCAAAATTCTATCATGTGATCTCTGGTACCATTTCTATTACTAAGGCCATATTTTCCAAGTACTGATCCTTCTGCTTTATTTCCAACTTTTGCATTCCAATCCCCAGTAATTATCAATGCACCTTGATTACAACTTTGATCAATTTCAGACTGCAGAAGTTGGTAAAAATCTTCAGTTTCTTCATCGTTGGCATTAGTGGTTGGTGTGTAAATTTGAATAACAGTCGTATTAACTGGCCTTCCTTGCAGGCATGTGGATATTATCCTGTCACTGACAGCACTGTACTTCGGAATAGATCTTGAAACGTTCTCTTTGACGATGAATGTGACGCTGTTCCTCTCCAAATTTGTCATTCCCAGCATAGCAGCCCATATAATTGTCCAACTCAGAACGGCCGATACCAGTCCATTTCAGCTCACTGATGCCCGGAATATCAATCTTCAAGTGTTCAATGTCATTTCTGGCAACTTCCAATTTTCCTTGACTCATACTTCATGTGTTCCACATTCCGATCACTAATGGATGTTGGAAGCTATTTCTTCCCATTTTGAGTCGTGTCACATCAGCATCTGAAGGGCCCAGAAGCTTTATCCCATCTATGTCATTAAGTCAACTTTACTTTGAGAAGGCAGCTGTTCCCCAGTCATCGTTTGAGTGACCTGACGGGCTCATCTTCCAGCACTGTATCAGACAAGGTTCTGCTGTTATCCATAAGGTTTTCACTGGCCAATTTTTTTAGAAGTAGATCTCCAGGTCCTTCTTCCTAGTCTATCTTATTCTAGAAGCACCACTGAAACCTGTCCACAATGGGTGACCCTGCTGGTATCTGAAGTACTGCTGGCTTAGCTTCCAGCATCACAGCAACTCGAAAGGCAACACAGGACGACAAACTGTCAGAGTGGTGTCCATACAGATCATAGAAACCCTATGGGGCAGTTCTACTCTGTCGTATAGGATTGCTATGAGTCTGAACTGACTCAGTGGCACACAAAACAACAGTGACCTTCACCTAACTGAAGGCAGGGGCTTGTGGGGAGCAACCAGAATGGTTACTTGAAACCATCCCATGACACAAAGTGTCATTCAAACAGAGGAGACCAAAACAGTGGTGACAAAAAGCCACACAATCATCAACTATGGTAACATGGGCTGTCAGCTTTCCCTGAAGCCAGAGCTTTCCACAATCCAGGCTCCTGTCTATCTGCATGTCTGGGCCAGGCCGCCCCTCTGCACAGGAAGCATCCCCTACCTGACAGGACAGTGGGGTATACCACCCAACTGTCTCCTAAAGAAGGAGCAGGGCTTGAGCGTCGGTACTGTGGCCGGCCTGGCTCTGGGTGAACCAGCCACAGCAGTGCCAGCAGCCAGCGAACTTGTGTGGCTCCGGGCCTCCCCAGAGCCTGTCTCGTATGTGCCAAGCCCTTGCATGGGGCCCAACCATGCCCAGCACGTGGGGCTGCTCAGGAGTATTTACTGAGCACATGAGGGCAAGAATGTAGAAGGTCCATCAGACTCGTCCCAGGAGATCAACCCAGGCATTCCACAGAGACTGCCCAGTGCAACTCCCTCCTCTTACGAATGGGGACACTGAGGTTTGCTTGTCCAGAGCCACGTAGTGGCAGAGCCCTGATCTCTGAGCCACCTTGGGGCTCCAGGCTCTGCCCTGAGCAAGCCTGGATACCTGAGCATGCACTTGGCCATGGCAACTGCATGCAGTGGGCACCTGTGAGGCGGCCTGCAGCTCTGAGGGCCCAGCACCTCACCTTGCACCAGGAGCCGGGCCTGCGATTGCGCCTGGCCAATGTCGCAGGTGTAGGTATCACTGTCCGCCCGCTCCAGGGCACTGATGGTGAGCCTCAAAGCCAGGCCCTCCTGGCTGGGTGCATGCTTGCCCGAGGCATGCAGCTCCACCAGGCCCCTGCGCCAGGTCACTGTGGTCACGGGACGCTCCGTCTCACACTCAAACACGGCCAAGCCCTTCTCTTCAGCCTGCACATCAGTCAGCTCCTTGGTGAAGCGGTTAGCCCTTTCTGGGGGAGGAGAGGTTAGACAGGGGATGAGAACCCTCAGGACAGCCCCACTCCACCATGGGCATTACAGGGCCAGAGGAGCCCTACGCCAGAGCCTCCCGTGCCTGCACAGCTCCCCACCCCATTGGCCTCAGCTCTCCCCCTGGAAAGAACAGCAAGCTCAGAGCAGGGTGGGCCCTGGGTCTGGCCCTGCCATCACCTTCCACGTGGAGGCTGGCTGCGCTCCTGGAGGTCTCTGTCTCGCACGCATACTCGCCCGAGTCGTTGAGTGTGGCCCTGTGGATGACCAGCAGGGCCCGAGTGCCCTCACTGCACACCTCGTACTTCTGGCTCTTGTGGATGGCCTTGCCATCCTTCAGCCAGCGCACCGAGGTGCCTGCCCGGGACAGCTCACAGCTCAGCACCACGTCTTCCCCCAGTGTCGCCTGCTGGTCCTCCAGGGCCTTTGTGATGCCTGCTAGCTTCTCTGGAGGGAGAAATACCCACCTGTAAGGCTCACCATGATCCATCCATGTCCAGGGAGGGGTAGGGCAGGCACTCGGACCACAGCGGCTCAGACTGCAGACCCTGTACCCTAGCACTCAGGGACCTTGGCCCAGGAGCCTCAGAGCTTAGGAAGGCCAGAAGCCCAGATTCTCCCAGGAGGGGGTCTGGGGAGCATGAGGATATGAGACAGAGAGTCTCATGCTTCAGGCATCAGTCTGAATACTGCCTCTCAGGACGTGCCCAGGGCTGTGTGGAGCTGCACACAGCAGGAGTTCTCACATGCCATCAGGCCACGGATCAGAATGAGAAATCCTGGCTCTTCCCTAGAGCTGGAAAAGCTCTGCTCTAGAGTGGTGGCCCCCGTGACCCCAACAGGCAGCCTCGGGCCACCACAGCCTCAGGGGTGCTCACCAGGGCTGGAGGACAGTTGGGAGCACCCCAGTGCTCCTGCAGCCCAGGTCCCAATCCTGGCCATGTGAGAAGCGCCAGGCTGAGCAGCCAGCAGCCTGCAGTGACCACCCCCCAGCCTGCATGCCCACCTTTGACCACCATGGAGGCCTTGGAGGTGAGGCCCGCCACAGAGAACACCACCTCTCCTGCGTCGCTCATTGCGGCATCCTGAACAGCTAGGGTGTACTTGCGGCCCTGGCGCCTGGCCCGGAAGCGGCCGGAGCTGCCCACTGTCCTCCCGCCGATGGTCCAGACGGCTGGCTCGCTGGCACTCTCGTGGGACAGGATGCACTCAAAGCTGCAACTCCCACCCTCCAGCACCTCCACTGTCTTGAGCCTCTTGGTGATGCCCAAATGCAGGTCTGCAGGGGCATGGGGACAGCCGTCAATGGCCCAGCCAGTAGCGGACCCCCGAGACAAGACTGCTGAGCCGTGGAGCAATGCAACCAACTAGAGAGGCCCCACACCCACTCCCCACCCCGACAGCAGGACTGCTTCGGCTGCATCTGCAGCCTCTTGGGGCCACCTCCTGGGTCTCAGTCTGGCCAAACCTGGGCAGAGGAGAAGCCCAGTGTCCCCCAGCATCTGGGTCTGATGGGGTGGCCACCTTTCTATCTGCTACAGAGGAAGGTGGGGAACTTGGAGAGGGAGGATCACCCATGACCGAAGGAGGGGAAGGACACGGAAGGAGGGGAAGGACAGGGTTCCAAGCGACACTCCCACGACACTGCCCTCCCCTTTCCTGTGTCATCACAAAGAGCAGGGCCCCAGAGACAAAGGCACTTTGGGAAGTGGAAGCACTCCATAAGTGCAGGACAACAGGCACACACGCAGCAAACAGTCAGACGACCATCCCCTCATCCAGGGAGCCGGGCCCAGACTGTGGATATGCTCAGAGAAGCCACACATCCGTGGGGCCAGAGGCCAGGCCACACGACTAGGTGGGGCCACTCTGCCTGCTGCCCTGCTCAGCCTTCCAAGACTTCATGGGAACAAGAATAGGGCCTGCCTGCAGTCCTTAGCCCACACTGTTCCCAGACCATGCCCTCTCCTTGTACCGAAGCCCCCTCCCCACCTGCACACTGCACTGGTTCTGCCCAGAGTTTCCATGCAGAGTAATGTCCCCATCTTCTGTTGAATCCCCCCTCCCCCATGCTGGAACTCTCTCAGGCAGGGTCCAGCAGATTCCAAGCCCTTGTGCCCTTCCTGCAGCAGGTGGGTTCTCTGGCCTCAGCTCCCTCCCCCTACCCTGCCTGAACTCAGGCCTCATTCAGCCCACATCACACCCTGGCTCTCCAGGAAGCCAGACTGGCTTCTCCTCTCTCTGTAGGGCAGATCCTCAGCCCTGCACAAGGGTGACCCCTCACGGTGGCACTCTGCCCCTTGCCAGAACCCCAGCAGTGCCTTCGGGGTCGGGTGACGAGGCCACGTACCATGCACGCTGACCTGGGCACGGGTCTCCTCGGGGCCCACGTGGCAGGAGTACAGGCCGGCGTCTTTGTGGCTCAGACCATGTACCACGAGCCCCCGTGTGGCCCCCGTGTGCAGGAAGTCATACTTGTCACCAGGGCCCAGCTCCACACCATCCTTGTACCACACCACGCGGGCTTCGGGGTCCGAGACCTCGCACTGTAGGGCCAGTGTTCCCTGCTCCTCCACCGACACATCGTCCAGCACCTTCAGGAAGACCACCGGCTTCGCTGCAGGGGGCAGAGGAGACAGGGTAAGCAGGCTGCCAGGGCACCTCATTCTTCCACTCCTGGGCCCAGCACTCACCTCTGACCTCCAGGTGGGCGGAGGCGGTGACCTTGGTGGAGGCGAGGCGCACAGTGCCCGTGTCTTCCCGGCGGACACGCTTCAGCACCAGCATGTGGCGGCAGCCCTCATGGGTAATCTCGTGGAAGCTGTCGTTGTACAGGGGTGTCCCGTTGAGAGACCACTCCACCTCCTCGTCCTCGTGAGACAGCTCACATGAGAAGCAGGCAAGGTCCTCCTCCGTGGCCTCTATGTCCTGTAGGGGCTGTGTCACTGCCACCTCCCGTGCTGTGGGGACACAGAGACCTTTCAGCACCTGGTCCCTGCCCTCAGCACTGACCACTGCCACTGGACCCCTCGCCATACCCTCCACGGTGACCATGGCGCTGCTCTGGGCACTGCCCGCCTGACACAAGTAGACGCCAGCGTCAGCAGGAGTAAGCCGCAGGACACGAAGTTCTGCCATGTGGCCCTCGAGCATCATCTTGAACTTGTCAGAGGGTACTAGGGGCACATTGTCCTTATACCACTGCACGGCCTTGGGGGGGGGCCGGAAGTCACAGGACAGCACCACTGACTGCAGCTCCCGCCCGGCCTTGGGCTCTAGTGGCCGCGTCAGCACCACGGGGACATCTGTGGGGGCAGAATCAGTTCTGGGTGATGGATGGCAAGGGGGGCGGGCAGGCTGACACCCCAACCTCAGTCATGTGAGCAGTCACTTGACAAGGTGGGCAGGGGGCCAGCTCCACCCAGGAACCCCGTCTGCCTGAGCGTCTCCCCTCCACCCCGGCCGTGTGCACAGTCACCTGAGACGACGAGGTGGGCGGAGGAGCGGGCCTTGCCAATGGTGAAGTGCACGGGCCCCGTCATGGAAGAGCTGGTGCGTCGTAGCACCAGGCGGTGCACGGTGCCCTCCTGCTCCAGGCCCACGTCCGCCCCTGCCTGCAATGCTGTTTTGCCCAGGAGCCACTTGGGCGGCCGCACAGACGGAATGGAGGTCTCGCATTCGAACCAAGCAGGGGCGGGCTCTATCACAGTCACGTCCTGCAGGCCCTGCACGATGCTGATGGACTGTTCTGTAGGGCAGGGCTCAGTCAAAGCCTGGCTCTGCGGAGGCCAGCCCACCCTGTCCTCTGGGGCTCCTCAGGGAAGGACGTGGTCCCTGTCCTGGAAACAAACCACCCCTCCACAGACACCCAGTCAGGCCCCTCAGAGGCTAGCCCACCCTTTCCTCCAGGGCTCCACAGAGGAGGGAGTCCTGTCTGTCCTGGGAGCAAACCCTCCCGCCCCACCCACACACCCAGCCAGGTCCCATGGAAGCCAGTCTGCCCTCTCCTCCAGGGCTCGGCAGCAGAGGTAACTATTTCTGTCCTGGGAGCAAAGCCCCATACACATCCAGCCAGGCCCAACCTCTCCTCTGGGGTTTCATCCGTGGAGCAAACCACACACACACACTCCCCCCGATGGCCACCGAGATACTCATCACCCCTCTGCTGATGGAGTCAGAAACACCACCACGAGAAGCAATCACCACAGCCTAGCTCCTGCCCAGCCCAGCCCCACACCTTCCACAAAGAATTGGGCAGTGGTCTTGACGTCGCCGGCATCACAGGTGTAGCTGTCCTCATCCTCTGGCTGGACACTGGAGATGACCAGCTTGCGGTACAGGCCATCACTGACCATCTCGTACTTGGGCCCGGGCTCTAGCTCCACGCTGCCCTTGAACCAGCGCACCTGGGCACTGGCCCGCGACACCTGGCACTCCAGCACGCCCCGATGCCGCTCCATGGCGATCTTGTCCCGCAGTGGGCGCAGGATGGACACAGGGAACTCTGCAGATGTGGCCGAGCAGGTCAACACTGGTGGCCAGTGTGCCCACCCCACACAGGCCGATCCCCGCCCTGCGCTCCGGACCGCCCTTCATCTGCAGACCCTCCTCCCTCCCCCACTGCCCCACTTGCCTACCCCACCCTGCCCCAGTGCGGCTGCTCTCCTGACTACTATCAGGGCCCCAGGAAGAGCACTCACGTGTCCTTCCACACTAAACAAGGGGGAGAACCTACGTTCTCCCACCCACAGGGCGGCCCTCCTCGTCTTCCTATTGCAGACACCCTTCCCATGAGGGTCTGCACACGCAAGTGTTCACGCACGCACATGTACACAAACACACCATGTGTACACACATGCCATGCACGCTAGGCATACACATTCACACATGCAAAGATACAGACACACACATACACCATACACACAGGCATACCATTCACACACATGCTAATACACACGCACATTACGCACGCACATACAAGCACACATATGGAGACACATGAGCACACGTTCATGGATACACCCTCAGCCCCCACGAGGGCCTACACGTGTCCACACATGCCTATGTGCACGCATACACACCATGAACACACACACACACCATGTGTACACTTCACACAGGCACACATGTGCACACGCACCATCAACCCCCGTGAGGGCCTGCACACGTGTGTTCACATGCGCACATGCACATAGATACACACACGCATGTTCATGCAAACACACACACTGTCCAGCCCCCACCCTCTCCTCAGTTGCCCCTCACCTTTCACACGGAGCTGGGCTCGCGATTCCGCATTTTCGGCTACAAATCTGATTTCACCTGCATCTTCCGCCAGGACTCTCCGATAGATCAGAGTGTTTGTCCTTCCTGAGGATGAAAGGCACACAGCCCTGGGTCAGGGGCACGGGCAAAGGTGCAGTGGGGACAGCCCTTCCGTGTGGGCCATGCTGGGGGAGGGTAAAGAGAGGCCTTGGCAGCCCGCCCACAGCCTGCCCACCGGCGTACCTTCCTGGCGGATGCGCACATTGTCACTGGGCCGCAGCTTACTGCCCTCTCGGAACCACTGGGCAGGTACCTCTTCGTGGGAGATCTCACAGGAGAAGGTGGCACCCTCCTTCTCCATCACCTCCACATCCTCCAGGGGCCTCACAATCTGGATGTCACGACCTGGGGCGGTGAGCAAGGCCTCGTCACACTCGGACGCAGGGGGCCCATTCCCCAGCCCCCTGCGCCCCAGCTGGCTAAGGTCTACAGGCAGAGGTGGGATGGAAGGCAACCCAAGAAGCCCAGCATATGTCCTCCCTCAGCCCCAACCCCCACCCCTGCCCTCACCTTGCTCCTACCCTCACCTTGCACCTTCAGGGAGGCAGAACTCTGGGCATCATGGGCATCGCACACGTAGACACCCTGGTCCCCGAGCTCACACCGGTAAATGATGAGGCTCCTGCAGGCTCCCTGGGCTGTGATGCCCACACTCTTGCCCACCCGCTGCTCCACACCGTCCTGTGGAAGGACAGATCCTGTCAAGCCCCAGGGTCGGGCTGCAATGCAAGGGGAGGGGTCCTGGGTGGGTAGCAGGTACCTTCAGCCAGCGCACATCAGCATTGGGGCGCGACAGCTCACACTCCAGGATTGCCTTCTCCTTCTCTGTGGCCACCACATCCTGCAGCGGGCGGATGAACCTCACAGGCAGCTCTGGGAAGGCAGGAGGGTACGGGCCTGAGCTGGACAGAGCTGCGGAGCTTGGCTCCAAGAAGGAGCTCCCAGACGAGAAATGCGAACCCTGCCACCACTGGCCCCCTGCCCCTCCTGCTTGGGAAGACCCCAGGACCACGCACCAGTGACAAGCAGCCTCGCTGATGTGTGCACACCCTCGGCCCTGAAGGCAATGAGACCGCTGTCTTCTGGCCGCAGCCCGGACAGTGTGAGCGTGTGGGTGGGGCCACTCACAGCCAGGCTGCACGAGGGCCCCGGCTGGAGCCGAAGCCCATCTCGAGTCCAGGTGCCCTCCACGTCTGTATGTGACAGCTCCACCTGCATGGTGACCTTGCTCTGCTCCTGGGCCTCCATCGCCTGCAGGCCATGCACGAGGCAGACCTGGCGCACTGGGGGGATAGTGCATGCAGGGGCGGGGTGAGCCACTGCACAAACCCGCCCTCCTGGCCAGGACCAGCAACACTCAGGCCAGCCTGGCCTCCTGGAGCTGTCAGAGCCCAGTGGGGTGCCATAACTGGGGTCAGAGGCCTGTCTCTGAAGTCCACCTCCCCGAGGACCCTGTGCAGGATTGGACTCCCCCAGGCTGGCCCCACTCATGCGACTGTCCCCCACCTATCTTCCCTGCCCCCCTCAACTGGCCCACCCCTTCTGCCCATCCCCATATGTCCTGACCACCCCCCCATGCCCACACCCGCCTGTCCTGCCTCACTCACTCTCCACATTCAGCTTGGCCTGGGTCTTGTCATCAGGTGTCTCGCAGCCTATGAAGCCACGGTCAGAGAAGCCGACGTTGTGCAGAACCAGGCGGTGGCGTGTGCCCTCAGCGTGGATCTTCACGTTCTCACCAGGTACCAGGGCAGCCGCATTCCGTGTCCACTTGACAGCTGGCCACGGTCTCGACAACTCCACCTCCATCGTCACTGAGCCCCGTTCCTCTACCGTCCGAGGTTCCAGCTTCTTTTTGAACAGCACAGGGGCCTCTGGGGTCAATGGGACGGGTCGGGGGGTGGGTGGGTGGGGAGAGGCATCACAGTCATCCCCTGCCTGGGAGACCCAGGGCACAGCGGCCTGGCTCAGGTCCTTGTCCAGCTGCCCACAGTGCCACTCCAAGCTGGGCATGGCTGAGAAGCACACCCCCGGCCCGGGCTACACTCAGAACTCTTTATAGGAGAAAACTGAGGCCAGGGACGCTGCCCCACCGGCCCTTCTCCACCTCCTGCGGCCCTGCCCTGAACAGCTGCTTCCTTCCCCAGTGGACGCTGCCCCGCCGGACCCTCTCCACCTCCCGCGGCCCTGCCCTGAACAGCTGCTTCCTCCCCCAGTGGACGCTGCCCCGCCGGACCCTCTCCACCTCCCGCGGCCCTGCCCTGAACAGCTGCTTCCTTCCCCAGTGTCCGCTGCCCCGCCGGCCCCTCTCCACCTCCCGCGGCCCTGCCCTGAACAGCTGCTTCCTTCCCCAGTGTCCGCTGCCCCGCCGGACCCTCTCCACCTCCTGCGGCCCTGCCCTGAACAGCTGCTTCCTTCCCCAGGGACGCTGCCCCGCCGGCCCCTCTCCACCTCCTGCGGCCCTGCCCTGAACAGCTGCTTCCTTCCCCAGTGTCCACTGCCCCGCCGGCCCCTCTCCACCTCCTGCTGCCCTGCCCTGAACAGCTGCTTCCCTCCCCAGTGGACGCTGCCCCGCCGGCCCCTCTCCACCTCCTGCGGCCCTGCCCTGAACAGCTGCTTCCTTCCCCAGGGACGCTGCCCCGCCGGCCCCTCTCCACCTCCTGCGGCCCTGCCCTGAACAGCTGCTTCCTTCCCCAGTGGACGCTGCCCCGCCGGCCCCTCTCCACCTCCTGCGGCCCTGCCCTGAACAGCTGCTTCCTTCCCCAGTGTCCACTGCCCCGCCGGACCCTCTCCACCTCCTGCGGCCCTGCCCTGAACAGCTGCTTCCTTCCCCAGTGGACGCTGCCCCGCCAGACCCTCTCCACCTCCTGCGGCCCTGCCCTGAACAGCTGCTTCCTTCCCCAGTGGACGCTGCCCCGCCGGACTCTCTCCACCTCCTGCGGCCCTGCCCTGAACAGCTGCTTCCTTCCCCAGTGTCCACTGCCCCGCCGGACCCTCTCCACCTCCTGCGGCCCTGCCCTGAACAGCTGCTTCCTTCCCCAGTGTCCACTGCCCCGCCGGACCCTCTCCACCTCCTGCGGCCCTGCCCTGAACAGCTGCTTCCTTCCCCAGTGTCTGCAGGGCATGACACACGCAGATGCTCAGGCCCACCCAGAGGTGCTGCATGCCCAAAAGCCTTTTAACTAGGCCTTCGAACCAGCTCATTGTGGATCGAACCCCTGCTGCAAATTCGAGTTTCCAACAAATCCCCTGTTGAGATTTTGCATTGCCACTCCGGATATACTGAATCAGAATCTACAGTTTAACAAGATCCCTAAGCGATTCTTACATGTAATGAACGGTCTGGGAACTTGTTAGAAATACAAATTCTTGGCAGTTGTTCAGGCCAGAACAAACCAGTTCAAAGCCCTGGTTTTAACAAGGTCCCAGGGACTCAGGGGGCTCCCACCTCCCCACATCACTTTCTTACTCAAGAGCCTACAACGAAGTCTTCCATTGTAACCCTCCAGTGAACCCCAGCCCCACATGCTGTCAGCCTGGGCTCCTCCTTTCTGCTCTTCCTCCACATCTCTGCTGTCAGCCAGGCCCAGCCCTTGCTTCCTCCTATGCACATTGAGCTCATTCCTGCCGACCCCACTCCCTCCAGCCTCACCATCCATCTACTCAGTGTGGGCTGCCTCCTCCAGGAAGCCCCTGTGGAGGCTCAGCCGCCACAGCTGCATCCCCCAGGTACACAGGCAGGATTTACCTTCTCCGCTACAGAGAAGGTGGTGGGCCCCACTTGCTCCTCCCTCCCAGCTGACAACTCCCTCTGTTTCCCCCGAGGCCAGGCAGATGAGCTGGACACAGGCCTGAGTGCTGTGACCACTTCTGAATCGGCCCACGTGGGAGATGCCTGCAGCCAGAGTTGCAGCTGCCCCCAGGTCCTGAGGCCCACACCTCTCACCTCGGACCTTGAGGGCTGCCACGGAGGTCACACCCTCAGCCTCCGCCGTGATCTGGCCCGAGTCCTCCAGGGCCAGGCTAGAGATGGTCAGGCTGTGGCTAGCACCACTCTGTGATATAAGAAACTTCTCACTGGGTTGCACCAGGGCGCCGTCCCGGTACCAGGTGACCACAGCATCGCTGGGAGACACCACGCACTGGAAGGTAGCCTCCCGACCCTCCTCCGTGACCACGCCGCTCAGCCCAGACGTGAACTTCACCACTCGGGGAACTGCAGAGAGATGCTCTGCTTGAGGTGTGGGGGCAGGGCAGGGCAAGTAAGGGGCAGGGAGAGATGGGGAAGGGGCGTAGTGGGGAGGGATGGGGTGGGGCGGGGCAGGGATAGACTGGGGGAAGGGGTGGAGCTGGGAGTGACGGGGTGGGGCAGGGCAGTGAGGGGCGGTCCAGGGAGGAATGGGTCGGTCCAGAGAAGGGGAGGCAGGGGTGGAACAAGGAGGGACGGGGCGGGGTGGGTCACAAAGGGGCAGGCAGAGCATCCCGCAGGTGTAACTAGGGGTCACTGCCTACAAGTGGCCTCCCCAGAAGGGCTGGGAGGAGCAGGAGTCTCCAGGGTGGGCAGGAGAAAGCCACACATACCTTGGACGGACAGCAAGGCACGGGTGCTGTTGTCACGGCTCTCACACACGTACTCGCCCGCATCCTCTGCCCGCAGGCTGGTGATGGTGAGGGAGCGCAGCGGCCCCACGGCCTCCATACGGAAGCGCTTGCCGGGCCGCAGCTGTGTGCTTCCGCAGCGCCACACCACCTCGGCCTGCTCCGGGCTCAGCTCGCAGGCCAGCACCACCTGGCCGCCCAGCTCCCCGCTCACCGGCTCCAGGGCCCGGGAGAACCGGGCACCAACCTCTGTACGGGCAAGAGGGTCATCAGTGTGTGGGTTAGGACGGCGGCCAGGCCATGCACCTGAGCACCCACGCCAGCCCCCCGCCCTCAGGTGCAGGGTCGCCAAGCAGCCAGAGCCCGAGTCCGGGTCCCCGGGTGTGCTTGGCATAGACTGGGCCACACTGAGTTCACTCCCTCATTTGGGCTGGGCTCAGGGCTGCCGAGCACCCGGGTCTGTGTGGTGGGGCAGGCTGGGGGCTGGCCACCCTCAGAATGGCTCACCTTCCACCTGGACAGGGAAGTCCTGCCGCTGGTCGCCTACTTGGCAGCTGTATATGGCACTGTCCAGGGTCTGGGCGCCATGTACTGTCAGGGTGTGGGTGTCCGCCAGGCTGGTGGTCTCATGCCGCTTGCTGCGGCGAATCTCCACACCGTCTTTGAACCACGCCACAGTGGCCACAGAGGATGCAGCCAGTACCGCCGTCAGGACGATGTCTTCGTGTTCCTTGACCACCAGAGGCTTCCTGTGGCCACGTTTCTCAAGGGCTCCAGGCTCAGGCTCCGGTTCTGAAGGAGGGGTCAGCCAGAATGAGAGCCTCCGCAGGGGGACCTTGCAGACCACCTGCTAGGGCCAGGCCTGCAGGAAGGCCTGCCTGTGACGTTCTGCCATCCCTCTGCAGCACCCACCCAGCCCCAGACTGGCTGCTGCCTCTGCCGAGCGAGCAAGAGAAAAAAGGTGGGGTAGGAGCAGCTACGTCACAACAGCTGCTTACAACACCACGTCCAGGACCACGGCCTGAAGAGGCCACGTCTGGCAAGTGGTCAGGCGGGTGAAAAGAAGGGGCTGCTGCAGATGCTCGCTGAGCACCAGCTGCCAGGGGGTCTGCCTGCGGGAGCCGCTCCACTGCTCCACAGGCAGAAAATGCAGGGTAGAGCAGGTGGCGTCCTCACAGAGCCCCCACCCACCCGTGAGTCAGGCCCACATTGTGGGAGGGCCACAGGGGGCAGATGAGGGCAGTGTCAGCGGCAGGGCCAGGAGCAAGGCTGAGCGGTGTGAGCGGCTGCAAGGGCCTCCTCACTCTGCACTTGTGGGGCAGAGTGATGCCTCAGGGAGGGAAGAGAGTGCCAGAGGGGCTCCTGCAGGGTCTGACAGGGGGCTGAGTGAGGGTGCACTCAGAGAGACCCTGAGGGCCACAGGGGGGACCACAGTGCCAGCCAGTGAGGGGCCAGGGTGACAGTGGCTGGCTCTGTGTGACCACAGCAGGCCAATCAAACAGGCATTCTCATCAGTTTAAGAGGAACTCTATCAGCACTGTAGGGGAGCAGGACTCTCCTGCCAGCCCTCCCAGGAGGTTGTCCCTATGTGAGGACAGTCCCCGAGTCCACAGGTTGAGGGAAGTGGCCAGGCAGAGCAAGGCCTACGCAAAGAAGTGGCCAGAAGGGGCTGTGGGACAGTGAGCAGGCAGAGGCAGGCCTCGGGACAGCTCAACTGCCAGGCTCCCCAGCGCCAGAGACAGAGGACCCAGGCCCACTGAGAGCAAGAGCACCCACAGCCACACAGCCCCTCCGGCTGAGGCTCCTGCATGGAACCTGAAAACCCATTGCCATCAAGTCGATTCCTACTCACAGCGACCCTATAGGACAGAATAGAACTGTCCCATAGAGTTTCCAAGGAGCACCTGACGGATTTGAACTGCTGACCTTTTGGTTACCAGCCATAGCACTTAACCACCACGCCACCAAGGTTTCCTACATGGAACCAGTGGTCCTTAAAACAGGAAAGAAGTCAGCTTGCAGACCCAAGGCCGAGTGTGGCTGTTTCTCAGAACTCGGGCCTTAACAGCTGACCAACGTATAAGGAAGCCTTGGTGACAGGCTTTCCTGCTGGGGAAGATGGGGGCTGTGGTGGAGAAGGTGGAGGAAACTGGCAGATCATGCAGGGAAGTCCTGGGCAGGACTGTGTCCCAAGCAGCCTCAGGACCCTGAGGACCTCTGGCAGGGGACACAGCCCTGGTCCAGAAACCACCAGCAGAGGCTCCAGCACAGGCTCAAACAGAGGGAACAAGGACAAGTCCTGCTGAGAAACCTCTCCCTCACTCCATCAATTTGTCAGGTCCTCTCCCCCTTCACCCAACCCTAGCACCCACCTGTGACATCCAGGCGGAAGGAGACCTTCTGGCCGCCAGCCTCACAGCTGTACTCCCCGGCGTCCGCCTTGCCCGCCTGCTGCACCACCAGCCGCCGCCCACGGCCCGTGGCCTCCACGCGCACCCTCGAGCTTGAACTCAGCTTCTTCCCGTCCTTGTACCACGTCACCTCCGTCTGGGCCTGGGCCACCTCACAGCTCAGTGTGGCGCTGGCCCCCACCTCAGCCCGCACCTCGCTCTGTACCGGCTGCTGCTTGGCAAACACCACTGTGGGCTCTGAGGACAGAAAGGGACACTCAGTCAGAGACACCATCTAAGTCAGGAAGACAACCCTGGGTAAAGAAGGCCTGGACAGGAGCCAGGAGATCCAGAAGCTTCTCCAGGTTCTGCCTCCAGCTCTGTGACCTGGAGAGGCCCCAGGCCTTTCTGAGCAACGACACACTGCAGTGCATTTATACCTCCTGACACTGATGGAAACCCTGGTGGCATAGTGGTTAAGTGCCACAGCTGCTAACCAAGGGGTCGGCAGTTTGAATCAGTTAGGCACTCCTTGGAAACTCTATGGGGCAGTTCTACCCTGTCCTATAGGGTCACTATGTGTCGGAATTGACTCGATGGCACTGGGGTTTGGTTTGGTTTTGGACACTGACGGCGTGTGGGCTGTTTCCTGGTGGGACATTCTGTGAGACTGCTCCTGAGCACACGTTGCTCCAGGAGAGGACTGCGGAGTCAGGATGCCTGTGCCCCTTCAACCTGACCAGATGACCCCAGAAACTTTCCCACCAGCAGTGCAGGGGAGTTCCTGGTGCTTCACAGCCGAACCTACTCTTAATATGTCAGGTGTGCTAACTCCTGGCCATCTGCTGGGCGTGGGGCTCCACCTCCCCTTGGCATTCATGTGCATTGTCCGGAGGACTGTTACAGGCAGCTCCTTGCTCCAAGTTTATTGGCCATTTCTGTTTCCTGTCCTGTGGTGTCACTTTTCAAGTCTTTACCCAATTTTCTGTCTTTCTCATATTTATTTTTAGGAGCTCTTTATATATGTAAATGCTGGAGCACTGACAGTTATATGTATTGTAAATATCTTCCCGCCTGTGTAGCTTGCCTTTTCACTCTTCTATGGCGTCTTCTGATGAACCGAAATTCTTAGTAGTCAAACAAGTCAATCTTATTCTTTGGGGTTAGTGCACTAGTCTCTCTGTTAAAAAAATCCTTCCTTATCTGATAAAGTCATCAGGTAATCCACATTACCATCTAAGAGGTTTAGGGTTTTATCTTTCACATGACTCAAGCCCACCTGGAGTTGATTTTTCAGTGTGGTGTGAGATAGGGGTCCAATTTCATTTTTCCCAAGAGGTTAAACAGTTCAAGCACCGTTTATGAAAAGACCATCCTTTCCTACTCCTTGCACAGGTGCCCTGGTGTCATGGATTGAATTGCGTCCCCCCAAAATACCTGTCGGCTTGGCTAGGTCACGCTTCCCTTGTATGATTGTATGACTGTCTACCATTTTATCCGCTGATGTGATTTCCCTGTGTGTTGTAAATCCCATCGCTATGATGTAACAAGATGGATTAGCGGCAGTTATACTGATGAGGTCTACAAGATTAGATAGTGTCTTAAGCCAATCTCTTTGGAGATATAAAAGAGAGAAGCAAGCAAAGAGACATGGGGACCTCATACCACTAAGAATGGAGAGCAGGAGTGCATGTCCTTTGGACCCAGGGTCCCTGCACTGAGAAGCTCCTTGACAAGGGGACAATTGATGACAAGGACCTTCCTCCAAAGCTGAGAAGAGAAAGCCCTTCCCTGGAGCCAATGCCCTGAATTTGGACTTGTAGCCTACTAGACTATGAGAGAATAAATTTCTCTTGTTGAAGCCATCCACGTGTGGTATTTCTGTTATAGCAGCACTAGATGACTAACACACCTGGGAGTAGGCCAGAGTCCAGTTATGCACAGGTCTGTTTCTGAGCTCACCATTCTGTGCCTTTGAGGGACGAAGAGAGCATCTACCCTGGCACTGAGACCTTGTTGTCTTGATGACTATACTTTTATTATAAATCTTGCTATCTGGCAGAGCAAACACTCTCACTTTGTTCTTCAAGAGTAGCTTGGTTGTACTTTATAATCTCAATTTTCACACTCCCTCCTAGAAAAAAGTCCATTTGGATTTTTATTGAGCATCTTTGGACTCTTCCATGGATACGACTCGTTACTTAGATTCTCTTTACTGTTGTCAAAAATATTTAATAATTTCCCCCACAGAGGCTGTCTTAGTCATCTAGTGCTGCTATAATAGAAATACCATCAGTGGATGGCTTTAACAAAGAGAAATTTTTCTCTCACAGTCTAGGAGGCCAGAAGTCTGAATTCAGGGTGCCAGCTCCAGGGCAAGGCTTTCTCCCTCTGTGGGCTCTGGAGGAAGGTCTTTGTCATCAATCCTCCCCTGGAGTAGGAGCTTCTCAGCACAGGGATCCCAGGTCCAAAGGGCTTACTCTGCTCCTGGATCTTCTTCCTTGATGGTATGATGTCCCTCTCCTCTCTGCTCAATTCTCTCTTTTATATCTCAAAAGAGACTGACTGAAGATATAACCTAATCCTGTAGGTTCAGTCCTGCCTCATTAACATCACAGAGGTCAGGGTTTATAGCTAGTGAAGCTGACACACATTTTGGGGGGACACAATTCAATCCATAACAGAGGCCTTAAACATCTCTTATTAGACTTGAAATTAGAAACATGATGCTTTTGATGATACTGGAAATCTTCACAAATTTCGTTTCCCAAATGTTTTTTGCTTCTACACAGATATACAAGTGTGTTCTATATATTGGTTTTGTATGTGGTAATCCTCCTCAACACCCTGACCACTCTAATAATTTATCTTTTTGGTTATCTAGACTTATATCATCTGTGAATGACACTTGTTTTTGCCAAATTTTGCATGTTTTATCTCATTTTTCCCATTCCTGTGCTGTACAATGCTGGACAGAAGCAGAGCTAGTGAGAGTCTTTGTCTTGCTCCCAGTCTCCAAGGCAAAGCTTTCAAGTTTTATTTTAAGTGTGATGTTAGCCAACGTTTTCTGTAGTGCCCTTTATCAGATTATGGAAATGATCTTTTATTTCTTACTTGATAAGAGTTTTTATCACGCATGCATATGGCACCGGGTTGGCATTCTAAATTCTATCCAACACTCGTTCTGCATTTATGATGTTAAATTCTATCACTTTCTTCCTGCATTTATTGAGATAATCACGTGGTTCTTTTTTAATCTCTTAGTGCCGTGGGTTACATCGATTTTCTGATGCTTCTAACGCTAAGCCAACCTTGCATTCCTGGACTCTGGCCTTGGCCACAGTGTATTAACCTCTTGATATATTCCTGGGTTCACTTGGCTAATATTTTGTTTATGATTTTGGCTTTGATATCTGTAAGAGACTGGCCTGTGATTTTAATCCTTCCTACTTTCCCTGTCCGATTTGATATCGATGTGATGCTCACTACATATAATGCGTTGGTGAGTATGTCTTCTTTTTCTGTTCTCTGGAAGAATCTCCATAAGCTTGGAAAAACTTCCTCCTTGAATATTTGGTCAAATGTGCCAGTAAAGCAATTTGGACCTATTACTAGTTCCGTTTGCTTAATGGTTATAGGATTCTTAGAGTTGTTGTGGAAGGTGGCGGTCCAACTGCAGCCTGCTGCCTTTCCCTGCAACCCGCGAATGAACCTTGTGTGCGTGACCATATATGTCTGCCTGGCTTCTTGGACGGGATGACACTGTCGGCTGACTCCTTCTGGACTGTCTTGACCCAAAACACATCCCACAGCAGCTGTTGGCCTATGGAACATCCCTCCCCTCTTGCCGTGAGCACAGATCCACATTCCCAGGCACTGCTTGGCTAAGCGTGTGTATCATACGGCATCTGGACACCTTCCACTTCTATATCTGTTCCCAGCAAGGAGAAAATTGGCTCCTTCTCCCGCAGCACAGAGAAGCAGAGCTCTGAACTGGTTCATTCCAGCTCGAACCTCTGCTGAGAATTTACATTTCTAACAAGTGTCCAGGACGTTACACATGAGAATCACCTGTGGCTCTTCTAACTGGAGATTCCGATTCAGCAGATCTGGGGTGGAGGTGGAGCCCTGGTGGCACAGCGCTTAAGGGCTATGGATGCTAACCAAAAGGTCGACGGTTTGAATCCACCGGCAACCCACCCACTGGAAATGCTACGGGCAGTTCTACTGTCTGTCCTGTGGGGTCGCTATAAATTGGAGTCATTCAACAGCAACAGGTTTATGGGGTGGAGATGCAAATTCTCAGTAGGGAACTTGTTAGAAATGTAAATTCTCAGCAGGGGTTCGAAACAGAACAAACCAGTTCAAAGCCCTGAAGGGAAGTCAGCCGCACAGTAAGACCTGCTAGTTCTGGGGGACCCATGCCCACTGCTGAAGTTGATCTTGCTGTCTCTTCTCTATGTGAGTAAAGTGTTGTTCCATCCAGTACCTGTGTGGCTCATGTCTTTCTTAGAGACCCCGACACCTGCAAGCTAGGAGTAGGTTACGATCCTCCCCCAGAGGTGGTAGCGGGTGTCACTTGCTCGACAGTTGTCAGTTCTTCTTGAGTCAGTTTTGAAATAGATTTCTAGGAATTTGATGGATTTGTCAAAACATTTCAAATTTCTTGGCATAAAATATTTTGTAATGTTCTCTTATTACAATGCTTCAAAGGCATTATAATAAGAGTACATTACAAAATATAGTACATTGGGTTTTTGGTATCGATACACACAAAGCACCAGATAGTACTGTTGTTGTTAGCCGCCATCGACTATTAAACGCCCCCGTTAATGGCAACCCCGTGGACAACAGAACACCGCCCTGCCCAGCCCTACACCATCCCCACGATTGGCTGTGGACTGGACCATTGCGATCTACAGCGTCTCGTTAGCTGATTTTTGGAAGTAGATCATCCGGCCTTTCGTCCTAGTCCATCTTAGGAAGCTCCACTGAAAGCTATTCAGTATCATAGCAACATGCAAACCACCACTGACCGACAAGCGACTTATGAGATGCACATAGGGTATATTGTCCAGGAATCGAACACAGGTCTCCTGCATGGATGGCAAGAATTCTATCACTGAACCAGCAGTGTTCCCAATAATACGATGCAGAATGTTTTGTGGTGCCACCTAGTGGTGACACGTGGGACTGCAGGCCCACAACGGAGGTCAAGGCTCAACAAAATGAAAATAAAGTTCGTTCTCAGGGTACAGACACACACTGATCATTACGTCAATTCTATGCGATAAATACTGCTTTGCCAGTCGGTGGCTGCTGTTTACAGTAATTCATCACTAACAAGGCCTTTCCATTCCTAAATTTTATCTCAAACTCCAAAGGAAATTTACACAGTGTTTTAACTGAAGACAAAGAAAAAACGCGACTTGATTTAAAAAGAGAAGCCCAAAACTCACCCAAACATATCCATTAATCCTCTTCATTTACTTTTTGCAGATCTTATACCAAAATGTGGACCTAGACTCTGCACGTTTACGTGAACAGAGGGCTTCCCTATCCAGGTCAAGAGAAAGCAAAAGTGCCCCAGAGCACCCAAACGGTGATCATTCAAAGATCAGCCTCGAGATAATGCCAGTATGGCTGGGTGACCAAAGCCTCCCCTCTCCTGTCTCAATGGAATTCAAAATCTCATACTAGTGAGAAGACCCATATTGTGAGGGGTCAGGACATCAGAAAAATATTCACATAACCCAGATGAGAGACACTCGATCTACCTCAAGCTCCAGATAGAGCCAGAGTCCTGAAAACCATGGAAGACAAGGAAGGTCCTGGGTATGGACTGGGAATTTGTGACTAAGCATTCCAGCCCAGAGACACCACCTGAGGGGAAGAAGAATGACCCCACTCCCTTTCTTACATACGGCTCTCAACCAGCATCTTGTGGCCCTGTCTTAGGATGGGTTCTCTAGAGAAATAAAACCAGTAAAAAGTATATTATAAATATATAGAGAGAGAGGGAGAGAGAAAGAGAGGAACAGAGATTTATCTCAAGGAAATGGCTCACGTGGTTGTAGAGGTTGGCGAGTACCAAGACCACGGGTCAGGCATCAGGCTGGAGGCTTCTCCTGACTTACATAGCTGCAGGGGCTGACAAACCCACGATCAGCTGGTCAGATGGTAGGCTGCTGGCTCACAGGCTGTGGAGGCTGATAAATCCAAGATCTGCAGGCAATATGGCAGATCACTGGCTCAAGTCCCAAGAACCAGAGGTCACATGATGATGAGCCAGCTGCAGGATCCAGAACATCCAAATACACTGGATGCAGGCCACACCCCCAAGAAAACACCCTTTACAATTGATTGGCTTATCACATCAGATCACATCATGGAGATGATTACATTTTATCACAAAATTAAGGATAACTACATCATTACCTAACTGCCAAACCACTGAGAATTAAGGCCCTCCCAAGATGACACACAACCTTAACCATCACAGTCAACCTCTTGTTAACTTGGCACCTGTACACAACTCCCTAAACTCTACACAATCTCTAAAGACAATTAGAAAGTCATACCTGGGCCTAACATCATACAACTAACATGTGTACAACCGAAAACATACTATCTGCATTTACATCTTATATTTTATACCCAGCCCAGCACCCTCGAGTCGATTCTGACTCATAGCGACCCTATTGGATACGAGTAGAACTGCCCCATAGAGTTTTCCAAGGAGCGCCTGGTGGATTTGAACCGCCGACCCTTATATATTTATAGGTTATATTTATCTTATATTTTATAGGTAAAAAAACAAAAATATTTGATACACACATACAAGGAAGGAATACTCCTAACAGTTACAGTCCTCATTTCTGCCACTGGTCACATGGTCATAGCTGGTATTTAGAACTACCTTCTTCCACCACCCATTCCGTATACTCTTTGTCCTCGGCAAGCACCTCAGCTGGTTGTGGTTCTTTGCTTGGTGGGGTGACCTAAACCTTCATTCCTGAAGGGTTTGGGCCACAAGTAGTCATGTCCGAACCAAGTTGCTGTAGTTTTCCATTGACTTTAATCACAGGGCATGGTAGTGCTAAGAGACACCCTAAAGGAACTCCTGTATTCCAGACATACTCTTCTTTACCTCCATGATGTAATATCAATCCGATTTCTTACTGATAATCAGGATCAGTCATACCACCCAATACAGTAACTCCCTTCTTTGCCTGTTGATGCAGAGGCATGAGGAGCCCAAAGTAGCCAGGAGGCATTCTTAGCTTCCAGTTCAACGGAATTAATGCTGTGTCTTGGGTTTTTCTCCAGGTGGATGCACTCCTCCCTTTGGAACTAAGACCTCTAGACCCACATAGCATAGGGTTACAGGAACAGGAAGCAAAAATTTTGCAAGTGGGTCACTAGGGGTAATAGTGAGTGGTGCCACTTCCATTTCCATCTCTTCATTCCTGGACCCACGAATCCTGGCTATGGGAGAAACGGCACCATATATTGAATGCTAGTTTAGAGCATATGCAGCTTCCTGGAGAACACTGCCCCAACCCTGTGAGGTATTTCTTTGTTCATGAGCTCACTGGACAATGATGGTAGCGGCTGGGGAAAGAGGATGACTGGTTTGCACAGAACTCATCATCCTATCTACTTTGTTGTTAAAATCTTCCTCTGCTGAGGTCACTCTTCCGTGAGCTTTCACACAAGACACGAATATCTTCACTTCTTTGGCCCATTCAGAGAGTTTTATTCATACACGTCTTCCCCATACCTCCTTGTCTCCAGTTTTCCAATCATGTTCCTTCCAAGTCCCTGACCATCCAGCTAAACCACTGGCCATTGCCCATGAATCAGTATACAATCCCACATCTGGCCATTTCTCCTTCCAAGCAAAGTGAAGAACCAGGTGCACAGCTTGAAGTTCTGCCCACGGGGAGGATTTTCCTTCACCACTGTCCTTCAGGGAAGTCCCAGACTGGGGCTGCAGTGCTGTAGCTGTCCACTTACAAGTGGTGCCTGCGTATCACACAGAATCATCTGTAAACCAGGCGCAGGTTTTCTCTTCTTCAGTCAACTGATCATGAGAAACTCCCCATGAGGCCATAGGTGCAGACTAGGAGATGGAAGGTAATGTGAAAGGAGTGGAGACCATTGGCATTTGGGCCAGTTCCTCATGCAACTTGTACCTTCAGGTCCTGCTTGGGAGCAGTCTTGTATATACCACTTCCATTTAATGATGGAGTGCTGCTGTGCACATCTGACTTTATGGCTCTGAGGTTCAGACAACACCCAGTTCATGTTGGGCAGCTCAGGCCACATGGTGATTTGGTGGCCCATGTTTAAGTGTTCAGTCTCTACTAAGACCCAGTAACAAGCCAAAAGCTGTTTCTCAAAAGATGATGGCAGGGCTTTGCTGCAAAATCCTAAGGGCCTGCACTGTGATTCACCGATAGGGGCCTGCCAAAGACTCGAAACAGCATCTCTATCTTCCACAGACACTTCAAGCACCATTGGATCAGCTGGATCATATCATCCAAGTGGCAGAGCAGCTTGCACAGCAAACTAAACCTGTTTGAGAGCCTTCACTTTTCTGGGCCACATTCAAAACTAGCAGTTTTTCGAGTCACTTGATAAATAAGCCAGAGTAACACACCCAAATAAGGGATGCATTGCCTCCAGAATCCAAAGCGGTCCACCAGGCATTGTGCCTCCTTTTCAGTTGTGAGACAGGCCAAATGCAATAACTTATCCTTCACTTAAGAAGGAGTACCTCAACATGCCCCACACCACTGGACCCCTAGAAATTTCACTGAGGTGGAAGGCACCTGAATTTCTGTCAGATTAATTTCCCACCCTTTAGCACACAAACGTTTTTACCAATAAATCCAGTCATTTACACTACTTCCTTACTAGGTCCAATCAGTATAATGTCATCAGTGTAATGGACCACCGTGACATCTTGTGGAAGAGAAAAGCAATCAAGGTCCCTGTGGACTAAATTATGACATAGGGCTGGAGAGTTGACATACCTCTGAGGTAGGACCGTGAAGGCGTATTGCTGCCCTTGCCAGCTGAAGGCAAACTACTTCTGGTGTTCCTTTGAAACCAGAATCGAGAAAAAAGCAGTGGCCAGTGCAATAGTTGCATACCAGGTAGCAGGAGATGTATTAATTTGTTAATGAAACCCCATCTGGAACAACAGCTACAATTGGGGTCACCACCTAGTTAAGTTTATGATGATCTACTGTCATTCTCCAAGATCCATCTGTTTTTTGTGAAGGCCAAATAGGCAAGTTGAGTGGTGATATGGTGGGAGTGGTGGGAATCACCACCTGTGCATCCTTCAAGTCCTTGATGATGGCAGTAATCTCTGCAATGCCTCCAGGAATGCAGTATTGCTTTTGGTTTACTATTTTCCTAGGTAGGGGCAGTTTTAATGGCTTCCACTTGTTTTTTCCTACCATAATAGACCTTGCTACACTTGTCAGGAGTCCAATGTTGGGGTTCTGCCAGTTGCTGAGTACATCTATTCCAATTATGCATTCTGGAACTAGGAAATCACTACAGGAGATGGGTTAGGGGACATACTGGAGCCGCTGTGAGATGGACATAAGCTGAGACTCCATTAATAACCTGACCTCCATACACAACCACTCTGACCGGTGGGCCACAGTGACGCTTTGGATCTCCTGGAATTAGTGCCAGTTCAGATTCAGTATCCCAGAAAGGTCTGATTATTTCCTTTTCCCCCAGTGAACAGTCACTCTTGTAAAAGGCTATAGATCCCTTTGGGGGATGCTGGGAGAAAGATTAACACTATATCTCAAGGAAATGGCTTAAGCGCTTGTACCAGCTGGCAAGTCCCAAGTCCATGGGTCAGGTGTCAGGCTGGAGTCTTCTCCTAACTCACATACCGGCAGGGCTGATGAGCCCAAGATTGGCAGGTCAGACAGCAAGCTGCCGTCTCACAGCCTGCAGAGGCTGACAAATCCCAAGATCAGGAGGCAATATGGCAGGTCACTGGCTCAAGTATCAAGAACTGGAGGTCAGATGATAATGAGCTGGATGCAGGATCCAGGGTGAGCAAAAGCCAGCGAATTCTGCCAGAACATCCATATATATTGGATGCAGGCCGCACCCCGAGGAAACTCCCTTACAACTGATTGGTTGATCATATGAGGTCACATTATGGAGGTGATTACATTATATCACAAAATGGAGGATAACTGCACCATTACATAACTGCTAAACCACTGAGAATCATGGCCCAGTCAAGTTGACACACAATCTTAACCATCACAGGCCCCAACCTTGGGCAGAAAATTAACAAGGTGAGAAGATGGGCAATATGGAGACACAAACAGCACCATGATCTGTTGGAGTGATAAATCAGTCACATCATCATCTCCAAATAAGGCTGTTACAACTTCCAGAGGACTCACCTGTGACGTCCAGGTGGAAGGAGACCTTCTGGCCCCTGGCCTCACAGCTGTACTCTCCAGCATCTGCCTTGCCCACCTGCTGCACCACCAGCTGCCGCCCACAGCCTGTGGCCTCCACGTGCACTCTTGAGCTTGAACTCAGCTTCTTCCCATCCTTGTACCACACCACCTCTGTCTGGGCCTGGGCCACCTCACAGCTCAGCATGGTGCTGGCCCCTGCCTCAGCCCACACCTCACTCCGTGCCAGCTGCTCCTTGGCAAACACCACCTCGGGCTCTGGGAACAGGGAGGGACAAATGGTCAGAGACACAGACCTGGTACTAACCCACTTCACAGACACTGAAGCGTCAGGGTTCAGTACATTTTCCCTTGATTCCAGTGACGTCATGTGTTTTGTGGGCTGTTAGACTTGAGTTCACAAACACGAGGACCCCGTGTCAGAGCTGCAATCTGGGGATGTCCTGAATCAAGAGCAATTCCTAAGGCTGGAGGACAGTGGCTGAGGATGTTCCAGCTCAACTGCTAGTTTATTGCTTTTCCCCATGACAGCACTGGGTGGGCAGGGCAGTCTTGTTTACTAGTGCACCCAAGTGTATGGTAGGTGGTATGTGCTCCATAAAAATATTCCACCTGTTTATCAAAGTGTAATTTATATATAGTACACGAATTGTATCTGTACAGCTCAGTGAACTTTATACATAACCCTATGTAACCACCATATATCAGATATAGGCCATTTCTGGCCCCCAGTCACCACTGATCACCCTCCAAGGGGAACCAACATTCTGAGTATATCACCATAAATTATTTTTTCCGATTCTTTAATTCACCATGAGGCAGAGCCAACTTGATGGCAACTAAAAACAACAACAAATTCTTGAATCTCACATGAATAGAATTATACATTATGTACTTTCTTCGGTTTGGTTTCTTTTACTCAGCATGTTTACAAAATTTATCCATTTGTCACATGTAGCAGCAGTTCATTCTTTCATTTACAGACTAGGAGTCCATGTTATGAATACAATACAATTTGTTTTTCCTTTTATTCTTGATGGTCATTTAGGTTGTTTCCAATTTGAAGATACTATGAGTAAAGCTGCTATAAACATTCTTGAATATATCATTGATGGGCATATGAAAATGTTAGGACAGATGGTAGGCCTGTGTTAGGATTTACTGCCAAATATTTTAAAAAATTGTTATGACATCTTATATTCCCACCAGCAGTGTGTGAGAGTTCCAGATGCTCCACATCCTTACCAACACTTCATATTACCCATTTTTAATTGTATGCATTCCATTAAACTAAAATGAATACATACATCATCTTAGAATTTTCAATCTGTAGTTGCATTCATTCAATCATTCACACAACTCGTATCAAGGGAGTTCCTACTATGAAGTGGCCCTGGAGATGCTTCCATGGGCATGGTAGATAATTCCCCTGCTCTATGGAGCTTATATTCTAATCAAGAAAGAAAGACGAATAAACATAATCACGAAAATAATCACGTAATGCTAGGGTGGAATGCTGTGATGAGATGAAACAGGCAAATGTGCTAAAGAGATAAGACAACCTTAGACTGAGTGGTCAGGGAGGACATTGCTAAGGAGTGATAATTAATCAGAGTCCTAAAGATAAGAGGGAGCCAGCCCTGTAAAAAGCTGAGAAAGAAGCATTCTAATGGAGATGACTGCCAGGCAAGGGCCCTCCAAAAGGAGTATGCAAGGTGAGCAAGGAAAGTAAACAGCACAAGCTGTGGTGGAGGAGGACCTAGAGAACATACTGGATTGGGGAGGCAAAATCCCTGAGAAGGGGGCACCACGCAGAGATGTGAGTCCAACTAGTCACCTGCTTTTCCCCTCAGGGAATTTGCTACTTCCAGAAATAGGAAAAGACACCGAAGATCTGGGTAAAGTGCCGGACCTAGGCCTGCTGTGAAAAAAGAGACATCTCAAGGGGCCAGTGAGATAAAGACAAGAGATTGAAGAGACACTACTCATTCCCTTCAAAACGTCTGATGGTTCTGAAGCTGCATGGGACAGGAGGCTACGAAGCCAAGCAGGAAACCTCTGAAAAGCAGAGAAGACTTTTCGGCATCTTGGAGTCCTGAAGAGACAAATGCTAAAATTCAGGGTCTACTGGGAGAGGGTCCCCAATTCACACCCCAAGCTCTCAGCAAGAATTCTTGCAAGACTTTGCCCAGGAATGAAGAAGAACCAGAGATAGATGACCCTTATGAAAATGTCAGTGCAGCCTTGAATCAGCTCATTCCCCGAAGGGATTAAGGTTGTTAGCCCCCCTCTAATTTGTCTATCAAAAAATACAATGAATCATAATCAACAATTTTAACACAAGACATCGATAATCAATCAAAAATTTGCAGACATGCCAACAACAGGAGCAAATACTAGAAATCGGAATAAAATAAAAATATCAATTGATACAGATATTAGAGTTATCAGACTAGGGCATAGCCACAATTAATATATTTTTTTTTTAAATCAAGAAAGGAAATAGACGATAGATCAAAAATGAAGAATTTCACTAGGAAGTTAGACTCTAAAAATTAATCAAATGGAAATTATAGAACTTGAAAATACAATGACTGAATTAAGTACTCTACAGATGGCTGTGACAAAAGATTAGATACAGCAAAACAGAGGATTCATGAATTGAAAGACAGGTCAAAAGAAAATACCCAGAATAAAGCAGGGAAAAAGGAAGAACTAAGTGGCAGAGAGTGAGGCAAACCAGGCATGTAAAAAAAAAAAAAAAATTTTTTTTTTTTTTAAGAAACAGTAATAAGGTCTAATAAAGTGGCACTGAAGTCCTAGAATAAGAGAGAAAGAATGGGGCAGAAGAGACAATGAACAAGGATTTTCCAGGACCAACAAAGACATCAGCCCACAAATTCATGATTCTCTGCAACTCCAAACAAGATGAATACACCTAGGTGGTTTAGAGTTAAACTGCTGAGAAATCGAAACAAAAAAATCTTAAAAGAAGACAGGTGAAAAAAGATATATAACCCTCAAATGAAACATAATAAACTGACAGTTGATATACAAACAGAAAATATGGAAGGCAGAAGACAAGGGAATGATATCTTTATCATATTGAAAGAAAGTAGCTGTTAGACTGGAATTTGATATTTTTTAGAAAATAGCTTTCAGGATCGAAGGCAAAACAAAGATGTTTGGACACAAACCAAAAAAATGAGAGGATCTGTCCCACCAGTAAATCCGCTAGAATGAATGCTGAAAATTTCATTTAGAAGAAAAAGTTTGTCAAGCAGAAGGAAATGACCCCAGAGTATTGGATTTGCAACCTTTGGTAAGTTACAAAACTTCCCTGTTTCTTGTCTTAAAATTCCTAATTAAAGGGAAAGTTTTTGTAAAGTTTAAACAAGTAAAAGACAAGCAGCACTTCATAAAGGGCCTCAGACTCAGCATGTAGTTATTACTTGCCAGTTGCTGTTATATTGGGAGACTCATGAGAAAACAGGAAACAAGATGGCATCTCTCACCAATCACTGCCTGGACATACTCCTCAGGAAGAAACAGGGGCCTCAAGAACCCACCTGTGACATCCAGGTGGAAGGAGACCTTCTGGCCGCCAGCCTCACAGCTGTACTCCCCAACATCCGCCTTGCCCGCCTGCTGCACCACCAGCCGCCGCCCACGGCCCGTGGCCTCCACGCGCACCCTCGAGCTTGAACTCAGCTTCTTCCCGTCCTTGTACCACGTCACCTCCGTCTGGGCCTGGGCCACCTCACAGCTCAGTGTGGCGCTGGCCCCCACCTCAGCCCGCACCTCGCTCTGTACCGGCTGCTCCTTGGCAAACACCACTGTGGGCTCTGGGGACAGAAAGGGACACTCAGTCAGAAACACCATCTAAGTCAGGGAGACAACAATGGACAAAGAAGGCCTGGACAGGAGCCAGGAGATCCAGAAGCTACTCCAGGTTCTGCCTCCAGCTCTGTGGCCTGGAGAGGCCCCAGGCCTTTCTGAGCAACAACTCACTGTAGTGCATTTATACCTCCTGACACTGATGGCAGGTGGGCTGTTTCCTGGTAGGATGTTTTGTGAGACTGCTCCTGGACACACGTTGCTCCAGGAGAGGACTGCGGGATCAGGATGCCTGTGCACCTTCAACCTGACCAGATGACACCAGGACCATTCCCACCAGCAGTGCAGGGGAGTTCCTGGTGCTCCACGGCTGAGACTACTCTTAGTATGTCAGGTGTGCTAACTCCTGGCCATCTGCTGGGTGTGGGGCTCCACCTCCCCATGGCTTTGTGTGCATTGTCCTGAGGACTGTTACAGGCAGCTCCATTTCCAAGTTCATTGGCCATTTCTGTTTCCTCTCCTGTGGTGGCACTGTTCAAGTCTTTACTCAATTTTCAATATCTTTGTCTTTTTCATTAATTGGTCCAAGCAACAATTATGAATAGACCATACTTTACATCTTCCGCCACGGTTTAAAAAAAAAAGTTGGAGGGAGTCCAGTTACTCATGGGTCTGTTTCTGAGCTCTGCATTCTTTTCCTTTGGTCTGTTCATCTATCCTTGCACTGAGACCCTGGTGTCTTAATTACTGTAGTTTTATAATAAGTCTTGATACCTCTGACTTCTTCAAGAGTGCTTGGCTGTACTTGATTCTTGGAAGAAACCTGTCAATTTTCACACCCTCCTTTCCAAAAAAAAAAAGTGTATTTGGATTTTGATTGGGAATGAACATCTTGGAGTCTTCCACGGATACCACTTCATTTATTTAGATCTACTTTACTGTGTCTGGAAATGTTTAATTTTCTCCAACAGTGGCCTTAAACATCTTTTATTAGACTTGGAATTAGAAACATGCTTGATACTACTGTAAATCTTTTGAAATTTCATTTTCAACTGTTTTTGGTATATAGATATAGAAGTGCTGTCTGCATATTTTAGTATGTGGCAATCTTCAATTTTCTTAGTAACTAATAATTTATCTTTTGGCTTTTCTGTATAAATAATCGTATTATCTGGCAGTGACACTTTTGTTTCTTCCAAGTTTTATGTCCTTCATTTTATTTTCCTACTTACTGTTCTTTACAATGTTAGAAACTGTGACATTCGCCATCCTCGTAGTCTAATTTTGAAGCAAAGCTAACCTTGGAATAAAGAGTTTTGATGTTAGCTGGTGTCCTCTGTAGTATCCCTTATCAAATTTGAAAAGTGCCCTTTTATGTCTAGCTTCTTAAGAAATTTTATCATTAATTAATGCTAAATTTTATCAAACACTTGTTCTGCATTTATGATGTTAAATTTTATTACACACTTTTATTTTACATTTATTGAATAACCATATGGATTTTCTCATTAATCTGTTAATGCCATGGATTATATTGATTTCTTAATCAATGTTAAACCAAGCTTGCATTCCTGGACTATGGTCTTGTTCGTAGAGTATTATCCTCTTGATATACAGCTGGATTCACTTTGCCAATATTTTGTTTAAGATTTTGACCTGTAATTTTAATTCTCCATACTTTCTTTGTCAGATTTTTGTAGTGATGTTATGTTAGCTACATAAAATGATTTGAAGAGTATATTTTCTTCTTCTGTTCTCTAGGAGAATCTCAATGACCCTGAAATATTTTCTTTCCAGCATATTCAGTAATTTACCATTAGAGCCACTGGGCTTAGATCTTGCTCTGCGAGGAAATTTTTGATTACTGGATACATTTCTTTAATGGTTATAGCACTCTTTGAGTTATCTATTTCTTCTTGCATCAGTTTTTTGTTTTTTTATTTGTTTGTTTACCAAACCCAAAGGTCATGTTTACCGGCTGTTGAAGTCAGGCTCTACCCACTTAATTTTCTGCATAGACTCCAAAATACAGTAAATCTGGAATAGTCTACAAAGTCTTAGTAACATAGTTCTTTAACAAACACAAACTGACATGAGGACAACCTAGGACTTTGCCATTCCAAACCAGCGTCTTTGGCCATAGAAGGCTTAAGGTTCTTTCTCTGATTGCTTCAACTCTCAAGAGCAGAGACTGCATCTTTTTTTCTGACAAATAAAATAGGTAACAAAACATGCCATTTCATCAGTCTTTACATGTACAGTTCAGTGACATTAAACATGTTTATCATGTTGTTCAACTATCACCATTCCCAGATTTTTCCATCACCCTTAACGGAAGCCAGTGTCCCCTAAGAATTGTGTCTTCCTTTCCCCCCTCAATCCTACCTGGTAATCCCTAATAAACTTTTGATCTCTAAATACCTGCCTATTCTAAATATTTCATATAAGTGGGATCATAAAATACTTGTCTTTTGTGACTGATTGATTTCACTCAGCATAATGTTTTCAAGGTTCATTCTGGTTGTAGCACGTATCAGGGCTTCATTTCTCTTTATGTCTGAGTAATACTCTATTATGTATATGTACCATATTTTGTTTATCCATTCGTCTGTTGGTGGGCATTTCGGCTGCTTCCACATATTGGCTACTGTGAATAGTGCTGCAATGAACATGAGCGTACAACTACCTGTTTATAGTCCTACTTTTGATTTTGGGGGGTATATTTTTTTTTATACGTAGGCATGGCATTGTTGGATTATATGCTAATTCTTGTTTCACTTTTTGAGGAACTGCCAAGGGCGGTTCCATTATAAAATCCCACCAGCAATGTCTGAGGATTTCAATTTCTCCACATCCTCGCCAACACTTGTTTTCCATTTTTTTCAATCACAGCCATCCTGTGATTGACATCTCATTATGGTTTTGATTTGCATTTCCCTAATGACTAATGACTTTGAGCATCTTTTCATGCACTTGTTGGCCATTTGAATTTCTTCTTTGGTGAAATGTCTATTCAAGTCCTTTGTCCATTTTTGATTGGGTTGTTCGTCTTTTTGTTGTTAAATTGTAAGACTTTTATGTATTCTGAATATTAAACCCTTATCTAATATATGACTTTCAGTAATTTTATCCCAGTCTGTAGGTTGTCTTTTCACTTTCTTGATAAAGTACTGTCATGGATTGAATTGTGCTCCCCAAAAGTATCTGTCAACTTAGCTGGGCCATGATTCTCAGTACTGTGTGATTGTCCACCATTTTATGTGATTTTCCTATATGTTGTAAATCCTATCACTATGGTGTAATGAGATGGATTAGTAGCGGTTATATTGATGAGATCTACAAGATTAGTGTCTCAAGCCAATCTCTTTTAAGATATAAAAGAGAGAAGCGAGCAAAGAGACTTGGAGGACCTCATACCACCAAGAAAGCAGCTCCAGGAGCAAAGCGCATCTTTGGACCTGAGGTTCCTGCTCTGAGATGCTCCCAGGCCAAAGGAAGATTGATGAGAAGGACCTTCCTTCAAAGCCGACAGAGAGAGAAAGCCTTCCCCTGGAGCAGACACCCTGAATTTGGACTTGTAGCCTACTAGACTGTGAGAAAACAAATTTCTCTTTGTTAAAGCCATCCACTTGTGGTATTTCTGTTACAGCAGCACTAGATGACTAAGACAAATAGCTGACGAACAAAAGTTTTTATTTTCATGAGATCCCACTTTTCTATTTTGTCTTTGTTTTTAGTGTCTTATCTAAGAATCCACTGCTAAAACCTAAGTCCTGAAGCAATACCTAAATGTTTCTTTCTAAGAGTTTTATGGTTTCAGCTCTTACATTTAGATTCTTGATTCATTTTGAGTTAGTGTTCATGTAAGATGCAAGGTATGGGTCCAGGTTCATTCTTCTGCTTGTGGATATCCAGTTTTCCCAGCACCATTTATTAAAAAGACTGTACTTTCCCCCACTGAATGGACTTAGCACCCTTGTTAAAAATCAATTGACCATACATATGTAGTTTTATTTCTGAACTCTCAATTCTATTCCATTGGTCTACATTGTTGTTGTTAGTTGCCGTCAAGTTGGTTCTGACCCATAGCGACACTGTGCACAACAGAACGAAACACTGCCCTGTCGTCCTGCACCATCCTCACAATCATTGTTATGCTTGAGCTCATTGTTGCAGCTGCTGTGTCAATCCACCTCGTTGAGGGTCTTCCTCTCTTCTGCTGACCCTGTACTCTGCCAAGCATGATGTCCTTTTCCAGGGACTGATCCCTCCTGACAACATGTCCAAAGTAAATAAGACACAGTCTCGCCATCCTTGCCTCTAAGGAGCATTCTGGCCGCACTTTTTCCAAGACAGATTTGTTCATTCTTTGGCAGTCCATGGTATATTCAATATTCTTCGCCAACACCACAATTCAAAGGCATCAACTCTTCTTCGGTCTTCCTTATTCATTGTCCCGCTTTCACATGCATATCATGTGATTGAAAATACTATGGCTTGGGTCAGGCGAACCTTAGTCTTCAGGGTGACATCTTTGCTCTTCAACACTTTGAAGAGGTCCTTTGCAGCAGATTTGTCCAATGCAATGCATCTTTTCATTTCTTGACTGCTGTTTCCATGGCTGTTGATTGTGGATCCAAGTAAAATGAAATCCTTGACAACTTCAATCTTTCTCCGTTTATCATGACGTCGCTCATTGGTCCAGTTATGGGGATTTTTGTTTTCTTTATGTTGAGGTGTAATCCATACTGAAGGCTGTGGTCTTTGATCTTCATTAGTAAGTGCTTTAAGTCCTCTTCACTTTCAGCAAGCGAGGTTGTGTCATCTACATAACGCAGGTTGTTAATGAGTTTTCCTCCAATCCTCATGCCACATTCTTCTTCATATAGTCCAGCTTCCCTTATTATTTGTTCAGCACAGATTAAATAGGTATGGTGAAAGAATACAACCCTGACGCACACCTTTCCTGACTTTAAACCAATCAGTATCCCCTTGTTCTGTCCGAACAACCGCCTCTTGATCTATGTAAAGGTTCCTCATGAGCACAATTAAGTGTGTTCTGGAATTCCCATTTTTCGCAGTGTTATCCATAGTTTGTTATGATCCACACAGTCAAATGCCTTTGCATAGTCAATAAAACACAGGTAAACATCTTTCTGGTATTCTCTGCTTTCAGCCAGGATCCATCTGACATCAGCAATGATATCCCTGGTTCCATGTCCTCTTCTGAAACTGGCCTGAATTTCTGGCGGTTCCCTGTCGATATACTGCTGCAGCCATTTTTGAATGATCTTCAGCAAAATTTTGCTTATGTGTGATATTAATGATATTTTTCTATAATTTCCACATTTGGTTGGATCACCTTTCTTGGGAATAGGCATAAATATGGATCTCTTCCAGGCAGTTGGCCAGGAAGCTGTCTTCCATATTTCTTGGCATAGACAAGTGAGCACCACCAATGCTGCATCTGTATGTTGAAACATCTCAGTTGATATTCCATCAATTCCTGGAGCCTTGTTTTTCGCCAATGCCTTCAGAGCAGCTTGGACTTCTTCCTTCAGTACCGTCGGTTCCTGATCATATGCCACCTCTTGAAATGGTTGAACATCGACTAATTCTTTTTGGTATAATGACTCTGTGTATTCCTTCCATCTTCTTTTGATGCTTCCTGTGTCGTTTAATATTTTTCCCATGGAATCCTTCACTATCGCAACTCGAGGCTTGAATTTTTTCTTCAGTTCTTTCAGTTTGAGAAATGCCAGGCGTGTTCTTCCCTTTTGGTTTTCCATCTCCAGCTCTTTGCACATGTCATTATAATACTTTACATTGTCTTCTGGAGCTGCCCTTTAAAATATTCTCTTCAGTTCTTTTATTTCATCAATTCTTCCTTTTGCTTTAGCTGCTCGACGCACAAGAGCAAGTTTCAGAGTCTCCTCTGACATCCATCTTGGTCTTTTCTTTCTTTCCTGTCTTTTCAGTGACCTCTTGCTTTCTTCATGGATGATGTTCTTGATGTCATTCCATGACTCTTCTGGTCTTCGGTCACTAGTGTTCAATGCGTCAAATCTACTCTTGAGATGGTCTCTAAATTCAGGTGGGATATACTCAAGGTCATATTTTGGCTCTCGTGGACTTGCTCTGATTTGCTTCAGTTTCAGCTTGAACTTGCACATGAGCAATTCATGGTTTGTTCCACAGTTGGCCCCTGGCCTTGTTCTGACTGATGATATTGAGCTTTTCCATCATCTCTTTCCACAGATGTAGTCAATTTGATTTTTGTGTGTTCCATCTGCTGAGGTCCATGTGTATAGTCACCTTTATGTTGGTGAAAGAAGGTATTTGCAATGAAGAAGTCGTTGGTCTTGCAAAATTCTATCATTAGATCTTCGGCATTGTTTCTGTCACCAAGGCCATATTTTCCAACTACCGATCCTTCTTCTTTGTTTCCAACTTTGGCATTCCAATCGCCAGTAATTATCACTGCATCTCGATTGCATGTTTGATCAATTTCAGACTGCAGCAGCGGATAAAAATCTTCTATTTCTTCATCTTTGACCCTAGTGGTTGGCGCATAAATTTGAATAATAGTTGTATTAACTGGTCTTCCTTGTAGCCGTATGGATATTATCCTATCACTTACAGTGTTGTACTTCAGGATAGATCTTGAAATGTACTTTTTGACGATGAATGCAACACCATTTCTTTTCGAGCAGTCATTCCCAGCATAGTAGACTATATGATTTTCTGATTCAAAATGGCCAATACCAGTCCATTTCAGCTCACTAATGCCTAGGATATTGATGTTTATGCGTTCCGTTTCATTTTCGACGATTTCCAATTTTCCTAGATTCATACTTCGTATGTTCCAGGTTCCGATTCTTAATGGATGTTTGCAGCTGTTTCTTCTCATTTTGAGTCGTGTCATAGCAGCAAATGAAGGTCCCGAAAGCTTTACCCCATCCATGTCATTAAGGTCGACTCTACTTTGAGGAGGCAGCTCTTCTCTAGTCATATTTTGAGTGCCTTCTATCCTGGTGGGCTCATCTTCCAGCACTATATCAGACAATGTTCCGCTGCCATTCATAAGGTTTTCACTGGCTAATGCGTTTCAGAAGTAGACTGTGGGTCCTTCTCCCTAGTCTGTCTTAGTCTGGAAGCTCAGCTGAAACCTGTCCTCCATGGGTGACCCTGCTGGTATCTGAATACCGGTGGCACAGCTTCCAGCATCACAGCAACACGCAAGCCCCCATAGTATGACAAACTGACAGACACGTGGGGGCATTGGTCTATACATCTCTTATAATACCAGTACCAGACTGTTTTGATTACTGTAACTTTATAGTATATTTTGAGATTAAGAAGTGTGAGTCATCCTACTTTCTTCTTTTTTGAGATTACTTTGGCTATTTGGGGTCCCTAATGGTGCCATATAAATTTGAGGACAGGCTTTTCCATTTCTGCAAAGAAGGCTATTGGAATTTTGATGGATACTGTGTTGAATCTATAGATTGTTTTAGGCAGTACTGACATCTTAACAAGCTTCTGATCCATGAGCATGGTATACCTTTCCGTTTCTTTAAGTCTTCTTTAATTTCTGTCAGTAGGGTTTTACAGTTTTCAGTGTTCAAGTCTTTCACCTCTCTGGTTAATTTATTCCTACGTATTTATTCTTTTAGCTGATATTGTAAATGGAATTGTTTTCTTAATTTTCTTTTCTTCTTGCTCCTTGCTGATGTATAAAAACTCCACTGATTTTTGTGTGTTGACTTCATTTAATAGCTCTATATTTTTCTTGTGGATTCACTGGGGTCTTCTGTATATAGAACCACGTCGTCAGTGAAAAGAGATAGTTTTACGTCTTTCTTCCCAATTTGGATACCTTTTATTTCTTTTTATTGCCTAATTTCTCTATGAGAACTTCCAGTACAATATTAAAAGCAGTGATGAGAGTGGGCATTCTTATCTTAAGGGGAAAGCTTTCAGTCATTCTCCACTGAATATGTTAGCTATGGATTTTTCATAAATGCCCTTTATCATTTTGAGGAATTTCCCTTCTATTCCTAGGTTGTTGAGTTTTTTTATCATGAAAGGGTGTTAGATTTCATCAAATGCCTTCTGTGCATCAATTGAGATGATCATGTGGTTCTTTTCCTTTATTCTATTAATATGGTCTATTAAGGTGATTGATTTTCTAATGTTGAACCATCCCACTTCATCACTGTGTATAATCCTTCTAATATGCTTTCAGATTCGGTTTGCTAGTATTTGTTATGGATTTTTGCATCTACATTCATAAGGGATATTGGTCTGCAGTTTTCTTGTCGTGTCTTTGGATTTCATATCAGAGTAATGTTAGCTTCACAGAATGAGTTAGGAACTGTTCACTTCTCTTCCATTATTTTTGGGAAAGTTTAAGAAGGATTGGGGTCACTTCTTCCATAAACGTTCAGTAGAATTCCCTAGAGAAATCCTCTGGTCCAGGACTTTTCTTTGTTGGAGGCTTTTGATTATTGATTCAATCTCTTCACATTTTATGAGTCTGTTGATATCACAGCATATTCAATATTATTTGCCAGTACCACGGTTTGAACACATCAATTCTTCTTCGGTCTTCCTTTGTCACAATCCAGCTTTCACATGCATAAGAAGTGACTGAAAAGGCCATAACTTGGCTCAGGAGCACCTTAGTCATCAAAGTGGTGTCTTTGCATTTTCAAACTTTAAAGAGATCTTCTGCAGCAGATTTTTTAACTTGCAGTTAAGACTCTCTTCATAAAAGGAAAAGAAATTTAGCTCCAAGACCTCTCTATGAACCAGACCAGAAGACAGACACACACTGATGATTAAGAAAATGCTATGAAATATTTAATTACCAGTCAGTGGCTGCTACTAGAGTAACTCCTCACTAACAAGGTGTGCTGATGTGGCATGAGGTGTATTTATTCCTTTTTATTCCAAAATTTACCTGTCAAATGCCAAGAGAAATTTCACACAGAATGTTCTAACTGAAGACAAAGGAAAAACAAAATTTGCTTTAAAAAGAGAATTCCAAAGCTCACTGGAGTATATCTATCAATCCTTCCTTCTTCATTTACTTTGCACAGACATTGCCAAATAGCATGAATCTAGAGTTTGCTACATAAAGATGCACAGAGACCTTCAATATCTATGCAAAATACTGTAAAAACTCATGAAAAGGTTTACACACAAAAAGAAACAATCTTTGATGGTTATGAGGGAAGGGAGGAGTGGGGATACAAAAACACTAAATAGACAACAGATAAGTGGTAACTTTGGTGAAGGGTAAGACCATACACAATACTGGGGAAGCCAACACAACTTGTACAAGGCAAGGTCATGGAAGCTCCATAGAAACATCCAAACTCCCCGAGGGACCTAGTTGCTGGGTTGAGGGCTGTGGGGACCATGGTCTCAAGGAACATCTAGCTAAACTGGCATAACATAGTTTATAAAGAAAATGTTCTACATTCTACTTTGGTAAGTAGCATCTGGGGTCTTAAAAGCCTGTGAGTGGCCATCTCGGATACTCCACTGGTCTCGCCCCCTCGGAAGCAAGGAAGAATGAAGAAAACCAAAGATACAAGAGAAAGATTAGTCCAAAGGGCTAATGGACCACGTCTATCACAGCCTCCACCAGACTGAGTCCAGTACAACTAGATGGTGTCCAGCTACCACCACAGACTGCTCTGACAGGGATCACAATAGAGGGTTCCACACAGAGCTGGAGAAAAATGTAGAACAAAATTCTAACTCAAGAAGAAAGACCAGACTTGCTGGCCTGACAGAGACAGGAGAAACCCTGAGAGTATGGTTCCTGGACACCCTTTCAGCTCAGTAATGAAGTCACTCCTGAGGTTCACCCTTCAGGCAAAGATTGGACAGGCCCATAAAACAAAACTAAAGGAGCACACCATCCCAGAGGCAAGGATTAGAAGGCAGGAGGGAACAGGAAAGCTGGTAATAGGGAACCCAAGGTTGAGAAGGGAGAGTGTTGACACATCGGGGGGTTGTTAACCAATGTTATAAAGCAATATGTGTACTGTTTAATGAGAAACTAGTTTGTTTTATACATCTTCATCTAAAGTACATTTTTAAAAAAATCTGTGTGAAAGTAGACACAAGTATCCCAGAACACCTAAAACTATGATAATCCAAAACTCATTCTTGAACTAATGTCAATATTACTGGGTGACCGAAGTCTCCCCTCCTCTGCCGCAATAAAATTCAAACACCTTTTGCTAGTGAGAAGCCCCATGTGGTGCTGAATGAAGACATGTGGGAGCTGCCTGACCAACCAACAGGAGAATATTCACATATTCCAGGTGAGAGACTCCTGGTCTATCTCAGATCCTTAACAATGGGCAGAGCCAGAGTCCTGGAACCCAAGGAAGACAAGAAGGGTTCTGGACACAGTCTGGGACTGTGTGACTCAGCTTTCCTGCCTGGAAAAACCACCTGAGGGGAAAATGAACTGCCCCCTCCCTTCCTGACACACTGTTCCCAACCTCCTGCAACCCCACAACATCAGCAGAAAACTAACAAGGTGTGAAGATGGGTGATGTGATGACACAAAGTCTAACAAAAACAGCACCAAGATCTGTCGAAGTGATAAATCAGTCACATTATCATCTCCAAACAAAGCTGCAACCACCCCTAGAAGACCCACCTGTGACGTTCAGGCGGAAGGAGACCTTCTGGCCGCCGGCCTCACAGCTGTACTCCCCGGCGTCCGTCTTGCCTGCCTGCTGCACCACCAGCTGCCGCCCACAGCCTGTGGCCTCCATGCGCAGCCTTGAGCTTGAACTCAGCTTCTTCCCATCCTTGTACCACGCCACTTCCGTCTGGGCCTGAGCCACCTCACAGCTCAGCGTGGCGCTGCCCCCCGCCTCAGCCTGCACCTCGCTCTGTGCTGGCTGCTCCTTGGCAAACACCACTGCGGGCTCTGGGAACAGGGAGGGACATGTGGTCAGAGCCACAAACCTGGTACCAACCTATTTGACAGACACCAAAACATCAGAGTTCAATAAATTTCCCCTTGAACCAGTGATGTCATGTGTCTCGTGGGCTGTTAGACTTGTGTTCACAAACACAAGGACTCCTGCCATGGAGTTACAATTTGGGGACGTCCTCAATCAAGAGCAATTCCTAAGGCTGGAGGACAGTGGCTAAGGATGTTCCAGCGCAACTGCTAGTCTGCCGTCTTTTGCACGTTGTCAGCAGTGCGTGGCCAGGGAGGTGTTATTCAGTTGTGTACCCAAGCATGTGATATGTGCTCCATAAACTATTCCACCTGTTTATCAAAGTATAACTTACATGCAGTGAAACTAACTGTAGCTGTACGGCTCGATGAACTTTACATGTATATATCCCCATGCAACCACCACACATATCAAGTATAGATCATTTCTGGCCCCCCAGTCACCACTGACCTCCTGCAAAGATCACCATTATTCTGATTCTTTCACCATAAATTACGTTAGCCTGTTCTTTAATTTTACAGATAATTACACATATGCATCCTTCTATGACTGGTTCTTCCACCAATGTAATGTCTAAAAAATGTATCCCTGTTGATGCATTTAGCAATAGTTTGCTCTTTTCTACTACCATACAGGATTCCATGGGTAGTTTTCCACTGATATGTTCCACGATTTAGTTTTCCTTTTCTCCTTGAGGGTTATTTGAGTTGTAGCTAACTTGGGATACTAAAAGCAAAGCTATGATGAGCATTCTTGGATACGCCTTTGGTGACCACATGTAACTGTTGGCATATATGTAGGCCTGCATTTGGCTTTAGCAGATACTGCCAAACAGTTTTGCAAAATGGTCGTACCAACTTACAGTCCCACCAGCAGTGCATGAAAGTTCCAGTTGCTCTACATCCTCATCAACACTTCCTTGATATTATAAAATTGGAGGCTTGAGGGCCCAAGCTCCCATTGGAAAGGGAGAATGGAGAATTGAGTCCCAAACTCTGCAAGTTTCCCCTCAAGATGTTTGTTGAGTTCTGCAGCTGCATGGGGCAGGGGGCTAAGAAGCCAGGTAGAAAACTTCTGAAAGCAGAAAGGACGTTTTAGCAGGCTGCAGTTCTGAAGAGACTATGGGAGGACCACGGCTACAGGAGGACCCCAATTCACACTCCAAGCTCTCAGCAGGAACCCTTGGAGGATTCCACCAAGATCAGGGAAGAACCAGAGATAGACACTTATCAAAACTGAAAGATAGCCTCAAGTCAGCTCAGTCCCAGAATGGGTTAAGGTTTTCAGACCTCCTTTATCTGCTCAGCAAAGGAAAGAGTGAATCCTCTCTCTGGAGTATGATCACATTATCCATACTCAATACCTTTTCACATACAACTTCTGACAGTCAATCAAACATGTGCAGGCATGCCAAAGACAGGACTAATCATTAAAAACAAACAAAAAGACAATATCAGGTAATCCAGAAATTAGTAATCAAGCCAGGGTATAACATGCTTAATATTTTTTTAAAAACAGAAGGAAAGAAGAAAGTAGATGAAAGATGATAAATTTCACTAGAGAATTAGATTCTAAGAAAAAAATTAATCAAATGGAAATTTCAGAACTTGAAAGTACAATAACTGAAATTAAACTACACTTTAACAAATTGATTTGACAGCATGTTAGAACACATCAGAGCAGTGACTGAGTTAAATAAAATTCTCCAAAAATTCATGTCCACCAGAATCTCAACATGTGACCTTATTTGGAAACAGAGTCTTTGCAGATGCAAATGGTTAAGATGAGGTCATACTGGATTAAGGTGGGCTCTAAATTCAATACTGGTGTCCTTATACGAACACCATATGAACACACAACGAAGCAAGGCCACGAGAAGATGGAGGCAGAGATTGGAAAGACGCATCCACAAATGAAAGAAAGCCAAGATTTGCCCAGAGCCACCTGAAGCTAGGAAGAGGCAAGTGAGGATTCTTCCCTAGGGCCTTCAGAAGGAGCGCTACCCTGCCAACACCTTGATTTCTTACTCATGGCCTCCAGAACAGTGAGAGAATAAATTTCTGTTGTTCTAAGCCACCCAGTTTGTGGTGCTTTGTTACAGCAGCCCTAGTAAACCAATGGTCTAATGGAGTGTAACTAGAGTCCAGGAAGAGGAGAGAGACAGAATGAGGCAGAAGAGAGAATGGGCAATAGTTTCCCAAAACCAATGCAAGACATCAACTCACAAATTTAAAATTCCCTGCAACCCCAAACAGGATGAATACCAAAAAAAAAAAAAAAAACCCACCTAGACTCATCAGAGTGAAACTGCCAAAAACCAAAAACAATGTCTTAAAAGCAGCCAGAGGAAAAGGTTACATGACCTTCAAGGGAACAACTAAAGTCTGACTTTTAATGTTTCAACAGAGAGAATACTGGAAGCCAAAGACAATGGAGTGTGTCCTTTCAAATATTGGAAGAAAGAAGCTGGTAAATGGAATTTGATACCCAGACAAAGTAACCGTCACTTGAAGACAAAATAAAAAAGTTTTCATACAAACAAAAACTGAAGAATATGTCACTGGCAAACCTTCAAAAATAAATATTGACAACAGATAGGGTTCTTCAAGTAGAAGGAAAATAAACCCAAAAAGAAGAAAAGGATGCAGGAAGGAATGAAGAGCATCAGAAAGGATCAATGGTAAATATGTGGGTAAATATTGATAAACACTGACTATACAAAATAATAGTAATAATGTCTTGTGGGATTCAAAATACTTGTGGAATTAAAATTATGTAAAATTAAAAAAACATAAAGGGAGTAAAAGTCATAGCACTGCTGGGGAAATGATAAAAATTATAAATTTACATGAAACTATAATAAGTATACATTTTGTAATCTCTGGGACAACTTCTAAAAGAATAGTAAAAGAAAGCATAACAAACAAACAGAAGGAAAAATAGAATAATAAAACACTGGAGTAATCCAAAAGAAAGCAGGAAATAAAGAGAAAAGTGTATGAAATAATAAACACGAAGGTAATCAATATAAACCTGATTATATAAGCAAGTTTTATTAAGTGTAAATGGGCTAACTCTTTCAGTTACAAGTAAATATCAGCAGGCTGAATTTTTTAAAACACAGCTGTAACTATAATACAAGTATATGCTATTTACAAATGATCCCCCCCCCAGTGACAAATGATAAGCCTTAAATATAAGAAGACAGAGAAGTATAGGCCTTAAGACCCGATGAATTACTACACACAGAGAGGGATGTTTCATAATAATTACAGAGTCAATCCACCAAACAATTCTAAATTTGTTTGTTATTGTTAGCTGTCATCGAGTCAGCCCCTGACTCGTGATGGCCTGGTCTGCACCATCCCCATGATCGGTTGTGGATTGGACTGTTGTGACCTACAGAGTTTTCATTGGCTGATGTTCAGAAATAGATTTTCAGGCCTTTCTTGCTGGTTCATCTTAGCCTAGAAGCTCCACTGAAACCTGCTCAGCATCACAGCGACAGGCAAGCCTGGCGGTGCATGAGGTAAATGAGACAGAAATTGACAAACCCAGGTTTCCCACATGGAAGGTGAGAATTCTACCACTGAGCCATTCTAAATTGGAAGGGCTTTAATGACACACCTTCAGAATTTGACAGAAATCAAAAGTAGACAGAAAGGATAAGTTGACAAATGTACAACCAGGGAGACTTTACCATACTTCTCCGTAGTAGATAGTATAAAAAAAAAAAAAAGCAAACAAAAATCACTGTTTAGAAGATCGAAAAACATAACTGCAAAAGATCTGATGGACATATAGAGAACATTCTAGCCAACAACAACTGACTATAAAATCTTTTCTTTTACCAAAAGTTGGCCATAGGCTAGGACATCCTCAACAAATATAAAAGATCCGAAATCATTCAGTGCTTTTTTTTTACCATTGTAAAATTAAGCTAAAATTCAAAAGTGAAAAGATAACTCAAAAATCTATTTGGCAATGAAGCAACACATTTATAAACAATCCATGAATCAAAGAAGATATCAAACAGGAAATTAGAAAATATTTTTTAACTGATATACTGGAAATATAGCATAAAACTCTAGCGCTGCAGCAAAGGTTGTGCTTAGTAGAAAAATTCCTACTTTTATATGCACGAACAGATCAAGAGAAAGGCTGAAAACCAATTATTTAAGTAGCTACCTTAAGAAATTAGAAAAACAACAGATTAGATTAAAAGAAAGCAGAAGGAAAGAAATAATAAAAGACAACAGCAGAAATTAACGAAACAGGAAAAAAGTACAATAAGAGAAGAAAATCAACAAAACCACACATTGGTTCTATGAAAAGACTAATAAAATTGACACAATAACCAGAAGAACTAGTTGGTGCCCGGCCACAATCGATGACTGCCCTGACAGGGAGCACAGCAGAGAACCCCTGAGGGAGCAGGAGATCAGTGGGATGCAGACCCCAAATTCTCATAAAAAGACCAAACTTAATAGTCTGACTGAGACTAGAGGAATCCCGGCAGCCATGGTTCCCAGACCTTCTGTTGACCCAGGACAGGAACCATCCCCGAAGACAACTCATCAGACATGAAAGAGACTGGTCAGTGGGTGGGAGAGAGACGCTGATGAAGAGTGAGCTAATTATATCAGGTGGACACTTGAGATTGTGTTGGCAACTCTTGTCTGGAGGGGGGATGGGAGGATAGAGAGAGAGGGAAGCCGGCAAAATTGTCACGAAAGGAGAGACTGAAAGGGCTGACTCAAGAGGGGGAGAGCAAGTGGGAGTAGGGAGTGAGATGTATGTAAACTTATATGTGACAGACTGATTGGATTTGTAAACGTTCACTTGAAGCTTAATAAAAGTTAATTAAAAAAAAAATTGATACAATAGCAAGAATGATCTGAGAGAGACAGACACAGAGAAAAAAGAAAGGATGCAAAGAAGGAAAAATTTGCCATTGTCAGGAACGAAAAAGAGGGTGAATGCTAGAGAGCCAACAGATACTTCAAAGATCATATGACGTATTTTGTCTATGGTGATGGGAAAATTTGCACCAACCAAGGATAACGGCTGTACAACTTGCCTACTGAAACTGATATCACTAAGCTGTCTGCTGGGGGAATGGGGGTGGCAAAATGGCAAACAGAGTGTTTTTACACATAATATTACAACAGAAACAACAGCCACCAAAAGACAAAATAACGGCTGCAGTTGTTCATACTACATAGGTACAAAGAAACACCTCATAGTTTTCTTGGTATAAGATTTAGGGTTTTGGCTTCACAGGCCTGTCCAGTCAATTGGCCATTGTTTTTAGAGTCTTTGCTCTACCTCCTAGTTCAGTGAATAGAGCCTGGGGGTCTTAAATGCTTGCCAGTGGCCACCCAAGATACAACAACTGGTCTCCATTCACCTGGAGCAACAGAGGAAGGAGACGTAGGAATCCGAAAAGGAAATGGACAGTGGGACTGATCGCATCCATGAACTACTATCTCCTTTGCCGTGAAACCAGAAGAAATGGATGGTGCCCGGCTACCATTACTGAACGTTTTGATCAAGGACCCAATAGATGAATCTTGATCAAAAGGAGGAAAAATATGGAGCAGAACTTAAAATTCTTATTAGAAACCAGACTTACTGGATACATTAAAACTGCAGGAACCCTCAAGTCTATTGCCTAGAAACAACTTTTAAGCTTTGAATTGAAAATTATCCCATGAAGTCATCTTTAAACTAAACAATAATTTAGCTCATTTAATAGTCTTTACCTTGAGCAACTCACTCTTTTAAAGACTTATCTCTAAGACATCAAATGGACAATAGCAACTTTAAAACACAGGTGAGAACTTCAAGGTGCAGAGAGTCTAAGTTAACAGTGGTGAAGCAATGTGGGCAGAGACAGGGAGAAAGATGATACAATGTGAAGTATGTAACCATCATCACTAAACTATACGAGTAAACATTGTTGAATTGGGTATATGCTTTGATGCGTATATTTTCATCAAATTTTTTTTATTTTAATAAAAAGGGCAAGACACAGAGGCGGAGCCAAGATGGCAGAACAGACAGACTCTTTCAGCGAGCCCTCTTTATAACAAAGACCCGAAAAAACAAGTGAAATGAGTATATTTGTGAAAAGCTGGGAGTCCTGAGCATCAAAGACAAGCTTAGACAACAAACTGAGGGGCAGGGGGAGGAAGAGACTGCTCAGAACTGGAGAGGAGTTACTGGACCTGAATCGCAGGGAGCCCTCAGGCACGTTTCCTGGAGAGGCAGCAGCGGCAGCGGGCTGGTACTAGTGTTCGCCGCAGCTTCCTCAGGGAGAAGCACCAGCCACACGGCCTACTCACACCTCCGGAACCTGAGGAGAACAGTGCTTCCGGCAAAAGCTAAGTACTTGCGTATATTTTACCGCACCCCCTCCCCCAAGCCAGCTTCAGCAGCTGAATCCCTGGCCCTGAGATAGACCCTGGTGAGCACCTAGAGCCATCCTCCTGGCCTTGGGGAAGGAAAACATTTGCAACTGGGGGGAAAAGATAATTTGCTAGCTCCATTAACCAGGGGAGCTCAGGACAGAAGTGGCTCCTGTCTGGACATAAACCGTCCGTGGACCTTGAGCGACTTTCCCTTCTATGTGGACCTGTGTACAACTATTTCAGGAGAATGGGCCCTTGTCAGCAAACTACAGTTGTTTCAGCTGTGCAGTGGAGAGGTGGGTGTTTGACATTTGACATTGCTTTGCCTCTTAAACAAGATCCTCACCTACCCACATCAGGGACCTAAGGACTGGTAGCTCCACTCAGGTCACCCAGCCACTCACAACAGGGGTCTAAAGATAACTGGTACCTCCCAGTCCTTACAACCAAAAACTCTGGGTGCCCATGGTCCCTCTGCAGAACACACCTACAAGCACGCTCTAGGGAACAGAGAAGTGTTTTCCTCAGAGACACTTGGGGGTCAGTTCTCAGCCCCCTGCCTTGTTCAGAGCATGACCCCCTGCTGCAATCAGATACGGGTATATACGCCAATCACCCCTGCCCCTCCCAAGACTGTAGGACAGAGCCTGTACCACACACTTGATGATCAGCTACCTGGAAACCTGAGCTGAATTCATACAAGAAAACTGAATGGACTCCTAGACTGATATACCTGAAAACAGCTCTAGCCAGCTAGGGACAGGACACCAGAGCTCCAAAGGCTAAAATAATCAAGCTAGCTCACTCAAGCAACCCATAGGGGTATACCAAAACAAAACAAAGCAAGCAGCTACGACACAGTAAGCAAGCATAAACTAATACAATAACTTCTAGATGACTCAGAGGCAACAGTCAATATCAAGTCACATAACGAAAGAGGCCACGATTACCTCAACAGGCTCCCAAAACACAGAATCCAGGGATCTTCTAGATGAAAATGCATTCCTGGAATTACCAGGTGCAGAATACAAAAGTTTAATATACAGAACCCTTCAAGACATCAGGAAGGAAATGAGGCAATACGCAGAACAAGCCAAGGAACACACAGATAAAGCAACTGAAGAAACTAGAAAGATTACTCAGGAACACAATAAAAAGTTTAATAAGCTGGAAAAATCCATAGACAGACAGCAATCAGAAATTCAGAAGATTAAAAATAAAATTACAGAAATAGATAACTCAATAGAAAGTCAGAGGAGCAGAATTGAGCAAGTAGAAGCTAGAATTTCTGAACTTGAAGATAAATCACTTGGCACTAATACATCTGAAGAAAAATCGGATAAAAGAATTTTTAAAAAATGAAGAAAACTTAAGAATCATGCAGGACTCTATCAAGAGAAATAAGCTACGAGCGACTAGAGTACCAGAACAGGGAGGGATAACATAAAATACAGAGAAAATTGTTGAAGATTTGTTGGCAGAAAACTTCCCTGATATTGTGAAAGATGAGAACATACCTATCCAAGATGCTCATTGAACTCCAACATAAGGTAGATCTGAAAAGAAAGTCACCAAGACATATTGTAATCAAACTTGCCAAAACCAAAGATAAAGAGAGAATTATAAGAGCAGCGAGGGATAAACGAAAAGTCACCTACAAAGGAGAGCCAGTAAGAATAACCTCGGACTACTCGGCAGAACCCATGCAGGCAAGAAGGCAATGGGATGACATATTTGAAAAATTGAAGGAAAAAAATTGCCTGCCAAGAATCATATATCCAGCAAAACTGTCTCTTAAATATGAAGGTGAAATTAAGACATTTCCAGATAAACACAAGCTTACGGAATTCGTAAAAACCAAACCAAAACTACAAGAAATACTAAAGGGAGTTCTTTGGTTAGAATATCAATAATATCAAGTATCAACCCAAGACTAGAATACTGGGCAGAGCAACCAGAAGTCAACCCAGACAGGGAAATCCAAAAAAAACAAAGCAGGATTATTAAAAAAAAAAAAAATTCCAAAACAGTGTAACAGTGATGTTATTATATAAAAGAAGACAACATTAAAACAATAAAAAGGGAATAAGAAATGTAATCATACACCTTTCATATGGAGAGGAAGATACGGCGATACAAAGAAATAAAAGTTAGTTTTAAATTTAGAAAAATAGGGTTAAATAACAAGGTAACCACAAAGGAGACAAACTATTCTACTCATCAAAATAAAATATAAGGAAAAAATACAGACTCAGCAGAAACAAAATCAACAACAACAAATATGAGGAAAGGACAATATATAAAGAAAACCTACTCAGCACATAAAATTAAGTGGAAAAAAGAAACTGTCAACAACATACAAAAAAAGACATCAAAATGATAGCACTAAATTCATACCTATCCATAATTACCCCGAATGTAAATGGACTAAATGCACCAATAAAGAGACAGAGAGTGGCAGAATGGATTAAAAAACAAGATCCGTCTATATGCTCCCTACCAGAGACACTCCTTAGACTTAGAGACACAAACTAAAACTCAAAGGATGGAAAAAAAATATATCAAGCAAACAACAATCAAAAAAGAGCAGGAGCGGCAATATTAATTTCTGACAAAATAGACTTTAAAGTTAAATCCATCAGAAAGGATAAGGAAGGACACTATATAATGATTGAAGGGACAATATACCAAGAAGATATAGCCATATTAGTATTTATGCACCCAGCGACAGGCCTGCAAGATACATAAAACAAACTCTATCAGCATTGAAAAGTGAGATAGACAGCTCCACAATAATAGTAGGAGGCTTCAACACACCACTTTCGGTGAAGGACAGGACATCCAGAAAGAAGCCCAATAAAGACACGAAAGATCTAAATGCCACAATCAACCAACTTGACCTCGTAGACGTATACTGAACACTCCACCGAACAGCAACCAAGTATACTTTCTTTTCTAGTGCAGATGGAACATTCTGTAGAATAGACCACATATTAGGTCATAAAGCAAGCCTTAGCTGAATCCAAAACACTGAAATATTATAAAGCACCTTCTCTGACCGTAAAGCCATAAAAGTGGAAATCAATAACAGGAAAAGCAGGGAAAAGAAATCAAACACTTGGAAACCGAACAATACCCTGCTCAAAAGAGACTGGATTACAGAAGACATAAAGGATGGAATAAAGAAATTCAGAGAATCCAATGAGAATGAAAACACTTCCTATCAGAATTTTTGGGACACAGCAAAAGCAGTGGTGAGACGCCAATTTATATCAATAAATGCACACATCCAAAAAGAAGAAAGGGCCAAAATCAAAGAATTATCGCTACAACTTGAACAAATAGAAAGAGAGCAACAAAAGAAACCCACACGTGCCAGAAGAAAACAAATAAAAATTAGAGCTGAACTAAATGAAATAGAAAACAGAAAAACAATTGAAAGAATTAACAAGACCAAAAGCTGCTTTTTTGAAAAACTCAACAAAATTGATAAACCATTGGCCAAACTGACAAAAGAAAAACAGGAGAGGAAGCAAATAACTCGAATAAGAAATGAGATGGGCAATATTACAACAGACCCAACTGAAATTAAAAAAATCTTATCAGACTACTATGAAAAATAATACTCAAACAAATTTGAAAACCTACAAGAAATGGATGAGATCCTGAAAAAACACTACCTAGCTAAACTACCACAAACAGAGGTAGAACAACTAAATAGACCCATAACAAAAAGAAGAGATTGAAAAGGTAATCAAAAAGCTCCCAACAAAAAATAACCCTGGTCCGGACGGCTTCACTGCAGAGTTCTACCAAAATTTCAGAGAACAGTTAACACCTACTACTGCTAAAGGTATTTCAGAGCATAGAAAAGGATGGAATACCACCAAACTCATTCTATGAAGCTACCATATCCCTGATACCAAAACCAGGTAAAGACACCACAAGAAAAGAAAATTATAGACCTATATCCCTCATGAATGTAGATGCAAAAATCCTCAGCAAAATTCTAGCCAATACAATTCAACAACATATCAAAAAAATAATTCACCATGACAAAGTGGGATTCATACCAGGTATGCAGGGATGGTTCAACATTAGAAAAACAATTAATGTAATCCACCACATAAATAAAACAAAAGACAAGAATCACATGATTTTATCAATTGATGTAGAAAAGGCATTTGACAAATACAAAACACTTATTCATGATAAAAACTCTCAGCAAAATAGGAAAAGAAGGAAAATTCCTCAACATAAAAAAGGGCATTTATACAAAGCCAACAGCCAACATCATCCTAAATGGAGAGAGACTGAGAGCATTCCCACTGAGATCAGGAACCAGACAAGGATGCCCTTTATCACCACTCTTATTCAACATTGTGTTGGAGGTCCTAGCCAGAGCAATTAGGCTAGATAAAGAAATAAAAGGCATCCAGATTGGCAAGGAAGAAGTCAAAGTATCTCTATTTGCAGATGACATGATCTTATACACAGAAAACCCTAAGGAATCCTCCAGAAAACTACTGAAACTAATGGAAGAGTTCAGCAGAGTATCGGGATATGAGATAAACATACAAACATCAGCTGGATTCCTCTACACCAACAAAAAGAACATCGAAGAGGAAATCACCAAATCAATGCCATTTACAGTAGCCACCAAGAAGATAAAATACTTAGGAATAAATCTTACCAGAGATGTAAAAGACTTATACAAAGAAAACTACAGTACACTTCTGCAAGAAACCAAAAGAGACTTACATCAGTGGAAGAACACACCTTGCTCGTGGATAGGAAGACTTAACATTATAAAAATGCCTGTTCTACCAAAAGCGATCTATACATTTAATGCAATTCTGATCCAAATCCCAACGACATTCTTTAATGAGATGGAGAAACAAATCGCCAACTTCATATGGAAGGGAAAGAGGCCCCGGATAAATAAGGCATTACTGAAAAAGATGAACAAAGTGGAAGGCCTTACTTTACCTGATTTTAGAATCTATTATACCGCCACAGTAGTCAAAACAGGCTGGTACTGGTACAACAATAGGTACATGGACCAAGGGAACAGAATTGAGAACCCAGACATAAATCCATCCACATATGAACAGTTGATATTTGACAAAGGCCCCAAAACAGTTAAATGGGGAAAAGACAGTCTTTTTAACAAATGGTGCTGGCAGAACTGGATATCCATCTGCAAAAAAATGAAACAAGACCCATACCTCACTCCATGCACAAAAACTAACCCAAAATGGATCAAAGACCTAAATATAAAATCTAAAATGATACAGATTATGGAAGAAAAAATAGGAGCCCTAATACACTTTAATACATACCTTAAATGGTATACAAAACATTAGAAAGAATGTAGAAGAAAAACTAGGTAACTGGGAGCTCCTAAAAATCAAACACCTATGCTCATTCAAAGACTTCAACAAAAGAGTCAAAAGACTACCTACAGACTCTGAAAAAGTTTTTAGCTATGACATTTCTGATCAGTGCCTGATCTCTAAAATCTACATGATACTGCAAAAACTCAACTGCAAAAAGACAAATAACCCAATTCAAAAATGGGCAAAAGATATGAATAGACACTTCACTAAAGAAGACATTCAGGTAGCTAACAGATATATGAGGAAATGTTCACAATCATTAGCCATTAGAGAAATGCAGATCAAAACTACAATGAGATTTCATCTCACTCCAACAATGCCGGCATTAATCCAAAAAACACAAAATAATAAATGTTGGAGAGGCTGTGGAGAGATTGGAACACTTATACACTGCTGGTGGGAATGTCAAATGGTACAACCGCTTTGGAGATCAATCTGGCGCTTCCTTCAAAAGCTAGAAATAGAACTACCATACGATCCAGCAATCCCACTCCTTGGAATATAAAAAAAACCCAGCGCCATCGAGTCGATTCGTCCTAGAGAAATAAGAGCCTTTACACCAACAGATATATGCACACCCATGTTTACTGCAGCACTGTTTACAACAGCAAAAACACGGAAGCAACCAAGGTGCCCATGAACGGATGAATGGATAAATAAATTACGGTATATTCACACAATGGAATACTACACATCCATAAAGAACAGTAAAGAATCTGTGAAACATTTCATAACATGGAGGAACCTGGAAGGCATTATGCTGAGTGAAATCAGTCAGTTGCAAAAAGACAAATATTGTATAAGACCACTATTATAAGAACTTGAGAAATAGTTTAAACTGAGAAGAAAACATTCTTTGATGGTTACAAGAGGGGGGGAGAGGGAGGGTGGGAGAGGGACATTCACTAATTAGATAGTAGATAAGAACTACTTTAGGTGAAGGGAAAGACAGCACACAAGACAGGGGAGGTCAGCACAGCTGGACTAAACCAAAAGCAAAGAAGTTTCCTGAATAAACTGAATGCTTCGAAGGCCAGCATAGCAGGGGCAGGGGTCTGGGAACCATGGTTTCAGGGGACATCTAAGTCAGTTGGCATAATAAAATCTGTTAAGAAAACATTCTGCATCCCACTTTGAAAGAGTGGCGTCTGGGGTCTTAAACACTAGCAAGCAGCCATCTAAGATGCATCAATTGGTCTCAACCCACCTGGATCAAAGGAGAATGAAGAACACCAAGGACACGAGGCGATTATGAGCCCAAGAGACAGAAAGGGCCACATGATCCAGAGACTACATCATCCTGAGACCAGAAAAACTAGATGGTGCCCAGCTACAACCGATGACTGCCCTGACAAGTAACACAACAGAGAACCCCTGAGGGAGCAGGAGAGCAGTGGGATGCAGACCCCAATTCTCATAAGACCAGACTTAATGGTCTGACTGAGACTGGAAGGACCCCGGTGGTCATGGCCCCCAGACCTTCTGTTGGCCCAGGACAGGGACCATTCCGAAAGCTAACTCTTCAGACATGGATTGGACTGGACAATGGGTTAGAGAGGGATGCTGGTGAGGAGTGAGCTTCTTGGATCAGGTGGACACTTGAGACTATGTTGGCATCTCCTGCCTGGAGGGGAGATGAGAGGGTGGAGGGGGTTAGAAGCTGGCGAAATGGACACGAAAAGAGAGTGGAGGGAGAGAGCAGACTGTCTCATTAGGGGGAGAGTAATTGGGAGCATGTAGCAAGGTGTATATGGGTTTTTGTGTGAGAGAATGACTTGATTTGTAAACTTTCAGTTAAAGCACAATAAAAATTATTTAAAAAAAGGGGGGGGGCAGGACAAAAGAATGAACTTCAACCTAAACTTCACACTTTATATAAAAATTACCTCACAATGGACCATAGACATAAATGTAAAATGTAAAACCTTTAGAGGAAAATCTTGGAGACCTAGGACTGGGTGAAGAGTTCTTAGACATGACCCTAAACATACAACCCATTAAAGAAAAATATAAACTGGACTTCATCAAAATTAAAAAACTTTTGCTCTGTGAAAGGTAATTAAGAGGATCCAAAAATAAGCTACAGACTAAAGTATTTGCAAATAACCTAGCTGATAAAGGACTAATACCCAGAAATATACAGATCTCACAAAACTCAACAGTAGAAAACCAAGTAATCCAAATAGAAAATGAGCCAAAGACATGAAGACTGCTCACCAAAGAAGATATACAAACAGCAAACGAATGCACGGAAAGATGTTCAACAACAGCTAACCCACAGTGAGACATCTGATACAGTTACTAGAACAGCCAAAATAATAATAATAATGGTGATAAAACCAAACCCGCAGACAGAGGCAGAGAACCTGGATCTCTCACACATTGGTGGTGGGAATGTAAAACGGTATGGCCACTCCGGAAAAGAGCAGGGAAAAAAAATCCTCTGCCATCATGTCGATTCCAGCTAACAGCAACCCCATGTGTTACAGAATAGAACTGCTCCACGGGCTTTTCTTGGCTATAATCTTTACCGAAGCAGTTTGCCAGGTCTTTCTTCCATGGAGCTACCAGGTGAGCTGGAACCACTAACAATTAGGTTAGCAGTCGCCCACAAAACTCTTAGAAAGGTGCAAAGCAGTTTTAAAAAAAAAAAAAAACTAAATATATGCGTACCATGTGTTGTTGTTGGTGTGTGTCATCTAAACGATATTGACGCATATCAACCCCCATAATTTTTATGGGATCAGATCTCCATGTCTTTCTCATGTGCAACCACTGGATGTGTTCGAACTACCAACATTTCAGTTAGCAGCTGAGAACTTAACCATTGCACCACCAGGGCTCCCTATATTTACCAGAGAACCCCGTAATCACATCTCTGGGATTTTATCCCAAAGAAATGAAAACTATCTGCGTGAAAACCTATACACAGTTGTTCACAGCAGATTTATTTATAATGGCCCAAAACCAGAAACAACAAAGACTTCTGTGAGATGTGGAATCATCTTGTGTGGCCTTTGTTCTCAGTTGTTTGGAACCAGACCAACACATGTTGTACAATGAGTTCCTTTGTTTGGCTTTTTGTCCTTGGTTTTTGGAAAAACAACTTGGGGGACTTCTTGGCTAATTGGCTACCCGTGAAAATGTGTTACTTTTACCTGGTCTGGCTAGCTGCCCCCTCCCCAGTCTTGTAATTGACAAGATAACTGACAAGGGATACCTGCCTAGTAATTGACAAGAAGCACAACATTTGCCCAGTTTGACTGAGGTGCTCCACCTGGTAATTGACAAGGATTCCACCCTGGTAGCTGGCTTATAAAAAGCCCTGGAACACGGAAGCTCAGATGGGACTTTCAGGTTGACAACAGCTGGGAGGGATGGCATGTCCTTTGGGACATGGACGCCCTGAGTTGGAAACCCTCCTAGACCTGATTCAGAGCTGTGCCAGGCAGAGCTGGGCTGATTGAGAGCTGGGCTAGTCAAAGAGTGAGAGTGCTCAGGGGACATCTAGATCCACTGGCATAACAAAGTCCATAAAGAAAGTTCTACATCTTACTTTGGTGAGTATCGTCTAGGGTCTTAAAAGCTTGTGAGTGGCCATCTAAGATACATCTATTGGTCCCATCCCATCTGGAGCAAAGAAGAATGAAGGAAACCAATGACACAAGAAAAATACCAGTCCAAAGGACTAATGGACCACGTCAATCACAGCCTCCACCCACCTGCACCTAAAGAACTAGATGGTACCTGACTACCACCACTGGCCACTCTGACAGGGATCACATACAGGGTCCCAGGCAGAGCAGGAGAAAAATGTAGAACAAAATTCAAATTCATACACACAAAAAAGACCAGACTTAGTGGCCTGATAGAGACTGGAGGAACCCCTGAGACTACGGCTCTCAGACACCCTGCTAATCCAGAACTGAAGCCACTCTTGAAGTCCAAAGATTAGACAGGTCTATAAAAGGAGCACCAAAGCACGTGAGGAACATGCTTCTTAGTTCGATCAAGTATAATAGACCAAACGGGCAATACCTGTCCAAAAGCAAAGATGAGAAGGCAGGAAGAGACAGGAAAACGGACGAAGGGACACAGGGAACCTGGGGTGGAAAGGGAAAGGGGGAGAGTGCTGACACAAAGCAGGGATTGCAACCAATGTCACTAAATAATTTGTGTACAAAGTTTTGAATAAGAAACTAATTTGCACTGTAAACTTTCACCTAAAGCACAATTTAAAAAAAGAGCAAGAGCGGCAGCCAGCCAAGAGCAGAGTGGAACAGAGCTGAGAGCTGGACTGATAAACCGCTGAGCTGAGTGAATAAGACAGAGCTGTCTTGAATGACAGAAGATCTATTTAAGAGCTGCACCAGCAGGGGGCATTTCTGCTGCAGAGGGGCCTCATGGAGCATTTCCTGGTTGAAGAGTTTCCCCTTTGGTGAGAGTGAACATCTGTTCTTGGGAGGGTAAGTGTGTCCCCTTGAGATGTTAAGGCATCACGCCAGGACCCCTCCCAAACCTTATCCTATGCAAGGTTTATATCTTCTCTGTTATATTAAAGCTGTTATTGCAGGTGAGGTGTTTCTGTGAGCTCTGTGAGTCACTACAGTGAATTATCAGACCTAAAGAGAGTAGTGGGGCTGGCTTGGCTGAAGTGCAGAGAGTTGTGTGGACCTCTGTGCTTTTGGCTAGTACCCACTGGCTTAAATCATGTGACTAGGGATGCGAGGACCTTGCTCCAACTGGCTAGGGATTAGACAGAAGAGCTATATGGGCAGCTGGGGTCTGAACTGGCCAGGGAAGGGAAGCTAAGATCTGCCAATGGTGTATGTGGAATGGGCTATGGAATCCACCACGCAATCTGGCCTCAAAAGGTGGATGTTGTTAGTCTCTCTGGACTGGTTTGCACCTTTGGCACTGAGAGAAGGATAGGATTACTGATTGAAGATTTCAACGTACTTCAACAAGTGAATGGTCACGCAAACTGTGCGGTACCTCCATACCACAAAACGCTACTCAATAAAAACGAGAGTAAAAGAACAAAAATCATTTTACAAAGGGTTTAGTTAACACATGCCAAATGTTACAATGTGAATAGTCTTGTGAGAAAACAGACCTTGAATGGCACTTCTCCCCAGTTACTGCCTGGTCACACTCCTCAGGAAGAAACAGGGGCCTCAGGAACCCACCTGTGACGTCCAGGCGGAAGGAGACCTTCTGGCCGCCGGCCTCACAGCTGTACTCCCCGGCGTCCGCCTTGCCCGCCTGCTGCACCACCAGCCGCCGCCCTCGGCCCATGGCCTCCACGCGCACCCTCGAGCTTGAACTCAGCTTCTTCCCGTCCTTGTACCACGTCACCTCCGTCTGGGCCTGGGCCACCTCACAGCTCAGTGTGGCGCTGGCCCCCGCCTTGGCCTGCACCTCGCTCTGTGCCGGCTGCTCCTTGGCAAACACCACTGTGGGCTCTGAGGACAGAAAGGGACGCTCAGTCAGAGACACCATCTAAGTCAGGAAGACAACAATGGACAAAGAAGGCCTGGACAGGAGCCAGGAGATTCAGAAGCTACTCCAGGTTCTGCCTCCAGTTCTGTGACCTGGAGAGGCCCCAGGCCTTTCCAAGCAACAACGACTCACTGCAGTACATTTATACCTTCTACCACTGATGGCATGTGGGCTGTTTCCTGGTGGGACATTCTGTGAGACTGCTCCTGGGCACACATTGCTCCGGGAGAGAACTGTGGGGTCAGGATGCCTGTGCACCTTCAACCTGACCAGATGACACCAGGAACATTCCCACCAGCAGTGCAGGGGAGTTCCTGGTGCTCCATGGCTGAGACTACTCTTAGTATGTCAGGTGTGCTAACTCCTGGCCATCTGCTGGGCATGGGGCTCCACCTCCCCATGGCTTTGTGTGCATTGTCCTGAGGACTGTTACAGGCAGCTCCTTTTTCAAGTTTATTCACCATTTCTGTTTCCTCTCCTGTGGTCTCACTGTTCAAGTCCTTACCCAATTTTATGTCTTTTTCATATTCATTTTTGGAGTTATTTATATATTTAGGGTCCCTGGGTGGTAAAAACCATTTGCACGCAGCTACTAACTGGAAGGTTAGAGCTTTGAACCTACTCAGAAGAGAAAGTCCTCGGAATCTGCTTCTGTAAGATTAAAAGCCAATAAAAAATCCATTGCTGTCAAATGGATTCTGACTTATAGCAACCCTATATAGGACAGAGCAAAATTGCTCCATAGAGTTTCCAAGGCTATAAATATTTACAGAAGCAGACCGCCACATTATTCTCCAGTGAAGCAGGTGGTGGGTTCGAACTACCAACTCAGTTAGCAGCCAAGTGCCTATTAAAAACCCTATGGAGCAGTTCTACTCTGTAACACATGAGGTCGCCATAGTCGGAATTGACTTGATGGCAATGGGTTTGGGTTTATATGCATATTTAAAGGCTGGAATACTGTCAGTTGCATGTGTTGTAAATATCTTCCCCATCTGTGTGGCTTGCCATTAAATTCTTTTATGATGTCTTCTCATGAATGAAAGTTCTTAATTTTAATGTAGTCCAATATATCTATTTTGTTTTTTAGGACTGCTGTATTTTATGTCCTCTTAAAGATAACCTGTTGAAGAAATCTTTCCTTACTCTAAAATCATTAAATAACCTATATTATCATGTAAGGGCTTTATGGTCTTACTTTTTGCATTGAGGTTTCTAACCCACCTGGAGTTTTTTGTGTATGTGGTATGAGGTAAGGGTTCAATTTTATATATTTTTTCTGTATGGTTAAATGGAAACCCTGGTGGCACAGTGGTTAAGAGCTACGGCTGCTAACCAAAAAGGTCGGCAGTTCGAATCCACCAGGTGCTCCTTGGAAACTCTATGGGGCAGTTCTACTCTGTAGGGTCTCTATGGTTAAATGGTTCAAGCACCATTTATGAAAAGGCCATGCTTTCTGCACTCTTTGTACAGACACCACAGTAAAAAATAAATAAATAAAAAGGTGTGGTGGGGAGGAAGTCCAGTATGAACAGGTCTGTTTCTGAGCTCACCATTCTATTCCTTCAGTCTGTTCATCTACCCCTGCATTGAGACTCTGCTATCTTAATTATTGTAGCTTTATAGTAAGTCTTGCTATCCAGTAGAGCAAATGCTCTTTGTTCTTCTTCAAGTGTACTGACCAGACTTAATCCTTGGCATCAGCAGGCCAATTTCGACCCCAACACCAGGAAAAAAAAAAAAATCTTTTGTTTAGATCTTGATTGGGAATGAGAATGAACATCTTTGAAGGTTCCATAGATTTTTGTTCATTTATTTAGATTTTCTTTACTGCCTCTCAAAAATACTTAATAGTTTTCCACACAGGAGCCTTAAATATCTTTATTAGACCTGAAATTAGATACATGATTCTTTTGATGCTATTGTAAACTTTTTTAAATTTCATTTTCCGACTTTTTGTTGCTAGTATACAGATATAGAAGTGTGTTCTATATATTGATTTTTCATAAGCAGTAATCTTTCTTGACTTTCTTACTAAGTCCAGTAATTTATGTTTTGGATTTTCTGAATTGATAATCATATAGTCCAGGACCGCCATTTCTATCTTTTCCAACGTTAATACCTTTGATTTTACTTTCCTCCTTCTTGTGCTGTACACTGTTGAATAGAAGTTGTGACTGCTAACATCTTGTATTGTTCCAACTTCAAATGGAAAGCTTTCAAGGGATCAAGGGTTTTAACATTAGCTGGTGTTCTCTGTAGTACTCTTCTTCAAAATGTTGAAAGTTTGCTATTATTTCCGGTTTGATACATCTACCCGTGGCTGTTGATTCTGACTCATAGCAACCCTATAAGACAGAGTAGAACTGCCCCATAGGGTTTCCAAGAAGTGGCTGGTGGATATGAACTGCCAACCTTTTGGTTAGTAGCCATAGCGCACCTTAGCTCTTAACCACTGCACCATCAGAATTTTTATCATGAATTTATCCGGAAGTTTATAAAATGCTTGTTATGTATTTATGATGTTAAATTTTATCACTTTTTTCTGCATTTATTGAGGCAATCGTAAGGTTTTTCTCCTTTAATCTGCTGACGCCATGGATAATATTGATTTTCTAATTGCTAAACCAACCTTGCATTCTATGGCCTTATATTATCTTCTTGAAATATTGCTGGATTCACTTTGCCAATATTTGGTTTAGGATTTTGGCATCAATATCCTTAAGAGGCTGGCCTGTAATTTTAATTCTTCATACTTCCCTTGCCAGGTTTTGCTCCTGATGTCATGTTCACTACCTAAAATAAGTTGGAGAGGGTTATCTTTTTTTTCTCTCATCTGGAAGATTTTCCACAAGCTTGGAAAAATTAAAAAAAAAAAAAAAATTTGGAAAAATTTATTCCCTAAATATTTGTTAGAACTTACTAGTCAAGAAAGATTAGATTTTGCTCATGACAAAAAAAAAAGTATTAATAATTACATTTCTTGAAAGGCTATAGAACTGTTTGGATTGTCTGTTTCTTCTTGAGTAAGATTTGATAGAGTTTTCTAGGAATTGATCCAATTTTTCAAAACTTTTAAAATTTATTGGCATAAAATAATTTGTAATATTCTCTCATAAAAATTTTTCAAAAAGATACATACCCATTTGTTCGTATCTTCACACACACACAAAGCACTAGATACTGGTCAAATATCAAACTGTTAAGTGGTATACCTAATGGTCAAATGTGGGACTGCAGACCCACATTCAAGGTTAAAACTCTTAACAAAAGGAAAATAAAGTTCATTCTCAGACTTCTCTATGAACTGGCCAGGAGGGACGGGTAAAAACACACACTGACCATGAAGGGAATTCTGTGAAGTAACTACTGCTTGACCAGTCAGTGGCTGCTACCACAGCAACTCATCATTTAAATTAACAAGGCGTGCTGAGGTGGTGTAAGCTACTTATTCCTTCTAATTCCTAAATTTATATGCCAAACCCCAAAGGAAATTTAACACAGAGTGTTCTAACTAAAGACAAATGGAAAACACAATTTGCTTTAAAAAGAGAATCCCAAATCTCACAGGAGCATATCTACCAATCCCTCATTCTTCCATTTACTTTACACAGACCTTACAACAACACGGGGTTCTGGATTTCATGCATGAAAGTACACAGAGGGCTTCCACATCCACGTCAAAGGACAGCAACCGTGGCCCAGAGCACTCAAACTGTGATCACTCAAAGATTAGTCTTAAGATAATGCCAGTATGGCTGGGCGGTCAAAGTCTCCCGTCCCCAGCTTCAATGCGATTCAAACATCTCTCATTAGAAGCCCCTTGTGGTGCTCGACGAGGGCATGTGCCAGCTGCCAAACCAGCCAACAGGAGGAGGATATTCACATATCCCAGGTGAGAGACACTTGGTCTACCTTAGACCCTAAGCATCAGACAGAGCCACAGTCCTGGAAACCAAAGAAGACAAGGAGGGTTCTGGCAGGGGCTGGGAATGAGTGACTCACCATTCCTGCCTGGAAACACCATCCAAGGGGAAGAGAACAGCCCCTCTCCCTTTCGTACACACTCCCTCGGAACAGCCTCCTTTGCTTTCAGCCACAGGCAGGAATATGGGATAGTGAGAGGATGGGGGACAAGACATGAAGTCCAAGGACAAAGGGCCCCAGAGTCCATTGGGGTGATAAGTCAGTCCCATCATCTTCCTCAAACAAGGCAAATGGCCACCCACCTGTGACGTCCAGGCGGAAGGAGACCTTCTGGCCGCTGGCCTCACAGCTGTACTCCCCTGCATCCGCCTTGCCCGCCTGCTGCACCACCAGACGCCGCCCACGGCCTGTGGCCTCCACATGCACCCTCGAGCTTGAACTCAGCTTCTTCCCGTCCTTGTACCACATCACCTCCATCTGGGCCTGGGCCACCTCACAGCTCAGTGTGGCGCTGCTCCCCGCCTCAGCCCGCACCTCGCTCCGTGCTGGCTGCTCCTTGGCAAACACCACTGTGGGCTCTGGGGACAGGGAGGGACATGGGTCAGAGACACAAACCTGGTGCCAACCCACTTCACAGACACTGAAGTACCAGAGTTCAATAAATTTCCCCTTGAGCCAGTGACGTTATGTGTCTTGAGCTCACAAATGCAAAGAGCCCTATCATGGAACTGCAGGTGTCCAATTTGGGCCTCACTCTAGCAATTCTTTAGGTTGGAGGGAGGTGGCTGAGGCTGTTCCAGCCTCCAAAACTGCTAATTTTTATCTTTCCCAAGTGACAGTGCTGAGTTGGTGTGGCAGTCTTGGTCATGAATGTATCCCTACTGTGCAGCACATGGTATGTCCTCCATAAAGTTATTCCCCCTAAAAAGGTCTAACTTACATGTAGCAAAGTGCTCGTTGTGGTTCAATAACATTTATGTGTACATACCCCAAGCAGCCATCACACTTATCAAATACAGACCATTTCTAGTCCCCCAGTGACCGCTGACCCCTCCCAAAGGTGACCACTATCCTGGTCTCTTTCACTATAAACTATTGTTACCTGTTGTTTGATTTCTCCTAAATTGAATTATACATTACATACTCTGGGATCTAGTTTCTTTAACTAAATGTCTTGTCCATAAGATTTATCCATGTGTTGGATGTGGCAGCAGTTTACTTTCTAATACTGTATAGAATGCCATAGCATGAATACATCACGATTTAGTTTTCCTTTTCCATTGACAGTCATTTGGGTTGCTTCCAATTTGGGCATGCTATTAGCAAAGCTTCTATGAGCACTCTTGCAGGAATCGTTGGTGGATATGTAACTGTTGGCACGGAGTGTAGACCTGTCTTCAGCTTTAGTAGATATTGCCAAACAGTTCTCAAAAATGGTTGTACCAACTGACAGTCCCACCAGTGGTGAGTGAGAGCTCCAGTTGTTCTACATCCTTATCAACACTTGATATTATAAAATTGAGTTCTTGATGGCCCAAGTCCCCACTGAGAAGGGAGAGTGAAGAACTGAGTCTCATGCTCTATCTGTTTCCCCTCAAGATATTTGATGAAACCTGAAGGTGCAGAGAGGAGCCCTGATGGTACAGTGGTTAAGCACTCTGCTGCTAACGCTACACAGTGCAGGGGGCTAGGAATCCAGGCAGAAAACCTCTGGAAAGCAGAGGGAAATTTTCAATCTCTTGCAGTTCTGAGGAGACAAAAATTAGAGTTCAGGATTGGCTTATGGAGAACCCCAATTCACTCCTCAAGCTCTTAGCAGAAATCCTTGGAGAATTTTGCCCAGGGTCAAGAGTGAACTAGAAATGGATAACCCTTATCAAAACTACAATGAAGCCTAGAGTCAGCTCAGTTTCAAAATGAATGAAGGTTCTTAGTTCTCCTCTATCTGCCTAGCGAAAGAGGAATCCTCTCTGGAGTAAGATCCACATCATCCATAGTCAACAATTTTTAAGATCTAAATGTCTTAATGTCTAAAGTCAATTGAAATTTTGCAGGCATCCCAAACACTGGAGCAAAGATGGAAGAAAGGGAATATCAGGTGATTCAGCATTAGATTTATCAGACAACAGATCAAAGATAAAGCATTCCATTTGAGAACAAGATACTATTAAAATTAATCAGGGAGCCATTGTCTGGGAAGCAGTGAGTTTCTGGTTACGGTGATGGGAAATTTGGCATCAATTAAGGGTAATGGTTGAACAACATGACTAATATAATTGATATCAATAAGTTGTACACCCAAAAAAGGTTGAATTGGCAAATGTTGTGTTACGTATGTTTTTATGACAACAACAACAACAAAGAGCAAATGCTGATGCTGCTTATATACAACTGAATACGTTGTGGGATTTGTTTTCTTGATTTGGAGGTTTAGGGTCATGGTTTCACGGGATATCACAGTCAATTGGCCTAATATTGTTTTTACCTCCTAATTTGTTACATAATGTGTCAGGTCTTAAAAGCTTCCAAGCAGCCATCTAAGGTACAAAAATCGGTCTCTATTTGCCTGGGGCAGCAGAAGAACAAGGAGAGGCAGAAACTGGAGGAGGGACTGGAATCTGTGTCTACCTGCCTCCATGAACAACTGCCTCATTTATCTTGAGACCAGAAGAATTGGATGGTGCTGGGCTACCATAACTGAATGTTTTGATCAAAGATTTTCTAGCAGAATCCTGATCAAAAGGGAGAAAATATGGAACAGAATTTAAAGTTTTCATGCATCCAGACTTTCTGGAGCCATTGAGGCTGGATGACCCCTCCAAAACTATTGCCCTGAGATAATCTTTAACCCTTAAACCAAAAATATTCCCCTGAAGTCTTCTTTAAACCAAACAATAGTTTCACTTAATTAGTAAAGAATGTATTCCTTGAGCACTATACTCTTTCAAAGAATTATCTGCATGTAATCAAATTGATAACAGCAACTGAAAGGTTATATGAGAAGCTTAGGAGACAATAAGTTTATGTTAATTATGGTGGAATAATTGGGAAAACGATGAGAATGGTTTCACAATCTGAAGAATGTAATGAATGTCACTGAATTACGCATGTAGAAATTGTTGAATTGGTATGTGTTTTGCTGTATATATTTTCACACAAAAAAATAATAATTTAAAAAAAAGAGAAACAAAAAAAATTAATCAAATGAACGTTCCCAAACTTGAAAACACAATAACTAAAATAATTACACTATCAATGGGATGGGCAGCAGATGAGATGCTGCAGAACACAGGATTAGCACCCTGGAAGGCAGGTCGATAGAAAACATCCAGACTAAAGCCAAAACCAAACCAAACCCATTGCCATCAAGTCAATTACAACTCATAGTGACCCTATAGCGACCCTATAAGACTGAGTAGAACTGCCGCATTGGGTTTCCAAGGAGCGCCTGACAGATTCAAACTGCCAACCTTTTGGTTAAGCAGCCCAGCTCTTTACCACTACACCACCAGGGTTTCCCAGACTAAAGCAGAGAGAGGAAAAAAAAGGATTAAAAGGCAAAGACAGAGAAGGGAGGAGCAAGAAGGGGAAATAGGAAAAAGGGAGGGAGGTAGAGGAAAAAAATCAACAAAAGCGAATACTAGTTCTCAGAAAAGGATAATAAAATTGCTATAAATGACATGCCTCTGGCCAGAATGATTAAAAAAAAAAAGGAGGGAGAGAAGCACAAATCTACCAATGTCAGGAATGAAGTAGGGGACAATACTAAAGATCCAACTGATACTTAAAAACCAATACGATCTACATGATTATTGTAGTTCAATAAAGTGTTCACAAAAAAATAAGTTAAAAAGAACCTTTCCCTAAATCTCACACCTTACCCAAAAATTAACTTTCACTGGATAATAGATTTAAAAGTAAAATGTGAAACGCGAAAACTTTTAGAAGAAAACATAGGGGAAAACCTTTGGCATCTAAAAAAACCCAAAAACCCAGTGCCGTCGAGTTGATTCCAACTCATTTGGCATCTAGGACTGGCTCAGAGTTCTTAGACATGATACTAAAAGCACAATCTATAAAGGAAAAACTGATAAAAAGGACTTAATCAAAATTTAAAACTTCTGCTCCGTGAAAGACTCTGTTAAGAGAATCAAAGACAAGCTACAGGCTGGGAGAAAGTATCTGCAAACAATCTAACTGACAAAGGAGTAGTATCTAGAGTATGTAAAGAGCTAACAAAACACAACAGTTAGAAAAAAAAAAAAATCCAGGTAGAAAATGAGCAAAAGATACAAAGAGACCTTTCACCAAAGAGGATACACAGATAGGAAACACAAAGAAACAGGTTCAACCTCACTAGAGACCAGAGTTCCAGCCATCAGGAAAAACGCAAATTAAACCCCGATGAGATATCCTCCATACCCGCTAGAAAGAGCTAAAATATTAGTGGTAATATCAAAGGTCACAGTGTCACCAAAAATAATAATAATTTTAAAAAAGAAAGTAAAAGAAAATAAAAAAAATTAAACGAATTGCCTTATAAATTTATAGTCATTTTCCAGAGCAGCTAGTAAGACGGTTTGTTACAAAGCTAAACATGAAGATATTGTATGACCCAGAACACACACTTCTGGGCATTTATCCTGGAGAAATAAAAACGTGTGTCTGTACAATAACTTATACATGATTGTTCATAGCAGCTTTCTTACAAGAGCCCGAAACTGCAAACAACCCAGCTACCCTTCAACGGGTGAACAGTTAAACAAACTACAGTGCACCCATTTTGTGGAATCCAACTCAGCGATAAAAAAGAACAAACGACTGATACACGCAACAACCTGGATGGAGCTTATGCTAGGTGAAAAAATCTCAGTAGGTAGAAATGACACGTTGTGTGATTCCATTTATATACCGTTCTCAAAATGACAAATTACCGAGATGGAGAAAAGATTAGTAGTTGCTAGGAGTTAGGATGGTGTTGGGGACAGGGTAGGTGTGAGCACAGGGGAAATCTTTGTGGTGATGGAACAGTTCTGTACCTTCATTGAGGCAGCAGTTGCATGAATCTACACATGCGGAAGGTCACACCCAAGTATACAGTCACATCATTCACTGTCAATGTCCCGCTTTTGATATTATACTGCAGTTACGTAAGATGTAACCACTGGAGAAACTGGGTGAAGGGCACCAGGACCTGTCTGTACTATCTTTGCAAATTCCTCTGAATCTATTATTATTCCAAAATGAAAATACAAAGCAATAGGAGGCTGTGATGAACAACAATAAGGGAGCTAGTTTAGCTGGAACGTGCTAAAGCAGAGGGAGAAGTGAGCAGGCCAGGTCTTAGGAGGACCTCAGGGACAACCATGGCCTTTGGCTGAATGCTAAGTGCAGGCGGGCCATGGAGGGTTCCAGCAGGGGAAGGCCAGGATCCCATCAGCACATGAGTGGGATCACTCAGGTAGCTGGAGTGGGAGCGGACTCAGCTAACGGGGAGGAGTGGGCCACTGAGGAGACAGAGAAATAGGACTGGATTCTGGATGTCCTGAGGAAGAGGTACAGGAATGGAGGCAATGAAGTCCAGGCTGAGCCTGAGTAGGGGTGGAGGCCCTGAGGCCAGGACGGCTGAAGTGACTGGAATCGATGCAGATGCAAGAACAGTGTCCAGGCATCCACCGCCATAAGGGGCTTGCAGGGAAGAAAGATCACAGTGGTGACCAGCGCTGGGGTTGCAGCTCGCTATGTCAAATGTGGTGATGTGAAGAGCTTTGTGAGAAAATACGCCTTGAATGGGACCTCCCCAACCATTGCCTGGTCATGCTAGTCAGGAAGAAGCAGGGGCCTCAGGAACCCACCTGTGACATCCAGGTGGAAGGAGACCTTTTGGCCGCCAGCCTCACAGCTGTACTCCCCTGCGTCCGCCTTGCCCACCTGCTGCACCACCAGCCGCCGCCCACGGCCTGTGGCCTCCACACGCACCCTCGAGCTCGAACTCAGTTTCTTCCCGTCCTTGTACCACGTCACCTCCGTCTGGGCCTGGGCCACCTCACAGCTCAGTGTGGCGCTGGCCCCCGCCTCAGCCCACACCTCGCTCTGTGGCGGCTGCTCCTTGGCAAACACCACTGAGGGCTCTGGGGACAGAAAGGGACACTCAGTCAGAGATACCATCTAAGTCAGGGAGACAACAATGGACAAAGAAGGCCTGGTCGGAAGCCAGGAGATCTAGAAGCTACTCCAGGTTCTGCCTCCAGCTCTGTGACCTGGAGAGACCCCAGGCCTTTCTGAGTAATGACTCACTGCTGTGCATTTATACCTCCTGCCACTGATGTGGGGTGTTTCCTGGGGGGATGTTTTGTGAGACTGCTCCTGGGCACACATTGCTCCAGGAGAGGACCGCAGGGTAGGGATGCCTGTGCACCATCAACCTGACCAGATGACACCAGGAACATTCCCACCAGCAGCGCACGGGAGTTCCTGGTGCTCCACGGCTGAGACTACTCTTAGTATGTCAGGTGTGCTAACTCCTGGCCATGTGCTGGGCGTGGGGCTCCATCTCACCTTGGCATTCATGTGCATTGTCCGGAAGACTGTTACAGGCAGCTCCTTGTCCAAGTTTATTCACCATTTCTGTTTCCTGTCCTATGGTGTCACTGTTTAAGTCTTACCCGGTTTTCAATACCATTGCCTGTCTTTTTCATATTTATGTTTGGAGTTCTTTATATACTTAAATGCTGGAGCACAGACAGTTTTGTGTGCTGTGACTATCTTTCCCACCTGTGTTGCTTACGCTTTTACTCCTTATGATGTCTTCTGATGAATGGAAGTTTTTAGTAGTCAATGTATATATATGATATATACATATATATATTATTTTTTTTAAACCTGTTGCTGTGGAGTCAATTCCAACTCATAGCAACCCTACAGGACAGAGTAGAATAGCCCCATATGGTTTCCAAGGAGCGCCTGGTGGATTCGAACCGCTGATCCTTTGCTTAGCAGCTGTAGCTCTTAACCACTACGCCACCAAGATTTCACAGATATAGATATCAGTCAAATATATTAATCACATTCTTGGATTGGTGGATTTTCTGTCCTCTTTAAATTTAATTTTTTTTTTTTTAAGAAATCTGCTTAACAAATCTTTCCTTAGCCCAAGGTCATAAATAATCTATGTTTTCTAAGAGCTTTATTGTTTTACGTTGCACAATGAAGACTAACCCACTTATTAGTTTATTTTTGCATGTGGTGTGAGGTAGGGATTCAATTTTACTTATTTTTTTGCATATTGTTAAAAGGGGCAACCACCATTTATGAAAAGACCGTCCTTTCTGAATTCTTCAAAGGCACCATGGTAAAAAAAAAAAAAGGGGGGGTGGGGGAGAAGAGCCCAGTTATGCATAGGTCTGTTTCTGAGCTCACCATTCTGTTCCTTTTATCTGTTCATCTATCCCTACATTGAGACTCTGCTGTCTAATTTACTGTAGCTTTATGGTAGATCTTGGTTTCCAGCAGAGCAAATGCTCTCACTCTGTTCTTCTTCAAGAGTTTAATGGTCATACTCAGTCCTTAAAATCAGCACGCCAATTTCAAGTCCTTCCCCACACCGCCACCAAAAAAATCTTTCATTTGGATTTTCGTTGAGAACGAACATCTTTAAATCTTCCATGTATTTACTTCCCTTTATGTAGATCTTCTTTACTGGCTCTCAAAAACATTTAATAATGTTCCCCATGGAGGCCTTAAACATCTCCTATTAGACTTGGAATTAGAAGCCTGATACTTCTGACGGTATTGTCACTATACAAAATTTCAATTTCCAATTGCTTGTTGCTGTCAGTTTGTGTCTGTCAGTTTGTTGTACTGTGGGGGCTTGTGTGTTGCTGTGATGCTGGAAGCTATGCCACTGGTACTCAGATACCAGCAGGGTCACCCATGGAGGACAGGTTTCAGCTGAGCTTCCAGACTAAGACAGACTAGGAAGAAGGACCCGGCAGTCTACTTCTGAAAAGTATTAGCCAGTGAAAACCTTATGAAGAGCAGCAGAACATTGTCTGATATACTGCTAGAAGATGAGCCTCCCAGGTTGGAAGGCACTCAAAATATGACTAGAGAAGAGCTGCCTCCTCAAAGTAGAGTCGACCTTAATGACGTGGATGGAGCAAAGCTTTCGGGACCTTCATTTGCTGCTATGACACGACTCAAAATGAGAAGAAACAGCTGCAAACATCCATTAAGAATTGGAACCTGGAATGTACGAAGTATGAATCTAGGAAAATTGGAAATCATCAAAAATGAAATGGGACGCATAAACATCGATATCCTACGCATTAGTGAGCTGAAATGGACTGGTGTTGGCCATTTTGAATCAGACAATCATATAGTCTACTATGCTGGGAATGATAACTCGAGAGGAATGGTGTTGCATTCATCGTCAAAAAGAATGTTTCAAGATCTATCCTGAAGTACAACGCTGTCAGTGATAGGATAATATCCATACGGCTACAAGGAAGACCAGTTAATACAACTATTATTCAAATTTATGCACCAACCACTAGGACCAAAGATGAAGAAATAGAAGATTTTTATCCGCTGCTGCAGTCTGAAATTGATCAAACATGCAATCCAGATGCAGTGATAATTACTGGCGATTGGAATGCCAAAGTTGGAAACAAAGAAGAAGGATCGGTAGTTGGAAAATATGGCCTTGGTGACAGAAACAATGCCGAAGATCTAATGATAGAATTTTGCAAGACCAACGACTTCTTCATTGCAAATACCTTCTTTCACCAACATAAAGGTGACTATACACATGGACCTCAGCAGATGGAACACACAAAAATCAAATTGACTACATCTGTGGAAAGAGATGATGGAAAAGCTCAATATCATCAGTCAGAACAAGGCCAGGGGCCAACTGTGGAACAAACCATGAATTGCTCATGTGCAAGTTCAAGCTGAAACTGAAGCAAATCAGAGCAAGTCCACGAGAGCCAAAATATGACCTTGAGTATATCCCACCTGAATTTAGAGACCATCTCAAGAATAGATTTGACCCACTGAATACTAGTGACTGAAGACCAGACGAGTTATGGAATGACATCAAGGACATCATCCATGAAGAAAGCAAGAGGTCACTGAAAAGACAGGAAAGAAAGAAAAGACCAAGATGGATGTCAGAGGAGACTCTGAAACTTGCTCTTGAGGGTCGAGCAGCTAAAGCAAAAGGAAGAATTGATGAAGTAAAAGGATTGAAGAGAAGATTTCAAAGGGCAGCTCCAGAAAACAAAGTAAAGTATTATAATGACATGTGCAAAGAGCTGGAGATGGAAAACCAAAAGGGAAGAACACGCCTGGCATTTCTCAAGCTGAAAGAACTGAAGAAAAAATTCAAGCCTTGCAATAGTGAAAGATTCCATGGGAAAAATATTAAATGACGCAGGAAGCATCAAAAGAAGATGGAAGGAATACACAGAGTCATTACACCAAAAAGAATTAGTCGATGTTCAACCATCTCAAGAGGTGGCATATGATCAGGAACCGATGGTACTGAAGGAAGAAGTCCAAGCTGCTCTGAAGGCATTGGCGAAAAACTAGGCTCCAGGAATTGATGGAATATCAATTGAGATGTTTCAACATACAGATGCAGCGCTGAAGGTGCTCACTTGTCTATGCCAAGAAATATGGAAGACAGCTTCCTGGCCAACTGCCTGGAAGAGATCCATATTTATGCCTATTCCCAAGAAAGGTGATCCACCCAAATGTGGAAATTATAGAACAATAACATTAATATCACACGCAAGCAAAATTTTGCTGAAGATCATTCAAAACCGGCTGCAGCAGTATATGGACAGGGAACTGTCAGAAATTCAGGCCAGTTTCAGAAGAGGGTGTGGAACCAGGGATATCATTGCTGATGTCAGATGGATCCTGGCTGAAAGCAGAGAATACCAGAAAGATGTTTACCTGTGTTTTATTGACTATGCAAAGGCATTTGACTGTGTGGATCATAACAAACTATGGATAACACTGCGAAAAATGGGAATTCCAGAACACACTTAATTGTGCTCATGAGGAACCTGTACATAGATCAAGAGGCGGTTGTTCGGACAGAACAAGGGGATACTGATTGGTTTAAAGTCAGGAAAGGTGTGGGTCAGGGTTGTATTTTTTCACCATACCTATTTAATCTGTATGCTGAACAGATATTACCAGAAGCTGGACTATATGAAGAAGAACAGGGCATCAGGATTGGAGGAAGACTCATTAACAACCTGCATTATGCAGATGACACAACCTTGCTTGATGAAACTGAAGAGGACTTGAAGCACTTACTAATGAAGATCAAAGACCACAGCCTTCAGTATGGGTTACACCTCAACATAAAGAAAACAAAAATCTTCAGAACTGGACCAATGAATGATATCATGATAAACGGAGAAAAGATTGAAGTTGTCAAGGATTTCATTTTACTTGGATCCACAATCAACAGCCATGGAAGCAGCAGTCAAGAAATCAAAAGACACATTGCTTTGGGCCAATGTGCTGCAAAGGACCTCTTCAAAGTGTTGAAGAGCAAAGATGTCACCCTGAAGACTAAGGTGCGCCTGACCCAAGCCATGGTATTTTCAATCACATCATATGCATGTGAAAGCTGGATAATGAATAAGGAAGGCCGAAGAAGAGTTGATGCCTTTGAATTGTGGTGTTGGCGAAGAATATTGAATATACCATGGACTGCCAGAAGAACGAATGAATCTGTCTTAGAAGAAGTACAACCAGAATGCTCCTTAGAAGCAAGGGTGGTGAGACTGCGTCTTACATACTTTGGACATGTTGTCAGGAGGGATGAGTCCCTGGAGAAGGACATCATGCTTGGCAGAGTACAGGGTCAGCAGAAAAGAGGAAGACCCTCAACGAGGTGGATTGACACAGTGGCTGCAACAATGAGCTCAAGCATAACAACAATTGTGAGGATGGCACAGGACCGGGCACCTAACAACAACAACAACAGTATATAAATAATGACGTGTGTTTGTATATTCATTTTGTAGGTGGCAATTATTCTCGATTCTCCTACTACTGCTAATAATTTATCTTTTGGGTATTTTGTGTTTATAATCATATCATCAGTGAGTGACACTTTCATTGTTTCTAACTTGTATACCTTTTATTTCATTTATCTCTTTACTATGCTGTACAATCGTGGATAGAAGTGGTGACAGTGGGCATCCTTGTACTGTTCCAATTTTAAAGGGAAAGTGTTCAAGGTTCTACTTTAAGTACAAAGTTTCCTACATTTTCTGTAGTTTTTGTTGTTGTTAGTTGCCATTGAGTTGGTTCCGACTCACGGCGACCTTATGTATAATATAAAAAAATAATATACCTGATATATATTGCCTGATACTAAGCCATTTTCATAAGCTTTTATATGTTTGAGTCCATTTGATATGGCTACTGTTCAATCTATCTCATTGAAGGTTTCCCTTGTTTTCATGGACACTTTGTTTTACCAAATATGATGTCTTTTTCTAGAAATTGGCCTTTCCTGATAACGCACCGTAAGTAAGCAAAACGAACTTTAGCCCTCCTTGCTTCTAAGGAGTATTCTGGTTGTATTTCTTCGAAGACTGATTTGTTCGTTCTTCTGGCTGTTCACCAACACTGCAATTCAAATGTGTTAATTCTTCTTCTTTATCAAATTAAAGAAGTTCCCTTTTATTTCTAGTTTGTTAGGGATTTTTTTACCATAAATTGATGCTAAATTTTATCAAATACTCTAGATTAAGGATATGAAGTTTTATCAAGCACTTATTCTGCATTTATTGAAATAATCAAATAGTTTTTCTCTATCGATCTGCTAATTTTATAGTTTATATTGATTTTTGTTTTTTGTATTAGTTTCCCATTTATTTTTTTGCTTATCTCATAGTTTTGTTTTGTTTTTTTAATGTGCTTTAGGTGAAAGTTTACAGAGCAAATTAGCTTCCTGTTCGATAGTTGTACGCTGAGTGTTCCACGACAATGGCTGCATTCCCCACAATGTGTCAGCACTCTCCCCATTTCTGCCCTGGCTTCCCCGCTTCCTCTTGTCTAGTTTTTGTTTATACTGATTTTCTAATATTGCTAACGCTAAACCAAACTTGCATTCCTAGACTATGACCCTGGTCATAGCATATTATCCTCTACATATATTGCTAAATTCTCTGTGCCAAAATTTTCTTTAGGATATTGGCCTTGATATCCATAAGAGACAGACCCATAATTTTAACTCTTGATTCTCTTTTTGTCAGATTTTAGTATGCTAGCTGCATAAAACGAGTTGGAAAATTTATTATTTTTTGTGTTCTCCGTAAGATTCTCGATAAACTTGGAATAATTTCTTTCCAGAATAGTACACACATGCTTATATTTTGCTCTGTGAGAAGATTTTTAACTACCGGGTCTACCGTTTTACTGTTATAAGGCTGTTTGAGTTGCCTGTTTCTTCTCAAGTCAAAAGTTTTCTAGGAAATCGTCAATTTAGCAAAACTTTTCAAAATTATTTGCATAAAATAATTGTTAATATTCCATTATAATAAAGCTCAAGAGATATATATCAAGGTGTTTGGTATCTATGGAGCCCTGGTGGCACAATGGTTAAGAGCTCAGCTGCTAATGAAAAGGTCAGCAGTTCGAATCCACCAGCTGCTATTTGGAAACCCTATGAGGCAGTTCTACTCTGTCCAGTAGGGTCACTGTGACTTAGAATCAACCCAACGGCAACAGGTATACCAATAAAGTTTTACATTGTTGGTGTTGTTAGGTGCCGTGGAGTCAATTCTGACTCAGAGCAACCCTACAGAGGACAGAGTAGAACTTTCCCATAGGGTTTCCAAGAAGCAGATGGTGGATTTAAACTGACAACCTTTGGTTAGCAGCTGTCCTCCTGCCCACTATGCCACCAGGGCTCCAAAATATTATATACTGATGAATGTATTATGTTGTGACCCCTAGTGGTCAAATGTGGGAATGTAGCCCTAATTTGAGGTTAAAAGACTTTAAACAAAAGGAAAATAAAGTTCATTCTCATACTTTTCTACGAACCAGCCAGGAGGGTACAGACACGCAGTGATCATTAGGGGAATTCTGTGAAATAAATACTGCTTTACCAATCTGTGGTTGCTACTACAGTAACTCATCATTAACAAGGTCTGCTGATGTGGCCAAAACCAAGCCAAACCCACTGCCGTCAAGTCAATTCTGATTCACAGTGACCCTACAGCAGAGGCTACTTATTACTTCCTATTCCTAAATTTATATGTCAAACTCCAAGGGAAATTTCATACAAAATATTCTAACTGAAGACAAAGAGAAAATGCTATTTGCTTTAAAAAGAGAATCTCAAATCTCATTTGCTTTCAACAGACCTTACAACAGTACACGGATCTAGATTTTATACAGACAAGTGCACAGAGGGCTTCCACATTCAGGTCAAAGGAAAGCAACAGTGGCTCAGAGCACCCAACTGTGATAACTCAAAATTCAGCCTTGATACCACTACTGAACATTTTGATCAAAGATTCTATAGAAGAATCCTGATCAAAAGGGAGAAAATGCGGGACAGAATTTCAAATGCTCATGAAATCCAGTCTTTCTGGAGCCATAGAGGCTGGATGAACCCCAGAAACCACTGCCCTGAGATAATCTTTAAACTTTAAACCAAAGATATCCACTGACATCTTAAAAACAAATAGTTCAGCTTAACTAGTAAAGAATATCTGCCTTGAGCATTGTGCTGTTTTAAGATATATCTATATGGGACCAAACTGACAACAGAAAATTGAAAGGTTAGACAGGAAATTAAGGGGGCAATGAGTTTATGTTAATGGAGGAATAACAAATCAGAAACGGAGGGTAAAAACAGTTGCACAGCTCCAAGAATGTAATCAGTTTCACTGAATTATACATGCAGAAATTGTTGAACTGGTGTATGTTCTGCTGTGTATATTCTCAACGACAACAAAAATAAAATAAATTATTTTGAAAAAAGATTAGCTTTGAGATACCAGTATGAACGCATGGCTGAAGTATCTACTTCCATGCCAGAATGGAATTCACGTATCTCAAACTAGAGAAGCCCCATATGGTTGTGGGTAAGGAATGTGGGAATTCCCAGACCAGCCAACAGGAGGACATTCACATATTCCAGGTGAGAGACACCTGGTCTATCTCAGGCCCCAAGCACCAGACAGAGCCAGAGTCCTGGAAACCAAAGAAGAGAAGGAGGGTTCTGGGCAGGGGCTGGGAAAGAGTGACTAACCATTCCTGCCTGGAAATACCACCTGAGGGGAAGAACAGCCCCTCTCCCTTCAGTGCACACTCTCAGGACGGCCTCCTTTGCTCCCATCCACAGGCAGGAATGCAGGATGGTAAGAGGAATGGGAAATAAGAAGACATGAAGTCCAAGGATAGAGGACCCCAGGGTCCATTGGGGCGATAAGTCAGTCCCATCATCTTCCTCAAACAAGGCGAACAGTCACTCACCTGTGACATCCAGGCGGAAGGAGACCTTCTGGCCGCCGGCCTCACAGCTGTACTCCCCGGCGTCCGCCTTGCCCGCGTGCTGCACCACCAGCCGCCGCCTGCGGCCCGTGGCCTCCACACGCACCCTTGAGCTCGAACTCAGCTTCTTTCCATTCTTGTACCACGCCACCTCCGTCTGGGCCTGTGCCACCTCACAGCTCAATGTGGCGCTGGCCCCCACGTCCACCTGCACCTCACTCCGTGCTGGCTGCTCCTTGGCAAACACCACTGCGGGCTCTGGGAACAAGGAGAGACACAGGTCGGGGCACGAATCTGGTGCCAACCCATTCCACAGACACCGAAGCACCAGAGTTCAGAAAATTTCACCTTGAGCACAGTGACGTCATGTGTCCCGTGGGCTGTCGGGCTTGAGTTCACAACACAAGGAGCCCTGTCACAGAGCTGCAAGTGCCCAAATTGGGAATGTTAGGCTGAAGGAAGGTGCCTGAGGCTGTCCTGGCTCCTCTAACTTCTAGCTTATTTTCTTTCTCACGTGACAGCACCTGGCAGGTGGGGCAGAGCTTTCTTGTTTACCACAGTGAAACCTGTGAGAACCGGAACTTAACAGGACCACCATGTTTTTCCGGGTGTCGCAACTTTTCTGCCTTTCACAGGGTGCAGTTTTACCACTTTTCTATCACTCATTTCAGTGGAAAATATTTGGGTTTTCCTTCTCTGGCAGGTTTCCACCTTACACAGTTTCTGGCTTTAGCAAGTTTTAGCATATTTTACTCTCAGGGTGTGGCAAATGTTATGTCCTCCATAAACTTTATTCTCCTTTTTTTATCCAGCTGTAACTTACATGTAGTATACTAATTGTGACTGTACAGTTCAATAACTTTATATAAACATACCCCCATGTAACAACCAAAAAACAAAAACCCATTTCATTGCCAACTTATAGCGACACTATAGGACACAGTACAACTGCCCCACAGAGTTTCCAAGGAGCGCCTGGTGGATTCGAACTGCCAACTTTTTAGTTAGCAGCCGTAGCACTTAATCACTACGCCACCAGGGCTTCAATGTAACAACCACTCATGTCAAATATAGACCATTTCTGGTCCCTCAGTCACCACTGATCTCTCAGAACGATAACCAGCAGGTTGACTACATCATTATAAACCACTTTTGCCTGTTCTTAATTTTACATAAATTGAATTATACGTTATGTACTCCCTATACAATTATACATTATATACTTTGAATATCTATATTTGTCTGCTTGTTTTCACTCAATATAATATCTGTAAGATTCATCCATGTTGTTGGATATAGCAGTGGTTTGCTTTCTGTTGCTATATAGATGTCATTACATGAACACATCATACTTATTTTTCCTTTTTCATTGAGGGTCATTTAGGTTGCCTCTGAAATAGGCACTCTGAGGCATTTAAGCAGAGAAGCTGGACTATATAAAGAAGAATGGGGTGTCAGGATTGGAGGAAGATTCATGAACAACCAGCATTATGCAGATGACACAACCTTGCTTACTGAAAGCAAAGGGAGGATTTGAAGCACTTACTGATGAAGATCAAAGACCACAGCCTTCAGTATGGATTATCCCTCAACATAAAGAAAACAAAAATCTTCACAACTGGACCAACAAAGCAACATCATGATAAAGGGAGAAAAGATTGAAGTCATCAAGGATTTCATTTTACTTGGATCTGCAATCAACCCCGATGGAAGCAGCAGTCAAAAAATCAAATGACATACTGCACTGGGTGAATCAGCTGCAAAAGACCTCTTTGAAGTGTTAAAAAGCAAAGATGTCACTTTAAGGACTAACGTGAACATGGCCCAAGCTACTGTATTTTCAATCGTCTCACATGCATGCGAAACCTGGACAATGAATAAGGAAGAGTGAAGAACTGATGCCTTTGAATTGTGGTGTTGGTGAAGAATATTGAATATACCATGCCAGAAGAACAAACAAATCCATCTAGGAAGATGTACAGCCAGAATGCTCCTTAGGATTGAGGATGGCAAGACTTTTCTCATGTACTTTGGACGTGCTATCATGAAGGACCAGTCCCTGGAGAAGGACATCACGTGTGGTAGAGGGTCAGAGAGAAAAAGGGAGACCCTCAATGAGATGGACTCACACAATGGCTGCAAAAATGGGCTCAAATATTGAAATGATTGCGAGGATGGCTCAGGACTAGGCAGTGTGTCGTTCCGATAGGTGTTGATAGCACCTAACAATAACAACATGAGCATTTTTGTACACGTCTTTGGTTGGCACGTGTAACTGTTCAGAAATAAGGTGGATATGTGTTTGGCAACTGTGGCTATTATCAAACAGTTTTGAAAAATGGTTGTACCAACTTAGAGTCCCACTAGCAAGGTGTGAGAGTTCCAGTAAGGATGTAGACATCCTTACCAACACCTGATATTATAAAATTGAATTCTTGACGGCCCAAGTCCCCACTGAGACTCAAGAGGAAAGAACTGGGAGGTGGGGCCGAGAAGGCAAAGTAGTCAGACACTTCCAGCGATCCCTCTTACAACAAAGACCGAAAAAAAACAAGTGAAACGATTATATTTATGACAAGCTAGGAGCCCTGAACATCAAAGGCAAAGTCAGAAAACTGAGTGGCTGGGGGAGGGAGAGACAGCTCAGCAGCGGCGAGGAGCTGTCAGACCTAAATCGCCAGGAACCCTCAGGCACCATTCCCTGGAAGGACTGCGGTGGGGCTCACAGCAGCATTCTGGACATGGTTTCTTCAGGGGGAAACAGCAAGCCACACAGCTCACTCACACCTCCGGAACCAGAGAAGAATGACACTCTCAGCAAAAGCAAAGTACTTGTGTTTATTTTAACATGCTCCCAGCCCCCAAGCCGGCTTCAGTGGCTATCGATTTCCCTGGGCCTGAGATAGGCTCTGCTGCATGCCCTGAGCCATTCTCTCACCTTGGAGAAGGAATAAATTAACAACTGGGGGAAAAGATAATCCGTCAGCTCCTCTAAGCTGAGGAGCTCAGGACAGAAGCAGCTCCTGTCCAGGCACAAACAGGACCCGTGTGGGCCCATAGCAGGAGAATAGGCCCTTGTTGGCAGACTACAACTGTTTCAGCTGTGTGGCAGAGAGGTGGGCGTTTGATGTTTGACACCACTTTGCCTATTAAACAGGGTCCTCACCTACCCACATCAGGGGCCTGAGGACTGGCGGCTCCACCCACGTCACCTAGCCAACTGTGACAGGGGTCCAAGGATAAGTGGTACCTCCCAGTAGTTACAAACAAAAGCAATGCATGTCCTCGATCCAGCTGCAGAATCCACCCACCTGTGCACTCTAGGGAACAGGGATGCACTTTCCTCACAGACACTCGGAGGACAGTTTTCAGCCCCATGCCTTGTTCAGAGCTTGACCCCCTACTACAACCAGATAAATGTGCCTAAACCAATCACCCCTGCCCCTCAAAGACTGGAGGACGGAGCCTGTATGGCACACTTGATGACCAACTACCTGGACACCTAACCTGAATCCATACAAGAAAAGTGAATGGACTCCTAGGCTCACATACCTGGTAACAGCTCTAGCCATCTGGTGACAGGACGTCAGAGCTTCAAAGGCAAAAACAATCAAGCTAGCTCACTCAAGCAGCCTATTTGGGCATATCAAAACAAAATAAAGCAAGAAGCTAGGATACAGTAGGCAAATGTAAACTAATAAATACCTTATAGATGGCTCAGGGACAACAGTCAATATCAAATCACATAAAGAAGCAGACCATGATCACTTCAACAAGCTCTCAAACCAAAGAATCAAGGAATCTTAAGGATGAAGGTATCTTCCTGGAATTACCAGATTCAGAATACAAAAAATTAATATACAGAACTCTTCAAGAGATCAGGAAGGGGATCAGGCAAAACACAGAACAAGCCAAGGAACATACAGATAAAGCAGTTGAAGAAATTAAAAAGGTTATTCAAGAAAATACTGAAAATTTTAATAAGCTGCAAGAATCCACAGAGAGACAGCAATCAGAAATTCAGAAGATTAACAATAAAATTACAGAATTCGACAACTCCACGGAAATTCAGAGGCGTAGAATTGAGGAAGCGAAAGGCAGAATTAGTGAGATTGAAGATAAAACACTTGGCACCGATATATTCAAAGAAAAATGAGATACAAGAATTAAAAAAAATGAAGAAACCCCAAGAATCACGTGGGACTCTATCAAGAGAAATAACCTATGAGTGACTGGACTACTAGAACAGGGAGGGATAACAGAAAATACAGAGAGAATTGTTGAAGATTTGTTGGCAGAAAATGTCCCTGATATCGTGAAACATGAGAAGATATCTATCCAAGATGCTCATCGAACTCCTATTACATAAGGTAGATCTCAAAAGAAACTCACAAAGACATATTATAATCAAACCTGCTGAAACCAAACATAAAGAGAGAATTTTAAGAGTGGCAAGGAATAAATGAAAAGTCACCTACAAAGCAGAGTCAATACAAATACGCTCGGACTACTTGGCAGAAACCATGCAAGCAAGAAGGCAACGGGATGCCTTATATAAAGCATTTAAGGAAAAAAATTGCCTACCAAGAATCACATAGCCAGTAAAACTCTCTCTCAAATATGAAGGCAAAATTAGGACATTTCCAGATAAAAAGAAGTCTAGGGAATTCATTAAAACCAAACCAAAACTACAAGAAATATTAAAGGGAGTTCTATGGTTAGGAAATCAATAATATCAGATATCAACCCAAGACTAGAACACAGGACAGAGCAACCAGATGTCAACCCACAAAGAGAAATCACAAAAACAAACCAAGATAAAAAAAAAAAAACACCTAAAATAGGGAAACAGTGATGTCATTATGTAAAAGAAGACAACACTGAAACAATAAAGAGGGGCTAAATTTTTTTTTTAAGAAACATAGTCATAGATCTTTCATATGCAGAGGAAGTCAAGGTGACATAAAGAAATAAAAGTGAGTTTAAACTTAGAAAAATAGGAGTAAATATTAAGGTACCCACAAAGGAGACTAACAACCCTACTCATCAAAATGAAATACAAGAAAAAAATAGACTCAGCAAAAACAAACTCAACAACGAATAAGAGGAAAAGACAATATATAAAATAAACTACTCAGCACAAAAAATTAAGTGGGAAAAAGAAACTGTTAACAGAGCACAAAAAAAAGGCATCAAAATGGCAGCACTAAACTCCTATCTATCCATAATTAAGCTGAATGTAAATGGACTAAATACACCAATAAAGAGACAGAGAGTGGTAGAATGGATTTAAAAAACACAATCTGTCTATATGCTGCCTACAAGAGACACACCTTAGACATAGAGACACAAACAAACTAAATCTCAAAGGATGGAAACATAAATACATCAAGCAAACAACAATCAAAAAAGAGCAGGAGTGGCAATATTAATTTCTGACAAAAGAGACTTTAAAGTTAAATCCAGCACAAAGGTAAGGAAGTACACGACATAATGATTAAAGGGACAATATATAAGGTTTTTTATACCAGGGGGACATAAACATATTAAATATTTATGCACCCAATGACAGAGCTTCAAGATACATAAAACAAACTCTAACAGCACTGAAAAGTGAGATGGACAGCTCCACAATAACAGTAGGACACTTCAACACACCACTTTCGGTGAAGGACAGAACATCCAGAAAGAAGCTCAATAAAGACATAGAAGATCTAAATGCCACAATCAACCACCTTGACCTCATATACAGAACACTCCACCCAACAGCAGCCAGGTATACTTTCTTTTCTAGAGCACATGGAACATTCTCTAGAACAGACCACATATTAGGCCATAAAGCAAAGCTTAATAGAATCCAAAACATTGAAATATTACAAAGCATCTTCTCTGACCATAAGGCCATAACAGCAGAACAAAAGAAAAAGTAGGGAAAAGAAATCAAACACTTGGAAACTGAACAATACCCTGCTCAAAAACGACTGGGTTATAAAAAAATAAAAAAAAAAAAAAGGGGTTATAGAAGACATTAAAGATGGAATAAAGAAATTCACAGAATCCCATAAGAATGAACACACTTCCTATCAGAACCTTTGGGGCACAGTGAAAGCAGCGCTCACAGGCCAATTTATATCAATTAATGCACACTTACAAAAAGAAGACAGGGCAAAAATCAAAGAATTATCCCTACAATTTGAACAAATAGATAGGAAGCAACAAATAAAACCCTCAGGCACCAGAAGAAAGCAAATAATAAAAATTGGAGCAGAATTAAATGAAATAGAGAACAGAAAAAAAAATTTAAAGAGTTATGAAGACCAAAAGCTGGTTCTTTGAAAAAAATCAACAAAATTCATAAATCATTGGCCAAACTGACAAAAGAAAAACAGGAGAGGAAGCAAATGACCTGAATAAGAAATGAGATGGGATATATCACAACAGACCCAACGGAAATTAAAAGGATCATATCATATTACTATGAAAAATTGTACTCTAACAAATTTGAAAACCTAGAAGATATGAGCAAATTCCTAGAAACACACTACCTACCTAAACTAACACAAACAGAGGTAGAACAACTAAATGAGCCCATAACAAAAGAAGAGATTAAAAGGGAAATTAAAAAATTCCCAACAAAAAAAAGCACTGGCCTGACAGCTTCACTGCAGAGTTCTACCAATCTTTCAGAGAACAGTTAACACCACTACTACTAAAGGTATTTCAGAGCACAGAAAAGCATGGGATACTCCCAAACTCATTCTATGAAACCAGCATATCTCTGATACCAAACGAGGAAAGACACAACAAAAAAAGAAAATTACAGACCTATACCTCTCATGAATTTAGATGCAAAAATCCTCAACAATGTTCTAGCCAATAGAATTCAACAACATATCAAAATAAATCACCATGACCAAGTGGGATTCATACCAGGTACACAAGGATGGTTCAACATTGGAAAAACAATGAATGTAATCCATCATATAAATAAAACAAAAGAGGAGAACCACATGATCTTATCAATTGATGAAGAAAAGGCATTTGACAAAGTTCAACACTCGTTCATGATAAAAACTCTCAGCAAAACAGGAATAGAAGGAAAATTCCTCAACATAATAAAGGGCATTTATACAATGCCAGGAAACCCTGGTGGCATAGTGGTTAAGTGCTACAGCTGCTATCCAAAGGGTCGGAAGTTCGAATCCTCCAGGCGCTCCTTGGAAACTCTGTGGGGCAGTTCTACCCTGTCCTATAGGGTCATTATGAGTTGGAATCGACTCAACGGCACTGGGTTTTGGGATACAATGCCAGTAGCCAACATTATCCTAATTGGAGAGAGCCTGAAAGCATTCCCCTTGAGAACGGGAACCAGACAAGGATGCCCTTTATCATCACTCTTATTCAACATTGTGTTGGAGGTCCTAGCCAAAGCAATTACGCTAGATAAAGAAATAAAAGGCATCCAGATTGGCAAGGAAGAAGTAAAAGTATCTCTATTTGCAGATGACATGATCTTATACACAGAAAACCCTAAAGAATCCTCAAGGAAGCTACTGAAACTAATAGAAGAGTTCAGCAGAGTATCGGGATACATGATAAACATACAAAAATCAGTTGGATTCCTCTACACCAACAAAAAGAACATTGAAGAGGAAATCACCAAATCAATATCATTTACAGTAGCCCCAAGAAGATAAAATACTTAGGACTAAGTCTTCCCAGAGATGTAAAAGACCTATACAAAGAAAACTACAATACACTACTGCAAGAAACCAAAAGAGACCTACATAAGCGGAAAAACATACCTTGCTCATGGATAGGAAGACTTAACATTGTAAAAATGTCTCTTCTACCAAAAGTGACCTATAGATACAATGTAATTGCGATCCAAATACCAACAACATTTTTTAATGACATGGAGAAACAAATCACCAACTTCATATGGAAGGGAAAGAGGCCCCAGATAAGTACAGCGTTACTGAAAAAGAAGAACAAAGTAGGAAGGCTCACTCTGCCTGATTTTAGAACCTATTATACCACCACAGTAGTCAAAACAGCCTGGTACTGTTACAAGAACAGATACATTGACCAATGGAACAGAATTGAGAATCCAGATATAAACACATATGAGCAGCTTATATTTGACAAAGGCCCAAAGTCAGTTAAATGGGGGAAAAAACAGTCTCTTTAACAAATGGTGCTGGTATAACTGGATATCCATCTGCAAAAAAATGAAACAAGACCCATACCTCACACCATGCACAAAAACTAACTCAAAATGACCCGAAGACCTAAATATAAAATCTAAAACAAAAAAGATCATGGAAGAAAAATAGGGACAACGCTAGGGGCCCCAATACATGGCATAAACAGTATATGAAACATTACTAACAATGCACAAACACCAGAACAGAAGCTAGATAACTGGGAGCTCCTAAAAATCAAACACCTATGCCCATCCAAAGACTTCACCAAAAGAGTAAAAACATTACCTACAGACTGGGAAAAAATTTTTAGCTATGACATTCCTGATCAGCACCTGATCTTTAAAATTTACATGATACTGTGAAAACTCAACTACAAAAAGACAAATAACCCAAATAAAAAATGGGAAAAGGATATGAACAGGAACTTCACTAAAGATGACACTCAGGTAAATAACAGATACCTGAGAAAATGATCACGATCATTAGCCATCAGAGAAATGCAAATAAAAACTACATTGAGATTCCATCTCACTCCAACAAGGTTGGCATTAATCCAAAAAACACAAAATAATAAATGTTAGAGAGACTGGAGAGACTGGAACACTTATACACTGCTGGTGGGAATGTATAATGGTACAGCCACTTTGGAAATCGATTTGGTGCTTCCTTAAAAAGCTAGAAATAGAACTGCCATACGATCCAGCAATCCCAATCTGTGGAACATATCCTAGAGAAATAAGAGCCTTTACATGAACAGATACATGCATACCCGTGTTCACTGCAGCACTGTTCACAATAGCAAAAAGATGGAAGCAACCAAGGTGCCCATCAACGGATGAATGGATAAATTATGGTATATTCACACAATGGAATACTACACATTGATACGGAACAATGATGAATCCGTAAAACATTTCATAACATAGAGGAATCTGGAAGGCATTACGCTGAGTGAAATTAGTCAGTTGCAAAAGAACAAATATTGTATGAGACCGCTATTATAAGAACTCAAGAAATAGTTTAAACAGAGAAGAAAATATACTTCGATGGTTACAAGTCTACTAATTAGATAGTAAACAAGAACTATTTTAGGTGAAGGGAAAGACAACACACAACACAGGAGAAGTCAGCATAACTGGACTGAACCAAAAGCAAAGACGTTTTCTGAATAAACCAAACTCTTCGAAAGCCAGTGTAGCAGTGGCGGGGGTTTGGGGACCATGGTTTCAGGGGACATCTAGGTCAATTGACATAATTAAATCTATTAAGAATACATTCTGCATCCCACTTCGGAGAGTGGGGTCTGGGGTCTTAAACGCTACCAAGCAGCCATCTAAGAGGTATCAATTGGTTTCAAGCCACCTGGAGCAAACAAGAATGAAGAACACCAAAGACGCAAGGTAATGATGAGGCCAAGAGACAGAAAAAAAAAAAAAACCACTGCCGTTGAGTCAATTCTGACTCACAGCGACCCTAAAGGACAGAGTAAAACTGCCCCATAGAGTTTCCAAGAAGTCCCTGGTGGATTTGAACTGCCAGCCTCTTGGTTAACAGTCGTAGCACTTAACTACTACACCACAAGGGTTTCCAAGAGACAGAAAGGGCCACATAAACCAGAGACTACATCAGCCTGAGACCAGAAGAACTAGATGGTGTCCAGCTATAACCGATGACTGCCCTGACAGGCAGCACAACAGAGAACCCCTGAGGCAGTAGGACAGCAGTGAGATGCAGATCTCAAGTACTTGTAAAAAGACCAGACTTAATGGTCTGACTGAGACTAGACGGACTCCGGAGGTCAAGATCCCCAGACATTCTGTTAGCCCAAGACTGGAACCATTCCCAAAGCCAACTCTTCAGATGGGGTTGGACTGGATGATAGGATAGAAAATGATACTGGTTAGGAGTGAGCTTCTTGGCTCAAGTAGACACATGAGACTACGTGGGCAGATCCTGTCTGGAGGGGAGATGAGAGGGTAGAGGGGGTCAGAAGCTGGCTGAATGGACACAGAAATACAGGGTGGAAAGAAGAAGGGTGCTGATTCATTACGGGAGAGCAGCTAGGAGTATATAGCAAAGCGTATATAAATTTTTGTATGAGAGACTGATTTGATTTGTAAACTTTCACATAAAGCACAATAAAAAAAAAAAAAGAGTGGAGAATTGAATCCCATGCTGTACTTCTTTCCCTCAAGATATTTGACAAATGCTAAAGCCACACTCAGCAGTGTTCTAAGAAGCCAGGTGGAAATTTTCTGAAAGCAGAGAGGACTTTTAGCAATTTGCAGTGCTAAACAGACAAATATTAGAGTTCAGGGTCAGCTGGGGAGAACCCTAATCCACATCCCAAGCTCTCAGCAGGAATCCTTGCAGAACTTTACCCAGGATCAGGGAAGAGTCAGAGACAGAGACGATCCTTATCAAAACCGCAATGCATACCGGAGTTAGCTCAGTCCCTGAATGGATTAACATTCTTAATCCTAGGTGCCTAGCCAAGGAAAGAGGGAATTCTTTCTCTGGAATAAGATCACATCATCCATATTTAACACTTTTTACATATGATGTCTGACACTCAATCGAACACTTTGTAGGCATGCCAAAGACAGGAGCAAATATTAGGGGAAAAAGAAGACCATGTCTGTTGACCCAGATAATAGAAATATCAGTCTACTGCAAAGCAACAAATAATATCTTAAATAGAGGAAAGGAAACAGATCAAGGATGAAGAATTTCACTACAGAAATAAATTATCTTAAAAACCAATAAATTGGAAATTATGGAGCTTGAAGATACAATAATCGAAATTAAATACACCACAGATAGGTTGGTGGCAGATTAGATGTAGCAAAATATAGGATTAGGATATTGAGAGACAGGTCAAAAAAATATCCAGACTAAAGAAAAAAGAAAGAATTAAGAGACAGACATTCCAGACATGTGAGAAACAGCAGTAAAGTCTAAGAGAGATCTAACGAGGGGTTGGAGTACCCAGAAAAAATAAGAGAGAATGAGGCAGAGGAGAATGGTCAAGAATTTTCTAGGACCGATGAGAGACATCAGCCCACAAAACCAAGATTCTCTGCAACCTCAAGTAGGATGAATACACCGAGGTTCATCACAGTTAAGCTGCTAAAAGCCAAAGAGAAAATAGTAATTTCAAAGAGAAAATATTTAAGGCACTTAGATAAAAAAAAAAAAAAAAAAAAGATATATGATCCTGAAAGGAATCACAATAAATCTGACAGCTGATGTTACAAAGAAATATAAAAGCCAGGAAACAAGGGAATGATGTCTTCGAAAGACTAAGAGAAAAACACTGCTAAACAAGGATTTGATACCCTCAGAAAATAAGGCCTCAGCACTGTAAGGCAAAACAAAGACTTTTTCCTATAAACCAAAAAATGAGAGGCTGCGTATCACAAGTACACCTGCTAAAACAAGTAGTTTTTTTGGACAGAGTTCTTTAAGCAGAAGGAAAATGACTCCAGAGTATTAGACCCAAGTCCTGGCTCTGCCATTTTCTGGCTATGTAACCTCTGGGAAGTTACAAAGCTTCCCTGTGCCTTACCTAAAATAGAAATAATCACGATGTCCTCAAAGAGTTGTAAAGTTTAAGCACGTAAAAAGACAAGAAGCCGTCTACCCTGAGACCAGAAGAACGAGCTGGTGCCTGGCTACTACCACCAAATGTTCTGGTCAGGGTCACAACAGATGGTCCTGGATACAATGGGAGAAGAATGTGGAGAGGAATTCAAATGCTTTAAAAAAAAGAAAAGGAAAAGCCAAACTGGAACAGTCGAGAACAGGGGAATCCCTGAGACTATCACCCTGGGATACTCTTTGAGCCAAGCCTATCCCCTGAGACCACCTTTTAGCAAAATAGCAGAGTGGCACACAAAATAAACAATATTACCCATAAGATTGCTGTCCTACTTAAAACCATCTATATGAGACCAAAAGGTCAACAATTACTCAAAAGCAAAATTGAGAAAATTGGGGGGGGGGGGGGCGCAGGGAAACTAGAGCACTGGAAATGGAACAAACAGAACACAATTAAGGAGAATGTTGACACATTGTCATAAATGTAACTAATGTCACTGAACAATTTGTGCAGAAACTGTAAAATCGGAACCTAACTCAAAAACTCAATAAAATATTATTTTAAAAAGAACGACAAGAAGCACTTCACAAACGGCTTGGCACTCAGCACACAGTTAACACCCGTAAACTACTGTTATATTGGGAGCTTGGTGAGAAAACAAGCCACGAGGCAGCATGTCCATCCCTCCACCCCAGTGCCTGATGATGTTCCAAAGCAACATGGCACCTCATGGAACCCACCTGTGACGTCCAGGCGGAAGGAGACCTTCTGGCCCCCGGCCTCACAGCTGTACTCCCCAGTGTCCGCCTTGCCCGCCTGCTGCACCACCAGCCGCCGCCCACGGCCCGTGGCCTCCACGCGCAGCCTTGAGCTCGAACTCAGCTTCTTTCCATTCTTGTACCACGCCACCTCCGTCTGGGCCTGGGCCACCTCGCAGCTCAGCGTGGCGCTGGCCCCCGCCTCAGCCCGCACCTCACTCCATGCTGGCTGCTCCTTGGCAAACACCACTGTAGGCTCTGGGGACAGGGAGGGGCATGTGGTCAGAGACACATACCTGGTACTAACCCATTTGACAGACACCAAAACCTCAGAGTTCAGAAAAGTTTTCCTTGAGCCCAGTGATGTCACATGTTCCGTCGGCTGTCAGACTTGGGTTCACAAACACAAGGAGCCCTGTCACGGAGCTGTAAGTGCACAGTTTGGGAATGTCCTGACTCAAGAGCCATTCCTAGGCTGGAGGAAGGTGTCTGAGGCTTTCCCAGTCCCTGTAACTGATAGTTTATTGTCTTTCCCGTGTGACAGTCAGCACTGGGTCGGTGAGGCAGGGCTCCCTTGTTTACTAATGTATCCTTACTGCGTGGTACATAGTACGTCCTCCCCAAACTTTATTCTTTCTTTTACAGAGGTGTAACATACATGTAGTAACATGCAGTGACTGTAATGGTACAGCTCAACGACGTTTATGCATACATACCCCCATGTAAGCACCACACATATCAAACAGACAATTTTCAGCTCCCCGGTCACCACTGACCCACTGGTAACTGCTATTCTTACCTCTGGAAACCCTGGCAGTGTAGTTGTTAAGACCTACGGTTGCTAACCAAAAGGTCAGCAGTGCAAATCCACCAGGTGCTCCTTGGACACCATATAGGGCAGTTCTACTCTGTCCTATAGGGTTGCTATAAGTCAGAATCAACTGGATGGCAATGGGTTTGGTTTTTTTGTTTTTGTTTTTTAATTCTTACCTCTATCTCCATAAGCTACATTTGTCTGTTCTTTAATTTCACATAAATGGAAGTACGTTATGAGTACATTAAGAACTCTTTGTGTTTGGTTTATTTACTCAACATAAGGTCATAAAATTTATCCATGTTGTTGGATTTAACAGCAGTTTTGTTTTTTCCGTGGCTATATAGGATGTCATTGTGTGAATACATTATAATTTATTATTTCTTTTCCTCTTGTCGGTGATTTGAATTTAAAGATACGAGTAAAGCTGCTACGAGAATTCTTGTATATATCATTGATAGGCATATGAAACTGTTGGAGCATTGTGTAGGCTTGTGTTTGGATTTAGCAGATATTGCCAAACAGTCTTCCAAGATGGCTGTACCACCATACATTTCCAGCAGCAGTGTATGAGCATTCCAGTTGCTCTACATCCAAACCAACATTTATAGTATCAATCTCAAATTGTTGTGTTCCATCTCCTGCCTGGAGGGGAGATGAAAGGGTGGAGGGGGTTAGAAGCTGGCGAAATGGACACGAAAAGACAGAGTGAAGGGAGAGAGCAGGCTGTGTCATTAGGGGGAGAGTAACTGGGAGTGTGTAGCAAGGTGTATATGGGTTTTTGTGTGAGAGACTGACTTGATTTGTAAACTTTCACTTAAAGCACAATAAAAATTATTTAAAAAAATTGTTGTGTTCCATCAAACTCAAGTAAATAAGTATATAATCTGAGGTTTCAAGCTGAATGCACACTCATTCATTTGTTCATTCATTCAATCATTCACTCAACTAATGTCAATGAAGGAAAGGCCTACTGTGTGCCAGGCACTGGGGTGACAGCTGGGGTGCTGCAATGAGCACTTACAGTCCCTGTTGTCATGGAGCTTACCTGCTAGTCAGGAAATACAAAAACACAAACAAATACAACCATAAAAATAATCACGCTGCGCTATGGCCAGTGCTAGATGAAATAAAACATGGAAATGAGCCACAGGGAAAGGAGTGAGAGGCGATTTAGATTTGGTGGCCAGGGCAGATATAAGAAGGTGATAATCAAGTGGAATTCTAAATAAGAGGGATCCATTCCTGAGAAAAGCTGAGGGAGAAATATTTGAACAGAGCTGACAGGTAGGGCAAGGCCCTTCTACAGGAATAGGCATGCCATAAGTGAGAAAGGTAAATCACGTGAGATATGGTGATGGTGGAGCCCTGGTGGCGCAGTGGTTAGGAGTTCAGTTGCTAACCAAAAGATCAGCAGTTTGAATCCACCAGCTGCTCCTTGGAAACCCTATGAGTCAGTTCTACTCTGTCCTATAGGGTCGCTATGAGTCAGAATTGACTTGACAGCAATGGGACAGTGAAGGAGGCCCTATAGTCCAGGCAAGGCAATTTTTACTTGAGGCGGCAAAATCCCTGAGAAGAATGGGCCTCTCAGAGATGTGAGCCCACTCTGGGCACCTGTTTTTCCCCTCAGGGCACTTGATGGGCTTGACACTGAAAATTTAGACAAAGGGTTATCACTAAGAAGACCACAGAGCTGCTGACATGTTATGGGGGGATAGAGAGATAGAGATTAGAGATCGAGGAGCCAAGTCCCAGTGAGAAGGGATGGAGGAGAACTGAGCCTTGCACTCTATAAATGTGCCCTCACACAGGTTGATGAGTTCTGAAGCTGCACGGAACAGGAGGTTAAGAAGCCAGGCAGAAAACCTCTGAAAACAAGATTTTTCAGCATCTTGCAGTTCTGAGGAAACCCTGGTGGCATAGTGGTTAAGAGCTACAGCTGCTAACCAAAAGGTCAGCAGTTCGAATCTACCAGGTGCTCCGTGGAAACTCTATGGGACAGTTCTACTTGTCCTATAGGGTTGCCATGAGTCAGAATCAACTCAACGACAACAGGGTTGCAGTTTTGAAAGACAAAGATTAGGATTCAGGGTCTTCTAGGCAAGGAGCTCTAATCTACACTCTAAGATCTCAGCAGGAATTCTTGGAGGACTTGGCCCAGGAGTAGGAAAGAACCAGAGATAAATAATCGTTACCAAAATTGCAATGCAGCCTGGAGTCAGTTCAGTTCCTGAAGGGATTAGTCCTCCTCTATCCGCCTAACAAAGGAAAGGGGGAATTTTCTGTACTTAATAAGGTCGCATCACCCATATTCAACAGTTTTTAACATGCAATGTCTGATGCTCAAATCTAATATGTGTGGGCATCTCAAAGACAGGAGCAAATATTAGAAAACCAAACCAAACAAACAAAAAGGACACTACTCAGTGATCCAGATAATAGAATTATCACACTAGGGCATGGTCAGGACTAATATTTTTAATAGATGAAAAGAAGGAGAAAACAGGTGAAAGATGAAGGATTTCACTAGAGAATTAGGGTCATTAAAATAACTAATCAAATGGAAAGTATAGAACTTGAACATACAATAACCTAAATTAAACACATTGTAGGTGGTTTTGACAGCAGATAAGATGCAGCAGAACAGTATCAGCGAGATGCAGCAGAACAGTATCAGCGACTGGAATATAGGTCGACAGAAAATATTCAGATGAATGCAGAGACAAAAAAAGGATTTAGAGGCACAGAGAGATGCATACAAAACATGTGAGAAACCATTTAGAAAGGTCTAGTATAGTGTAAGTGGATTCCTAGAAGAAGAAAGAGAGAATGGGGCAGAAGAAAAAATGGCCAAAACTTTTGCAGAACTAATTCAAGATGTTCTGTAACCCCAAGCAGGGTGAATACAAAGAAAACCATATCTGAGCACATCAGAGTAAAACTGCTGAAAACCAAAAACAAAGTCTTAAAATCAGCCAGAGCAAAAAAGATACATGAACCTCAGAAAGACAACACTGTATCTTACTGTTGGTATTTCAACAGAAAATAATGGAAGCCAGAAGGAAATTGAATGACATCTTTAAACTACTGAAAGTAACTGCTAAGCTGGGTTTGATACCCAGAAAAGATACTTCTGATTTCAGTTCCAACATGTAAAGAACTTGGAAGTCCATCACTCCCATCTTCACAATAACAAAAAAAAAAATGAATAACCTGAAAAACAATGACTTTTCTCAGCTATATCAGAGAAACAAGGTCACAGGGCACACTGCCACCCTGAAAACTGGAGAGGCAGGCATTAGAATCACAGGCCAGTAAATAATAGTGTATTAGAACTGTGAGAGCTGCAAGAACCAGATTTTATTTAAGGAGAATTTAGGGAAATTCAAGGCAACAGATGAGGGGAAAAAAAGAAAACTTAAGGCTCTGGCACTTACATCTATAACAAACATTAATCACAAATCAGCTCTTGGCCAGAGTAATGTAAAATCTTACACTAAAAGGTTGATTACTTCAATCTCTATTACAAGACATGTTAAAAGGCAAAAATCACAGTCTGAATAGACAAAACAGAATCAGAACCAGACTCAGATAAGACACAGGTTTTGTAATTATCAGATAGGGAAATTAAAATGACTATGAATATGTTTATTTTTTTAATTTTTTTATGATTAATATGTTACGGGCTCTAACGGAAAAAAGTGGACAACATGCAAGAACCGATGGGTAATGTAAGCAGAGAGATAGAAACTCTAAGAAAGAATCAAAAGAAAATGGTAAAAATAAAACACACTGTAAAAGAAATGAAGACTGCCTTTTATGAATTCATCAGTAGGCTGGGCACAGTGAGGAAAGAATCAGGGAACTTGATATATCAACAGAAACTTTCTAAACTGAAAAGTAAGGAGAAAAAGGAATTTAAAAAAAATGAATATTCAAGAACTGTGGGACAATTACAAAAGGTATAACATACGTGTAATTGGAATAGCAGAAGGAAAAGGAGCAGAAGAAGTATTTTGCCAGAAATTTTCCAAAATTAATGAAAGACACCAAACCACAAATCCAGGAAGCACAGAGAACACCAAGAAGAATAAATATCAAAAATATCTATATCTAAACAAACAAACAAACAAAAACCAAACCCAGTGCCATCGAGTTGATTCTGACTCATAGCAACCCTATACCTAGGCATACTACATTCGAACTTCAGTAAACCAAAGACAAAAAGAAAATCTTGATGGAAGACAGGGGAGAAAAACACCTTACCTATAAAGGAACAAGACTTCATTGGACTTCTCATCAGAAACCAAGAAAGCAAAAAAACAAAAAAAAAAAAAAAATTGAGTGAAAAATTTAAAGTGTTGAAAGAAAAAAACTACCAACCTAGAATTCTATTTCCAGTGAAATTATCCTTCAAAAGTGAAGAAAAGAATAAAGACTTTCTCAGACAAACAAAAACTGAGGAAATCTGTCACCAGTAGGCCTGCCTTATAAGAAATATTAAAAGAAGTCCTTCAGAGAAAAGGAAAATGATATAGGTTAGAAATTTAGCTATATAAAAAGAAAGAAAAAAGAGAAGGAACAAATGAAGGTAAGATAAAAACTGTGTATTTCTGTTATTAATTGATCTGACAACTGTTCAGAGTAATTATAGCAACACTGTGCATATGGATAAGTTAAATGAATGACAAAAATGGTACAAAGGATGGAAGGGAGGAACTGAGAATATTTTGTTATAAACTACCTGTACTACCACAAAATGATATAACCCAGTGCCGTCGATGCTTGAAAGCGGATTAGATTCCTTGTAAATGTATACAGCAAACTATGGGGCAACCACTAAAAAAATGTTTTAAAGACACATAATTGATATGCTATGAGAGGAGAGAAAATAGAATCATAAAAAATTCTCAATTAAAATCAGAGAGGAAAGATAAATGAAACAAAGAACAAGTGCAATAAAGAGATAACAGTTATAAACATGGTAGATGTTAATCCAACACTATCTATAATCACTTAAATGTGAATGGTCTAAATACAACGATTAAAAGATAAAACAAAACCCATTGCTGCCAAGTTGATTTGGACTCATAGTGACCCTATAGGACTGAGTAGAATTGCCCAAGGCAGTAATCTTTATGGAAGGTTAGCAGCTGAGCTCTTAGCCACTGAGCCACCAGGGCTCCATAGAACAGAATAAAAAGCCCAGAAATAAACTCAGGTAAATAAAGTCAACTGATCTTTGACAAAGAAGCAAAGGCAATTCAGTGGAGAAAGGATTGTCTTTTCAACAAATGACACCAGAACGATTGGACATCCATATGAAAAAAAAATTGAATCTAGCCACAGCCTTTACACCTTTCACAAAAGTTAACCTGAAATAAATCACAGACCTAAATCTAAAGCATAAAACCATAAAACTTCTAGATTACAACACAGGAGAAAATCTAGGAGACCTTGGTTTTGGCAATGACTTTTAGATATAACACCAAAGGCACAATCTATGAAAGAAAATATTGATATGTTGGACTTTATTAAAATTAGAAATGTCTGCTCTGTGAAAGAAACTATTAAGAGGATGAAAAGGCAAGCCACAGAATGAAAGAAAACATTTATAAAACACATATCAGATAATGGACTTGTATCCAAAATACAAAAATAACTTTTAAAACACAATAAAAAAAATTTTTAAGTGTGCCACAGATCTGAAGAGCTGCTTCACCAGAGAAGATACGCAGATGGAAAATAAGCATATGAAACAATGTTCAACATCATGTATCACTGTTGTTATTGTTGTTAAATGCAAATTAAAATGAGATACCTACACACCTATTAAAATGGCTAAAATACAAAACTGACAATATCCAATGCTGATAAGGATATGGAGCAACAGGAACTCTCATTTATTGCTGATGCAAATGCAAAATGGTACAGCTGAGTTGGAAGAAAGTTTGGCAGTTTCTTTAAAGCTAAACATAGTCTTACCACATGATCCAGCTACCGCACTCCTAGGTATTTACCCAGTTGAGTTGAAAACTATATCCACACGAAAATCTCTAAGTCTAAAACTGTTCTAAAATATACAACCTATGAACTTAAAAATAGAAGGTAAAATAAAGATGTTTTCACACAAACAAAAACTGAGAGAATTTGTCACCAGAAAACCTGCTAAAATAAATACCAAAAACAGTTCTTCAAGCAGGAGGAAGATAATCCTAGAATACTGAACTCAAATCCTAGCTTTGCCATCTTCTGGCTGTGTGACCTTCGGCAAGTTACATAATTTCCCTGTGCTTTATACGTAAAATGGGAATAATAAAAGCTCCCCGTAGAGTTTTTCAGAAGTTTAAACAAGTAAAAAGGCAGGAAGAGCTTTACAAATGACCTACCTAACACATGGGAGCGGTTGTTACATGAAGAGACATATGAGATGGAACAAAGTGGCACCTCCTGGCTGTGGGGACCATGGTCTTGGAGAACATCCAGCTCAACTAGCATAACATCGTTTATAAAGAAAATCTTCTACATTCTACTTTGGTGAGTAGCGTCTGGGGTCGTAAAAGCCTTTAAGCGGCCATCTAGGATACTCCACTGGTCTCACCCCTTTGGGAGCAAGGAAGAAAACTAAAGATATAAGGGAAAGATTAGTCCAAAGGACTAATGGACCTCATCTACCATGGCCTCCACCAGACTGAGCCCAGCATAACTAGATAGTGCCCAGCTACCATCACTGACTGCCCTGACAGGGATCACAATAGAGGGTCCCGGACAGAGCTGGAGAAAAATGTAGAACAAAATTCTAACTCAAAAAGCAAGACCAGTCTTGCAGGCCTGACAGAGACTGGAGAAACCCTGAAAGTACGGCCCCTGGACACACTTTCAGCTGAGTAATGAAGTCACTCCTGAGGTTCACCCTTTAGCCAAAGATTGGACAAGCCCATAAAACAAAACGAGACTAAAGGGGCACACCAGCCCAGGGGCAAGGACTAGAAGGCAGGAGGGAACAGGAAAGCTAGTAATAGGGAACCCAAGGTTGAGAAGGGAGAGTGTTGACATGTCATGGGGTTGTAAACCAACGTCATAAAACAACATGTGTACTGTTTATTGAGAAACTAGTTTGTTCTATAAACCTTCATCTAAAGTACAAAAAAAAAGTGGCACCTCCTCCCAACCACTGTCTGATCATGCTCCTATGCTCCTAAAGAAGATAAGAGGAACCTTTGAAACCCACCTGTGACATCCAAGCGGAAAGAGACCTTCCGGCCACCAGCCTCACAGCTGTACTCCCCCAGCATCCGCTTTGCCCGCCTGCTGCACCACCAGCCGCCGCCCACGGCCCGTGGCCTCCATGCGCACCCTTTGGCTTGCACTCAGCGTCTTCCCATCCTTGTACCACACCACCTCCATCTGGGCCTGCGCCAACTCACAGCTCAGTGTGGCACGGGTCCCCACCTCAGCCTGCACCACACTCTGTGCTAGCTGCTCCTTGGCAAACACCACGTTGGGCTCTGGGGGACAGAGGGACATTCGGGGTCCAAGCAGTCAAATGACTGGAACTGAATGAGTTCCCACTATCTCGATCTCAAAACCGCGATGCCTTGGGCACAAGCCTACCTCATTTCTGGCTTTTTCAACCCATAAAACCAAAAAACAAACCCGTTGCCATTCGGTTGGTTCCAACTCACAGCGATGCTATAGGGCAGAGTAGAACTGCCCCCATAGAGTTCCCAAGGACCGCCTGGTGGATCTGCACTGCTGACCTTTTGGTTAGCAGCCATAACACTTAGCCACTACGCCACCAGGGTTTCCTCTCAACCCATAGAGCCTCACATTAGAGGACAGATGAAGCAGGACCAGGTTAGTTACAAGGATGTGAAGCCTCCCGGTTGAGTAATTTTCGAGTAGGCATGTGTCGCAATCCATCACCTGCAGTATCATAATTATCCAGACAAAGGGGGAAATCATCTGAGGCCTGCACATCAAAGTATGAGCATTTTTAGACTGAATTTCTTATGTAATGTCAGCAAGAACAGGCAATATCTCTAAATTACAAGAGCATTGATATAAAGGACTGCTAATGCAGACTATGGAAACCCTGGTGGCATAGTGGTTAAAAGTTTGGCTGCTAACCAAGAGGTCAGCAGTTCAAATCCACCAGCTACTCCTTAGAAACCCTACGGGACAGTTCTATTCTGTCTTATAGGGTCACTATGAGTCAGAATTGACTCGATGGCGACAGGTTTGGTTTTGGTTCTAATGCAGACAACAACTTCTAGCGGGCGAATCACCATTGGTGTAATCAACTCCTAGGCTTGGGATCAGATGTTGTTTTTTCTTAGTTTACTTCTTTTGCTTCATATCACGTTACTTCTAGGGCCCATTCTATTACTTTAAATTTTTTTTTTCTGAAGTATATCCATTGGAAGTGGAACCATCCATAGATGCTTTTATAAAATTGTGAGTTTTCTCTTTGTGACAATGTAGAGTAGAACCGCTTCATAGGACTTCCAAGGCTGTAATTTTTACAGAAGCAGACTGCCCCATCTTTCTCCTGCAGAGTGCTTGGTAGTGGGTTTGAACTGCTGACCTTTTAGTTGGTAGCCCAGAGCTTAACCGCTATGCCACCAGGGCTCCTTAACTTAACAATACCAAGTATAAAAGTGGGGTAGCACTACAGACCCTGAAGACACTTAAACGATAATAAGGGAATACTAGAAACAACTCTATGCTCATGAATTGAATAAATTTGATGAAATGGACCAATTCCTCGAAAATACAAACTACAAAAACTCATTTAAGATAAAACAGTTGTCACGCTGTGGTAGCTTGTGTGTTGCTGTGATGTTGGAAGCTATGCCACCAATATTTAAAATACCGACAGTGTCACCCATGGTGGACAGGCTTCAGCAGATCTTCCAGACCAAGACAGACTAGAAATAAAGGCCTGGCAATCTACTTGTAAAAATTACCAAAGAAAACCTTTTGAGTAACGACTGAACACTGTCCAATACACTGCTGGAAGATAAGCCCCTCAGGTTGGAAGGTACTCAAAATACAACTGCGGAAGAGCTGCCTTCGCAAAGCACAGTCGGCTTTAATGACACAGGCGGAGGAAAGCCTTTGGGGTCTTCATTTGCTAATGTGGCACAACTCAAAATGAGAAGTGGCAGCTGCAAACATCCATTAGTAACAGGAACATGAAATGTACAAAGTATGAATCAAAGAAAATTAGAAGGTGTCAAAAATGAAGTAGAAATTTGAATGTTGATATCCTAGGCATTACAATCTGCAGTGGACTGGTATTGCCATTTTGAATCTGACAATCATCTGGTATTCCATGCTGGAAACGACAAATTGAAGAGGATCTGCATTGCATTCATTGTTGAAAAGAGCATTTCAAGTTCTATCCTGAAAGACAACGTTCTCAGTGATAGGTTAATGTCCATATGCCTACAATGAATACTAGTTAATACAAACGTTATTCAAACTTACTAACCATTAACGTGAAACATGAAGACATTGAAGATTTTTATGAACTGCTGCAGTCTGAAATTAATCAAACATGCCATCAAGATGTATTGATCATTACTGGTGATTGAAATGTGAAAGTTGGAAATGAAGAAAAAGGATGAGGATTTGGAAAATACAGCATAGGTGAAAGAAATGACATTGGAGATCACATGATAGAATTCTGCAAGACCAATGACTTATTTATTGGAAATACATTTTTTCAACAACATAACCAATGACTATATGGGTGGATGTTTCTGGATGGGTTACAAAGGAATCAAATCAACTACACTGGTTGAAAGAGACGATGAAGAAAATCAATATCATCAGTCAAAACAAAGCCAGGGTCTGACTGTGGAACATACCATCAATAACTCATGTGTAAGTTCAAATTGAAGTTGATGGAAATTAAAGTAAACCCATGAGACCCAAAATATGACCTTGTATACATCCCACCTGAATTTAGAGACCATCTTAAAGATTAGATCTAATGCACTGAACGCTAATGACTGAAGACCTGTGGGAAGGATGCAAGGACATCATACATGAAGAAAGGGAAAGGTCATTGAAAAGACAGGGGAGAAAGAAAAGACCAAAATGGAAGTCAGAAGAGACTCAGAAATTTTCTATTAAGTGCAGAGTCACTAAAGCCAATGGAAGAAATGACTAAATAAAAGAGCTGAACAGAAGGTTTCAAAGGGCAGTTCAGGAAAACACGGTAAAGTATTACAATGAAATGTGCCAAGACCTGGAGTTAGAAAACCAAAAGGGAAGAATACAATCAGCATTTCTCAAGCTGAAAAAATTGAAGAGAAAATTCAAGCCTTAAGGTGCATTACTGAGAGAATCTATGGGCAAAAAAAATTGAATGACACAGGAAGCATCAAGGGAAGATGAAAGGAATACACAGAGTTACTGTACCACAAAGAATTGGTCAACGTTCATCAATTTCAGGAGGTAGCATATGATCAAGAACTGCTGGCAATGAAGGAAGAATTTCAAGCTAAACTGAATGCATTGGTTAAGAACAAGTGCAATGTAGTGAATTACCATTATATGGCCCTTCTGAGTCGGAACCGACTCAACCACACGTAACAACAGCAGCCATGGTCTTATAACTTCCATGAAATAATTGGCTGGGACTATGCAAATATGGTGCTTGTGACCTATCAAAGGGATTGGACCGTTCTCTAATGCAAATAAAGTGCACGGAACCCTTGTATGGGATTGGTCAGTTTTGCCATCCCACTAGGCTTAAAAGGAACCAATCCCAGAGGCTGGAGGGGGACCTCATTACCACCAAGAAGAAAAGTCAGGAGTGGAGCATGTCCTTTGGAGCTGGTGTCCCTGGACTGAGAATCTCCTAGACCCAGGACACAGACAGAGCTGTACCACTGAAGATGGCACAAGATGGCAGCAGCACGGGACCAGCAAGCAAGGCTCACAGACCTACAGAGGGAGGTAGCTGAGAGCCTTTGGGCAGGAGGCTTCCTGGTGGAGTGGGGTGCCTCTGAGCACTTATCGGCGGAGCTAAAGAGTTTTGTAACACTTGCCCAAGCAGGACAGAGGCCAAGCCAAGGGCCAAGGGCTAAGAGTGAAGCCAGCCTGTGGGCACAACCGAGAAGAAGCTGTCCTGATCAAAGAACTGTATCCTGAGCTCTTCCTGTTACTTCCAAGTTGACCCTGATTCTGAACCGTAACCTGTTATTTCCCTAATAAACCCCATAACTGTTGAGTATGGTCTATGAGTTCTGTGTGGCCATTGTAAACAATGACCAAACCTAGCAGAAACGTAGAGAGTGCCATGGGAAGGACAGCTGGTGCAAGAATTGATAAAAAAAAGTTTGGGGAGTAGAGGTATGTCTCACTTCCACCTCTTAGGAATCAGCTTTGGGCTGACGCTGATCTTGATGGTGATTATCTTCCCCTCTCCTGAAGTTAGGTGAGAAGGTCTGACACCACGCCATTTTTACACAAGTCTTCAGAAATTAACAGAATACCAACTGAGATGCTTCAACAAATGGATGCAATACTGGAAGCGTTTATTCATCTCTGTCAAGAAATTTTAAAGACTGCTGCCTGGCCAACTGACTGGAAGAGATGCATATTTGTGCCCATTCCAAACAAAGGCAATCAAACAGAATGCATAAATCATCAAACAATATCATTAATAACACAGGCTAAAATTGTTGAAATAATTTGTCAGTGCTCCAGAAATAAACCAAAGGTTTGCAGCAAGTCAGGGAGTATATTAAAGAAAAACAGTGAAATTTCGTTAAGCACAGTAAGATTTGTGGTGTTTTAACTTTTCCAATTCTCATACTCTCTTCCTAGATCTGAGGTAGCTTTGAAAACCAACAGTCCACAATCCTGGTGAAAACCATCAGCCTAGCAGTCACTAGATGGGGCAGAATGGGGACAGAGCTGTCTCATAGCCCCATTCCCAGAGAACCGCCATCATCTTACTTCTTCATTGCTTCACTCAGACCAGCTCACAAGGCTGTCCTTATCCGACCTGACTAGGGGCTCACTCAGACCAACTCACAAGTCTGTCCTTATCCGACCTGACTAGGGGCTCACTCGGAAAACCCGGCGGTGTAGTGGTTAAGTGCTAGGGCTGCTAACTCCTTGGAAACTCTATGGGGCAGTTCTGTTCTGTCCTATAGGGTCACTACAGGGTCGCTATGAGTCAGAATCAACTTGACGGAAGTGGGTTTGATTTTTTTTTTTAGGAGCTCACTCACTGTGAGCAGCCTTTTCTCTAGGGGCATATGCCAAAAGCAATCAGAAGCAATTACCGAACATCGCAGTTGCCTGAACAGTTGGGCAAACAATACAATAACCAAAAAGTTTAAAAGGGAAAAGAGATGCTCACGGAGAGTTTGAAAAGCTCTGACACATTCCTGCGTATCTAGAAAGACACATGTATGTATGGGGTAATGCACGTGCTCAGTAAGACCTCAGGGGCTTCTAAGCACACAAATCTGGCTATACGTGAGGCTCTGCCCAAGTACGAAGTAAAGGCAAGATAGAGTTTAAACTGCCTGGTTGAGCACTGAACACACAAGCCAATAGTCACACACAGAGGCTCTTGGCAAAGACTGGAAGATTTACTGGTTACAAGCATCTAAGGGTATCGCTGTCCAATCATTAGGTGACCAAAAAGCTAACTGGGCAAAGACGTCAATGGCCACAAATGACAAATAATGCAAACTTTACAGTATTAGTTCAGAAAAGTCACACAACACACAAACAACAACAATAAAAAAGAAAACAAACGGTAGATTCTGGGAAGATGGTGGTATGAACAGGTCTAAGATTCTCACCTTCCCAAACAAGCACCAATCAAATCAACTAGAAATCTGTAACCTCATCTCTGTAATAACTCCAAAAATTGTGGAGAATTGCAGAAATAACCACAAATGAAACAAGAAAAAGGTGATTTTTTTTAACGGTAGGAAAACTTTTTCTACTGTTCCCACCATTCCGCCTCTTAGCTGCAGTGGAGGCGAACCACTAATCGTGTTTTCAAAGATGGGGATCAACCTCTGGCTCTGTAGTGAATAGTTAATACTTTGTTAACAGACTGTTCCGTGTGTCTGGTCTCATATGTCTGGGATCTGCTGAAAATACTAAAGTATCAGTCTGTTCTGAAATGGAGCTCATAAAGGGGAGGGGAGGGAGCACCGAAGGCTGTGACCACCTGAGAGTCAACTTCAGAAAATCAGTCATTTTGAAAGCACTGTGTATATGGGGGAAATGAGAAAGCCACATGCACACATGCTCAGTTCTAACATATTGTAGCAGTCTAATGTCTCAGTTTCAACAAAAAAATCACAAAGCATACAAAGAAACTTCAATAATGGCCAATTGAAATGAAAAAGGAAAAGGGACAGAAATTGTCTTTATGGAAGCCAAGATAGTAAACACATTAAAAGATTTTAAAACAACAGTGTTATGGATGGAATTGTGTCCTAAAAAAATATGTGTTGTAAATTCTAACCCCTATACCTTTATGAAAACCCTGGTGATGTAGTGGTTAAGAACTACAGCTGCTAACCAAAAGGCCAGCAGTTCAAATCCACCAGGCACCCCTTGGAAACTCTATGGGCCAGTTCTACTCTATAATCCCATTTGGAAATGGAGTTTCTTTGTTACGTTAATGAGGCTGTATTAGTGTAGGGTACGTCTTAAATTGGTCTCTTTTGAGGTATAAAAGCAGATTAAGCAAGCACGCACAAATGGAGGGGAAGATATATGCCACGTGATCGCCAAGTTACATAGGAATAGAAGCTAAAAAGAGGCAAAGACCTTCCCTCCCAGTGACAGAGAGAGCCTTCCCCTAGAGCTGGTGCCCTAAATTTGGACTTCTAGCCTCCTAAACTGTGAGAAGATAAATTTCTGTGTGTTAAAGCCACCCACTTGTCATTTTCTGTTATAGCAGCACTAGATAACCAAGACAAATAGTATTAAACATACTCAAGGAACTAAGGGGAAGCAAGGATAAAAAACTAAAAAAAATCAGGAAAACAATACATGAACAAAATGAGAATATTAATAAAGAGATGAACACTATAAAAAGGAACCAAACAGAAATACTGGAGCTGAAAAATACAATAACTGAAATGAAAAATACTCTGGAGAGAGTCAACCAATGACCTGAGTTGGCAGGAAAAAAAGAATCAATGAATTAGAAGCTAAGGAAATTGAAATTATTGAGTCTTAAGGGCAAAAAAGAAAAAACAGAGCTGAAAAATGCCAAATGGAATTCTGGGATATCAAGTGAACTAACATATGTATTATGGTGATCCCAGAAAGAAAACAGAAAAGGACAGAAAGACTATTTGAAGAACTACGGCCGAAAATTTTCCAAATTTGGTGAAGGGCATGAATCTACACATACGAGGTCAATGAACCTCAAAAATGATAAACTCAAAAAGATTCACACCAAGACACTTTATAATCTTACAGTCAAACTCTCAAACACCAAAGATAGAGAATCCTGAACACAAGAAGAGAGAAGCAAAATGGCACATACAATGGATGCTCAATAAAAGTAAGTGCCTATTTCTCCTCAGAAACCCGGGAGGGCAGAAGACAGCAGAATGACATATTTAAAGTGCTGAAAGAAAAGAACTGTCCACTAAGAATTCTTTATAGAGCAAAACTGCCTTTCAGGAATGAGGGGAAAATTGTCATTCCCAGATAAACAAAAGCTAGGGAGGTCATGACAACGAGACTTTCATGACAAGAAATGCTAAAGGGAGTCCTTCAAATAAAATTGAAGGACGCTAGACAACAATTCAAAACTATATGTAGAAAAAAAAGATCTACAATAAAACTAATCTCATGGAAAATACAAAGGCCAGTTTTATAGTATTTTGGGCCTGTAACTTTCATAGTTATGGCCTACATGATTAAAAATATATAAATAATATTTTTAAATTTATACTGTTGGGCACATAATGTATATATTTTGGGGTTTTTTTTGGTCATCTATAGTAGCAAATACATAACTGGTGGGAAGAGTGGCATAGGAATTGAATTTTTCATGTTGCTGAAGTTGCTTGTTACAAATATAATACGTTAAATGTAATCGTCATGGGAACCACGAAGAAAACATCTTAAAAATGTACACAAAAGGAAAGGAGAGGGAAATTAAAATGGCTCACTGCAAAAAATCAACTAAACACAAATGATGGCAGTATTGGACGAAATGAAAGATCAAGAAGATATAACCCAAAGGAGTGAAAAGACAGTCTACAAATTGAGACAAAGTTATTAGAAGCCATATATTGGATAAGGGTTTAATATCCCGAATATATAAAAACTCTTACAATTGAACAGCAAAAAGACAAACAACCCAATCCAAAAAATGGTCAAAGGACTTGAGTAGACATTTCACCAAAGAAGATATTCATACACAGAAAGAGTCCCTAGGACTGAGATGTTACGAAAAGAGAGAGATCACAGAGAAGAGAACGTCCCAGACCACGAGGCAATAATCATCAGAAAAAAAGTTAACATGCTCAGGCTGTCAGAGAATTGGAGCAAGACAGAGCCTGCAACCCTGTGATACACTGTTAAAAGTGGTCCCCAAAGGATCAGGGCTCCTCATGTCCTCCACATTCCTGGACAATATACGTCACCCCTCCATCAACAGTGGAGTCTATTTCTCTGCCGCCTTGAAACTTGCTTTGAGCCATAGCTTTGCTCTGAGTAGAGAACATGGAAAAAGTAACATTCTGGGACTCCTTAGAACAGACCTTAAGAGGCCTTGTACCATCTACTACTCTTTAAGGGAAACCCAGCCACCATGTAAAGAAGCCCAGGACACAGAAAAAGAGTCCCTGGGACTGAGATATCACGAGAAGAAAGAGGTCACGGAGGGGAGAATGTCCCAGGCCTATGCGTGAGACCCAGCCAGAACCATGAGAAGAGAGAGGCCCACCAGCCTCTAGTCCCAGCCAGCCCCATCCGGGAGGGCCATACTAACTGGGACATCAGACAGGTGGAAGAGTCATGTTGGACCCCCTCCTTCCACCCACCACACCAAACAGAGCATAGATGAAGTCCAAGAAGAGAGGATCCCAGGGTCCATCGGGGCGATAAGTCAGTCCCATCATCTTCCTCAAACAAGGCTAATGGTCACTCACCTGTGACGTCCAGGCGGAAGGAGACCTTCTGGCCGCCGGCCTCACAGCTGTACTCCCCGGCGTCCGCCTTGCCTGCCTGCTGCACCACCAGCCGCCGCCCTCGGCCCGTGGCCTCCACGCGCACCCTCGAGCTTGAACTCAGCTTCTTCCCGTCCTTGTACCACGTCACCTCCGTCTGGGCCTGGGCCACCTCACAGCTCAGCGTGGCGCTGGCCCCCGCCTCGGCCCGCACCTCGCTCCGTGCCGGCTGCTCCTTGGCAAACACCACTGTGGGCTCTGGGGACAGGGAGGGACATGGGTCAGAGCCTCAGACCAGGCCCACTTCATCTTACAGAACTGGATCCCGTGATGGAGGAGCCCGGTGACAGGCAGAGCAGGGCAATCCTAGATGGGTGAGGAGGGCCCTCCAAGCACTCAGCCATTAACAAAACTAGTTGTCCTCAAGACTCAAGGCAACCACACGTGTGTCAGGGTAGAACTGTGCTCCACAGGGTTTTCAGTGGCTGATTTTTTGGCAGCAGATCGCCAGGCCTTTCTTCGGAGGCACCTCGAGGTAGACTGAAGCCATCTGCATCACCCAGGGCCTCCTAACCATTAACATAGCACTATAAATCAATGCACGAATATGACAAAAGTAAACCATAGCTGCCTTTATCCTTTAAATAAACTGAATATTCTAAGGCCGTTCAGCAAGAGCTCTCAGCTGCAGCTGCAGCCAGTCCTCCTCCGTCTCGCCCTAATATCACCACAACCGGACGGGGCTCGGTTGTGAGAGTGCTGACCGGTCCTTTGTCAGACATGAGGTCACAGCTCAGTCACCACTCAGGTGAGCTTCCAGACCACGGTGCCAGGGGAACCATGGTAGGCGACCCATACACTTTCCACGACACCAATCGCTCCCACGGGCCTGGCGCAGGCCAGTAGCTGGGGCCACAGCCGCAGGTGCCACAGAAAGGAGGAGAATCAGAAGAACTGGGGAAATGGGCAGGCCTTGCACACTGCAACTGGAACCTACTTCAGGTACAGCTGGAACACACCAACTCTGAGCGCCAGAACGGGCCAATCAGGAGGGAGCCGAGTGCCCTGAGTGGCCCGTTCAGGAGAAAGCTGAGCGCCTGCACAGTCCAATGAGAAGAAATCTGAGAGCCTCGTGGGCTAAGCAGGAACAAGGTGTGGCGGCTCTCCACTGAGCTTTGTAACTGCTGTGGAAGATTGTGGAAGGGAGAAGTGGGGAGCAGAGGGACAGAGAGGCGGAGGGCGGTGACTGCCAGGAGCTCACGGCTCAGAGGAGCAGACGAGGCGGAGGCAGGGAGGGGAGAGAGGAGCCTGTGCGACCTTTCTGGAGGCCCTCCCAACACACCCTATCCTGACGTGTTGGCCACCCACCCCTAAAAAGTTGTTGGATCAGCACTGCGCCCCACGCTCCCCGAGGGTGCCAGCTGATCCAGGACCCCGCCACCCTGTGGCTTTGAAGAGTGGCACTGCAGGGGCAGCACCTGGCCAGCCTGCCCACCCTGGCATGGAGCCCAGGCTGTGGTGACAAGTGTGCAGGCTGTGCCTGCACCCTACTTGCTGCGCAGGGCCCCAGGACAAGGCAGGCGCCTTCCCCTAAATGGCAGCAGAACGGCCATGCTGGCTCTGCCCTCCAGAGCCCAAACCAAAGAGAACGCCATGCTAAATAGTGTAGCTGCACGCAGCTGCCACTCAGTCAGCATCCACTGCTCACCAGCAGCTATGGGGGGCCCACCAGGCCAACCGGCACAGCCCCAGGCCCGCTTTGTACCATGAGACTGACAGAACACTGAGGCCCACCACAGGAAGGTGCCCTGGCCTGAGAGCACCTCAGGTGCCAGAACGTGCCCTGGGAGGCTACAACCTACACCCGAGGGTCCCCTCCCCTATGCCCAACTCTGAGACCCACCTGTGACGTCCAGGCGGAAGGAGACCTTCTGGCCGCCAGCCTCACAGCTGTACTCCCCGGCGTCCGCCTTGCCTGACTGCTGCACCACCAGCCGCCGCCCTCGGCCCTTGGCCTCCACACGCACCCTCGAGCTTGAACTCAGCTTCTTCCCGTCCTTGTACCACGTCACCTCCGTCTGGGACTGAGCCACCTCGCAGCTCAGCGTGGCGCTGGCCCCCACCTCAGCCCGTACCTCGCTCCATGCTGGCTGCTCCTTGGCAAACACTGCTGTGGGCTCTGGGGACAGGGAGGGACACGCAGTCAGAGATTCACCCAGGTGAGCTTCCCCAAGTTCTGAATCCACAATGGGCCCCTAGAGGCCAGAAAACCACAGCTCCACCATGAGCATCCTTCCTGGCCCAGAGCCTGGAAGCAGGGACTGCCCAGGCACAGGGGCTGATTTCCTGCACCCTCACTGAAGGACATGTGGGCAAGAAGACAACATGGTGAGGAGACCCTCCTGGTGCCAGGAAGAAGAGCTGAATGAGGACCCAATGGCCAACAGGTCTGGACATGCCCAGAGTGCTTGGTGAGTCCTTGTCTCGGTCCTCTCTCTGGGCCCAGCGAGTCCACGCGGTACACGGATGGCAGAAAGGAAATTCACTGCGCTTTACCAGCACCTCAGTTTACTCCAACAACCAAGGACAAACCACATAACGTTTTCTGCTTTGCATAGGTGCCAGCCGTTCAACTACACACATGGGTTTTTAAACATTGTAAATTACAATGCCAATGTGCTGGCCTCTGATAGTGTGAGGGATTAGGTATGATGGGCTTCAGGAGACCTCCCTCTTCTCAGTCTGACACAGGATTGTGTGTGCTGGACCCCGGATCCCCATGAGTCCCCCGAGGGGTGAGCCCATCTCAGGGGTGGGGCCTGCACTAATGACTGGGCCCACAATGGCCCAGCAGCCCAGATCCTTGGGAACCCCTTGTAGGGTTCGCCCTTCAGTCTCTCAGCCAAGGCCTCTGAGCCCTGAAAGCTTCTAGAAAGAGCCAAGTCCTTAGACCAACCAACCTGGATTCAAGTCTCAATCTGCCAAGGGCACTTCTAGAGACTTTGGGGTCCTCCCAACCTCAGTTTCCTCATTTTTAAGACGAGGACAAAAGCTTCAGAAGCATTTTTTTCATCAAGTCCTCAGCCTGCCGGCTGGTCCACAGAACACACAACAAGTAACAGGTTTTGTCAGGACCATGAGCAAGCTGTGGCTATAGGCATGAGGGACAAGAGCCCCTGCTGGCAAAAAAGCTCATAATGAAACAAGAACACAGGGCCTGGCAAGGGCCTGGGCACAGAAAACTCCAGAGCTCTGTTGGGGACCAGGTCACTGGCTAACAAGGAGACACTAGTTAGCCCAAGGGACCATGGTAAGGTTCCTATAGGGAAGAGGAAGGGTATTCTCTTGTTTGAGAGAGGTGACAAGACACAGCAGCGGTTGTCCACCCTGCTCAGTTTCTGCTGTTTCCCAGAAACCAGCAAGAAAGGCCAGCAGTGGGTACTGTAGGGGTGGGCCAGGGCTGGACCATTAGCCCAGACATTAGCCACAGCCTCAGGTAGCCTGGGGTGCCAAGCAAAGCAGGACCGGTGCCCAGCTGGCCTGAAGGTCAAATATTCTGGGGCAGAGAGAAAAGAATTCTATAAACACCTCAGATAAAACCAAGTTTAAGTTCCTGTATTTTTGTTATCTTCTTTATTTTTAACATTTAGATTTTTTGCCCACCTAAGTGTTATTTTTGTGTATGTTACTTCTTTTCCCAAGTAGAGAAACAACTGCTCCCAACCATTTACTGAAGAGGAGGGCCCAGAAAGTAAGCCCTGCTTTTCCCAACACCACCATGATCTAAAGTGCCGGATGCAGCCACACCTGCTTTCCACCCCATGCAAGGCAAGGCACATGTACACACACTTGCTCACCCTCAGAGGAAAGAGTACTCACCAGAGACCCGGAGCTGGAAATCCACAGAGTCCTCGCCTGCATGGCAGGTGTAGGTGCCCTCATCCTGCCTGGTGACTGCAGTTGCCACCAGGCGGTGCCACGTGCCCTCGTCCTCCCGTGAGAAGCGCTGGGAGGAGCCACTAAGCTCAGTGCCATCCTTGTACCAACGCACGCTCACGTGGGCCTCGGAGGTCTCACACTCAAACTGGGCCCGGCTGCCGGCCACCACCTCTACACGGCCACCCGCTGGCTTCTTGTGCAAAAACTTGATGAGGCCTGCAACAGCGTGGACAGCAGGCAGGTCAGGTCAGGGGCAGCCGGGCTTGCAGACAAAATTCAGCAGCAGGAGGCCCCTGAACCGGCATGCCACAGGCCAGCTAGAAGGCCAGAGGTGCTGGAAGCTTATGGGGGTTCTACAGGTTACTGATCCCCCCAAACCAGGAGTTCCCTTCGGAGAGTTCCTGACCAGTGACAAGGCCTGCCTTAGTTTGCTGACTTCCGAGGATGAGGAACTCACTGTTAGAAAGTACTTTCCCTTACAGATCTGTTCCCAATTCCCATCTCCCACCTTGCCGGGCGTCAGAGAGCCTGCCCCAGAGCTGCAGGGACAGACGATGGCCCTCGATGAATGGCCTCAGGTCAAGGGCAGACGAATCCCACCAGCCCCTCACCCTGATCACCTTGCACAGAGAGCTGGTAGGCGATGCGGTCCCCACGGCTGAGGCACTCATACAGGCCAGCGTCATCTCCAGCCACGTCCTTCACAAGCAGGACCCGCTGCCCGGCCAATGCCTGCACCTCATACTTGGGGCCTGGTGGCAGTGCACGGCCATCCTTCAGCCACGTCACGGCTGCTGCCTGGTCTGACAGCTCAGCCAGCAGTTGTGCCTCCTCGTGCAGCCGTGCCCACACCTTCTGGGCCGCTGCCACAGGTGGCTTGTCACCAATCAGCCCTGGGGCCGCTGGGGGACCACAGCAGGTGGACCAGGGGCCACAGACAGAGGCCAGAATTCAGAGTAAAAAATGAAGGATTGATGGTAGAAGGGGAAGGAAAAGGAGAGAGGGGAACAAGGCCACAGGGAGTGGAGAGAGACAGGGAGAGAGAAAGAGATGGGGAGAGAAGGACAGGAAAGGTGGAGAGAGAAAGATATGGGGAGAGAGAGGGACAGGAAAGGTGGAGAGTGAGAGAGAGAGATGGGGAAAGAGAAGGACAGGAAAGGTGGAGAGAGAGATGGGGAGAGAAGGACAGGAAAGGTGGAGAGAGAGAAGGGAAGGGAAATGGGGGATGCAGGGACGTGAGCCATGAGGGGTGACAGAGACAAAAGGAAGGACAGGCAGCGGGGGGACAGATGCAGAGAAGAGCACAGAAGAGAAGGGAGAGGCAGACCAGAGATCAGAAATGTCCCAGAGAAGAAAAGAAGACAAAAGGGAAAAGTTGGGGATTGGTGGGGGAGAGACAGACGGAGAGAGGCAAGAGAGACAGGAAAAGATATGGAATGGAAGAAAGAGAGGGCAGGGAGAAAGGAAAGGAGGGAAGGGAGGAGGGAGCAGAGGGAGGAAGGAGAGAAAGGCAGGTAGTAAGGTGACGCTGGAGCCACTGGAAGCACCCTGAGCGGCCTCTCTCAGACCCGCATAGCTGGAGCCCCCTCCCACACTCAGCTCCGTAGCAAATACCACCCAGACGGCCTGGGAGTGAGCTGTCTTGAAGCGCCCTGCCCTGCCCTGCCCTGCCCTGCCCTGCCCTGCCCTGCCCTGCCCTGCCCCGTACACTGCAGCTTCGTTGGGGTGACCAATGAGCTCACAGCAAGGGGGTCTCCCCTGGGGATGTGGGAAGGCGCTGAGCAGCAGCCCACCAGCAGGCTCGGCCTAGGGCCTCCTCTGAGCCACAGCCACTCTCCTAGGGGTCCACCCCAGCTACCTCAGGCAAGGATCCCCGGCAGTGCTCAGTCCAGGATGGGCCCAGCTCCCAGGGGACCCCAAAGGGCAGGAAGGGCCCCCAAGACACCTGGCCAGGGACCCCCCCCCACACCCAGCATGCTCCTGGAAGCCTCACTGGGACTTCCTCCCAGAGTCCACAGGGCATCCTGGGGGCAGGCAAGGCCAGGTGGTAGTCCCCCTAAAGTTGGCTCCCCCGACTGCAGCCCGTACACAGGCCCTGCCTGCATGGGTTGGGCTACAGAGAAGGTCACCTCTCCACCCCATAACTCACTGACCCTACACAGCTCTGGGAAGTGGGTCCTATTGGCACCCGCATTTCATATAGAAGACACACAGACTCGAGGAGGCCCTGGGGTGGCAAGCGAGGTGCCACACTGAAACCTGCCCCAGTCTGGCCCACAGTGGCAGCCACCCGGCGACACCCAGTGCAGGACCCGTGCGAGGAGCACCCCCTACCTCGGACCACCATGCGGATGCTGCTCTCGATGCCGTCGGCCACAAACTTGAGCTCAGCGCCGTGCAGGCTGGCGGGCACGGTGCGGATGGTAAGGGTGTGGTGTGTGCGGTCGCAGTGGATCACGTACATGTTGCTGGCCTTCAGGGCTTGACCGTCCAGGAACCACTCGCCCGCCGAGGCCACCGTGAGGTCTACAGAGAAGGTTACCTCTCCACCCTCCACGGCCTCCACCGCCTTCAGAGGCGTCTTCACAGCCAGCTGCGGGGCTGGGGAGGGATGGAGACATCAGCCTCTGCCCTCCCCATCCCTTCCTCTAGAGCCTAGGCCCAGTTGCTACCTCCTCCAAGAAGTCCAACTGTTAATTGTCCAGTGGGCACTGAGTGCAAGTGGAGCCCCACATGGGCCCTACGACAGAATGGGGACAAGCAGAGCCACTCTGAGACCCCCCAGGGATCCCTCTAACCCAGTTGGGGTGGGGGTAGCTCCTCAACCTAGCCCCAGGGGCTGTGCAAACAGGCAGTACCCTTGGGGAGCTAGAGTCCTGTCTTGGGGTCTTCTTTTTTCCCACCAAGGAGGCTCCCACAGTAGCAGGACCCTGGTGAGCCTACCCAATAAAGAGGTCCCCTGGCCTCATATGGAGACCAGGCTATGCTTCTGGGGCCTGGGGGAGCCCAGGGACAGTGGCCCCAGGTGCTGTTACCCGCGGTCATGCAGAGCAGACCTTCCACAGACTGGGCCCCCAGCCCAGGCTGGGGACCTCCTTACCCAGGTGGACTGTCCCCGGAAACTCTAGGGAGGGACTCTGGCCAAAGCTGTTCACAGCTGACACCCGGAACTGGAAGTCCCCCTCCTCTGTCACGCTGGCCACGGTCAGCTCAGGTGTGGACACCCACTCGGCCTCATGGCATCGGCTCCAGGTGTAGGCACCGAGTCTCTTCTTCTCTACCAGGTACCCATCAATGGGGACAGGGCGGTCTCCAAGGGGCGGGGGGGACCAGCTGAGGGTCACAGAACTCTCCGTCTTGGCCTTCACCACGGGGTCAGAAGGTGGGCACACAGGTGGCTTCCTGGGGGCTAGGGATGCACACACCAATATGAGCAACCACCAAGAAGAGGTCACCCATCACCAAACGGGAATGTCACCGGAGGTCCCATTCCCCATGTTCTGAGTCCCAGGATCACCCAGGAGGAGGGTATCACAGGACTCCCAACAACCATAGGTAAGCAGCTCAGGTGGCCTGCAGTGGTTCTCAGGGAGGTTGTGGGGGCCATGACCCCCACCCCAGGCCCACTGCTGATGCCTCCAGTTGCCACGGAAAGGACACACCACTAGCTGTCCATGTGGCTGTGGGATGTCTCCTTCCCATCCTAGTCTTTGGTCCCCACCTGTGCATCAGGGTCTCAGGCTAGACAACAGATAAGGCGGTACAATGGCCCTTTGAGGGTGCTGTTCTAAGGGGAACTGGGGCCCATCCCTGCCCTGAGCAAAGGCGGGACCTGGTGAGGGCTGATGGGGAGAAGGGAATCCACCACCCAGGCTACAAAAAGTTGATTCATGCCACCAAAGGCCAACAGAAACAGGTGGGGTGCTCACACATCCATGTCCTCACCCCCACACTCTTGTGCTTCTAGAATAATCCAGGCTCAAATCTGACTTTCTGCTTTCCAAAAAAAAAAATTCTAATTTGGTTGGCAGGGCAGGGACCACAGGGACTCCCACTTTACAGATGCCTGGGTGACCATATAAATTACTGTTCCCAACTAGATGCTTCTGAGAGTGGAAGAGGACAGTAAACAAAACCAGAATGGTGGGTCTCAGCAAACCAGAACGACAACCCTTGGAGCTGCTCACAATGGCCCTGCACTGATCAGGCTGTGGACCCGAGAGGTGGCGGGAGGGAGGCGGACCTGCTGTCAGATGTTTTTTGGTGGACCAAGGCACGGGTGGTGGCCGGGAAGGCACACGATCCGAGAGGCAATTCCAGAGGGCCTTACCTGCTACGCAGAATTTGGTGGATGTGCGGCAGTCCCCGGCCGTGAAAGCCACTTCGCCAGCGTCCTCCAGGGTGCACTGGGAGATGACCAGTGTGTGGCATGTGCCTTCAGCAGTGATGGCCACTCGACCCCCAGCCACCACCTCCTCCTGGTTCCAAAGCCATCGCACAGGTCCCTGTGGACTGGCCAACTCCACACAAAATATGGCCGTATCCCCCGGGCGCACTGCTGTTTTCCGCGGGAGCTTTCTGGTAAGGTTGCCTGGGGTGGAGAAGAATCCAGGGTGGGGTCAGACAGGCAACACCCAGCCCAGACGCCCTGCCTGCCCGCCTTCACCTTGGCCCAGCCTGCCACCTACCTTGGACAGAGAGCTCGGCCACCGTGCGGCTGCCTTCAGTGATCTCACAGATGTAGACTGCGTCGTCGTCAGCCGTGACGTTGCGCACAGTCAGCCTGCGCTCGGTGCCTTCCTCCTCAATGGCATACTTGGGGCTGGCCCACAACCTCGTCTCTTCCTTGTACCAGGTGGTCTCAGTGGCAGGCAGCGGCACCTCGCACTGGAACGTGGCTGACTCCTTCTCCCACACCTCCAGGTCCTCCAGGCGCTTCTTAAAGGGCACCGGGGGCTCTGCCAGGAGAAGGCTCATGAGAGAGGCCCTCCCAAGGGGATCAAGGGTGGGGCCAGGGATGGGGTGGAGCCAGAGGCAGAGGGAGGGAGAGGAGGTGGGGATGGGGCAGAGACAGGGCAGAGCACAGAGAGAAAGGGGCCCAGAACTCAAGAATGTTCGCATGCTGGGAACGTGGGGGAAGGGGGAAAGAATAAAGCCCCCAAGATCTAAGTAGTGCAAGAGAGAAGAGAGCAGGCAGAAGGATGAGAAGGTAGGAGAGGGGACACAGAGATCAAAGGAAAGAGCCCCCCCAAAGGAGAACTCTGGAAGAACAGGAAGCAGGTGAAGTGGAAAGGAAGAACCACCTTCGAGAAGCACAGATGCTGGTGCCGGCAGAGCCGAGTGGGCTTCCGCCCGACGAAAGGCAAAAGAACAGGGAGAGGGTGTCCTGGGCCAGGAATGCCCACGAAGTCCTGACCATGCCAGTGCTGAAACTCCCTGAGTGTCTGCTGTGTGCCAGGCCCCTTGAGCCAAGCCGCACTATTCCTGATCCAGACTTCACAAGGACCCACAAGGAACGAGGGCTACTTCCCTCCAAAAATGTGGAAACTGAGGCACAGAAAGAGTCAAGCACCCTGCCCAAGATCCCACAGCTGGTAAGAACTGGAGGTGGGTTCAGATATCAAGAGACTGGTCTCAGAGAGAATACACAAGTCTCCCCAAAAACCTGACTGGGGGCCACAGCTGCTGCCAGTGCTTATCTCAGGGGAGCCCCCCTACCCTGAGAGGTGCAGGACAGGAGGGCCTAGAGGGGCATGCAGACTGGCCCAGGGCGTCTCCAACCACACTAAGGTTTATGCCTCCTCGTGCCCTCCCTCCCACCTCCATTAGCATCTGAGGGTGTGGGGAGAGCCAAGGTCACCCCTCAGCCTGGACAGGGCAGGCTCAGTGGCCAGAGGGAGCCCCAGGGGCAGATTCTGGGGAAAGATTTGGGCACCTCGACCATCTCCCAGGATCCCCCTACCCTGACAGGCTGCGGGTCTGGATCATGTCACATCCTTGGAGGGGCCCAGAGTCCTGCCTCCCCAGAAAGGTGCATGTGTCCAGGTCCCCTACGGAGGGCCACCCCAGAACAGTACTGGGCACTCCTCCAGCCCCCACTGGAACCCAGCTCTCCACTTAGTGACCACCCTGAGAGCTGGGGCTGGTCATCTTCCCAAGCATCTTCACAGGATTGCCAGGCAGGCCCACAGGCCCCCCAGAAACCTGATCTGTTCTTTCTTCCTTATTACCAGCTGCCTCTCTCCTGTCAGGTCCTAGCCATCCCTGTGGTTAACCTCAGGCCACGTGCCCTGTCCTGCTCTCCTCAGAGAACTGGGACTCAGAAAAAAAAGCTGCCTGCAAATTCCAGAGAGTGGGTCCGAAAACTGGCGGCGCAGGAAGGGGGTGCTTTGCTCTCTACTCGTGTGCCTCTCACAAAAACTATAGGACAGACCAAGAGTCATTGTTGCCATGTCTCCCGCATTTCATGGGCCAGGAAGCCGGGACCTCAGAACAGGACAGCCCCCATGACCTTAAAGTCTGGCTTCCACGAAGGGGACAGGCACGCGGTGTGGGCGGGGCGTGGGGGGACGGAGGATGCTAAGGGCCAGGCCCAAGTCGGTCGGGTGCCCGGCTCACCTCGCACCACGACCAGCACCGAGCTGTAGGTCTGGCCCACCAGGTTGGAGGCGGTACAGGTGTAGAGGCCACGGTCTTCCTGCTTGCAGAAGAGGATCTTGAGCACGAAGTTCTCCTGCGCGTCCTCGTAAATCATGTGCCGCCGGCCCTCCGCCACCAGCTGCCCGTCCTTCTTCCACACGGTCTCAGGCTTCGGCTCGCCCGTCACGTAGCAGCTGAGCCGCGCGTGCTTGCCCTCGGTCACAGTGCACGTGCGCGTGCCGACGCCGGGGGGCGTCCGCGGTCCTTCGGCGCCGCGCATCTCCTCGCGCCGCCGCTGCAGATGCGCCAGGAGTGCGGCCGTGGAGCCCGCTGGCGGGCCTGGCACGCCTGCGTCCACCACAAGTGCGGCGCTAGCGCTGGCGGCGCCCAGGGGGTTCTCGGCGTGCACCGTGTAGGTGCCACCGTCGCGGGGCCGCGCGGCGCGGATGCGCAGTGCGCTCTCCTCGCCGTGAGCCTCCACTTGCACGCGGTGGGCGTCGGGCGCGGCGGGCTCGCCCAGGCGGCGCCCATCCTTGGCCCAGCTCAAGGCCGGCGGCGGGCTGCCCTGCACGCGGCAGTGGAACGTGGCATCTTCGCCCTCGCTCACGCGAATGGACGTGGGCCGCAGCAGGAAGTGCGGCGCCTGCTCCGCGAGCGTGGTGTCGGCGCCCACCTGCAGGCTGACAGCGGCGAAGGCCTCGCCGATGGCGTTGCGCGCGCGACACACGTACTGCCCGCTGTCGCCGAGCATGAGGTCCAGGATGGTGAGGCGGTACAGTTCGCCGTCCTGGGCCAGGCGGAAGCGCGCGCCCGCTTCCACCGGTTGCCGGTCCTTCTCCCAGCTCACTTGTGGCACCGGGTTGCCCACGATCTGGCAGCTCAGCGTGGCATCCTTGCCCACCGACACCAGGAAGGCCTTAGGACGGGTCAGGAAGCGGGGCGCGCCACTGAACGGGGAGCAATCCATGGTGGCGGCGGCGGGGGCGGCGGTAGGGACCTGTGAGGGGAGGCGATGGTGGGGATGAGCGCTGGATGGGTGCCGAGCCCTCATCTGCGTTCCACATCCCTCCCCCACCCAGTGTGGCCCCAAGAACCAAGCTTCACCCAACATGGGCACCTGCACATGCTTGCCCAAGCCTAGTCTCATTCCCCAGGGAACATCACCTGGTGGCAGGTTCTCCAGGGGGCCTGTTTGCCCCTTTCTGGGAATTCAGAGTCTGGCCTTGTTTCTCTTCACCGACCCCCTAATGGGCTGTTCTCACTGGTGGGGACATCTCCTCCTCACCCCAGCTCCAACCTCACTGTCCTGAAGCCACTGTAGAAGCAGAGTTCCACTTCTACCTGTGTGTCCCTTGAGCATCTGTCCCAAACCTGAGGACCCCACCACCAGCCAGGGGCAGGACCCTCCCGGTGTCACACCCAGGCTGGTTTCCCCCTCCAGCCCCCATGTGCCTCCACATGCAAACTGTGCCCTGCCTGCCCTGGACCCCTTCAGCCCTTCAGGTATCCTGTCCCCCCCCCCCCCCCGACAAAAACTCCAATCTGCTTATACCTCCACCACTCCAAGAATGGAGGCTTCCTGCACTCTGGCAGGGACTGGCAATGGGACCCTCAGGGTGGGTGCACACCCCTGGCCCATCTCCTCCCCTGATCATTGCATGCAAGAGGGTACAGGGCCACGCCAGCAGCTCCCTTCCCCCTCCCGCCCTCTGTTTCACTATGGAACCCCGCTCTGGTCTGCCCCCCATGCTCCAGTAAGCTGTGTCCCCCACTGCCCCAACCCTCCTCACCCAGGCTGTCCCTTCCCACAAAGAGCCTGGCACCTCAATGACATTCTGGCCCAGGCTGGGTGAGGACCAGCCAGCACACAGTTCTTTGTAACAAGCCCTTGCCACGGCCATGAGCCTGGGCCTGGCCCCATCTGGTCACGGAGGTCTCCCCCGCCCACCCCCAGCTCCCGAGCTGATGCTCACAAGTGGACAGTGAAAGCATGGAAACCACCCTCCCTGCCCTCCCCAACCAGCAGCTCCTTCTCACAGTACACTCGTGGTGCTCACACCCTCCGAGCTCAGAAAGCCTGCAGCCTGGGATAGGGTCTGGGATCGCCCCATCCTCCCTCTGGATGGAGGCAGGGGCCTGGCAGGGGTCCAAAGCAGTGCTCAATCAGTGGTGTGGGCTGGGAAGGAAAATACCAACCAAGTCCCCCAGGAATGGCCAGGGCCTCCAGGCTGGCGTAGCTGGGACCACCTAGGGCTGCTGGTGGCCAGTCACTATCCAGTCCTGGGCCCTGGCTCCACTGACTGGGCATCCTGCAGGGACAGAACCAAACATCTGGGCCCTCTCATGGCCTGTCCATGCCAAACACCCCAGGCTGACCTCCACCCTTCACCCACTCGCCAGCCCCCTGATGTGGGTGCTTCGAGGGGAGCCCAGGGCCCTGCCTGCACCTCTGCAAGTGCTTTGGCACCCCACATCTGAGGGCGTGGGGGATGCTGCCACACTGTGTGCAGAGTGGGGCCACGGCCAAGGTGCCCTGCTGTGCATCCCAAACAGGGCCACCCACTGCAGGGAGTCAGCTTGGATGTTGTCACAGGCTCCCCAGCTCCAGGCCCATGGTTCAGGTACCTAATCTTCTCTAAACCCCTGCAAGGAGGCTGAGTCCGGACCAGAGCTGGGCTCCAGGGACAGTGAGGCGGCAGGCTGCTGACTCACGGTGCAGTCAGCACTTCTGTCCCCCACTCTTGGCCTGGCCTGGGCTCTCTGGGCCTCGGGAGGACCCAAGGCAGGCAGCTACTCACAGCAGGGACCAGAGCCCTAAATGTAGACCCTTCTCGAACCTGCCTCCATGGCTCCCGGCCAAGTCCCTCCCCCCTGGAAGGCCTCAGTGTACCATCTGTGGAAGGGCCATGTTGAGTCACGTCTCTGGGGCCCTCACCCTGATCCTCGAGCCCTCCCCAGCACCCGCCCGAAAAACCTGGTTGAGCAATGAGTCCCCCAAAGGCTTGACACAGAATCCTCCCCTTGGCCTCGCCCATGGCCACGCCCACAGCCACGCCCAAGTCCCAACGCCGGTCCTGGCCAGAGCCCGAGTGGATGGGAGCTACACCGGGAGCCCAAGCAAGGAAGGGAGGGGTGAGGGGGAGCGTGGCCAGAACCCTCAGGAGAGAGGCAGCCCCTGCACAGATGACGCAGGAAGGGCTCCTGGCTTGGCGAGGGTGGGAGCCTTGTACGGGCAGCCAGGGAAGTGCCCAGCCCCCAGCTGTCTATCCAGGTTCCACTCCCTCAGCTACCCAGCCACCCCCAACCCTCAGAGCCAGCAGACCCCACAGGCCTCGGGGGACAGGCATACTCTCCGTGGGACTTACCTGAGAAGGGCTCCCTAGCACACACAGCAAGGACCCCCAAACTCTGCCCACCCTCTTGCACCCTCACTCAGATTACAGATGAGGAAACAGAGGCCAGGGAGCTGTCCAAGGCCCCCTCGGGACACAGGGACATCCACAGCTGCCTCCTCCCCCCGCCACACTGTGCACTGGAGGCAGCTGGACCAACCCATCCTCAGGACAGGGAGACTGAGGCCCAGAGAGGAATGCCTGGTGGGCTCCAGCTGGGCCCTCAACCCCAGCCTCCCAGGGAAGGCCCTAACTTCCTAGGAAGGTGGTCCCCCATGCACCCCACCCAGTCTCCCCAGTCCCATGGTGCTTCACTCCTGGGCCCTGCTCCAGCCTTGCCAGGGACTTGGGGACACCCCCTCATCCCACCTGGGGTTATGCCTGGTGCCCAGAAGCCTCTGCAGCTGACCCATGACCACCCATGGGCTCTCAGCCTCCTCGGCAGCTCCCACTTTTCCAAGTATGTTTCCAGTCTGCTCCTCATAGGGCTCCTGGCCCATTCTCCAGTTGAACTAGAGTGGGAGATGGCTGACACTCTTCTCAGACCCCAAGGCCCCCTCCCAACTGGTGCCGCCCTTCCCGGACCCCACCCCAGAGCTTGTCTCACCAGCTCTCCTCCTTCTCCACACCCTTCCAGAAAATACCTCCACAGGCAGCCAGCCCCCCGTGGGGCACCTCGCCTTCGACCCCTGAGCCGTCTGCTTCCCCTGCTCCAGGGGAAATTCTTTCCTGGAGTCAGGTGTCAGATGCCCCTCTGGCTGTCCCTTCCGCTGAGCCAACAGGCCCAAAATAGCCCCAGCTGTCAGCGGGCATCTCCACAGAGCTGGGGGCAGGGCTGGCCGGACCCTCAGGCTGCTCTGGGGCAGTGGCCGGGGCATAGAAGTGGGCACGCTCCCCAGGCCCAGCCCCACCATCAGGCCTGGTGACCACCCCTCCCCATTCCTGCTCACTTGGGGCTCAGTAGTAGTCCTCTCAGCCACAGCCTGGCCAGGCCCCACCATATCCCACAGCCATGACCTTCAGCTAAGCCGCCCTCTAGGAGCACAGGGGTCCCTGGGTGGCCCGTGCCCCGCCTTTGCTACTCTCTCACCCCCTCACCTGCGTCTACAAGGACGGGGGAGGGGCACAGACCTGGGAGCAGGGCCGCCGGGCCTCCTTCTTCACACCGACGCTGCTCCTGCGGAGCAGCCTGCACGAGGCCCTCCTTCAGACTGGATGGGGACGAAAGGACAGGCAGACGCTGTCAGCTGGAGAAGCCTGGGCCCGCCCCCACCCTGCCCTCCCCCGCCGCTGGCCAGGCCGGGCCCAGCCCAGCTCCAAAATAGCGCGGGTGTCATTACCTACGGATTTGGATTCAGTTTCACCCTCAGGCCCAGCGGGGGGCCGAGGGCAGAGGCTTCAGAGGGCCAGGCCCAAGGAAGTAGGACACCGTTTCCTCCATGCATGACCCCCTCCTCGGACCAGCACCCTGGAGTCCAGGGTGAGAAAGGAAACCTGGTGTCCTAGGACCAATCCCCAGCATATGGGTGCCCAAACCAAACTCAGTGCCCTTGAGTCGATTCTGACTCATAGCGACCCTATAGGACAGAGTAGAACCGCCCCATAGAGTTTCCAAGGAGTGCCTGGCAGATTCGAACTGCCAGCCCTTTGGTTAGCAGCCGTAGCACTTAACCACTATGCCACCAGGGTTTCCGCATGTGTGTAAATGCATGTGTATATTTGTGTGTGTATATATGAGTGTGAGTATATGCGTGTGTATATGCGTGTCTATACACGTGTGTATATGTATGTATATGCATGTATGCATGTGTGTATATGTGTGTATATGCATGCATGTGTCTATGCACATATGAGTATATGCATGTGTGTGTATACGCAGGCACCTGTGTGTGTGTGCGGTACTGCCCACCTTCTGGGGACAGGTCCTTAGCACCCTCACGTCTTCCGCTGCTGCAGGGGCTGTGGAAGGATGACAGGGGAAGCGCATGCTGGCTGGGGTCCTAGAGGCCCTCCTGGAAGAAGCAAGTCCTAGAATGATTCACACCGTTTATCCTTTGAAGGGTCTTTATTGTTAAATATAACAGAGGCTGCATACAGTTAAGGCCGAGCTCAGCGAGGCCCAGGAAGGCAGACAACCTCGAGACCAAAGCACTGCAGGTCAGTTTTGCCTGCTTGTTTTTTTATGTCTTCTAAATGTCTTCTAAGTCTCTTTTAATCTATAGGTTCCTCCTCCATTTTGTTTTTTATTTCCTTGCAATTTATTTGTTAGAGAAAGGAGGACATGTGTCTTAAGGAGTTTCCAGAAGCTGGGCTTGCTGCCAGTGCCCCATGGAGTCTTCCAGGCCGTCTGACCAGCCTGCTGTCCTGGGCACCACCGCGTCATAGCGCCATGTGCCCACGGCCGAGCCTGGGCAGGAACTGGTCCCCCGGGGCTCCGTTCACTTGCTAGAATTCTCTCTCAAGAGAATTCTCACTTATGGACCATCTGGTCACCCTGGTACAATCTGTTTCACAAAGCAGGACAGTTGCCTGGTTCTTTCCCTTTAGTTACTGGTGTTGAGGCAACAACCCTGTGCCCTAGCACCCCCATGTTTTTACGGCATGGTGGGAAGAATACATGGGTTGAAACACAGCTCAGGTGTTTCCCGTCACTGCAGCTGTCATCTTCGTCAGGTCTTGCAATGGCAGCTTTGGGCAGTGGGGCCCGACAAGGGTTGAGACAGCCTTCCGAGCCAGAGCCTGAGGCTGCCGGTCTGAACATGCTGCCCGCCCAGTGGCGAGGCCCTGGCTGCCCTGGACACCCTCCATTACGGTGAAGTAGAGAGAGCAGCCCTGCCCGGCCCATGTGGGGTGATAGAGGCCTGCAGGTGGCCCTGTGACCCCCAGTTTAGGGTGCAGGGGCCCAACAGAGCAGCCCAGGTGATGACACATCTGATGCAGAACCTGCAGGCCCTTGAGAGCACCGCGTCCTTCACCGTGGAGACAGCGGAAATAAGAGCAGGATGTCCCCACTGTGGCTGGACTCAAACGGGAGCAGCAGCCAGAGGACGAGTGAGTGCCCGAGCCGGGGCCAGGCTGTGGGCTCAGGAGGAAGGAGGGCATCCAAGAGGTTCAGATGCAGGGCTGCCAACCACTGGGGTGAACGGGCAATGGGGGACAGCCTGAGGCTTCTCGGGCATCTGGGCAGATGGCGACGGAAGGCAGGCAGTATTGGGGGTCCCTGGGTGTGCTGAGCGCCAATGCTGTGAGCCGCTCAGTGAACAGGTCCCATGATCACCCTGTGGGGGTCTGGGCTGGAGGCAAGGCTCAAGGTCCTTGGGGTACAAGGCAAGCTGGCACCTGGAGTGGAGAGAACGGGCAGAGAAGAGGAGCAGCCAGAGCCGAGGTGGGTACAGACCTTCAAAGGGCAGGCACAGGAACCGTGGAGATATCGCGTAAGGGAGGAAAGCACCCCCAGGAGGTGGGAGTTTCTGACAGCATCCAGGGCTCAGGGCGGACCAGTGAAAGGTGATTGACAGATTGCCAGGGCGCGGCTGAGTACAGGGGCAGGGGGACTGCCCAGGGCGCCTAGGAGGTGGGGAAGGGGCACGGCCTAAGTGCAGGCTGCACTTGGGGACAGCCTGAGGGCAGAGAGCAGGGAGCCCCGACCAGCATCTCCTGTTTGTTTCCACCTTTGGGTCCTGGGCTGTCTCCTTTTATATCTGACAGGCTTCCTGGCCCTGCCATCCTTCCTCAGGATTATGTGTGCTAGGTGCTGCCAGCCCCCCTGAGACAGAGTTCGCAGCTCCCACCCAGATCGGCTGGAGGCTCCACCAGGGGCACAGTGAGCACTGAGGTAACATGGCTGCCTTCTCCAGATCACGGGCCTGGCTCATCAGACCGCCACACCAGGACTCATTCCTCATCCACAAATGGAAAAATAGCCCTACTGGAGGCCACAGTGCAGGGTGGTTCCAGAATCCAAGCCATACAAAAGGGCTTGACAAGTACAAACCAAACCCATTGCTGTTGAGTCATTCTGACTCACAGCAACCCTATAGGACAGAGCGGAACTGCCCCCATAGGGTGTCCAAGGCTGTAAATCTTTATGGAAGCTGACTGCCACATCTTTTTCCTGCATAGCAGCTGGTGGTTTCGAACCGCTGGCCTTTCAGTTAGCAGCCAAGCGCTTTTAACCGCTACGCCACCAGGACTCCTTTGACAAATACAAAGTGCTGTGGAAAATAAAGTTATCACAAAACTGCATAGGGAGCAAGCAATGTTGATACCCCATCAATTTCAAAATAGCTCCATTTAAGAGATTATAGTTATTTGAGATGTGAAACACTTTAATTTCTTCAGCAACAATGTTAACAGTCACGAACAGGTTATCTCAGTGATTAATATCCTCCCAAAATATTGGAAACCACGGTGCCGTAGCGCTATGGTTGCTAACCAAAAGGTTGGCAGTTGGAATCCACCAGGCGCTCCTTGGAAACCCTATGGGGCAGTTCTACTCTGTCCTTTAGGGTCACTATGGGTCAGAATCAACTCAACGGCAACAGGTTTGGTTTGGCTGTGTGTCTGTCACTGTGTGTGTCTTTGTGTATAGGCGTGTGTCTGTGAGTGTGTGGCTGTGTGTGTGGCTGTGTGTCTGTGTGTGTGTCTACGTGTGTGTCTGTGTGTGTAGGTATGTGTGTGGGTGTGTGTCTTTGTGTGGGTGTGTCTATGTGTATGGGTGTGTGTCTGTGTGTGTGTCTGTGTATGGGTGTATGTGTGTGTGTCTGTGTATTGGTGTGTGCCTGTGAGTGTGTGTCTATGTGTATGGGTGTGTGTCTGTGAGTGTGTGTGTCTATGTGTATGGGTGTGTCTCTGTGAGTGTGTGTGTCTATGTGTATGGGTGTGTCTCTGTGTCCAAGTGTGTGACAGAGTGTGTGGGTCTATGTGTGTGGGTGTGTGTCTGTGGGTGTGTCTGTGGGTGTGTGTGTCTATGTGTATGGGTGTGTGTCTGTGAGTGTGTGTGTCTATGTGTATGGGTATGTGTCTCTGTGTCCGAGTGTGTGTCAGAGTGTGTGGGTCTGTTAGGTGTGTGTGTCTGTAAGTGTATGTCAGGGTGTGTGTATGTGTGTATCTGTGTCTGTTTCTGAACGTGTCTGTGTGTATTGGAGTGTGTGTGTGTATTAAAGTTTGGGGTGAGCAGCCTGGTGGCTTTCTTCATTTGCAACCAGGCAGAAACCAAACTTGGAAATCCTTTTATTCTAAAATGAACTTGAACCCACAGTGCAGACTCAGTGGACTCACAGGAGGGCTTGGATGAGTAACAGAGGCAACACAAGCATGAGGATGGGAGCCAAACCAGCCACTGTGCAGTTATTGAGAAGGTCACATCCACACACTGGAAATTGTAGTTTTCACATCCTCATTATGAAGCCTGGACACTTTTTTTGAAAGGATTAAATAACCTTAAATTGATAGAGTCAGAGGCAAAGCCCCTGGATCTGCAGAAAGCTGAGTCTGTGGCCGCTGAGCCTCAGGAGAGAGCTCAGTCTGACCCTCTGCAGCCGTTTCGTGTTGGACCCCCTGAACGAGCTCCAAACTCTCTGTTTTAATGGCTTCACATGTGTTTTAATCATGACAGAAAATTTCACTGAGAATACAGTTATTTAACACTTGTAAAAAAAATGACTCTAAAGATATATGACTGACCATGCCACCTGCACACCCACAGTCAACCTGTACATCCATCTGAAAGTGCAAGTCAACATTGTCAAGTTCTGACCCCCTCAACATGCTGATAGAATGCCACCATAAAAGAAAATATCGTAAATTCTGAACAGTTGAATTAAATAGTTATTTTGCTTTTCAAAAGCATCAGTCAACTGCAGAAATTACCTGGTGCAAAGAGGCTTCGCCTTCTCCAGGCCATCGTCTCACTAAAGTACTCTTCTTCGTGTCCTGTTGTGACATTTTGGAACCAATGCTAAAATATGATCATGTATTTTTCTTAAAAATGATCACACATTTTTCTAAAATGTGATCGCATTTTTCTAAATAATGCTGGGAGCTGTATAAACACCCACAATTATGCTGCAAGTTGATCCCACATCACAATGAGACTTGTGTTTCTGTACAAAAAGTCTTTAAAGCCTCATGAATCTTCATGGTAGAGGAAGAGATGAGACTTTTAAATGTCACCATCAAAACTTCACCAAAGTTCTAACATCAAGAGAAAATTACATGATTATTAACATAATTCAAGTAATGCAAACAATGACAAAAATTAAGACACAATCACTAAAGCATTCATTTTTCCCCCTCTAGTGCTACTCGACGGCACTGGGTACTGGGGTTTTTTAGTGTGATAAGGAGGAAACCCAAGGAGGAATCCCTGGTGGCATAGCGGTTAAGTGCTACGGTTGCTAACCAAAAAGTTGGCAGTTCGAACCCACCAGGTGCCCCTTGGTAACCCTATGGGGCATTTGCACTTTGTCCAACAGGGTCGCTGTGAGTCAGAATCCACTCAATGGCAACAGGTTTTTTGTTGGTTGGTTGGTTTTTTGGAGCGTGGTAAGAGAAGCTTCCCTTGACTTTTTTTATTTCTTACCACGTTATTCACATCAATACAAAAACAAACTGCTTGCCTAAAAGGACAGTTCTCAGCCCTAGCTGCACACCAGAATCACCCGGGAAATGTTTAAACTCATATCCAGGCCACACCCCAGGGCAATTAAATCAGAATATCCGGGAGACGGGAGGGTCTCCGGCAGCAGGAGTGTTAAAGGTCCCCCAGGTGATTGCAGCGCTGTCAGTTGAGAACCACTGGCTGAGAAACAAGATAGAGGTTCTAATTGCACCAACTGGGATGCCAGTGTGAGGAGCTCAGCAGACCCCCTCCTCAGTGAAACAAGTATAACTGGTGAAAACTATTTTTAAAATTACAGTTGCTGGAAATTATCCTAAGGGCATATATCAAATGAAGAAACATGCATTTAGGAATATCTACTAAAACTTGGTAAGAAGAGTGAGACTCCATGGCACTTGAGCCAATCCCACCTTCCCAGCTCAGCTGGAGAGAAGCTCCACTCTGAGTAGGTGTGGCCAAGAAGATGGGACTTCCTCTCCTTTCAGCTCCCAATAAAGGGAAACAGTAGATCCCCAAGAGGGGCAGGCTACCAGCGTTTCTCATCCCCTCCAACTGTAAGTTGAAGAGGCCGTGGCAGAGATGTTGTGGTCTCCCTTTCTCCACCCAGCCCCTAAGCATAGGATGCCAGGTGTGGCAGACCAAGAATACTGGGATCCTGGTCGTCCTCTCCCCAGATCACTCAGAGGGCAGTGGTCCCACATGGACAGAGGCAAAACAAGATCAGAGGCCGCTGCTGCCCAGAGTAGTGGCTCAGAGATTTTGCCCAGGTGTAAAAGCAGTCCATAAGGAACCGAGAGCTCCAAAGATCCCCCCAAAGGAACTGACTTTATTTGAAACAGAGTGTGGGTAAGTTCAAGCCTTTGGGTGTTCTTGTAAACAGTAATTCCTCTTAATTAACAGAAACAAGCTCAACCATGTGCCAGCTAGTTCACCAGACAGAACCAAGGAAAGAAACAGCTAAGAAGAACCCTCCTGGGACCAAAATAAACCTTAATGGCTGGCCTCAAAAACTACCCCTGCCAAAAAGACTGTGGAGAAATTTATGCCCCAGGATATTGTTGAAAACAATAGAGCAATCAGATAGCAATTAGTGGAATCTAAGAGCTTGGTGTGATATCAAATGATACCCAAAAACCAAAACTCGTTGCCATCGAGTCAACTCTAACTCATAGAGACCCTGCAGGACAGAGTAGAACTGCCCCCGTGGAGTTTCCAAGGAGCAGCTGGTGAATTGGAACTGCAGACCTTTTGGTCAGCAGCTGTAGCACTTAACCACTACGCCAGTAGGGCTTCCTAATAGAGAGATTGGGGAAATAGACAAAGAGTGGCCTGAATAATCACTATCATGCCAGAGTGACTGTGTGCGTGCCAACACAGCACCCTATAAGAAGCAACAACAGAGGCTTCACAGTGCAGGGAAAATAGATTTCACAAAAATAGTCTAACTAAGTCACTACACAAATAAGCAACCAACAACAAAAAACAAGCCCTGGAGAGGGAGGAGGGGAATCAATATCCAGACATGCTACAATATATTACCTAAAATATCAACTTTTCAACAAAAAAGTTACAAGACATGCAATAAATAAATAAATAAATAAACCAAAAACAGAAAAGTGTGACCCATACCCAGGAAAACAAGCAGACACAGAAATTACCTGTGAGAGGACCCAGGGATTGGACTTAGCAGACAAAGACTTCAAAGCAACTAGGCATAAGGATAAATAATGTTCAAAGAACTTAAGGAAACCATGCTTAAAGATATAAAGGAAAGCATGATGATGTTGTCTCACCAAAAAGAGAACATAGATAAAAAGAAATTATAAAAACAGCCAAATGAAAATGCTGGAGTTAAAAAATAAAATAACTGAGATAAAACATTCACTAGAGGGGCTCTGTCTTAGTTATCTAGTGCTGCTATACCAGAAATACCACACATGGATGGCTTCAATGAACAGAAGTTTATTCTGTCACAGTCCAGTAGGCTAGAAGTCCGAATTCAGGGCACCACCTCCAGGGGAAGGCTTTCTTTCTCTGTCGGCTCTGGAGGAAGGTCCTTGTCATCAATCTTCCTCTGGTCTAGAAGTTTCTCAATGCAGGGGCCCTGGGTCCAAAGGACATGCGCTACTGGTGGCACCACTTTCTTGGTCACTTCTCTTTTTTATATCTCAAGAGATTGACTCAAAATACAACCTAATCCTGTAAATTAAGTCCTGCCTTATTAACATAAGTCCCTCTAATCCTGCCTCATTAACATCGTAGAGGTAGGATTTATAATACACAGGAAAATCACATCAGATGACAAAATGGTAGACAGTCACACAATACTGGGAATCATGGCCTACCCAAGTTGACACACATTTTGGGGGGACACAATTCAATCCATAACAGACTCCATGGTAGATTTTAACTGGCAGAAGAGCAAATTTGAAGATAGATTGATAGCAATTATACAGTCACAGTGACAGAAAGATAAAAAATGAAAAAAGTGAACAGAGTCTCAGAGAATTGTAGAACACCATCAAGCACATCAACCTATGCATAATGGGTGTACCAGAAGAAGAAACAGAGAAAGGCAGAGAAAAAAATATTTAAAGAAATAATGACTGAAAGCTTTTCAAACATGCTAAGAAAAAAATCTACACATCCAAGAAATTCGATGAACTATAAGTAGAACAAATGCAAAGATCCACATATAGACATACAGTAAAAATGCTGAAAGACAAAGACAAAATCTTGAAAGAAGCAAAAGAAAAACAAATCCATATAAGGGAACCCCATATAAGACTAACACCTTATTTATCATCAGAAACAATGGATTCAATGGGCAATAGGATGACAAAAACAAGATAGAGTCATTCAGTATATAAATGTTTCTTGTCCAAAACAAAATTGAACAGTTTTAATAATCTAGGACTTCTTTAGTTCTGTGTTTGTAAGTACACATCTCTTCCTCACCCAAACCCTGAGTACCACATGAGTATAGATAGCAAAGCAGATTTTCTGAGCAAATCATTCTCTCCTCAAAACAGCATATCAACCAAAACAGAATCTTAAAATATGCAAATAAAAACATTAAAATGAATGCAAATGGTTGAAATTATAATATTAATATTATTCACATTAGTAACCATTATTAAAGAGTTATTAAAACTGATTTCAAATCTGGAGTGATGCTTTAAGCCACCTATTGGGGGGGATTCTGATGCTACTGATTGAATTCTAAAAGTTCTCTCCTTGGTCCTTGATATTTCCTCACAGTGTTCAAAATGAATTCAGTTGCAATTACTAATTAGATGAAAATCCAAAAATGACCACATAACTTAATAGTGTTCAATGCAGGGAGTCCCTGTGTGATGCTAACGATTAATGCTCTCAACTGCTAACCAAAAGGCTGGAGATTCAAGTCCACCCAGAGGCATCTCAGGAGAGAGGCCTGAAAATCTACTTCCAAAAAATAAGCCACTGAAAAACCCTATGAAGCACGATTCTACTTTGACACACATGAGGTCATCATGAATTCAAATCGACTCGGTGGCAGCTGTTTTTGTTTTGTTTTGCTTTTTGGTTTGCTTTGGTTTCACGAAGCAGAGCTGGTATAAGAATGTAAACAACTTAAAGTAAATGCAGGGGCTTTAATAATATATCCTGCATCTACTAAAACAAATGCCATAGCGTGCATACGAAAAAATAATAATTTTGGCCCACAGTATTTTCCAAACCTTTGAAAGCCTTGTTGAAAATCTTTTTGGCATGTCCAAGGAAAATGAAACTCTGGGTGCCCTTGTACCATGTTGGCAGCACAGTTTTGAGCCCTCCCTCTCCCCATCATGGTTTAAAATTAGAGCTCATGGAGCCTGGTAATCACCACGGGATGTGATGCTACCTCCCTCTCCCAACAGCTGCCATCTCTCCTTGGAAATGCTAAGATTAGGACTGCACAAATTCCTAGAGTAGAAATTAAGGGCCACAATTACCTGGGTGACCTAATTTGACAATCTTGCAATTCTATCATAGTTAGAAAATGGCTCCCCTCACTTTCATGTGACTCAGTTGCTTTGGGTAAATCCCTGCTTCTTTGACCTTCTGTGGAACTACAAGATCCCAGCTCGTTTTTTCCTGGGTATCTGGTTTCTGGGCTTAGGCTCATACAACATCCCATCATTGTCTTGCTGGAAGACACTCTGGACAAAATCATCTGTAAGACACAGCACGAAGCCACTCCAGGCCCTCTATGTGGCCACCAGTAGCCCTTCACTGGTCAGAGCCAAGGGTAGGATATCTAGGAGAGATAAGAGGACAGGGCCTACTAAGAATGATGTGCATAGAAAGCTGTCCAAGCAAGAAATAGTCTTAATTTCTAAATATTGACTGCAGGATTTGTTGAGAGCTTACGAGGGAAGCTATAATAATTAACACTGTGGCTCAGGGATAGATACACAGGCCAATGAAAGAATACAGAGCCTGGAAACTGGCCATTACATATTCCAACAGTGAGGTTTCCCTGCAGAGCAGTGTGGGAAGAATGTAGGAGAAAAGAAAAACAACAACAGACCCCTACCTCACACCATACACAAAATCACAAGCTGAGATTAATTAAAAACCTAACTAAAAAAAAAAAACTTTTAGGCAAAAATTGATGAGATAATTTTTTGCAAAGATTTATTAAACATCCTAAAGGGGAGGGGGGAACCTAGTATATTAAAATTTAAAATGTCTCAGAAGAATTTGGAACCCCTGGTGGCATAGTGGTTAAGTGCTATGGCTGCTAACCCAAAGGTTGGCAGTTCAAATCCACCAGGCACCCCTTGGAAACTGTAGGGGGTTAGTTCTACACTGTCCTCTAGGGTCACTATGAGTCGGAATTGACTCGATAGCAATGGGTTTTTTTTTTTTTAGAAGAATTAGTCATGAAAAAGAAAAAAATGGATACAAATTTTAAACGAAAAAGTAAAAATATTTCTATTTTCAAATGACATGATCCATATATATAGAAAACCTCAAAGAAGCCACACCAAGAAACTACTATAGGTAATTAAAAAATCAGCAAAGTTGCAGGATACAAGATCAACACAAACAAATCAGTTGTATTTCTACACCCCAGAAATGAACAATCCAAAAGGGAAATTAAGGAAACAATTTCACTTACAATAGAATCAGAAATAATAAAATACATAGGGATAAATCTAACCAAGGAGATGAGATTTTTACACTGAAAACTACAAAATACTGCAAAAAGAAATTAAAGAAGACTTAAATAAATGGTAAAACGTCCCATGTTCATGGATTGAAACACAATATTGTTAAAATGGCAGAACTACCCAAAGCGATCTATACGTTCAATGCAACGCTTATCAAAATTCCACTGGCCTTTTTTCAAGAAATGGAAAAGCCAGTCTTCAAACTCATATGAAATTTGAAGAGGCCCCATACAGCTAAAACAATACTGAAAAAGAAGAACAAAGGTGGAGGGTTCACACTTCCCAATTTCAAAACTTACTACAAAGTCATGGTAATCAAAATAGTGTGGTACTAGCATAAGGATAGACATATAGTTCAAAGAAATAAAATTGAGAGTCCAGATATAAACCCATACACCTATGTTCAATTAATTTTCCACAAGCGTGCCAAGACTATTCAATGAGGACAGAATAGTCTCTTCAACAGATAATGTTAGAAAAATTGGATATCCACATGCAAAAGAACAATGTTGGACCCCCTACCTCACACCATCTGCAAAAATTAACTCAAAATTTTATAAGTTTTATAATTTTAGCTCTTACATTTAGGTCTTTGATCTAATGTAAGGGCTAAAATTATAAAACTTGTAGAATAAAATATAGGGGAAAATCTTCATGACTTTGAATTTGTTAATGGATTCTTAGCCGTGTTACCAAAAGCATGCACAACAATAGAAGAAATAGATAAATTAGACTTCATCAAAACAGAAAACTTTTGCACATAAAACGATACTATCAAAAAAATGAAAAGACAACCTACAGAGTGGGAGAAAATATTTGCAAATTGTATATTTGATAAAGGTCTAGTATCTAGAACACATAAAGAACTCTTACAACTAAACAACACAAAGAAAAGAAATGCAGTAAAAAAAATAGGCAAAGGATTTGAATAGATATTTCTCCGAGAAAGACATACAAATTACCAACAAACACATGAAAAGATGCTTAATATCACCAGTCATTTGTGAAATGCAAATTAAAACCACGATGAGATCAACGAAATACCACTTTACACTCACTAGGATGGCTATAGTTTAAAAAATGGAAAATAAAGAGTGTTAATGAATCTTAATTGAGAGAGGTTGAAAACATTCCCCTTGAGAACAGGAACAAGACAAGGATGCCCTTTATCATCACTCCTATTTAACATTGTGCTGGAAGTCCTAGCTATATCAATGAGGCAAGATAAAGAAATAAAGACGATCCAAACTGGTAAGGAAGTAGTAAAACTGTCCCTATTTGCAGATGATATGATACTATACATAGAAAACCCAAAAGACTCCAAGAGAAAACTATTGGAACAGAAAGATTCAGCAGAGTAGCTGTATACAAGATAAATGTACAAAAATCAGTTGAATTCCTATACACCAATAAAAAGAACTAAGAAAATGAAATCAGGAAAACAATACCATTTATAATAGCCCCTAAAAAAAAAAAATATTTAGGAATAAATCTAACAAGGGATGTAAAAGACCTTTTCAGAGAAAACTACAAAACACTACTGCAAGAAGCCAAAAGAGACCTACGTAAATGGAAAAACATACCACGCTCATGGATGGGCAGGCTTAACATTGTGAAAATGTCAATTTTACTCAAAGCAATCTACAAATACAATGCAATCCTGATCCAAATACCAGCACCATTCCTTAAAGAGATGGAAAAATTAATCATTAGCTTTATACGGAAAGGGAAGAGGCCCCAGATAAGTAAAGCACTATTGAAGAAGAAAAATAACGTAGGAGGACTCTCACTGCCTGACCTCAGAACCTACTATACAGCTACAGTAGTCCAAACAGCCTGGTACTAGTACAACCATGGACACATTGACCAATGGAACAGAATTGAGAACCCAGATGTAAATCCATACATCTATGGCCACCTGATCTTCAACAAAGGCCCAAAGCCTATCAAATAGGGAAAAGAGTCTTTTTTACAAATGATACTGGCAAAACTTCATGTCAATTTGCAAAAAAATGAAACAGGACCCCACATCTCACACCATACACAAAAACTAATTCAAAATGGATCAAGACCTAAGTATAGACCCAAAAACTATAAAGATCATAGAAGAAAAAATAGGGTCAACTCTGGAGGCCCTAATACATGGCATTAACAGGATACAAAGCATAACTAATGATACACAAACACCAGAAGATATGCTAGATAACTGGGATCTTCTAAAAATTAAACATTTCTGCTCATCAAAAGACTTCACCAAAAGAGTAAAAAGAGAACCTACAGGCTGGGAAAAAAAATTTGGCTATGACAAATCCAACAAAGTCCTAATCTCTAAAATCTACAGGAAAATCCAGCACTTCTACAACAAAAAGACAAATAATCCAATTAAAAAATGTGCAAAGGTATGAACAGACACTTCACCAGAGAAGACATTCAAGCTGCTAACAGATACATGAGGAAATGCTCGAGATTACTAGCCATTAGAGAAATGCAAATCAAAACCACAATGAGATACCATCTCACCCCGACATTAGTGGCACAAATCAAAAAAACAGAAATGACAAATGTTGGAGAGGCTGTGGGGAGACTGGAACTCTTATGCACCACTGGTGGGAATGCAAAATGGTACAACCATTTTGGAAAATGATATGGCACCTCCTCAGAAGGCTAGAAATAGAAATACCATCTGCTCCAGTAATCCCATTCCTAGGAACATATCCTAGAGAAATAAGATCTGTCACAAGAATAGACATAGCACACCTATGTTCACTGCAGCACTGTTGACAATAGCAAAAAGATGGAAACAACCTAGGTGCCCATCAACAGACGAATGGATAAACAAACTATGGTACATACACACAACGGAATACTAGGCAACAACAATGATGAATCTGCGAAGCATCTCACAACATGGATGAATCTGGAGGGCGTTATGCTGAGTGAAATAAGTCAATCACAAAAGGACAAATAGTGTATGAGACCACTACTATAAAAATTCATTAAAGGTTTACATAAAAAGAAACAATCTTTGATGGTTACAAAGAAAGGGAGGGATGGAAGCGTAAAACACTAAATGCACAACAGATAAGTGGTAACTTTAGTGAAGGGTAAGACAGTACACAATACTGGGGAAGCCAGCAGAACTTGTCCAAGGCAAGGTCAGAGAAGCTCCACAGACATATCCAAACTCCCTGAGGGACCAAATTACTGGGCTGAGGGCTGTGGGGACTATGGTCTCAGGGAACATCTAGCTCAACTGGTATATTATAGTTTATGAAGAAAATATTCTACATTTTACTTTGGTGAGTAGTGTCCGGGGTTTTAAAAGTTTGTGAGCGGTCATCTAAGATACTCCACTGGTCTCATCCCTTCAGGAGCAAAGGAGAAAGAAGAAAACCAAAGACACAAGGGAAAGATTAGTCCCAAGGACTAATGGACCACAGCTACCACAGCCTCTACTGACTGAGCCTAGCACAACTAGTCGGTGCCCGGCTACCCCCACTGACTGCTCTGACAGGGATCACAATAAGGATTCTGGACAGAGCTGGAGAAAAATGTAGACCAAAATTCTAACTCACAAAATAAAAGACCAGGCTAACTGGTCTGACAGAGACTGGAGAAACTCTGAGAGCATGGCCCCCAGACACCTCATAGCTTAGTAATGAAATCACTTCTGAGGTTTGCCCTTCAGCCAAAGACTAGACAGGCCCATAAAACAAAACGAGACTAAATGAGCACAACAGCCCAAGGGCAAAAATGAGAAGGCAGGAGGGGACGGGAAATCCGGTAATGGGGAACCCAAGGTCGAGAAGAAGAGAGTGTTGACATGTCATGGGGTTGGCAACCAGTGTCACGAAACAATATGTATATTAATTGTTTCATGAGAAACTAGTTTGCTCTGTAAACCTTCATCTAAAGTACAAAAAAAAAAAATTTTTTTTTTTTTAAAGAGCATTGATAAAGATGTGGAAAAATTGGAAGCCTTGTACTTTCCTGGTGGGAATGCAAAATGGTGCAGCCACTGTGGAAACAGTTTGGCAGTTCCTCAAAAAATTAAACGTAGAATTACCACATGATTCAGCAATTCCATTCCTAGGTATATGCTCAAGAGAACTGAAAACTGGTACTCCAACGAATACAGGTATGCACATGTTCATGACAGCACCATTCACAATAGCCAAGCAGTGGAAACAGACCAAAGGTCCACCGACTGATGAACTGATAAACAAACTGTGGTATATACATACAATGGAATATTATTCAGCCATAAAAAATAATGAAGTACTGATAAATGCTACAACCTGGATGAACATTATGCTGAGTGAAAGAAGCCAGACACACAAGGTCACATGTGATGGTAAAGACTGTGTGTCAACTTGGCTAGGTCATGGTTCTCAGTGTTTTGGCAGTCATATAATGTGATTACTTCCCTGTTGAGATCTGGTATGTGATTACCCCCATGATGGGATCTGCTGTGAGCAGCCAATCAGTTAAAAGGGAGTTTCCTTGGGCACGTGGCCTGCATCCAAATATAAGCAGATGTTCTGGCAAGGCTCTAGGGCTTTTACTCATTCTGGATCTTGCAGCTGGTTCCTGATCTCCAGTTCTCGAGTCCTGAGCTAGCAACTTACCTGCAGTCTTGCCTGCCAATCTTGGGATTCGTCAGTCTTCACAGCCTGTGAGCAAGAGACCTGCTCTCTGACCTGTTGATCTTGGGTTCATCAGCCCCTAAAACCCAGCAGCTACATAAATCAGGAAAAGCCTCTATCCGGATCCAGTCTTGGGACGTTCCAGCCTCTACAACTGCATGAGCCATTTCCTTGATAAAAATCTCTCTCTATATATATTTATATGCTTTACTGGTTTTGCTTCTCTAGAGAACCCAGCCTAAGACAGTCACACATTATACGATTCCGTTTCTATGAAATGTTCAGAATCCATGGAGACAGAAAGTCAAATGGTAGTTTCTGGGGACTGGGGAATTAAGGAATGGGGAGTAACTGCTTAATGGGTATAAGGTTTACTTTGGGGTGATGAAAATACTTTGGAACTAGATAAAGGTGGGGGTTGTGAACATTGTGAATATTCAAAATGCTACTGAATTGTACACTTTAAAATGGTTACTTTTATATTAGAATAAATTTCATCTCAAAATAACTTGAAATGTCTGCCCAACAAAAGACACCAAAAACAAACTTTGGAAGCGATGTCTGCCACATGTGTGACTTTCAGAAATTCGTACATGTGTGTACTACATTACAGATACAAGAACTTTCAGGGCAGAAGACAAGGACAAAAAAAATAAGCAACAAATTCAATCAACAGGGGATAATCTCGAAAAAGGGACAGCCTCAAAAGCTTACAGCAGAGAGGTCATTAGGAAGACTGCTCAGACTGTCACGCACAGAGGTGGAGAGACGCCTGGACCCAGCACCTGAGAATGCAAGTTGCAGAACAGAGATGGTATAACCCCATTTAAGCTTTAAAAAGAACAAAACACTTGTGTATATGGATATGTAAATAAATAAGTAGGTAGATTGATAAAGTGTACATATATAAGTCTGCAAATGCACAGTGTGTGCTGGAAGTAAACCCACAGACTGCTCACAGTGGTGATCTTCGGGGAGGTTGTAAAAGAAGATGTTGACTTTATAGTCTAGTGCTTCTGCACTTGCTTAAATTTTATACAACAAGCATATACCCCATTTGTAGTTAAAAAACAATAATAGTAAAAGATGAATTCAGAGGAAAAATAAGTAAAGCCAAGTAGATGAGCTTGATCTTGACACAGAACTTCACAAAAGGGACATTTTACTAAGCGATACTAAGCGATAATCTTGCCATGCTAGGCAGAGGGAGCTGGCTTTCTGCTGAGTAGGGCCCACACAAGCCAATGGAAATCTAGAGATCCCCCTAAACCAGAGATGCTAGAGGGCTGAAATTCCAGGGAAGACCCAGAGAAGCACCCAAATGGAGATTTCATATACCAACTGGCGCAGGGACAGTGCCGTGCCCTTTGCAGTTGAGCGGGAAGCACATGGTCCCAGCTCACAAGAGAACATACAACAGCAAGGACAACTGGTTCTATAAATAGGAAAAACATTAACTTTAATCACTAGTCAAACCGTATATAAACATCAATTCCAGGTAGATTAAAGACTGAATGTGAGAGATATAACTATAACGTTTTAGAATATTATAGCTTCATGACCTCGGGTGGTGAAAGGTTTTCAGGTAGTTCCCAACTTAGGACAGACATACTCAAGTTACAACGAACCACACTTAGGACCTCCATTTGTTTTTTCTGTTTGTTTGTTTTTTGTACATCTTATCACTAGTAGGGAGCCCTGGTGGCACAGTGGTTAAGTGTTTGGCTGCTAACCAGAAGGTCAGCAGTTCAAATTTACCAGCCACTCCTCGGAAACCCTATGCGGCAGTTCTACTCTGTCCTATGGGGTCGCTCTTAGTGGAAATCGACTCCATGGCAACAGGTTTGGTTTTTTTGCTCATTTGTTTGTTTTATGGTTAGTAGTATACTAAATATAATGTTGCAGCGTGTAATTTACTGATGTTATCATTCTCATATGTAATGTTCCCAACCCCAAAGACGAAGATCAGATTTACAAAGATATTGATAATAAAAGCCAATAGTGACAAAACTTAAAAAAAAAAAAAAAAAAAAAATGAGGTATTCTACTCAAGTCAGAATCGTCAGAACGGAACTCTCATAATCGGGGACTGTACAAAAAGGATACATCTTGTCTTAGTTATCTAGTGCTGCTATAACAGAAATGCCACAAGTGGATGGCTTTAACAAAGCGAAGTTTATTGTTTCACAGTTTAGGAAGCTAGAAGCCTGAATTCAGGGTGCTAACTCCAGGGGAAGGCTTTCTCTCTCGGCTCTGGGGGAAGGTCCTTGTCATCAATCTTCCTCTGCTCTAGGAGCTTCTCAGTCCAGGGACCCTGGGTCCAAAGGACATGATCTGCTCCTAGCTCTTCTTGCTTGGTGGTAACGAGGTCCCTTTTCTCTCTACTCAACTCTCTTTTATATCTCAAAACAGACTGACTCAAGATACAACATAATCCTATAAATTAAGTCCTGCTTCGTTAACATAACTGCCTCTAATTCTGCCTCATTAACACCACAGAGATAAGATTTACAACACATAGGATCATATCAGACCACAAAATGGTGGACAGCCACATAGTACCAGGAATCATGGCCTAGCCCAAGCTGACACACAGTTTTGGGGTACACAATTCAATCCATACCCAGTGCCATAGCACACCTTAAAGAAAAAACAAAGATAAAAGTGAATTGCATTGAAATTAAGAACTTCTGTCATAAAAAGACACCATTCAAGAAAGTAAAAAACAAGTCTCATACTGGGAGAAAATGTTTGCAACATATATAAATGACAAAGAATTGGTCTTCAGAATACATAACTTCTAGAAAATCAGTAAGCAAGAGGTAAAGGCCCCCTAGGGAAGATCAGGCAAAGGACTTGAAGATGCACCGACAGCAGAGAAGCAGATGGCCAACAGGCCAAGGAGAGGGTGCTCAACCTCTTAGCAATTGGGGAAAATTCACTTCAACCCAGGAAACAGGCTTGGGCCCCCCGAAGAGCAGAGAGGGTGTGGATGGGCAGCACCAGGTCCGCAGCGGATGTGTGAACCTGTACCACCTTGTAACTCCCCTAACCAAGTCACATGAGCGTATCCTGGGGCACAGCACGTCCTTCCAACACACTCCAGAAGCCGCTCCCCCTGTGCTGCAGCAGCAAAATCCATGAAGGACAGTGCCTGAACGCTGCCCCCTACCCGTGGGCAGCTCACTGACCCTAAGGGTGGACGGCTGGCACAGCCAGGTACCCAGGCCCCCGGTGCTGCCCCACCTGCTGGCTCCTGTTTGAGGTCAATCACTTCCGCCGGCTTTAATCCCAACACTGTGACGAGGCCATGTGTGGCGTGTGACAGCGTCTGAAAACGGAGCTACCCTATCTCATAATCATACAAAGGTGTTCCCATTCCCCACCCTCGGACACCGGCGCTCCTAGGCACGTGCCCGGGCTCAGCCCGTCGTCCGCTTTTTCCAGGACCCTGCTGACTTTTTGAGGCCCTGACACCAGGTGAAGTGACATCACCTCCTGGCAGTTCCGGGAGCACACTGCTGGTGGAAACCGAGGCACAAATCTGCGGCTGACACTCTCAGGGGGCCCTTCAGAAGGACCTGCTGCTTCCGCGGCGAAAATGCTTTCTGAACGAACCACAACCCACAAGCGCGCACCGAGAGCAAGCGCTTTGCTCTTGGAAGACCTGGAAGACCGTTACTGAGTTGCACCACAACAAAAGAATAGAAGCAGCTAATTCAAAAGGCGCTATTTTGAGACAGGGGGAGGGGTGGGGGGCGGGGGGGTGGAAGTTGGGGATCATATTACATTCAGCCAGTCCAAACCCAGCCCTTTCCTTGCAATTGTGGTTCTCCACCCTCTCCTAGGCCCTTAGGCCACGCCCCTCGTAATTTCTCATTGACCTTGACATTGGGAGCCCCCCCCCCCGCACACACACACCCCCCCCCCGCCCCCCGCACTGGGCTGTCCCACAGGCCCCGCAGCTAGCCACTTCCCTTCCTGAGGACACTGCCCTGCCGATACTGGCATTCACAGGGGAGCCCCCAGACGCTCCTCCAAAGCTATCTGTTCTCAGCTACCAACACGCTCGCCTGTTTCTTGGCCCAAAGCAGCCTGTCCAAGTCAGGCGCCAAGGGCAGCAGGAAGGGACAGCTGACAGCCTGTGTGTGGCAAGGGACCAAAGACCCAAACAAGGCCAGTGCCCCAGCCACGAGGCCACACCGCCAGGCCACCCACCGGAGTGATGCTCGCCTGTGCGCTGACTGCTCCAAACACATGCAACTGAGCATGGCCACACGCTGCCCACACCCACGCAGCCAGAAAGCAGACCTACCAAGGGGCGCCTCCAGGTAGCAGGCGAGGCTGCTGCTGTGTCATCTTCCTATTTAACCATAAGTTAATTTTTCAGAACCTTATACTTTTTACAAAACAGATATGAAAAGCAGCAAAGAGTTTACTGAGAATCTACGCCAGTTTTCACACTCAGGGATTATAAAACTGTGTCAAATGTAAAGACTGAACTGACTATTCCCCTCTTAACCAGAGGCTTTGGTGGCCCCACAAGGCCTGCTTTTGAGCTCCTAAAAGCCGATGCTTTCTAAAAGCACCACTCATCTTTGTGGAACTAATTGGGTTTGTCCAACAAAGTAAATCACCTGGAGAACACTGAAGACATTTTTAGGGCACATTCAATAGCTGTCTACCCGTAATACCCAAGGCAGCTTAGCATGTCACTCAGAAGCTGCCTAAGCTTAAAATGCCACAGCGCCTGCTCCCTTTCGGATTTACTTCAGTTCCCCCAGGTTATTCGGTTCTGTATCACTGGCACAAAAGTTTGCTGCTCATACCAAACAGGCCCTATTTTACAAATACTCTTGCACAGAGAAGATGCCTTGCTCCGGACTCTGGGTGACCACAAAGAGAGACGTTGTAGGTGTTTTAAACTTACAGCACAGGTCACCTGGAGGCACGGAGAAGCACAACTGGGATCTGGCAGTGCTGCTTCTCCACTCATTCCGGGAACACATCCTGCCTGAGGAGCACAGTCCCACCTCACAGTGAGGATACCCACCAGGCTCCCAACCACACCATGAGGGCCAGTTCCTGGCCTGTGGTTAGAAACTGGTCTCAATCCTGATGACACCTCGGTGTGCGATTAAAAAAACAACCAGTAGGGGTTAAAAATGGCACCATGACACTGGCTTGTAAATCATCCTATATGGACTGAAATGAAGCGAAAATGACCGAAAGCATGAAGCACTCCTGCTAAAATTCTACCTCGACATTATGCCAATTTTCAACAAAAGAAAGCTGATGGGCAGATATGAAGAAGGAAGTGAGAAGGCAAAGCTGAGGCACGAACGGCTGCTTTGGTCTTTCGCTTGACCTCTGAGGGTTGACTCCTTTCTGGTCAGCCCAGCAATGCACCGGAAACTTTGCTGAGATATTGCACCTGGTGTATTTATTGAGTTGTTGTCAGTGTATCCGGTCCACCATGCTCCCAAAAACAAAGGCCCAGCCACCTCCTGCTCAAAATAAAGGCCGAGTTCCAAGTCAGCTGCTTCCAGATCATTCTTTAATAGGCACTCAAGATGCAGCAGTTGAGACGCACCAAACCAAGAAGTTCACATTACAACGGGGGGAAGGGGCAAGTTAGTGGTTTAAAGGGAAAAAGAGGTGTCCCCATCATTTAGCAGCATATCTTTACTTCTCTCACTGTAAAGACATGCCTGTAAATAAATAAATCAGAAGGCTTAAGCAGACCTTCTCATTGCCAGGGCTGCGGCTGCCTGGTCTCACCCAGGTGGCCTCTGCATCAGAGGCAGCGAGCCCTCCTCATCCCTCCTCACCACGGAGCTCAGGCTGCGGTGCTGCAGAGGCTGTGCCGAGTCTGTGGGTTCTAACCAAAGGGCAGGAAGTGTTGACAGACATGAGTAACTAGTGCATCAATTTTTCTCTCTCCTTGTGAAGTGTCTGGGAAGAAGTACGCCCGGGAACTCACCAGTCAGCAGCAGAAGCTAATTCGAATGGCTTTAAAGTTACACCTCAAGAGAAAACAAACTGGCTTGTGGGCTTTGTTTCAAAGGGTATACTTGCGCGTGTGTACACATGTGAGTGTAAAGGTACGCATGTGTAGACGTGTGCATCTACCTGTGTGCGTGTATAAGGTGTGCATGTATAGGTATGTGTATCTCAGTATGTATACTGGTGTGCACGTGTATAGGTGTGCATGTATAGGCATGTGTGTCTCAGAATGTATGTACTGGTGTGCACGTGTATAGGTGTGCATGTATAGGTATGTGTCTCAGTATGTGTGTACGCGTGTGCACATGTACAGGTGTGTGCATGTATAGGTGTGCATGTACCACTGTGTGCACGTGTACCAGCGTATGCGTGTACTCGCGTGTGTACAGGTGTGTGGGTATAGGTGTCTGTGTATAGGTGTGCACATGTACTGGTGCGTGTGTAGGTGTGCATGTGTAAGTATGTGTGTATCAGGGTGTGTGTGTCTCCACATGCACACTCAACTATCTCAACAACATAGAGGTGTCAGACCCAACATTCCTGACCTGCAGACAACCTGAGATGTGTTCCAGAGCCAACCCCATGGTAAAGCATTATCAAATCTCTCACCCCGGAAATCCACCAGCAACACACGTGGCCCCCATCCTTGGCGCTCCAGAGCCCACACCAGTCCAAGGCTGGTTTCTGATTAGGTCAGGAGTCGGTGCTGGCGATCCAGAGCCCACTTCCTCACTGTGCCGGCTCCATGCACCAAGGCCCAGCTTTGTCCTGGGCTCTGATGGACAGATGGCCCCTGGGCCCATCTGCAGCCTGGCCCTGGGTCTACAGGGGCTTAGATCAGCACAGTGGCAGGCTGGCTTCTCCCCCAGCAGGGGTCCTACCTCTTCTCCTGAGCCAGAGGAGAGGAAGGCCCAGTCCTCAGCTAGACACTGAGTGCCAGGGTCTCCGAGGAAGCATCCGAAGCCTGCAGCCACATGAGGTGGGCACATATAGGAACTTCCCAAGGTGGGTGCTCACAGGGGCCCACTTGGGGAACACTGGCCAGCTGGCTGCCCTCCTCAAGGCTCCCCCAGGGAGGTCAGGGGCGTGACAGCAGCAAGGCCCTGGAATGCCTGCTAAGCTGCAGAGAGCACAGCAAACAAGTGGACAAGCTCCATAGGCCAGCACCCTTCATGGCACCATGGGCAGCTCAGCCCAGCCAACACCAGAGGGGACATTCAGGTTTACTTGGTGGCTTTGGGCCACCAGGCTGGCACAGAAGCACTTAAGGCCACATGACCACTTTCAGAGCTTTTGATGTACAGAGGACCCTTGATTTTCTCAGTCTGCAGCAGGGCCAGCCCCAGGTCGCCCTCACCGGCCCTGAACTTCCCAGCTGCCTTTCCTGACTCAGTGAGGACAGGGGTGCCAGGCGCAATGCCGGCTGCCGGCAGCGGGCCACACAGCTGCACGGGGAAGAGACGCTTGCGGATGACACCCATGTGGTAGGTGCGGGCCGTCAGCTCCTGGCCGACATAGCAGCCCTTGGTGAAGCTGACTCCGTTCATGAAGGCCAGGTTGGACTCCAAGGGCAGAGCCACTCCTGGGGGGAGGTCTCGTACCCCCTCTGGAATGCCTGTTGAGAGGGGAGGGAGAAACCGGGTCAGAGCTGAAACGGCAGTGACTCGGAAGGCCTCAGCCATGCTGCCAGGAGAGCCAAGCCCAGAGAAAGGGTGGGCTTTCCCTCCCCCGCTCCCAGCAAGATCCCAGCCCCAGGTGAGCCAGCCCTTGAAGTTGAGCATGAGGGGACATGACACCTGCGAGTCCCCAAGCCTCGCAGGCCCTCCCCACTGAGTTCCTGATGCTTCTCCACCTGGACACTTAAGGCTCTTCCGAAGGACTCATCACCCAGCACCCGCTGAGGCACCTCCACTCACACCTGCAAGGGAACCCCACGGGAACCCACCTCTGATACTCTGTCCCCAGAGGCCGCCTGCCTGAGCATCCCTCTGCAGACCTGCTCCCCGCACTGCTGCCAGCCCACCTTCCTAACCTGCCCTGCCCGCACAGAATGCATTACCTTGCCGGTATCGGTGCCTGTGGTAGTCCCTGAGGTCTCCGTGCCGGCTGCCGGGCACCAGGTACAGGGCCGAGCTCTTCTTTGGGGTGAGCAGGCGCCAGCCCATGCAGGCCGTCCTGGGGTCGGCAGTGAGGATCGTGGCCCCCTCTGCCTTCTCCTGCAGGGGGGCTCTGTGGACCTCGGAGGTGCTGGGCAGCATGGCCCACACTCCCAGCTCCGGGCAAAGCTCCACCTCCACCTTCCGCCGGATCCGGTGGAACACCAGGTGCTTCTGCAGCGTGTGCGCCACGGAGATGTCACACTCGAGAAAGAAGCCCGCTGCCGCGTCCACACCTGCCTCAGGGACCCTGGAGGAGACAGTGCGTGGGAGGTGAGGGGACCTGCCACTCCCTCCCGACACCACCAGGCCTCCCATGGTGTGCTGGCACCAGGCGAGGACACCCCACTGGGACTGCTGGCACAAGGTGTGTGGGAGGGCTGCCCCTCCAGAACACAGGCTTCTCCTCTCCCTGCTTGCACGTCAGCTCAGGGCACGCTGAGCCACCACACCAGTCCCGCGGAATCGGACGGGGTCACAGCAGCACCGGCCCTGACGTTGTGAGCCATCACCAGCATGCACTGGAACTGGCTCGGGGACCCAGGGATGCCGGACCATGACGGCCTCCCAGAGCTCGGACAGCAATGGGAGACAGCCCAGGGCTGCGACGGCAACCAGCAGCTAGCCAGATGGAGGAGGGGCGGTGTACCCTAGCCAGACAGCAGTGCAGGATGGGGGGTGGGGGTGCTGGTGGCACCCAGTGCTGAGAGGAGACAGAAAGGCAGGGCAAGCCACATGGGGGAACAGGGTCTGCGTCCTGCTGCAACAGGTTCGGCCTGGGTCTCAGGAAGACCGCTCTGGCGGGGGGCGGGGGTGGGGGTATGGGGTGGGGCCCAGGCACTGAGTGAGGAGGCCTGGCTCTGTCAAGGGTGGCATGGGCAACAGACTGGGACTCTGCTGTGGCACAGCTGGTCCTGGTGGCCAGGGGATGAACAGCAGGAGGGGCCACAGCACCTCCCCACTCTACCCAGGGCAAACGGAAAAACCTGGCTGTGGGCTCTCCCGGTTGAGCTTGAACTGCACTCCAGGTGGCCACACCACTTGGGATGACACCAGCTCGTCACCCGGGGCCAATGGCTCCCAGGCTTCTGATCCAGGCCACTAGGTGGTCGATGGTGCCATTTACTGAGCAAGAAATGGCAGGAATAGAGGAACAGTTCAGCTTTGGGCAGCAGATGGAGGTGCCTGGGCAACAGCTAAACAGAGAGTCCAGGGTGCAGCTAGTTCAGTGGCCCAGATTGTAGCTATGGATGACTAATGATCGGCACGCCAGGGCAGAGGGAGACACGGAATGGGGGTGAGACCACCAAGGACATGTAAGAAAAAGTATTTCACCAGGTGCTCCCCAACCCCCAGAAAATATCAGCAGACCTCCCCCCAGCCTCCCAGAGCCCATTAGCAGGTGTCCCCAAGCCTCCCAGGTAGGAGAGAGTTGGATCCTTTTCCAGAAAAGCCAATCACCCCCAGAGGATCTCCGCAGGCTTCCCCATAGTGCAAACCCTGTTTGCCACGCCCTGCCCTGCACACAATCCCTCTCATTGGCTTCTCAGCACCTCAGCCAAGGAGCACCGCACGTCTGGGGAAATGACAGAGAACAAAACAACAAGGGATCATGCCTTTAAAACATGTAGAGGAAATTATTTAAAAAGAAAAATCAGGAAATAGAAAAAGTTCTTAGAAGTTAAAAACACAAAAGCTGAAGTATAAACTTAAATAGAATTCAATAAAATTGAGGAAATCTGACAGACAGAAAGATAAAGACAAACTAAGAGAGGAAAAAATGCGAGGCTTAGAGAATCAATTCAGTATGCGGCTCATAAGTAACTGTTACCTTTGCCACGAGACTAGAAGAACTGGATGGAGCCTGGCTACCATACTGAACATTTGGATCAAAGAGCCTATAGAAGAATCCTAACTAAAAGGGGGAAAACGTAGAACAGTATTTTAAATTCTCACGGAATCCAGGCTTTCTGGAACCACCGAGGCTGGATGAACCCCCGAAACTACTGCCCTGAGATAATCTTTAAGCCTTAAACGGGAGATTGAGGGTTACTGGGCAGTATCTGCATCCGCCACAAAGGGGCACTGCTGCCCCAGGTGTCCACTGGGCCTCCTCCCGTCTACTTTCCCACCTAGAGTGAAGGCTTTGGAAAAACCCACAAAGAAATAAAGTACAAATGCCAAGGTCTGGAATCCAAGGTTCTCCATGCTCCCCTTCTTCTCCCCGCCCCGACCCCACTCCCCTAAATACTCCCCTCTGCTCATGCTGCCCCTTCCACTCTTGCCGGCACCTCTCCCTCCTCCAGAGCACCCTCCTCTAGGACAGCTTCCCTGACCTGTCCAATTCCAGGTGAGCTCTGCCTGTGCTGCTCTTGAAGATCTAAGCCAGCTCCACCAAAGAGGAGTGCAGGAACGCAAGCTGAGCCAGCAGGATCCCTGCAATGCAAGGAAGCAATGAAGCACTGGAGGCACGCGCCCAGGCTCCTGAGACCACACCTGGGGGTCAGGGATGCTTCCCGGTTAAGACAACCCCGAGACAGAGTCCCTAAGCCGAGCCCATCGGGAAGCTGAGCTGCAAAGGCACGCAGGCCCCAGGCAGCTTAGGGTCCAGGGCTCTGCCAATGGTTTGGCATGCTGGCTGGAACAAGGGTGCTGGTGGGAAGACCCAGCCCCCAATGTCTTACCAAGAAGTTGGTTAGACTGCCACGACGGTACTGGGGGGCCTGCTAGAGGATTTTTAAAAAGAGAAATACATCACATTTGAGGTTTTAAAAAATCATTCTTGAAAATGGTTTTCTGGGTAAACACGATGGACAGAGAATTTGTGATTACCTCTCTTCTCCCAAATGCTCTACGATGACAGTGAAGGAACTGAAAAGGCCAAACATTCACAAAGATGACACAGGGGGTACCATAGTCCTCTAGTGCTGCTGTAACAGAAATACCAAAGCCAGTGGCTTTAACAGACAGAAATCTAGTTTCTCACAGTTTAAGAGGCTAGAAGTCCAAATTCAGAGCGCTGGCTCTATGGGAAGTCTTTCTCTGTCAGTTCTGGGGAAAGGTTCTTCTCTCTTCAGCTTCTGCTTCCTGGCTTCTTGGAAATCTCCACGTGTCTTGGCACCTATCTTACCCCATCTCTCATCTGCTCCTTGTTTAGTCTCTTTTATATCTCAAAAGAGATCTGCTCAAGACACATCGTACACTAACCCTGCGCCCATTAACATAGCAAAGACAACCCATTCCCAAATGCGATTATAACCACAGGCATAGAGGTTAGGATTTAGAACACATACTTTGAGGGGACATAATTCAATACACACAGAAGGAAACAGTCACATTTTGGGAAGGTGGAAAGCTAAGGATAGGTAGCACATAACCTAACAGCACAGAGGCTGAATCATAAGGGCCTACAGAGTAGGGTGAAAGGCCAGTTTTGCCTGTGAAGCTCTGAAATCTTAGGAATATAGACCAAGATGTGGGTTAAAAATAAAGAGGCTGACTGAAGCCTGAGCAAGGAGCAGTGAGACTCTGCAATGTTGCTGTTGGTGCCGTCTAGTCGGTTCCAACTCAATGACCCTAAGTACAACAGAACGAAACACTGCCATCTTCACAATCATTGTCATGCTTGAGCCCATTGTTGTGGCACTGTACCAATCCGTTTTGCTGAGGGTCTTCCTCTTTTTCACTGACCCTCTACTTTACCAAACATGATGTCCTTCTCTGGGGACTGGTCCCTCCTGATAACATCCTTGAGATGATGTCTCACCATCCTTGCTTCCAAGGAGCATTGTGGCTTTAATTGTTGATTCTTCACCCTCTCTGTGTCTGGCGGCTTTGTCAATGCCCCGCTGTGGCAGGCGTTTGACTCCTTCGGCTAGTGGGATGTTGGCAAAGGTGACGGATGTGGAGGCACGTCTTGGCACGAGTACGTGCCCAGGCCAGAGGCATGGATTAGAGCCAAGTCACCCAGATCTCTGGCCAAAGCCATCCCAGATCAGACACGGCTCAGCCAAGGTCAAGCGTAACCTGCAAACACATGTGTTAAATCCATGTTCGGGCACATGGCTGTGTGCCCCTGAGGTTTGGGCTGCCTGCGACCCAGCACGATTGTGGGGACAGGGAACTGATACAGAACTCCACGTCACTGCCCCTCCATCACACAGGCAGGTGACTCCCTCCATCCCCACCCCAACAGTGCCAGATTTGGGGAGCCCAGGCATGGAAAATGGCAAGGGTGAGGATGCAGACAGAAAACAAGTACCTGTGGTAAAACGCCTCAAAATGGTCCACGGGACACGTCTGGCCTCCTTATCAGGATTCTTCTGAGAAACTGAACTGCCCTACCCCACACCCCAAGAAACTATGTACATACTAAGATACCTCAGGCTATCCCACAAAAAGTCAGCTTATCATGAGATCTTCTTATGGTGAAGCCCTTCTGTCAACAAATCTCACCCAGAAGCCAGATTCTTATTTCATCTCTTTCTAGCAGCCAAGCATTTGAGGAAAGCCCCCAAAATGAAAGACAGAAATCAAACCAAACCTGAAAAAAGGACCCAGAGAAAACGAACATATTGGGGTGGGGGCGGGGGGGGGAGCTGTAACAAAAACTACAGCCTCATCTAAGACATTATACTCAGGAAACAAGAGCAGGATGCTTTACGGAAGGAACAAGTGAAGGCTAAGCAAGATGCTCTCAGACATTACAAGTATGAGGGTTGAAATAAAAAGGTCCAAAACCCAAAAAAAACAAACCCAGTGCCACTGAGTCGATTCCGACTCACTGCGACCCTATAGAGAGAAAGCAGAGACGATGGCAGGCAGGAACCAACCGCAGAGAAGCCAGGGATGCACAGGGGAAAGGGCCCTGACCCCTCTGTCTCGCAACAGGGCCTTCTCCCCAGAGGAACTGCCAAAAAGAGCGAAACATGGTAAGAGGGCAAGTAAACTACAATTTAGGAGATAATACTGGAGCCATTTATTCCCTGTCCTTGAGCATAAAGAACGTGACTCATCAACTGGGCCCTGAGGCATAAGGACAAGAGCTAGGACAATCTTGGAAAACATCTTTTAGGGAATCTTTCCTGTAAACAAATCATAAAAAGAACATGAAGACCCACATACTTTCCACTCTTATCTTTTTCTATTAGCACTTAGTGAACAGAAGATTTGTTGGCCCAATGAGGACCCTCCTGACTGTTGTTACTGAAGCCTGTAGCAGTGATTGTTAAGGACGACAACTCACAATGTAGAATCCCGGCGATTCCGCAGTTTCTGGCCACTCTGTGAAAAGGCGGAGCTTTCACAGGTTTTGCCCATCTGTAACGGTAATGTGCACGGACGGTTCTATAACGTACCTTGGACTCGGACACAGCTTTGACAGGACACTTGTCCGTTTTCCCACATTCACTGGACTTGGGCAGACATGGCTTTGGCAGCATGCTTGTCCATTTCCCACTTTTGCCTCTTTAAATGTAAGCTGAATAAAACTTTTCTTTTTGTTTTACTGAACTTTGTGATGTTTTTACCCTAGAACAGTTATCGACAGCAATCATACAAGGAACGGGATATAAACTTATGAACTTCAAAAGTTGTCAGACAAGAAAAGAAGCATCTGGAGTGGAAAAAACAGAAGAGCTCAGCTCTCGGCCCCACCCCCCCACCACTGGAGCAGAACTGGCGCAGATTGTAGTTGTTGTTGTCAGGTGCCATCCAGTTGGTTCCAACTCACAGCGATCCTATGCACAACAGAACAAAATACTGCCCGGTCCTGCACCATCCTCACAATCACAATGCTGGAGCCCATTTGTTGCAGCCACTGTATCTTTTCTTTCTCTCCTGTCTTTTTTACGTAATGCCTATCATATACCCCCAAACCTTAGGGGTGTCCTTATCTTCCCCCTCTTATAACTGTTGAGGAGAGATGGGATCATAAATTACAGGACTGCACCTCTCTGGTGGAGTTCGCGACTCCCGAGTTCCCTGGTGTGCCCCCACAGGAATTACGTATTCACCACCACCACCACCTACGGGGAATAGCACCTGACACACCATTCTTAATTAAAATTTCAGAAGGGAGTCCAGAGTTGGGTGACTTTGTCCTTCACTGCCATGCCAGGGAGGGACAGAGGCGCCCACAACCATCACTACCCCCATTCCCTCAGGCTATACAACAGCAAGCTGAGCAGCACACCACATACCCGGTTCCCAGAAATTAGCTAGTGGAGAGAAACTCCTCTCCAAACACTACGGTGGGACAGTCTACCATACCAATCAGAGCAAACAAAATGTCTGCAAAGAACCACCCAAGCATATACCAAAAAAAAAAAAGCCAAACCCACTGCCATCGAGTCAAGTCTGACTCATAGCGGCCCTACAGGACAGAGCCGAACTACCCCATAGAGTTCCCAAGGAGTGGCTGGTGGATTCAAACTGCCAACCTTTTGGTTAGCAGCCGTTGCTCTTAACCACTGGGCCCCCAGGGCTCCTACCACCCAAAAAACATATGCAAGTTAACAACTGCTGGCACAGCAGCTATGCAAAAAAATACAACAGATGAAAAAGTACAAAAAGAAAAAAACTCTCAAGAAACAAAAGGAAATTCTCAATGTAGAACAACTTATAAGAATATGAATTTGATAAAACAAGGGATCAAAGGGAAAAAGATATAAGGGAGATTGCAGACATAAGGAAACAAATTTGGGAGCTGAAGCAACATCATTACAAAGCTAATAAATAAACCGAAACATCAATAATCAAACTGTTGTTCTTGTTAGGTGGCATGGAGTTGGTTCTGACTCATAGCAACCCTATATACAACAGAAACAAACACTGCCCAGTCCTGCGCCATCCTCACAATCATTGCTATCTTTGAGCCCATTGTTGCAGCCACTGTGTTAATCCAGCTTGTCAAAGGTCTTCCTTTTTCACTGACCCTCTACTTTACCAAGCATGATATCCTTCTGTAGGGACTGGTCCCTCCTGATAACATGTCCAAAGTACATGAAATGAAGTCTTGCCAACCTCACTTCCAAAGAGCACTCTGGCTGTACTTCTTCCAAGACAGACGTGTTCATTCTTCTGACAGTCCGTAATTCAATATTCTTTGCCAAAGCCGTAGTTCAAAGGCATCAGCTGATAATCAGAATACTTCTGAAAATTACTAACATAGAAAACTCCAGATAATAAAATATAGGGTTTTTTTTTTTTTTTAAGATAAAAAAATTAGAGAAAAGAAAATAAATATGTAAGACAATGACAATGAAGTAGGAAATACACAGAGACCTAAACCTCCAGAGCAGGGGTTTTTCTTTAAAGGACCAGATAGTAAATATTTTGGGCTTAAGGCCATAAGGTTTCTATCACAACTACTCAACTCTCCCACTGTGTGGCAAAAGTAGCCACAGATAATATGTGAACAAAGGAGCATGGCAGTATTCCAACAAAGCTTTATGAAAATGGCAGCAGGCTGGCTCTGGCCTGAGGATCATACTTTGTTGACCCCTGCTCTAGATTCACTTTGCCCACCAAGTACCCAGAAATAAGTTATGGAAAAAGACCCAAAATAAGGCATATTATTATGATATTTCAAGACATCAGGGATAAAAAAAACTCTTAAAAGCTTCCAAAGAAAAAAGCAGTTGACATATAAAGAACTGGTAATAAGAACAGCATTAGACTTCTCAAAAGAAATAATTGCAGCCAGAAGACAATGAAGTCACGCCTTTTAAATTCTCAGTGACAATTTTCAACCTAGAATTTTATACCCAGGTGAGCTATCAAGTAAAACCATTTACAGACATACCACGAGTCAAAAAACTCATGTCATGTATCTTATTTCTTAAGAAGCTACTAAACAACGTGTTCCTCCAAAATGAGGGAGTGAACTGAGGAAGACAAAGGCAAAGAATCCAAGAAACAGGATGCACACAGGAGAGGGATGATGGGATTTCCCAGGGTGAGTAAGCAGGAAGTCCTGGGAGCAGAGCTGTGCAGCAGGCCTCGGAACTGATCCAGTTTAGAAAGGCAGAGCTCAGAGAAAAGACAGAACCGGTAGATTATCCAACACGACCGACTGCCTGTAATTACAGCGAGAAGGTGTGGAGTATCAGTTCCGGTTAAATCTTTTCTTCCTTTTCCAGATTCGCTGGAATTTCAGCTTGGACAAATTTCACTCCAGGGACCTCTTTTTTACCGTTTTATTTTGGTGAAAGTATATACAGCCAGATATACCATTTTGACTATTTCTGTACATACAATTCAGTGACATTGTTTACATTCAAGCTGTATTACCATTCTCACCACACCTACTCCTCACTTACTGATTATTTCATTATTTGCCATTTTGCATTTACGATAGCAAAAAAAAATCTACCATTCGACTATTTTGCACATTAACGACATACATCTGGTAGTAACAAACACCAAAATCTGAGGCAAGAGTAACCCCGGCTGTGATGGTTAGGGTTATGTCAACTTGGCTGGGCCATGTTTCTCAGTAGTTTGTCAGTCCTGTAATGATGTAACTGGCAGTTATATAATAATGTAATTGGCAGTTATGTAACGAAATAGTCAGCCTCCATTTTCACATAACGCCTCTTTTCACATAGTGACCTGGTCTTTGGAACCTACCCACATCAATTAGTGAGGAATGGGTGTATACTTTTCCAAATTATTCTACCATCATTATCTTAAACTCACTGCCCCCTAAGCTTCTCATCCAATATTTTGAGTTGTAGTTGTCAATTTGATCTCACATAGATAATTCTTTAAAAGATCACAATGCTCAAAGCAGATATACTAATTAAGCTATTTTTTGGTTCAAAGAAGACTTTAGGGGACAGTTTTGGTTCAAAGTTTAAAGATTATTTCAGAGCAGTAGTTTTGGGGTTTCATCCAGCCTAAATAGCTCCAGAAAGTCTGGATTTCACTGAGAATTTGAAATTCTATTCTGCATTTTTCCCCCTTTTGATCGACATTCTTTTATAGAATCTTTGATCAAAACCTTTAGTAATGATAAGCTTAAGTTTTAATTGCTCCATTATACCTTGTTTTTTTGCCTGACCTAATACCAAACCCAAACTCACTGCCATTGAGTCGATTCTAACTCGAAGCGACCCCACAGAGTTTCCAAGACTGTAAATCTTTACAGAACCAGACAACCACATCTTTCTCCCACAGAGCCCTGGTGGTTTCCAACCGCCAACCTTTCAGTTAGCAGCCAGTTGCTTGAACCACTGTGCCACCAGAGCTCCTTGCCTGACTTAATTAAAAGAAAAAAAACTGCTGTTGAGTCAATTCCAACTTAAAGGGACCCTACAGGACAGAGTAGAACTGCCTCATAGGGTTTCCAAGGAGCGCCTGGTGGATTCGAACTGGCAACAGCCCTAGTTCTTAACCATTATGCCACCAGGGTTTCTACCTGACTTAATACTATGATAAAATGACCAAATGCAACTTCAAAGTACAGGGGAAAAAATGTTGTGTTCTGTTCTCCCCACTTCCTCATTTTTCTGTTACCAATATAAACCCCTGGCCTGTCTCCGTTCGAGGGAGCACTCCTCTAGGTTACAGAGAAGGTGCTGCCCATTCACGGATCTATAAATCAAACAAGACTTCAAATTATAACACCTCATTTTTTTTTTTGACAAAACTAAGGCAATGAAAACCAAAAGTTGTAAAAAGAAATCAACGTTCTTTACTTGGCTTTAGCAGTAAATATTAATTAGTCATAATAATGGCAATTCTGACTGATTTAACCAAAACATTACTAGCTGGGGAGGGGCCTAGGGAAATTAGGTGCAAATCGGAGACCTCAAGAAGCACAGCATGTCCACAGAAAAACGATGGTGGCGCCAGAGGAAACCGCCCTGGGGACGGCTCATGGCCGGGCGTCGCCTGACGGTTTCCGTGAGGTGGAGGCAGTATGGCGCGCCAGGCAGGGCTGCATCGGGAGTGGCAGCTCTGACGGGCCCTCGCCCAGGCGCCAGGGCCCTCCTCGGCTCCCAAGGATCCTCCCTGGGGCGCAGGGACCCTCCCTGGGGCGCCGGGACCCACCCCTGGGCGCCCCGGCCCTCTCCGGCCCGCAGGAACCCTCCACCTCTCTCACCGGTACAGGATTACGTCATAGAGCGTCCGGCCCTGGACGTTGAGAAAGTGGGCGTAGCCCGCACGCGCCAAAGGCGGGGTCGTCCCAGTCCCGGGACCCGGAAGCGGCAGCTCATTGGTCAGCAACCCCGAGAGGAAGGGCACCGAGTCCGGCCCGCGCACGCGCAGCACCCCGCGCTCGCCAAGTGGGAAGCAGGTCCAGGCCGAGTCGTTGCCGTTGTCACCGCCAGGACTGCCTGCGCCGTGCGTGAGGCGGCGCCTCGGGGCCGCGCACAGCCGCAAGCCCCAGGCGGAGGCGCCACGGCCTGGGGCCGTCCAGCGGAGGAGCGCCGCGGCCGCCATCTTGGGCAGGAGTGAGGACGGGCAGGAAGGGACGGGACGAGGGTAGCGTCTCTGCGAGTTCTGCCACAGCGGCCCCTGGCGGCGCCCGCCGGGCAGGGGTGGGACGTCGGCATATTAGTCCGCCGGGGGATAGGGAGCCAGGGCCTCGGCCTGTCAGTCAGTCCGCCCGGGGAGAGGGAGGCGGGGCCTCGCCCTGTCAGTACGCCCGCGAGGCGGGGCGACACCGGGCGGCAGCTTCCCTGCCGTGGGTCCCGTGGCTGTGGGTTCCACTGCCTCTCCGTGAGGATTCTGCCCTCTTACCAGCGCAAATTCAGGGGCTAGCCAGGACAGTCGCTTCTCGAATTCGCCCGTGACTTCTTGTCCCCTCTCTGACAAATGGAGCCCCTGGATGGTGCAAAGAGCTGAAAGGTTGGTGGTTTGATCCCACCCAGAGGTGCCTAGCGACACAGGCCTGGCGATCTGCTTCCAAAAGGCCACAGCCTTGAAAAGCCTATGGAGCAGTTCTGCTGTGTACACATGGGGTCGCCATGAGTTGGAGTCCACTTGATGGTGACTAACAGCAGTAGCTTTGAAGCTTTTCATTCAGCATACAAACCTGGGGTCGTTTGTCCCATCCTAAGACATAGTTTTTGAACCCTGACTCCCCCATCAGCTACTATGCTCAATACTGTGTTTTCAGTGAAGCCCTGTAAGAGAGCATCTGTGCTGTCAGTCTCCAAGTCTTCTCTCCCCATTTTCAAACCAATATCTGTAATGTTATAACCAAACGCGGGTTCTTATCCTGTCCCATTAAAAAAAAATCCCATTAGCCGATTGAAATGAGGCAGACACCACCAATTGCAAGGGAAATTAAAAAAAAAAAAAAAAAAGTGGAAATATATTGTTTGGGCAAAGAAGGAGCAACATGGGGCCTAACAGCCAAAATACCACGAGCTCCCTACCCCAGGGGAGCTAGGAGCTTTTATGTCTCTGAGTCACCAGGGGGCAGGGATTGGCACCTGAAATGTGAAACCCTGAGCCCTCCACACCCAAATTTGGAAATCCAGGTGCTGAATCATGTTGCAAAGGAAGTCGCATCGTGGGACCTCTCGCTTTGCAAAGGGGCTCAGGTGCTACAGCTTGCCGGAGAATATCTTCCCCTCCAGTGATGCTCAGGTCCGGCATCAGGTTGAGGGTACAGTTCTTCAGGCCTTCCGCTTGCACCACACATGAGCAGGGTTCTGGTGCCAAATTCAAACTGCACCATGGTTGGGCCCAACGGCCATTGGAGACCATGGCTTGGCAGGCTGCCAATGGAAGGGTGGGAACCAAGGCGGAATGGGGGGAAGCCTCAGCAGAGGCTTCAGTGTCAGAACCTAGCCTCTCTTCTCTACTCTCGCTACTGCCGCTGGGCTGGCCAATCACCATCTCTCACCTGAACATCTCCCAGCTTCCACTGTTGGCCACCCCTCCCTGCATCCTCCTGACATTGCTCTTTTCCAAAGCCTGTCAGTGGCACCCATGGTGCCACTGTCACCTATGACCCCAATTCCTGGGCTCCCTTCCCCGTCAGACAGCCACTAGACTCACTCTGTTATTTCCTTCAAGATTGGGCCTAATTTCACCAAAGAAGAAATTCACGTGGCTAACAGATACATGAGGAAAATGATCATGATCATAAGCCATTAGAGAAATGCAAATCAAAACTACAATGAGATACCATCTCACCCCAACAAAGCTGGCATTAATCCAAAAAACATAAAATAGTAAATGTTAGGTTGTGAAGAGACTGGAATACTTATGAACTGCTGGTGGGAATGTAAAATGGTAAACCACTTTGGAAATTGATTTGACACTTCCTTAAAAAGCTAGAAATAGGACTGCCATATGATCCAGCAATCCCACTGTTTGGAATATATCCTAGAGAAATAAGAGCCTTCAGATGAAAAGGTATACGCACACCCATGTTCATTGCAGCACTGTTTACAATAGCAAAAAGTAGAAGTAACCAAGGTGCCCATCAATGGATGAACGGATAAATAAATTATGGTATATTCACATAACAGAATACTACGCAGCAATTAAGAACAACAATGAATCTGTGAAACATAACATGGAGGAATCTGGAAGGCATCATGCTGAGTGAAATTAGTTGCAAAAGGACAAATACTGTATGAGACCACTATTATAAGAAAAAAAAGTTTAAACAGAAGAAAATATTCTTTGATAGTTACACAAGAGTGGGGAGGGAGGGAGAGAGGGTATTCACTAATTAGATAAGAGACAAGAACTATTTTAGGTGAAGGGAAAGACAACACACAATACAGGAGAGGTCAGCGCAACTGGACTAAACCAAAAGCAAAGAAGTTTCCTGTATACAATCAAATGCTTCGAAAGCCAGGGTAGCAGGGGCAAGGGCCTGGGGACCATGGTTTCAGGGACATCTAGGTCAATTGGCATAACAAAAGTTATTAAGAAAAAGTTCTGCGTCCCACTTTGGTGAGTGGTGTCTGAGGTCTTAAATGCTAGCGAGCAACCACCTAAGATGCATCAATTGGTCTCAACCCACCTGGAGCAAAGGAAAATGAAGAACACCAAAGACAACGTAAGTATGAGCCCAAGAGTCAGAAAGGGCCACACAAACCAGAGACTACATCAACCTGAGACCGGAAAAACTAGATAGTGCCCAGCTACCACCGATGACTGCCCTGACAGAGAACTCAACAGAGAATCCCTGATGGAGTAGGAGGACATGGGATGCAGACCTCAAATTCTTGTAAAAAGACCATACTTAATGGTCTGACTGAGACTAGAGGAACCCTGAAGGTTATGATCCCTGAACCCTCTGTTAGCCCAGGACTGGAACATTTCCTGAAGCCAACTCTTCAGACAGGGTTTGGGCTGGACTATAAGATAGAAAATGATACTGGTGAGGAGTAAGCTTCTTGGATCAAGTAGACACATAAGACTATGTGGGCAGCTCCTGTCTGGAGGGGAGATGAGAAGGCAGAGGGGGGACACATTTGCTTTATCTGTCAGTTGCAGATGTCATGACACTTGGCCCCTAAATCCTGCACCAAGCAGCTCCCAAGAACTAGGACTCACTCCTGCTTCTCCACAGCACCAGAGCACACCTGCTGGTTTAAGACATCCAGCCAGGGGCAAAGTTCCACAAGTCTTCCAACTATGTCCTTTGTAACTGTCACTTTTTTCAATCTGTGGTCCCAGCCAGGATCACACATGGCATTTGGTTGTCATGTCTCTCTAGTCTCCTTTAATCTAGGGCATCGACCCCCCGCCACCCTGTTGTGGATTGAATTGTGTCCTCCAAAAATGTGTGTCAACTTGGCTAGGCCATGATTCCCAGCACTGTGTGGCTGTCCACCATTTCCTGGTGATGAATAAGGAAGATGGAAGAAGAATTGATGCATCTAAATTGTGATGTTGGCGAAGAATATTGAATATACCGTGGACCGCCAGAAAGAACAAACAAATCTGTCTTGGAAGAAGTACGACAAGAATGCTCCTTAGAGGCAAGGATGGCAAGACTTCGTCTCACATACTTTGGACATGTTGTCAGGAGGGATCAGTCCCTGGAGAAGGACATCATGCTTGGTAGAGTAGAGGGTCAGCAAAAAAGAGGAAGACCCTCAATGAGATAGACTGACACTGACTGCAACAATGGGCTCAAGCGTAGCATCAATTATGAGGATGGTGCAGGACTGAGCAGTGTGTCGTTCTGTTGTGCACAGGGTCGCTATGGTCGGAACCGACTTCCGTCTTGACAGGCACCTTACAACAACAGTTTACAAACCAGCTGTTCCCCATTGTCTGGTCACACAAACCAAATCCTCTTCACTTTCAGCAAGCAAGGTTTGTGTCATCTGCATGTCGTAGGTTATCAATGAGTCTTCCTCCAATCCTGACACCACCTTCTTCTTCATATAGTCCAGACTGTCAGATTATTTGTTCAGCATACAGATTGAATAAGTATGGTGAAAGGATACAACCCTGACACACAGCTTTCCTGACTTTAAACCATGCAGTATCCCCTTGTTCTGTTTGAATGACTGCCTCTTGGTCTATGTACAGGTTCCTCTTGAGCACAATTAAGTATTCTGAAATTCGCATTCTTTGCAATGTTATCCATAATTTGTTATGATCCACAATGTAAACCACAGGGATTATTATTATGAAAGATTGAATAGCACAATTCTCTGACTTACTGTTACTTCAAGAAGACAGGCAAGGTGTCAGGGGGAAGCAATCATGAGTTTGTTTCTGGTGATTCTCTTCCCAAGAGGCAGGGCAGGTGACAGGCTCAGGGAGCCTGGCCTCTTCCGTGGCTTCTTAGCAGCCGCTCTGCGATTCATCTTATCCATCAGGACAGGTGGTCCTTTCAGGGCACACTGTTTCCCAGCCTGGGCCTTACCAGGGAAGCCCGGGGCTTCCTCTCATCAAGCCATTCCCAGACCATGCTGGTGCTCTGCCTCACGGGGAACTGTTTAAAAAAAAAAAAATCTTTTATGATACTGAAATTTGTGAAGAATGCGGGCTAATGGTCCTGCAGAATGTCCCTCGGTGGGTTTACGGAATTATTTCCTTGTGCTTGCATTCAGATTCAATAAGTTTGGCAGGAAGGCTATGTTAGTGATGTGTGCGTCCCCCCCTCCACCCTACTCCCCACTCTTCATCAGTTGTTTATGTCCATTTGCCCACCGTAGATGGTTTGATCCCTGGTGAGCTGGTGCCCACCAGTCTCCCTGTTGTAAAGGGGCCTCTCACCCCCTGAAATGAGTCATCTGTAGGGGGACACTGTGATTGTGGGACTCTCCTACTTCCCAACAGCCATTCACCTGGAGGTGTTAGCATCTGACCACCTTATTAAAACTTGCCTCCCACCCACCTCCACCTGCTGCTTTCCCGTCCCTGTGCCCCTGCTGGCTTTGATCCATTCTCTGTAGCCCTCGGATCCTTGTGTTGCCTATTTGTGGTCTGTGAGCTCCGGGCAGGCAGCACTGAGCACATATTTGGGGCTCAGTTTGTGTTTGTTGAATAAACAAATTGCCGTCCCAGGGCCTGTGTGAAAGTGTTGCCTGCCTACTGTGATCATGCCCAAGCCTGTGAGCTCCAGCTCCTTCCCAGCCGACCTTCCCAGAGGGAGAGTCTGGGCTGACCTTGTGGTGGGAACAGAGCGCTAACGCCTGGTCAGCTTCCTGGTGGGCACCAGCCAGGCTTGGTATGCGGCTCCCCTGGCCCAGCTGCTGGCCCGCCAACCTTGGTGGGGGAGGCCTTCCTCCACTCAGCCCAGGGCCAGACACTGCCTAGCCTGGGGTTCCTGCGGGTGACCCCCACAGCCCTGCCAGCTGCAGAGAGGATGGAGAGGAAGCAGGGGAGAATGACATGGGAGCAGGGGCCGCGTTCCTCCAGCATCACATCAGCCATCCTCCACCAGGGGAGGAATGCACTTCCCACCCCAACAGCCCACAGGAAGGGTGAGGGGCTTGACCAAGCCTGTGCCTGGAGCCAAAGGTGTAGCAGACGCCACCCTGAATGAATCTCTCCTCCCAGCTGGCCCCAGGCCCCAAGGCCCACACAGCCAAGCCTCATTGTCCAATAGGGTTGCCAGGAGGCACACAGGGCATTTTAAGTTAATTCAAATTAAATAAAAGTAAACATCCGGTGCCTTAGTCACACTGGCCACATTTCAAGTGCTCATAGCCTCACGTGGTGGTGACTGACTTGGCGGAAGGGGCAAAGCACATTCCCGCTATCCCAAAGCTCTGCTGGGCAGCACTGAGCCAGGCCCTCTCCTCCAGGCAGCCTTCCTGGACCTATGAGGTGTACTTGGGTCCCACTGGCTGTTTCACTTCTTGCCACCCAACTCCCCCACCCCTGCCCAGGCTTCTTTTCATTCCCTCCCCTCAGCTGTGCAGGGAGGGGGCTGTGGGCCGGACCTGGGAGGCTCCCAGAGAACACATTGCCCTGTCTTGGCCTCATCCATTGATCTGGGCCTGGCCAGGGGCCTGGGCTGGAGCCAGAGCTGCCTCTGAGGCCACGGGCCCTGGAAGCCATCAGAGGGTGCGGGAACTGAGAGCTGGAAAATTGGCCAAGCCTTAGGGGTCCCAGACCCTGCTTCCCAGCTGCTGCCGGGTGGGGGGCTGGCTTCCTGTTATTCTCTCCTCATGGCTTCCTCCCTTCCCAAAGGAAGGAGAACAACCTCCCTGTTCTGGGGGCGCCCTTCGTGAACTATTTCTCCCATAAGCAGCTGGTGGTTGGCTGAGGCTGTGGAAACGGATGGGGACTAGATGAGAAAGTCTTCCTCGCATCCGATCCTGGTCCAGCCACTCCTCCACCCAGGCCATCCCTGCTTGGCAGGCACTGAGGCAGGCCTCACACATCCCTAGGGCCCGAGACAAGGCGCTGAAGGCAGGGAGTCGGGAGGCCTGAATCAGGGCCACTCAGCTTGTCAGAGAGCTGGAGAGACAGAGGACAGGCCAGGAGAGAAGGGAATGTGGACAACTAAGTGTTGGGTCAGCAGCGCCAGGCTCTGTCCTTATGGCACGGATGGGGGAACTGAGGCACGGGGTGGTTTAAGTAGCTTGTGATGGTGAAGTACTAAGCTTTGTAGCTGGGTTTAACCTTTCAGCGTTAATAGAGTCTGGTGTCTCAGGCAGTACCTTACACATTGGAAATGACAGCCACAGTGGTGCACTGCGGCCCAGGCAGAAACTACAATCATTGTCAGGGGATTCGTGCTAGAGGTAAGGTCAGTGCAGTGATGCAGGATTGGCCTCATGCAGCACAGCCTGCTTGAGCTTTCTTGGTCCCAGACGTTTCGGTGACATTCCTGTTAGGCAGGACGTGAGGACAGAACCTGAGCCAGTGCCATGAGAAGCTCATGGAACTTTAAGGCTGACGGGACCTTGGTGGTCCACCAGTCCCCGAGTCAGAGTCACAGAGGATCAAGGTCTGTCCCTAGTGTCCCTCCTCGCCTTCTTCCATGGCAATAGACTTCTTAGCTGGGCATACACTCCCCAAAATAGAGACTGTACTTGCCAGCCAGGGTTGCTGAGGAAATGTGAGTGGGGTTGTGTGTAGTAGCTTCAGAGAACCCTCCTTCATTGCTGGGGCATGTCCTCTGTCTCTTCTTTCTCACCATGCCCCCCTCCTACTCTCTGGAAAGCAGATGAGTTGGCTGGACCTCTAGCCGCCATTTTGGCACATGGAGATGAGGCTGTGGCCTGGGAAAGGTGGGCTGGTGGTCTGGAAGCAACATTACAACCACACTCCAAACTTGTACGAGGCTGAGAAATAGACTGTCTTGTTGAATTCACCCTTATTGGGGTTTTCTGAGATGTACATCCAGACCCAAATTAGGCTGCCATATTGATGGACATGGAGAAAACCAATGGCAGGGCCAGGGCCAAGGGCACAGGTATGCTAGCTCAGGTGCTACCTCCACCTGTGCCCCAGCCAAGGCTCCTTCTGCCATCATGGTTTTTCACTGAGGGGCCCCCTCACTTGTGAGTGTGGCTACTGTCAATGCTGCGCAGTCAATGGGCTTGGAGCACAAAGGCGCCTGTACCACATAGGATGGTTCCAGTATCAGGGAGTAGCCTCAGCTCTAGGAGCATACACATGAAGGAAATGCATCCTACACAGCAAGTCCCAAAGCAGACAGCTCCACGTCTCAGGTCCAGGCCTGGTCTGACTTTCTGCCCTGTCATTCTCAACGAGTCAGCCAGGCCCTAGCTGGCTGACACCGTTCCAGGAGGGGATTCACATGAAGGCTGGGCCTGCTGCATGCGAAAGCTGGACAATGAACAAGGAAGACCAAAGAAGAATTGATGCCTTTGAATTATGATGTTGGTGAAGGATATTGAATATACCATGAACTGCCAGAATGAACAAATCTGTCTTGGAAGAAGCCAGAATTCTCAGAAGTGAGGATGGCAAGATTCATCTCACGTACTTTGGACATGTTATCAGGAGGGACCAGTCCCTGCAGAAGGACATCGTGGTTGGTAAAGTAGAGGGTCAGCGAAAAAGAGGAAGGCCCTCAACTAGATGGATTGACACAGTGGCTGCAACAATGGGCTCAAACACAGCAACAATTGTGAGGATGGTGCAGGACTGGGCAGTGTTCCGTTCTGTTGCATGTAAAGTGGCTATGAGTTGGAACTGACTCCATGTCACCTAACTGCAACAGAGAGATATCTCACTGCAGGGGAGTAAGGTCAGTGGGCAGCTCTGCTCCGCACAGTGACTCAGGGACCCAGGTTCCTTCCGTCTTGTTATTCAATGGTGGTCTTGTCTGCATTGTCCTCACTGGCTGTGAGTGCATCTTCGACGCAGCTCACTGTTAGGACAAAGAAGTCATTGAGTGCGTAGCCGATGTGTCAAGACCCAAGCCTGGACCTAATATATGTCCCTTTCATGTGCCTCCCACCAGTGACACCCTGGCCGCACTGCCACTCCTATCTGTGAAAGAGTCCGGGAGATGCTGTCTCCACTGGAAAGCCAGAGAGAAGGCGGAAGTGGATTGTGGCTGCCAGGTTGCTGTCTGCCCCGTCTCCAGCAGAAGAGCAGGCTAGGTCTTCCTGTGCTGTTGTATAGGATTTTATCTTAAACATAAATAAATGCTCAGGTTTGTCGTGTATAAACTCATTTAGTTTATTGCAAAGTAGTCGTGCCAAGGCATGCAAGTAAGAACTCATGACGTTCACTTAGAACTGGAAAATCAAAATTAGCAATTACAATGTTAGTTCAGTGGTTAGAGTTCCAGTCTTAAGACTTCCAGCTTTTACTTATAACAAGAGGTCTCAGGAGGAAGGCTTGACCATGGCTCAGACTCGGACTCACCAGAAGTCTCTCATAGCTAGGGTCTGAGGTCAGCAACAGCAGGCAGAGCCTCAGTCCAGAATCTCAGTCTTTGGAGAGAGTTACCCACTAGAGAGAAGTTCCGTCTGTGAGCAGAAATTCAGGGTCTGTGTGTTAAATTCTCACCTTGGCTTCATGCGATAAGGGCCAGTGTGACATCAAAGGCTAGTATGTTCTGCCTTCTCCCCAGGGCTAGAGATTAACCGAATGTTACATCTTCTCTTCAAGGTTAGAGATTCGGGAGGTTGTTTAGATTTATGTCTCAAGGCTAGTTTACAGAGATTGACTATGTTATGTTTTCTTTTCTCACAGCATGCTGAGGCAAGGTCAGCTTAAAGGTTGCTTACCACATTCTTCACAGACTTCTGCTTTTCTATGTCTAAATTCAGAAATATTCTGCTTCTAAGTCACATCATAAGTAATTTACGCATGTTTGGCTTAAGATCATTACAAAAGTAACATAACGATGCTTTATACGTATTACAGAGTCATACACAATTTAAGAGCCATACAGAATCATATGTGATTTGAGAATGTTACAAAAAGCATACATAGCACAGGCCTCTCTTCCTCAGAGCAAGAAGAGTTTGCCCAGAGGCCCCTGGCAATCCTTTCTCACCCTGACCCAAATCACCACGAATTATATGCGAAGCAGCTCCTAGCAAAGAGTTTGAGATGACAGAATCTGGACAACCTGTGTGGCAATCACTGACTGATGTCAGAGCTAGCATAACAAGAAGGGGGAAGAGCTGTTGCCAAGGCCTCTGACAGCACGGGTTCCAAGTGGGGCGGGGGAGAGAAGTGGATGCTCCATTTTGTGTAAGGAGGGCTATGTTGACCAAGGTTCCCAGGGTCCGTGGGGCTGACGGCATTCTCCAGGTAAGATTTCCTACCCCATATGCTCTTCTTGAAACATGAGGTGGACACCTTCAGAGGTGGGATCTTTTTTTATTATTATTATTTTATTGTACTTTAGATGAAGGCTTACAGAATAAACTAGTTTCTCATTAAAGTTAGTACACTTATTGTTTTATGCCGTTGGTTACCAACCCCACGACGTGTCAACACTCTCACTTCTTTTCCTTGGGTTTCCTATTACCAGGTTTCCTGTCTCCTCCTGCCTTCTACTCCTTGCCTTTGGGCTAGTGTGCCCCTTTAGTCTCGTTTTGTTTTATAGGCCTGTCTAATCTTTGGCTGAAGGGTGATTATGGAACTGAAAGAGTGTCTGGGGGCCATATTCTGGGGGTTTTTCCAGTGAGAGGTGGAGATCTTGTTCCCTCCTCTTGAACCCACACAGGCCTGTGACTACCTATGGTGGAAGTGACCTGACTTGCAAGGCTAGTGTCTTAGTCATCTAGTGCTGCTATAACAGAAATACCACAAGTGGATGGCTTTAACAAAGAGAAATTTATTTGCTCACAGTCTAGTAGATAACGAGTCCGAATTCAGGGCTTCAGCTCCAGGGGAAGGCTTTCTCTCTGTGTTGGCTCTGGAGGAAGGTCCTTGTCATTAATCTTCCCTGGTCAAGGAGCTTCTCAGCACAGGGATCCTGGGTCCAAAGGACATGCTATGCCCCTGGCTCTTGTTTCTTGGTGGTATGAGGTCCCCCATGTCTCTCTGCCCTTTTCTCTCTTTTATATCTCAAAAGAAATTGACTTAAGACACAACCTAATCTTGTAGATTGAGACTTGCCATATGAATTTAATTGCTGCTAATCCCACCGCATCAACATCATAGAGGTAGGATTTACAACACACAGGAAAATCACATCACGTGACAAAATGGTAGACAATCACACAATACTGGGAATCATGGCCTAGCCAAGTTGACAGACATTTTGGGGAGACACAACTCAATCTGTGACAGCTGGGTAATACAGCCAGTACAGTTTAGCCTGGTCCTCTTGGGACACTCATTCTTAGAACCCAGCTGACGTGCTGTGAGGAAGCCCAAGCCACATGGCAAGGCTGCTGCAGCAGGAACCAGCAGACTTGTTGAGGGAAGAAGTGTTCCGGAGTCCCCCTCTGACTGCAACTGCATGCGAGAGCTCAAGCACAAGCCACCAAGCCAAACCCAGTCAAAGACAGAATAATTGTTTTAAGCCACTCTGTTGTAGCGTTATTTGTGACACAGCAAAAGGCAGTTGGACTAGTCAGCTTCAAAAGTGGCTGTTAAGTGGACCTTCATGCTGCCCTGGTATGAGGCCCCCCCCACCCCCAGGAGCGTACAATCCTGATGTTGCTTCCACAGTTCACAAAGGGGCAAAGGAAGTTCAGCCCAGAATGAGGGTCCCAATGCCTTGAGCTTGACTTGAAGCTCTCCTCTGTAGCTGGAGCTGAGACTTCCCTAGACACTATATAGCAGGTGGGATCCAGAATGTTCTTCCCCAGATACAAACCTAACCAGGGTGCTCACCTACTTCAGTCCTCTGATGCTTTCCCACCACCTGGGAGGTATTCTCAGAGAGGAGGCTTTCCAGATCAGCTGGCTTTGTTTTTCTTTCTCAGCTAGATCGTGGAGGGGCTGTGCCCTGTCTTACACTCTCTTGAGGGACTCTTGAGGAGTGTGTCGTATTTCATAGACACGGGAAATGCTGACCTGTGGGATCAGGCCAACCTCCTGACCTGGGCATTCGAGGCCCTTCTGGGAGCTGACCCCTGCCTTCCTGGCCAGCTCCTCTCCTGGGATCCTGCCACTCCAGCCACTCATGATTCTAAATTCTGAAGTCTCGTGGTATTCCCTCACCCTCACCTCCCAAAGTCCTCCAACGTCTAACCCTTAACAGCTCTGGGGACCCACCCCGCTGGCACAGACACACACACACACACAATGTGCCCATTCACCAAGACACCATCCTCTGAGAAACAGCTCAGGGGCCTGGGGCTCTGCAGGAGGCAAAGCTCTGAGATGCAGGTGCCCTGTGACCTGTCACCTGGGTCGGCACTTTCCATCAAGGGATCTAGACCTCAATGTCCACCTTGTTTGGAGCAGCACTGCCTGAGGCCACCTGTACACGGGATGCTTGGGGAGGGCTGATGGTCTTGTCAGAGGGTCAGGGGCTTAGAAGGGGCAACACTGGTGCACAGGAGGCAGGGACTTTGGGGAGAGACCTGTGGATGAGCGCCCAGAGCAGACCCACAGTGAGAGAGCACACTGAAGAGACCCCAAGGCACAGTTCCTCTCTGTACATGTCTGTCCCCCACCTCCCTGGTCCAATCATCATGCACCATGTCACAGCAATGGGAGCCTCACATATTCAACATGATCCCACCCCACAGTGACCTGGTCAGCAGTACAGCACCAAATCCAGTGCTGGCCAGTCATATGGACCTTCCTGTGACGGAAAAGCTGGGGCTCTGTCTCCACTGGGGTAGACATCTGCTCTGGGTTGGGCTATGCTTTCCCTCTTTGGGGCTCCTCTTCCAGCATCACCATCCATGGACTTCCTGGGGTTGGGGCTCAGCCTGGGGTCAGGAATCAGCTGGGCTGGGAGCCTGCTGGGGCCGGGGAGGGGGAGGGAGTGTCATGCAGTCAGGGCCCAGAAGGGTCGGACTGGGCTTGCATTTGGAGTCTGACCAGAGACAGGCTCAGGTTAGAGTCAGGGCTCAGCCAGGCTTGGGTCTTGGCCTGGGGACATCAAAGAGCGAGGGGTTTGCAGGCCAGGAGGAGCTGCCAGACCTGCCTTGGCCTGAGGGAGGCTGAGGGACAGCTGGATCACAAGTCTGTATCATGCTGGACTTTGGCTCAGAGCTGCTGACCTCTGTCCAGCCGTGCCCTCCTCTGGCCCTCACTGCAGCTGAGGCAGGCCCTGGCCTGTGTCCTGGTAATACTGGGTGCCCATCTGTCTTAGCTGCAAGCCTGACCTTTGGGTCCTGAACTTCAGATACTCCTTGGAGGCAGTGCTCTGTTTCCTGCCATCTGTGTGTCCTACTGGGCCCCCCACCACATGTACCCCCTCCATGCTGCCTGGCACTGGGTGGTGCCCACACATCTACTTGAGTGCTGCAGGGGCTCTGCCTGTAGCCGGGCTGACCTGCTCATCTGAGAGCCTCTTCTCACAGGCAGCCTGGCACAGAACAGTGCACACGTGGCCTGGTGACCAGCAGTGGACACACACACGTATACACACAAAGCACAAGCTTGGTTGTAAACAAGAGTTCGTTTTATTTTTCTCCCTTTGTTTTGGAAACTGTGTGAATGAGGGAGGGGCCACGAAGAGGGGCTGAAGGGCAGAGAGGCCATGGACCTGAACTTGGGAGCCACATTTCCCGAGCATCCCCTAGGACACAGCTCCTAAGCAAGCTGCAAGGCAAGCCCCAAGGTCTTTGTGGAACTTCAAGTATGTCCCAGAGGAAGGGTGTCAGCAAAAGCTCAGACACAGGTGTGAGCTGTGCACACCCCGGGCTCCCACCCCAGGGCCTGGGGAGAGACCAGCCCTCCTGAGCCCCTGCTCTTTTGAGCAGAGCCTTCCAACCTCTGACATTGCACTGGAGCTGGGGGGGTGGAGGGTGCGGACTGTGCTTATCTCCACTTCCTGTGCAAGTGGGGCTCCTTCTCTAGCATCCCCCGCCCCCCGCCCCTCCAGCCCATGTTCTGGTTCCCACAGAGCTGGAAGCAATGCTAGGCCATCCTTGTGTACATGCGGAAACTGAGGCCAGGGACGGGCAGAGGCCCCTTTTCCCGCCTCAGACCCTAGCTGGGCTCCAGAAATGTCAGCTGGCTGCCCTCCTCCTCCATCGAGTGCCGGCCTGGGAACCACGCAGGTGTCGGCTCTGGTCAGCAAACCCTGAGGGGAAGGATGTAGGTGCCCATCAGCGCCGACCTGCCCCTGGTTGCGCGCATGCCTGTCCCTTCCCTCCCAGCGTCTCTGGGATCCCGTCGGGCTGGCCACCACTGGACTCCTCAGTCCCTCCCCACAGCCCCCAGGTGGTACAGCGGTGCCGCGGAGGGAGCAGGAGGAGCCTTCCAGGAGGGGCTGGGTGGGGCGGTGCGTCTGCCCTCAGATCCACACTGTCGTCTTCCCGTCCTTGCTGCTGGCGCTGCCCGGCTCTGAGCCGGCCTTGGGCTTGGCGCCCTGCCGCTCGGGGGCCCCGCCCGGGCGGCCTGACTCCCCGACAGTGCCCCCAGAGGTGGCGCTGCCGGTCCGGGAGGAGGTGGCAAGGGCGGCGGCCCGGGGCGCGCCCCGCGCGGCAGCGTTGAGATCCGGCGAGGGCGGGCTGTGGCGGCCGCGCTCACGCAGGGCCTGCAGCGCTAGGTTGGCCAGGTTCTGGTCGTGGGCACGCGCGCGCTCGGCCGCACGCACCACCAGGCTGTAGTCCGGCGGGCCGGCAGGGGCGGGCGCAGCCGGCGCGAAGGCGCAGGGCGGCGGCGGGCGCGGCGCGGGGCCCGGGGCGGCGGCAGGCGGGCGGCGGCGCGCGCGCACGGAGTCCTGCGCGTTGCCCAGGCCCAGGTGCGCCATCTCGCAGAGGTTGAGCAGCAGGCAGAGGCAGCTGACCACGTACATGACCAGCAGGAAGACCGTCTTCTCGGTGGGCCGCGACACGAAGCAGTCGACCATGTGCGGGCAGGGCTGGCGGCTGCAGCGGAAAAAGGGCCGCACCTCGAAGCCGTACAGCAGGTACTGGCCCACCAGGAAGGCCACCTCGAAGACGGCGCGCGCCAGCAGCTGCGCCACGTACGCGCGCATCAGGCCCTCGCGCTGGATGCGCCGCCGCCCGTCGTGCTTGGCGGCCGGGCCTGGGGCCCCCGCTGCGCTTTTGCTGTCCTCGCCGCCCCCCTTGGCGGCCATCGCCGCCTCCTCCTCCTCCTCCTCGCCCAGGCCCTCGGCCGCCTCCAGCTCCTCCTCCTCGCCCAGGGCCAACATGGGCTCCTCCTCGCCCAGGTCTGAGGGCTCGGGCCAGCCAGGGTGGGGCGGCGGCGGCGGCGGGCGGCGGGGACCCGGCAGGCGGCCGTGGCGGCGGCGGAGGGCGCGGCGCCGCTCCTCCTCAGAGGCCCGCGCCAGGCGGTGGATGGCGTAGCCCAGGTACATGACGGAAGGTGTGGAAATGACCACTATTTGGAAGACCCAGAAGCGCACGTGGGACAGTGGAGCGAAGGCGTCGTAGCAGACGTTGTCGCAGCCCGGCTGCCGCGTGTTGCACGTGAACTTGCTCTGCTCGTCTGAGTAGATGGACTCCCCGCCCACCGCCGTGAGCACAATGCGGAAGACGATGAGCACAGTGAGCCACACCTTGCCCACGAAGGTGGAGTGGTTGTGGATCTCCTCCAGCAGCCGAGTCAGGAAGCTCCAGCTCATGTTGGTCATAAGGGCGGGCGGGCGGGACCTGAGGCCAGGCCAGATGGGCAGTCAGCAGATGGAGGCCTGCGGAACCCTGGAACGGCGCCTCCAGCAGGCAGCCCCAGAACCCAGAGGGGGCGGACCATAGAAGCTTGGGAACGAACCAGCACTCCGGTGGGCTAGGACCTTCGGTCTCAGCTCACCCAGCCCCTCCAGGCTGCCCTCTAGGCTTCCCCCAGCAGGGCCGACCTGCCTTTGCTTACACAACCCTGGTGGTGGGGAACTCACCACCTCACAGTGAAGGAGGAAGCCCCTGCTAGGCTGAAGAGGTGCTGCTCCCACCCCAGGTCCTAACCCTGCCCTTGGCCTATAGGGTGAGGCAGCTGTCTGCCAGAGGACAGACACAGATGGCCTCATCTCCAATGGTGCACCCTGCCCCGGGCCCCATCCTGGGCCTGAAGCCCCCAAGCCTTGTGGCCCAGAGAAGCACGGCTCCTCCTCACACTCCCCCACACTCCCCCAAGAAAGCCTGGGAGTGTCAGCAGGGCCCCTCCCCCAGCTCTGGGGACCCAGCCCTTGACACTGAGCCACAGAACCTAGAGGCCCACCCCAGGCACTGAGCCACGGAGCCTAGAAGCCAACAGAGTAAACCCAACAGCCACCTTCCTGGGCCAAACAGGGAAACTGAGGCCAGCCCCACTGAGTCTGTGGAGGCTGCATGGCCTCAGCCTGAGATGCACCCATGACCCATCTGTTTACCTGTCTCTCACCCCTACCTGAGGCTGGCCCAGTTCACTGGGCAGGTGTCTATCACCAATATGTCATGTTCATACATCCTGTGAGCCCCCTACCCTGTGTGCGCGCCCAAGGCTTGGCCCCCAGACTCTTGCTCCCCAGCTGCTCCAGCCCCTCTGCACCCCTGCCCTCTGGTCCTCAAGTTCCCCAGCCCCTGCAGCCCCAGCTCTCCCAGCCCTCTAACACCCCAACCCCTCCAGCACCCTAGCTTCCTCAGCCCTCTGGCTCCCCCAGACCTCAAGCACCCCAGCTCTTCAGCCATCCAGCATCCCAGTCCCCCCGGTCTTCCTGCCCAGTCTTCCTCCACACTTTGCACAGACCTCTGGTTGCTCTGTCTCCAGAAAGGACCCCCGTCCTCCTCTGTGCCCCCTCCGCTGGTCCAGCTGCACAGGGACTGCCCAGCTGCCCTTCCTGGTGCCCAGAGTCCCAGCCCACCCTCCCTCTACAGCCTTCAGCCTGGACTGGCTCCTGGTGGGGTGGGCCAGGTGAGCATGGGCATCTGTCCAGGGTGGAACATGTCCAGTGAGGCACATAGATGCACACACACAGTCACACACACGTGCAGTCACACTGGGGCATACTGAGCTGCACTAAGCCGCATGCAGTCACAGGCACAGCCAGTCAGCGCAGCCACCTACGATGCTCAGACCAGCCTTGGGGGCATATCACTGTGCCTGGGCAGCGCCACCTCCCAGCTCAGCCACCTCCTCCAGCTGACTCCCTCGGAGGGATGTGCCCAAGGGGCTCCTCCTCTGCACCTCCAGACCTGTAGTCTCCCAACTGCCCCCTCCCCTTCCTCCCTAGGAGGCCAGCCCTAAGGACAATACCTGCTCCTCGGTAGGTTTGGGGCAGGAGACCCCTGAGCAACCCACACTTCTGGTCGCCTCCCTCCTGGACCAGGGCCTGGAAGGCAGCAGGCAGGTAGCGGGCAGCGGTGGGCAGGTGTGAGACAGACCAGGAGAGGCAGGCGGGGCATAGGCCGCCAGGCTTCTAGCCCTCTTTATGCAACTGGAATCTTCTCCCCTCCCTGGGCAGGAAGAGGGGGCAGCCAGAGTTCCTGTGGAAGTGGCCCCACTTCCTCACATCTGTGCACAGCCCCCCCATCACCACTCACAGACACAAAGCATGCTCGCACACACTCACACGTACACAGTCATATACACTTGGTGCACAGAGACAAGCACTCACTGACACAGATAAAGGCATCACTCAAAGCCCCAGAGATGCACACTCACACGTGCAATACACAGATGCCCAGCCATAAACACTCATGCAGTTACCACTCACACATGCACACGTGTGCACACACACACAGACCGGGGTTTCCCCAGCCCTGCAGGGCCATCGTCTTCATCCTTCTGCCTCAGGTAAGGACATGCAGGAAGGGGACCTGACGTTATCCCTGGGGTGGCCCAGACTCCCTCATCATCCTTAGAGGCTGGCTGTTCTCCCTTAGGTCTCACCTCAACTTAGGTCTCAGTCCTTGACCTCCACAGTCCCCTCACAGGTGATGGAGGCCCAGCTCCAGAAACAGGATGGCAGAGCAGTTCCTCCAGCCAGGTCTCTTAGGGTATTAGGACCAACAGTCCCCTAGTCTCTTGTCTCCTTGCCCAAGACTGAGCAGGCCCTAGACTTAGGTAGGCGTCGTGGGAGAAATAATGGGAAGAGACGCCGGGGGGTGTCTGAGATGGCCACAGAACTGTCCAGTGGTGTGCTCATAAATATTTAACAGTTGGCCCTCCAGGGGGAAAGCCTTGCTCTGCAGCATTTGTCAATTTCTGTGGTGTAAATACTCCCCGCTGACGTCACTGAATGTGAGTATGATGAGCCCTAGCAGAACACTGGACTGGCCCTGAGCACTGGGGGACAATGCCTTGCCCTGGGGGGAGCCCTGCCTGGGTGCAGTCAGCCCTGGGAGAACCTCTACCCAAGAAGAGAGGGTCAGATCAGAGAGGCCTCCTGGAGGCAGGTGGCTCTGAATGGGGGACAACTCTGGGCTGTGGGTGTGGGGGAGTAAACTTCCCTCTTCATTCCTCCACTGCCTCCTGTCTTGGTTTCTCTGACAGAGGAGACAGCTTGCTGACTCAGGCTCCAGAGAAAAGAGTGCCAATGGGAGAACCTTAGACAGGAGGTTGGGTGGGGTTGTTTGCAGCCCCTCCACCTCTGGGCCAGTGGCACCCGCTCTGGCTCTGCAGACCTGGGGACCTAAACGCATGTATTATACATGTGTGTGCACAGAGGCCTATGTCACTCATGCACACACGGGTGCACGTGTGATCATAGCCCAATAGGTACCTGCATCCATTTGTTCCACAAAGTTGATTCTGAGTGCTGCGGTGACAGAGCTGTTTCTGACCCAGCTCTAGCCTGGAAGAGCCCAGCCACTGGTTTCGATGCTGTCTTTAAGCAGAGCTCCCAAATAAATCCACACCTCTCCTGAGCTCCACACACTCATGTCCAGCTGTCTCCTCGACAGATGCACTTGGGTGAGCAACAGGCATCCCAAACACCAGATGATCAGACCTCATCTCCACACCAGCTGCCCCATCAGAACAGAGACCTTGGAGTCATCCTCTCTTTCCCACACGCTCATCCAATCCACCAGCCGATCCGCACATCTGGAACCTGGCCACTGCTCACCACCTTGCTGTCACTGCTGGCCCGAATGCCAGCGTATCCTTTGGGGTCACCAAGGCAGCTGTTCTTGATGGCTTCTTCCACTTCACTTTTCCTCCTTATGATCCTTGCTCCACACAGAAGCCAGGAGCCTTAGAAATGTTCACTGATCTTCTCTACCACAGCCCTTCCATGACCCACGACTTCCAGAAGAGATTCCAAGGCCTTGCCAGGGCCCACAAGGTGCCCGGTAACCTGGCCCTTCCCTCCTCCCCCACTCTCACTCTGGCCACTCTGCTGTTCCTGCTGTTCCCAGCACAGGCCAGGCTGAGTCCTGCCAAAAGGTGCCCCACATGCTCCGTCCTTCCCTGCAACTGCCTCTCAGCTGATAGGCCACCTCCCAGAGGCCTCCTGACCACACAGCCAAACACTGTCAGCCAGCCTGGGCTAACGATTCTGGTACCACTCTACATATTCGTTGGATGGAACAGTTCCGTAGGTCGATGGCAGATGGTGGGGGCTGGCTGTCTCACTGCTGGAGTGGGAGGTTACAGGCAAGCCAGGGAGGCAGCCAGAACGGCCCATGTCGCGTGGACTAGAGCTGGAGACAGCAGTATGAACTCATGCTCAGTTTGACGCAGATACAGATGGCTACATATAGAAATAGATACGCACATACACACGGGTTAGCAAACAACCATGTCCTTCCTTCCTCTGTCCCGAGAGGCCTAGAAGCAAGGGGCCAGCAGCAACCAGCACATTAAGCACCCAGATCTTGGTTTTGAATATCCTTCTCCAATAAAACCAACCAGTGCTCCTTGGAGAAATGGCCGAGTCTCAGGCTGGGGCAAGAAAGACACAAGACAAGTCTGCATCAAAAAGCCTGCGCTAATGGGTGTCAAAGGACACAGGAGCCAGTCTGCATCAAAAAGCCTGCGCTAATGGGTGTCAAAGGACACACAGGAGCTCCCAATGGCCACAGCTGGAATAATGTGATCAACAAAGTAATATAACCCACAGTATCCGAGCCCTGGTGACGCAGTGGTTAAGAGCTTGGCTGCTAACCAAAACATCGGCAGTTCGAATCCTTGGAAACCCAATGGGGCAGTTTTACTCTTTCCCATAATCGACAGCACTGGGTTTGGGGTTTTTTTTTTTTTTAATAGGGTCGCTATGAGTTGGGATCAACTTGATGGCAATGGGGTTGGTGGGATACTGATTTAAATAATGGCTGGATAAATACCTAAATGGGGGAGAAGAGACAAATCTTCTGGCAGAAGAATTCTGAGTAATTTATTAAACACTCTGCCCTCAAGGAGGTGGGACTTACATGTCCACTCCGTAAGTGTGGGCTTCCCACCAAAGAGTGTGGTATGGGGAAGGAGTAACTTCACAGTAGAGAAGCCTGACAAACACAACCTCAGGCAGGCCATCCAGGTCAGCATTAACAGTGGTAAGTCATGGTGATACTCTGTACCCATGATACGACTTGATGAGAATGGCACTTCACCTTCGTGAGCTTCCTCCCCAAGACCCATAATACATCAAATCACGAGAAAACATCAGACATCCTGACAGAGGGGCATCCTACAAAATCCTGACCGGAATGCCTCAACACCACCAAGGTCATCAAAAACAAGGGAAGTCAGAGAAACGGAGCCATCAGGAGCCTAAGCAGACACAACTGGGTGGAATGTGGGATCCCGGAGCAGAAAAGGGACATTAGGAAAAATCGGAGGTATTCTGGATAAAGTATGGAGTTTAGTTAGTCATAGCATATCCATATTGGTTCGTTAATAATATACCATTCTAATGTAAGGTATTGACAACGGGAAACTGGGCGGGGGGGGGTGCAGTATGGGAACTCTTTAACATCTTTGCAACTTTTTTTTATCTGAAAGTGTTGAAAATTAAGTTTAAAATAAAATCGTCCCCCTCACACCTAAGGCGTGTTGGGGTTTTGTCCCTTAGTGTGTCGTCCCCATTAGCACCACGCGGGCGGGGACTTTGGCAGCGGCCCACTCCTGGAGCAGGGCCTGGAGCTGAGCTCAGTCAGATTGTTCTGAAGAGTCCCGCAACATGGGCAGGGACTGGCTGGCAGCCTGAGAGGAGGCTCTGGAAAGGGCTGCCCTCAGACACAGATATGGGGAGCTGAGGTGAGAAGCAGGCTGGGAAGTGTGATGGGAACAGGGTAACCTGTGGCTGGCAGTCAGCAGGAGCCTGGGGGAGGAGAGGGGTGCTGACCCCACAGGTGGTCTCAAACTTTTTAAGTGAAGGAATCTTTGGCGCAAAGGAAATCTTACCCTAAAGCTACATATCAAAGCAAGTGGGGGTTGCTCCCATCCCTCCCATGACGGCCCCTCATGTGGGATCCAGGACTAGACCTGAGGTGCTCCCTGGGTGTCCATGTCAGGGTCTGGGGGGAGGCAGGTTGGGGAAGGGTCAGCAAAGGGGTGACCTCAGGCAGCTGCCGTGCCAGGACCTAGCCTGGCCCGGGTCAGGAGTGGTCAGCAGAGGCTGGCCTGGGAGGAGGCAAGAGTGAAGACTGCCTGGCAGGCTATAGGGCCGTGGGGAGGTTCTGTGCGGACGGATCTGGAGTCAGCATTTGGTGGAAGAAGGATGTGGGTGCAGGGAGGAGCCACAGGTCCTTGGAGGTGCCCCACCAGGCCAGGTGCTGAGCCCACCCAGGCCCAGCTTCCTGTGTCTCCCCAGTGTGCCTGCCAAAGCCACGAGCTGATCAGGCACAGTAGTGAGGGATGGGCCGGCCTGTGGGGCTTCTGGTGCCAGGGCGTGGGGGACCTTTAGCTGGGGAGGCTCCAGGTGAGAGGAGACGTCCTCCATGGGTGCAGAGGGTGGTGGGTGGAGGCAGTGAGCCCACAGGTCTCTGGGTGGTCTCGCCCCACTCTGCAACCAGTGCTTCCTCCAGGGTCTGACTAGTCTGCTGGGGACCACCTCCCAGATGATCTCCGTTCTGGCACCCAAGGTGGGCAGCTGGGTTCTATTCCTATCCCCTTGGAGACCTGCTCACCCCTGGGTCTGAAAACAAGTGTTCTTCAGGAGCGGCTGGTCCCAGGGTAAGGGCAGGGCAGAGAGCAGAGGTCACCAGCCCTGCCCAGGTATTTCCTCCTCACCACTCCCCCCCACCCCGGCCTCTGCTTCCTCCGCCAGGGCCCTCTCTGGGCAGGGCAGGCAGGCTGTGAGCTTCCTCTGGCAGCTGCCTTCCTGGTGCACTGGGGCTCCCACCCAAGGCTGACCCGAGGGTCAAGGGCCGCATAGCTTACTGAGCAGGGTCACTGGTGGTGACCACTCCCTTCCTGCAGATGAATGGACCCGGGCATATGGCCTGGCACTGGGGTGTCCCATAAGGGAAAGTAGCCGTTGCTCACACAGGAGCACCCCAGGAACAGTCCTGAGGCGGATCTCATCCCTGTGGGGGTCGAGGGAAGTACCACAGCTCCACACTGGCCGCCCCTCACACCACAGCTCTGTGCCCCATGCTCCACACCCACAGCTCCGCGTGGGCTGCCCCTCACACCACAGCTCCGTGATGGCCGCCCCTCACGCCACAGCTCTGTGCCCCATGCTCCACACCCACAGCTCCACGATGGCGCCCCTCACGCCACAGCTCCGCGCCGGCCGCCCCTCACGCCACAGCTCCGCGCCGGCCGCCCCTCACGCCACAGCTCCGCGCCGGCCGCCCCTCACGCCACAGCTCTGAGTCCCAGGCTCCACACCCACAGCCAGCAGAGGGAGCTGCCACACGCCCCTGGGCCAGGCCCCAGTGCTCAGTCATAGCAAGGCCGGGGCCCTTAGGACCTGCTCCTGCCACCTCGCTCCTGGCATCATCCAGTCTATGCACTTTGGCTCACACATGCACACACACACTCACACATAGGCACATTACACTCACTCTTACACTCACTCTCACAATACACATATGAACACACTCAGTATTCAATACAGTCACTCTAACACAATACACATACACACTATACCCCCTTACACACTCACTCTGGTGATACATGTGAACACTCAACACACACTACTCACCCTCACAATCTTCACCCTCACGCAATACTCACACAGAACGTACTGCACATTATATGCACTCTTCCTCACAACACACACTTGCAATATTCTTGCACACACATGCACACACACTGATACACACTCGCTCACTGAGGTCCAGACTGCTCACGCCCCATCTGCTGGCTCTGTCCTTCGCCCAGCTAAAGCCGCCCCATGCCTGAAAGGGTGAGGTGGCCCCAAGTTGCTCCCTTGGCTCCCCGATCCAGCTCCACCCACACCCCCCGTAGTAGTTACTGAGTGCGCCAGTTCCCCCACCAGGCTGGAGCCCCAGGGGACAGAGCTCTGGTCAGAGAGGGGAACTAGGATGGCTAGGGAGGCTCCCAGGCTCCCCATGAGGCCGGGGACGGTAATATTCCCATCCAAAGTGGTGGCAGTGGTGGTGGCAGCAGGGGCTCTTCTGGTCCCTCAGCCCCAGCGTCTCTGCCCCTCTGCCCAGTCCCACTACTTCTAACCAGGCCCATTCTCAACGCCACCCCTGCACCCAGCCTTCAGCCTTGGTGGCACTGTATGCAAGTTCTAAGTTCTGCCATCCTGGTCAGGGTCCTGGGGGCCTGTGATATCGGCCTGCTGCCCCACAGCCGGCCAGCTAAGGGTGGCCAAACCTGCCAGGAGGCCAGAGCCCCGCCCCCAGAGGTCCGGGAAGTAGGCCTACAACCTATTGAGAAGGCAGGGCCCCTGTGCACTCTGCCTGGCCTGGACACCAGGATGCAGAGGAATGGTGTGGCAGGAGGGCTCTGAAAGGAGAGGTTTGGGATGGAGGGACAGCCTCAGGCTGGCCTGGGAGTTACCCGGACTGCCCCGCCAGCACCCCAGACCCGGCCCTGCCACATTCCTCCACGCGGCCCACCCCAGACACCCTGCTGACAGTAGCGCCTGCACTTTACTTACAGAGTCTGGAGTTTGTGCTGTCAGTTCCTGGAGGGCAGTGGTCTGTTCTGCTCACTACTTGTGTCTCTGGGGGCTAGACGGAGGGGAGTGCCTGGGCCCTAACGCCATGCTGAGGGCGACAAGCCTGGAGCTCAGGGGCTTGTAGGTCCACACTGAGCTGTGATCAGCCCCTGCTAGGAGCTGTGAGCAGCGAGGCCCAGTTTGCCCATCTGTGTAAAGGGGTGGGTGGGGACTGACTCCCAGTGGCTTCTTGGGCTGGTCCCCCTCAGGGGGCAAGGACCATCCCCAACAGCACAGGCCTCCTAGAAGGGCCCTCCCCACAAGTCTCTAGGAATGCTCTGAGGGTGGAAGGCTGGGCCCAGTGCCCTGGGGGCTCTCCGCCTCCCAGGCCTGGAAGGACAAGACTTTGGAGACACCGCAGCTGGTGCTAGAGCGGGGCTGGCAGCCCTCCTGAGGCTGAGGGGCCCCAGCTGGTGCTGGAGGGGGCTGGCAGTCCTCCTGCAGCCTGAGGGGCCCCAGCTGCCGGGAAGATGGGGAGTGGTGGATTGCTGCCTCCTGCTCCCCACACTGCAGGCCCTATTGCCTTTTACAAGACCCTGCAGGCCTGACCTGACCAGACACAACTGGGCCTGAGATGGACAGACAGAACAAAGTCCCCCAAATGCAGAGCGGAAGGGATGATCAAGGGATTGGCTCCTGCATCTGGTGGCCATTTCCTGGCTCCCCCCGCCCCAGTCCCTCCAAGCCTAGGAAACTGGTGGGGGCGGGTGTGTGTGTGGGAAGGCGAGCGCGGGCTCCTGGCTCCCGGCATCCCTGCAGCTGACCGGCTCTGGCTTCCTGGCCTTGCAGTGGAGCTCCTGGGCCTTGCTCCGAGGGTTCTCAGTGGGGAAGGCTGTACCACCAGGTGCTCCAAACCGCTGAGCACACCTGGCTCCCTGCGGGGGAGGGGCCTACCTTCTCCAGGTCAGGAAATGCAAGAGTTTGCTTCTGAACCCGTCCACCTGCTGGCTGACTGTGGTCCTCCCCGGGGTGTGCGCCCGCCCACAGCCGAGTCCTGTGGTTTGTGTGGCGCGGGTGGCTGACCCAGGGCCACCTCTCACCACCAAGCACAATGCAGGGGGAGGAGGGGACCTTCAAGGGCCTCATTGTTCCCACCAAAGCTGGGGTCTGAATCCCTGCGATTGTCCCTGGGGGCTGGGCGGCGGGACACTGCACTCCTCCGCTGTCCCGAGAGACCTCGGGGCTGAGGCCCAGAGAGGGAAGGGGCTCCACAAGGCTGCACAGCAGGCAATTGGAACCAGCCCCGCCCCATGCTCACAAGCTTCCCAATGGCTCCCTTGGCCAGCAGCTGCTGGGGTCAGGCTCTTACCCACACACCTCTGTGGTGCACCTGGGCTCTGGACTTAGCTCCGGGCCATGGGTTTCCCTGCCTGCCTGACCCATCAGTCTGGGTCACATCCCAGGTGTGTTCCTCCACATCCAGAGGAAGGGGAACCCAGGAGCAGCCTACCGGGACATGTACCACAGCTGGGCCGGGGGCCCTGGTGGCCCATGATCTCCTGCATCCCACTGTGGACCCTGCACCTGTCCAACCCTGGCTGCTACCCTGGGCCCAAGACAGGAAGGGAGGAAGAGGCACGGAGGGAAGGAACTGGGGATGGGGGAAGGCTGTGTGAACAAAATACCAGGCTCGCCCCAGGCAGGTTGGCAGCCAGACCACCCCAGAGAACACCCTTTCATCTAAGCCCAGGGCGACCTCAGGAACCCTGGAAATGTGGCCAGAGCCAGCAGACACTGCCTCCTGGAGGTGGGCCGGAAGGAGAGAATGGGAGGGGCTTCATGCCCTGGAAGTTAAGGGGCTGGCACTCCTGCTGGGTGTCTCTCCCTGGCCCAAGGCACCAGGGTTTCCAGACTCCTGGGTTGCAGAGATGGGGAACCCCAGCAGATGTCCCCAGGTGTCCTCCACCTGCACTGCCCCAGGTGCAGAGGGCCAGGGCAGGGGGGTGTGCGCAAGACTGACAGGAACAAATCACACAAACAGCCCAGTTCCCACCACCTGGGCAGGCTCCAGTGGCACCCCCACAGTGCCCGAGTGGTCTCCCCTGGTCAGCAAGCACCCCCAAGTGCAGTGTGTCCCAGTCCCATCTGCAGCCAGAAACAGGAACGGGATGGATGAGCTCTCGGCTAGGCCGTGTGCACTGAGCACCCTCCAGCGCTGGCTGTAGGCACTGCGGCATGCTCCTGTGGGGGCCTGAGAAGGATGCACGTGAGCCCTCCCTCACCGGACCAAGCTAGCGTCTTTTGCGTTTAAAGCCATTTTCTTTTCCACCTCACAGCAGCCTCGCGGCAGCAGTGGGGAAACACTGCTTCCTGGCAACCCCACCCCAATCACTCACCCACCTGGGCCTCTGGACAGGAAGCAGCCCCAGCCCAGAAAGCCCACCCAGCATGGCCCTCAACCAGCTCTCAACGGCCTACTGTGCTGGATCCCTGGGGGGGGCCTTCTCGGTCTCCCCAGCCCACCTTGCAGGAAGCTGACACAGCTCACTAGGGAGGGAGCAAGCAGCTTTCAGCCAGGACCCTGATGGTGGACAGTTGGCCTGGGCGGGTGGGCCCATGATCCTGTACCCAAGGACAGTGTTGGGCTCCCTATTCAGGGAGAACCACCCACCCTGCTGCACGTGGCACACCCTCACCCAGCCACACCCAGGCACAGCCCCGGGCCCTTCTGCTCAGGAGGACTCAGCCATGCCCCACTGCTCCAGCCCCATGCCACTTTCTCAACAGTGTGCTAACCCAGTGATTACTTTATTACAGCGTCAGCCCCAGCTCTTACTGGGTGGGACCGGAGCCAAGCAGGGAACGGATCAGAAAGTGACAGCTGGCGCTCACTGTGGAGTACAGTGCACCTGCGGGCGGGCTCTGAGCCAGGCCAGGAGGGGTGGTGTGGAGGCCTCCCGGGCTTGGGACTCTCGGCAGTGCCCAGGTCCAGATTGCCAGGATTGCCAGGAGCTGGGCTGTGGCCCCAGGCGGGGGCGCCCTGGAATGGGGGCAAGGCCTGGAATGCATCCCATGGAATGAAAGCAGGCTAGGGCGTCCCTCAGGAGCAGCCAGTCCCTTGAGCTTTCTTGATTTCCTGCCAGGGAGAGAAGAAGGGGAAGTCTCGGGAGGGGCTCCCAGACAAGGGAGCGGTCCAGGAAGTGGAGAGCTGGGCTTCCAGCTGAGTCCCAATGCCCATTAGGCATGGAGTGGCTCTGCCCAGTGCCAGGGCCAGCTCCCCGCCTGTCTGATCTGGGGTTTCCTCCTGTGTAGAACAGAGCCCTCCACCCTGGGCCGCAGGGCAGGGAGGGGCCCTAACCTCAGAGAGGGCCTCTTTCAGAGTTGAGTAAGCCTTGTCCAGGTTGTCATTGACGATGATGAGGTCAAATAGGCCCGGCTCCTTGCCTGAAAACGTGGGCAGGGGGCGGGGAAGTGCCTTCAGAGATAGGGCACTGCCCGGCCCTTCTGTCCCGTCCCCCCATTGCTTCCCCCAGGACCATCCCCCACCAGCCACTGGCAACCAAGAGCACTTTCTAGGGACCCTGACTGCGGCTGACTGCTGCTGACTGCTGAGTATAAAGCAGGTCTGTCATTACCCAGCGCAGCAGGAAGCTCCTGGCCAGGGACCGCCCTGGCCACGTCCCACACACTGTCCTCTCGACCTCATGATGGAGTCACATTGCCCCCCAGCTCCACAAAAGCGTCACACACGGCCACAACCTGGGGATGTGGGCGGGTGCTGCCCACTGCTCCAATGTCCCCCTCCTATTCACACCCACGGGCAAAGTCTGCCCAGGACCCAGGGAGGGACGGCTTCCGGGAGAAACCCTCGATGGGCCCATCCCCTTCTCCTCTCCACTGGACCCCGAGAAGCCTTGGCACACAGGTCTGTGTCAGAGCGCCCCTTCACCCTCGGTTTTCCGAACGATGACCTTCCCTCACTGGTTCCCTCTTGGTTTTGTTACTTGTGCCTTGCCACAGAAATCTCGTGTTAGTTTTGATTTTACTGTAATGCTGCTGCCTCGTGACTTCTTAAGGAGCAGGGAGAGCATTTAAGTAAAACTCCTTTTCACATTGGCCTAAATCAGACCAACGTGCAAAGAAAAGAAAGAGGGCTCCCATCATACTCTACCAGTGGATACGGCTGTTTGGGGGCAGGCTCCAGTGCTGTGGGAAGGAGCGTGTCTGAGGATTGACCCAGGGACTCCGGCGCGGTGGGAGACGGAGGACAGTGTCTGGGAACTAACTTTGGGGACTCTGCTCTGTGCCCCTCTCCTTTCTGAAAGGCCCCCACTAGGGGACCCCAGGGCCTGCCCTACTCCTCAGGACCCTTCCCCAGGTGCAGACCCAGCCCTGCTCACAGTGGTGTGGTGGCATGGACAGCGGGGAGTGGGGCTGCTTTGCGGGACTGGCCTGGAGCCCGTACTCACTGCTCTCTGTGTCGGCCTTGGCGGCAGTGAGCCGCTTAGCAAGGCTCTCCTCTGTCTCTGTGTTCCGGGCTCGCAGCCGCTGCTCCTGAAACACACCGGTGGGGTTGGGGCGCCTCCCGGCTGGCTGGCTCCCTGCCCACCCACTCCGACTGCACAGCCCCGCACGCACCAGGACCTCGAGGGAGGGTGCCTGCACGCAGATGTAGAGGGGCCACAGGTCTGTCTTCTTGATGTTCCTCACGCCCTGCAGGTCCACGTCCAGCACGCAGATGCGGTTCATGGCCTGCACCGCCCGCACAGCCGCTTTGCTGCAGGACCAGAGCTGCTCAGCTCCAAGGAAGCCTGCTCCTCAGGGTCACTGCCCACCTCCACCCTCCCCTAAGGCCATGAGGAGCCCCAGGTGGAATCCTGGACGCCTGGGCTGACAGCATTTGTAGCAGCACTGGTCCCGGTCATGCGCCTCTCCAAGCTCCTGGGACATCTGGCTGTGGTGTTGCTGTACCCTCACCCACCATGCACCACATATCTGCCTGAGAGTGCACCACCGTGGTCTGAGAAGGGGCTCGCTGCCTGCCCCTCAGGCTGTCCCCAGTGGCCCTGCAGCTGCAGTGGAACATGAAGTGTCACCTGCAGCCCATGCCCTCCTCCCACAGGGATGGCTAAGAGAGTGCAAGGCAGGCACAACAGGGCCTGCCCACTTGTCTGTACAGGCTCTGCTCCTGGAGCTTCATTAGCTGGGCCCTGGTGGACTCTGATGCGAGGAGCAGGGAGACCCTACTCTCTGGTTTCTGGGGACCACCGTGGGCCCAGAGCACAGGTGCAGTGGGGAGGGAGGTACAGTGTACCCTACAGGCCTGTGATATCAAGGACACGGTGGGTGCAGCCACCACCCAGGCCACTGTGGGCTGAAGCCCAGCCAGGTGGATGCTACCAGCTGACCTGGTTCCTGCAGTGACTGGAGATGGGCAGGGGTGGTGGTGGAGACCACGCAGAGCACCCTTGGGTGGGGGCCTGGGCCCTGTCCAGTAAGTGCCCCCCGGCATCACCCACACCCCGCAGAGAAGCCAGCCCACCCCATGAGCCACAGGTGGCTTGACTCACCTTGTCCCGTATAAGTTCCCTGAGAACTCGGCGTGCTCAATGAAGTCACCTGCAGCAATGTCTCTCTGCATGACCTCCCTGGTGACAAAGAAGTAATCTGGACAGGACACGGGAAAGAAAGGGTGCTTTCCAAAGACTCCAGAGCCAGGTCACAGCAGGGAGGTAGGGGGCGGGGCCAGCGGCCAAGGCCAGGAAGGCTGCACACACCTTTGCCGTTCTCCTCTCCAGGACGCGGGTCCCTCGTGGTGTCTGCAAATAAGCAGCCGGTGACCATGCTGAACGTGAGCCCAGCCTGTCCCATGCTGGCTCCCAGGGTCCCCTGGGTGGGACAGCACCAGGCCGTGGGCTCCCCAGCAGCAGGGCCTGAGCTGTGGAGCAGAGCCGCCTGGTCAGGCCCACGCCCAGCCCTCACACATTTGACACTTCCGGGCCAGGCCATCTCCACAGGACCACGAAGGCAGGTGGGAGCACCCTGCCAACTAGGGCACTGCAGAGGCCTCTGGGTGCGAGGGCCTGCCATGTGGGGACTGCCCTCCCTCCTTGGCCCTTCTCCTTGTAGGGGCTGCACCCCCCCCCCATCCCCGGTCCCTCACACCAGCAGGTGGCTGCCAGGACTCACGGGACACACTGAAACCAAAGACACTGCCATACTCTTGCAGGAGCTTCTTCAGCAGGGTGCTTTTCCCGGCCCCTGATGGGCCGCTCAGCACGACCGGTCTTGGTCCTGACATCCCTATGGGGACACAAACATCAGGGGGACAGATAGGCCAGGGGCCCCTGCACCCACGATCATGTCAACCCTGGCCGAACTTCCGCACCCTGCCTGCTGTGTTTACCTGGCAAACTCAGCCTGGGCTGGTTACACTGTAACACACACACACTGGTCTTGAACAGGAGGCTTCCAACAAAGAAAGCAAAGGAAACGTAAGGTGACTCAGTTTGATTACACAGCTCTCCAGCCCAGAACAGCCCTGACCCACCAGAACTAGCCCACATCCACCTTGGTGGCACCCTGGTCTGACCAGGAGTCTTCCCCGCAGCGCACCTCGGGCTACACATGCTGCTTCTCAGTCTGTCTGCCCACTGCCAGCCCCCCAAGCCCCTAGCCAGCAGGCAGCCTGAGCCTGGATGTGTCTCCCATGCAGGGCTCTGCCTAGGGGCTGCTAGATTCTTCCTCCTCTCTGCACCTCCTGGCACTGGGCCCTGCTGGGGTGGCCCTGTTCTGGGAACTTCCAACCCTGGGGCACGGCCACAGGCTAGTGAGGGGGTCTGACCCCCTGAGGGCCAAGTGCGTTATGAGCCTTGTCTCTGATGCCCCCACCTCCAATATGGAAAAGGTGATGGGGACTCGATTGTTGGCCACAGCTCCCTCCCCCTCCACGGAGCCCCGGACAGGGAAGATATGCAGAGCTTGGGAGGTCAGACAGGCCACAGAGAAGGCCACATGGGGGAGCAAGGGGAAAACATGGTGGGAAACCAGGATACCTCTGCAGCACCTCTTTGCCCTGACACACCAGGAGCACCAGCGCCCCCAATCTGTGGGCCCTTCACCACCTGTGAGCACATCCCAGAAGAGCTGGCCTACAGGGCAGGGGGCAGGCGGGCATACCTGCTCTCAACAGCCAAACACCGGCTCTGTGCCCCTGCATCCCACACTGTACCCAACCTGCACTCTTTACCCCACACTTACCCCCACCTGTCTGTGCTCTGTACCCCACACCTCCCTCTGCCCTGCACCTGGCCTCATACCCTGCCTTTTACTCCACATCCTGCCTTGGACCCCACAACCCTCCAAGGAGCATGCCTCCTCCCTGGTGTCATTCCTGCTAGGCGACATGACCCACCTCCTCGATGGAGCTCTGATCTTGCCTTGGGTGTCAGCACCAGACAGGCAGTGCAGAGATGACCAGCCGAGGTGTGAGTGGCTCAGAGCTGGTGGGAAAAGCCGGCACTCCTAATCCCTGCCAGCCTGCTCTCCGCCCCCTGAGCACTAAGTCTCAAAGCTTGGCCTGACTGTGCTAAGGCCCCCCTGCGCACTAAGTCTTGAAGTCTGGCCTGGCTGCGCTGAAGTCCCCCGCCCCCCAGCACTAAGTCTTGAAGCCTGGCCTGACTGTGCTAAGGCCCCCCTCAGGCCCCCGAGCATTAAGTCTCGAAGCTTGGCTTGACTGCGCTAAGCCTCTTCTCCCCCCAGCACTAAGTCTTGAAGCCTGGCCTAACTGCGCTAAGGCCTCCCTCCCGCCTCCATGGACACTAGCCTGCAGCTCCAATGCGCAGGAATGAGAAGCCCGCACCGCTCCTTGCCCTTGAGAAGCTGTCAGCCCAGCCCACCCATGTGAGTGTGATGAGGGAAGCAGGAAGTCAGAGGAGGCTGGCACCCTTAACGCTCCACTGGGAAGAAGCCAGGAGGGTGCAGCACAGAAATCCAGGTTGGCAAACACTTGCTCCCACTGAGAGCTGGGCTCCAGGCTAGGATTGGAGATGAATGGAGGGGCCTTGCTCAGGGAAGACAGACTGGTGGGAGCAGCAAGGGGCGTGGAGGCCCAGCTTGGGGAGAGGCCCTGCGTGAGCGCAGGCAAGGGCCCAGGAAGGGAGCTCCCGGGAGCTGGAGGAGTTTCTGGAAAACCTCCCTGGCAACCAGAGCCATCCATCAACAGGGAACTCCCAGGACCCAACCAAGGTGAAGCTCAAGAGGGCTTCCTGCTGAGGGTCTGAGCCTGCAGGTTCTTTCTGCGAGGCCGACCTGGCATGGGGCAGAGGCCTCTTGGTGCAGCTTGGCTGGCCAGTAGACCAGCAGGCAGGCCCAGGAGGGAAAGGCCACTGAGAGAAGCCACAGCCGATGTGTGAGGCCCAGCCCACTTTGGAGGGTGACCCCGCACCCATGGCTGCTCCCCAGCACCACCCTGGCAGCCACAGCAGGCCCTCTAGTACTATTCTTAATCTGCAAAGTAGGCCACCACCAAGTTAATCGTACTAAACCACTGGACTCTAATTTCATTACTTACACACACACAAACGCACATGTCCTTGAAAGGCTTACAATGTTAAGAAAGAAAGGTAGGAAATTTCACACCATATGCAGAAATTAACTCAAAACGGATCAAGGACCCATATTACATTTCTAACATGATAAAACTCTTAGAAGAAAACATGGGAGTAAATCTGCATAACTTTGGACTTGGCAACGGACTCTTAGAGATGACACCAAAAGCATGTAAAACAAAAGAAAAAAAAAAAAAAACAGATAAAGTGGACTCCACCAAAATTTAAAACTTCTGTGCATCAAAAGACACTTGTAACGAGAATGGTAAGACAACCCACAGAATGGGAGAAAATACTGGTAAATCCTGAAAAACCAAAGCCAAACAAGTCGATTCTCACTCATAGTGATCTTACAGGACAGAGGAGAACTGCTCCACAGGGTTTCCAAAGCTGTAAATCTTCAACACAAGCAGACTGCCACATCTTACTCCCTTGGAGCAGCTGTTGGGTTCAAACTGCCCACCTTTGGGTTAGAAGCCAAGCACTTTAACCACTGCACCACCAGGGCTCCTCTTGAAATCATATATCTGATAAAGATCTAGTATTCAGGATATAAAGACCCCTGGTGGTGCAATGGCTAAGCACTCTGCTGCTAACTGAACGGCTGGTAGTTGGAACCCACCCAGCAGCTCAGCAGGAGAAAACACCTGGTGATCTGCTCCTATAAAGACTACAGCCTGTGGGGCAGTTCTAAAGTGTCACATGGGGTTGCTCTGAGGCAGAGTCTACTCAACGGCACACAACAACAACATCTGGAATACAAAAAGAACACTTACAACTCAACAATGAAGACAAACAATGAAATTTTAAAACATGAATAGACGGTTCACCAATAAAAGGTATACAAAAGGCCAATAAGCCCATAAAAAGATGCTTAACATCATTACAGAGATGCGAACCAAAACTAGGATGAGATACCACTTCAACCCCGCTAGGATAACTGTGACAAAAAAAAAAAAAGGGCTGGGGGGATGTGGAGAAATTGGAACTACTGTGCACTGTTGGGGAAACCCTGGTGGCACAGCGTTAAGACCTACAGCTGCTAACCAAAAGGTCGGCAGTTCCAATCCACCAGGCGCTCCTCGGAAACCCTATGGGCCAGTTCTACTCTGTCCTTTAGGGTCACCCTGAGTCCGAATTGACTCCATGGCCGTGGGTTTTTTTTTTTTTTTTTTAAACAGGTACACCGCTGTTAAAACCAAAAACCAAACCCATTGCCGTTGAGTCGATTCCAACTCATAGCGACCCTATAGGACAGGGTAGAACTGCCCCATGGGGTTTCCAAGGAGCGCCTGGTGGATTCGAACTGCCGACCTTTTGGTTAGCAGCCATAACTCTTAACCACTATGCCACCACGGTTTCCACGCTGCTGGTGAGAATGTAAAATGGTACAGCTGCTGTGGAAAACAGTTTGATCACCATATGACCCAGCCATTCCACTCCCAGGTGTGTGAGGATGAGTAGGTAAACGACGCGGTACGCATATACAGTGGAGAATTACTCAGCCATAAAAGAATAAACTTCTGATACGTGCTCCAACCTGGATGGGTCTTCAAAACATCACGCCGAGTGAAAGAAGCCAGACACAAAAGGCCACACGTTACATAATTCTATGTATATAAATACCTAGAACAGGCAAACCCATAGAGACAGAACACACATTGGTGGTTGCCAGGGGTTGGGAGGAAGAGGGGAGTGAGAAGCAAAATCTAAATGGGTATACGGTTTCCTTTTGGGGTGATGAAATCTTCTGGAACTAGACAGAGGCGCTGGTTGCACACTGTGAACATATGAAATGTCTAAAATGGTTAACTTTGTTACATAATTTTGCCTCAATTAAAAAAAAGAGAAAACAAAAATGAATATTTTTAAAAAAGGCAAAGGAAGAAGACAACCGAGAAGAAACTCACTGTCTTAGTCATCTAGTGTTGCTGTAACAGAAATACCACAAGTAGATGGCGTTAACAAACAAATTTATTCTCTCACAGTCTAGGAGGTGAGAAGTCCGTATGCAGGGTGCCAGCTCCAGGGGAAAGTTTTCTCTCTCTGTCAGCTCTGGGGAAAGGTCCTTGTTGTCTAGGAGCTTCTTAGTGCAGGAACCTCAGGTCCAAAGGAAACGCTCTACTCCTGGCGTTGCCTTCTTGGCAGTATGAGGTCCTCACGTCTCTCTGCCCACTTCTCTCTTTTATATTTCAAGAGATTGACTCAAAATACAACCTAATCTTGTAGTTGTGTCCTGCCTCATTAACATAACTGCTGCTAATCTCACCTCATTAACACAAAAGTAGGATTTACAATGCAAAGGAAAATCACATCAGATGACCACATGTTGGACAACCACACAATCCTGGGAATCGGTCTGGCCGAGTTGACGCACATTTTGGCAGAACACAATTCAATCCAAGACACCCACCAAATGTGGTGATCTCTAAGTAATAAATTCTTTACTTTTTTTCTGCCTCTTCCCAATTTTCTATTACGAAAATACATCACTTTTATCTAACCTTGACTCCCACTGGACTGTAAGTCCTTTCTGTGCTCCTCCCACTTTCCCCAGGGAAGGATCTGCCCTCCAGGTGGGACCTCCCACCTCTGCTTCTGCCCCTCCAGCTAGCCCTCCCCGCTCCTCTACAGAGCAACTCTTGGAGCTAAAACTGAGGCCCCCATCTCACTGCCTGCCTGTACCCCTTGCTGGCTGCAGCCTTCTACACTGGCCTCCTCACAGGTGGGCACCCCCACGCAGAGCAAACCCCAGCTGCTGATAGCCAGCTTAATGTTCAAAATGCCATCTTGACCCTATTTTCTAGTTGGCAGTTTATAAGGAGACTCATGATTTCACATACTGCTTGTACTGAGGTACTTGGTTATGTTGCAAATGTTTAATGTGCTATTAGATTCCATTTGCCGATATTTTTAATATTTTTGTCTAGCTACTGACCCAGAGGAGCCCTGGTGGTATGGTGGTTAAGAGCTTGGCTGCTAACCAAAAGGTTGGCAGTTCGAATCTACCAGCCGCTCCTTGGAAATTCTATGGGGAAGCTCTACTCTGTCCTATAGGGTCACTATGAGCCGCAATCAACCCAACAACAAGAGATTTTTTGGTAATGATCAAGACCCGATGGTACTGAAGGAAGAGGTCCAAGCTGCACTGAAAGCACTGGCGAAAAACGAGGCTCCAGGAATTGACGACATACCGACTGAGATGTTTAAGTTAAAGGACGCAGCACTGGAGATACTCACTTGTATACGCCACGAAATTCGGAAGACAGCTTCCTGGCCAACCAGCTGGAAGAGATCCATATACATGACCATTCCAAAGAAAGGTGAGCCAACAGAACACGGAAATTACATAACACTATCATTAATATCACATGCAAGTAAAATTTTGCTGAAGATCATTCAAAAGTGGTTGCAGCAGTACATCGACAGGGAACCGCCAGAAATTCAAGCCGGATTCAGAAGGGGACGTGGAATAAGGGATATCATTGCTGATATCGGATGAGTTTTGGCTGAAAGCAGAGAATACCAGAAAGATGTTTATCTGTGTTTTATTGTCTATTCAACTGTGTACACCATAACAAATTATGGATAACACTACAGAGAATGGGAATTCCAGAACACTTAATTGTGCTCATGAGGAATCTGTACATAGATCGAGAGGCAGTCGTTCGAATAGAACGAGGGGAACAAGGGGATACTGTGTGGTTTAAAGGCAGCAAAGGTGTGCATCAGGGTTGTATCCTTTCACCATGCTTATTCAGTCTGTATGCTGAGAAAATTATCAGAGAAGCTTAACTATACGAAGAAGAATGCAGCATCAGGATTGGAGGAAAACTCATTAACAACCTGTCATATGCAGATGACACAACACTTCTTGCTGAAAATGAAGAGGACTTGAAGCACTTATTGATGAAGATCAAAGACCACAGCCTTCAGTATGGATTACACCTCAACAGAGAGAAAACAAAAACCCTCACAACTAGACCAATAAGAAATATTACGGTAGAAAAAATATTGAAGCTGTCATGGATTTCATTTTACTTCTATTCACAAACAACGCCCATGGAAGCAGGAGTTGAGAAATCAAACGACACACTGCACTGGGCAAAATGGGCTGCAAAAGACCTCTTTAAAGTGTTGAAAAAAAAAAGATGCCACTTTGAGGACTAAGGTGCACCAGACCCAAACCATGGTGTTTTCAATCACCTCACAGGTATGCAAAAGCTGGACAATGAATAAGGAAGACTGAAGAAGAACTGATGACTTCGAATTACAGTATCGGTGAAGAATACTGAATATATCATTATCTGCCAAAAGGATGATAAATCTGTCTTGAGAGAAGTATAGCCAGAGTGCTCCCTGGAAGCAAGGATGGCAAGACTTCATCTATGTACTTTGGACATGTTATCAGAAGTGACCAATCCCTGCAGAAGGACATCATGCTTAGTAAAGCAGAGGGTCAGAGAAAAGATAGGAAGGTCCTCAACGGGATGGACTGACACAGTGGTTCCAACGATGGGCTCAAGCGTAACGATTGTGAGGATGGTGCAGGACTGAGCAGTCTTTCGTTCTGTTGCACACAGGGTCACTACGAGTTGGAACCAACTCAACAGCACCTACCAACAGCGACAACATCAGTGAGGCTCATCTGTCATTTTTTCCCCCTTTGTCAGTTTCAGGCTCCATGGTGTCTAGTTTCTTAAGAATCTGGAAGCTTTCTCTGTTTCTGTTCAAACAGCACTGCATTATCTGCTCCTTAAAGGTTATCCATCTAAGAACACCTATGCCCCATAAAAGGCTGCGAGACAATGGCACCAACACGCTGGCCGGGGGCGGGGAGTGGCTGAGACAGTTTCACTACTCGTGCTTGTCTCTATTTCCTGACTTTCCTACAATGAGAACAAACAGGATGTGAAGTCAAAATTCTCTTTAAGAAGTCTGCGGTGGAGCTGCCTGCATCTGGGGGTGATGTCTGCCGAGCAGGTCTTCTGGACTGGCTCTGGTTCTTGTGTGGTATGTGAATTGTCTCTACTTGAGTTATATTTGATCAGTGATATTTCACTAGAAAACCATGCATGGCGCTGTGTTTTCAAATACATCTGCATGGGCCTGAGCACAGCTCACAGACGCCCCCCCTCACTGATCTTCTGCTTCAGGACAAGGAGCTCCTTCAGCCGCGTGCCCCACCTTCCCCTATTCCAGCATGTGCCAGCCGTCCCGGCACCACAGCTGACAATAATGCTCACCTGGTGGGGTTTTCAGGCCCAGTTACAGTGCTCGGGACAGTAGCCCCTGAGCACAGCACACAGTCTCTCCAAACCTGCTCAATTTACAGCATGTAGCTAGGGCTCAATCATCTGACAAAACCCATCGAACTGCGAGTGAGAAAAGCAAGTGCTACGTGGAGGAGAGCCACTCAAATAAGTGACCTGAATGGTGAGCAAGAACAGCCAGGCAGGGGCGGGGCGGGGATATTAAATTAGGTGCCTCTACTCAACGCTCACAAGCACCTCCTTTCAGGAAAACAAAACCGAAAACTATGGACAACATCTACTAGCGTGGCTCAGGCCAGAACAATATTATGGTCCTGCAAAAGCTGAACCTGCTCTCAAAAGACAAAGTCCTGCCCCGCAACAACAGATGTGCATGCGGGTGTGATTTAGGTTAAGCTGAAACAGAACGTCCCCAGTAAGCGGTCTTGTCCAATCACGGGGTGGCGCAATGCAGTGAATTACTATTATATGACCCTTCCAGCCACGACTCTTGTAACTTTCACAAAATGATTGGGTGGGAGTATGCAAATAAGGTGATTGTGGCCCACCAGGGGGATTGGACAGTCCGCTAGGTGTATGGAAATCTTGAAGGGGTGGGACCACGCACATAAGGCATATGGAACCCTTGTAGGGGATTGGTCAGTTTTGCTACCCTACTGGGCTTAAAGAGAGCCAATCCCAGAGGCTGAGAAAGGTATCTCACCACCATGAAGGAGAGCCAGAAGCAGAATGCGTCTTTTGGACCCAGGGTCTCTGTGCTAAGAAACTCCTAGACCCAGGAAACAGGGCTGTAACACTGGAGATGGTGTGAAATAGTGAGAAGCACTGGCAGCAGAGTTAGGAGACCAGTGCAAGACGGTGCAGTGGGCTTCTAGCCCACGGAGTGAGGTGGTTACAGTGGGCGTGTTTACCCACAGAGCAAGAGAGCTGAGAGTGCCTTCAGGCAAGGGGCTTCTTGGCAGAATGGGATGCCTCTGGACACTTTTCAGGGGAGTTAAAGAAAGAGCTATTAACAGTTGCCTGGGAGGAGTCTGTCTTCAAGGGGATGGAAAAGGCCTGCTCAGCCAAGAGGAGCTGAGAGAGCTGTCCTGCACTGAGGATGGGAGGGACGGGCTCTCACTTTGGGGGACCCTTCTAGACTGCCTACACACTTCCTGATCCTGATCCCAAGCTGTACCCGTTAACTTCCCTAGAAAACCCCATAATCGTGAATATGTTTGTGAGTTCTGCGTGACCACTGCCACAAATTAGCAACCCAGCAGAGAAGCCGAGATTGCCGTGGGAGGGATGGCTGGTGTCAGAACTGGTAAAGAGGATGGAGAGTGGAGGAATGTCTGATCGCCACCTCATAAGAATCGGCTTTGGGCTGATGTTGATTCTCTCTCCTCCTCCTGAGGTTAAGGGAACCTTTGACACCACGCTATTTTTACAGCTGGGATCACCTTCCTGGCCTCTGCAGTCTAGAGGAAGACCCTCGATGAGATGGATTGCCACAGTGGCTACAACAATGGGCTCAAACTTAGCCACGGTTGGGAGAATGGTGCAGGACCGGGCAGTGTTTCAGTCTGTTATACACAGAGTGACTGTGACTCGGAACTGATTAGACGGCACCTAATAACAACAATGTATAGTTTTATTTTTCCCCAAAAAAATCTTTCATGGATTTATCTACTGCTCTACCAAATCAGAGTTAATTCTTTTTACTCCTCCCTTGTTCCAAAAAGGGTTTCAAGGTCAGTGCCAAGTGAAAAGGATTAACTCACCTCTGAGTTGAAAACCACAAGCACAGATAAAAATTTTGCAAGAGAAAAAAAGCTACTGTTTAAACTGAAATAAACCTGAGATCTGCAAGAGAGAGGAAAGCAGGCTGGTGACCAAGGCAATGGCTCTGGGGGGAGAAAGGGAGACATTTGTTAACCACAGCTAGCTCGGAGTTTATCTAGTGCAAACAATGTAACTTCAGGTAATTTCCCTTGCTTCCTGAGAGATGAGTTATCTTCGATCATTTTAAAACCTCTGATCTGTGCAAATGAATCGCCCCCCACCCCCCAGGCCAGAGACCACCTAGTAACCTGGTGTCAGCTGGTCTCAGTAAAGGGGGGAGGGACAGGGTTCAATCAATCACATTAAGACCAACCAATGGCTCATCTTCTATTCTCCCTCCTCTTCTCTTCGTAAGCTTCATCATAAGAAGCCTACACCGAGTCATTTGTGTTTTTAAAATAAAAACTTTAAAAATAAAACCGGTCTGCCTACTTGCATACAGAACAGCTGCCTAGTTAACCCTGTGTTTTGATTATTTCTGTAGCAGCTATGGCAGTTTTCCTTCTCTGCTCTCTGTCCAGGTGCTCTGTCCACAGCGCCCTCCAAGACACAGACCAAGTCTGCACTGGTCACTGCCATGGCACACAGTGGTGCTCAATAAAGATGCAGTGACCATGTGTGTCTTGAGGCCCTTGGCTTGTGTGGTGTGTCACTGGTTAAGGCCACAGCGAGCATGGCAGCAACCTCCAGAGGCAGGGAGTGTGGCTCCTCCCTGCTGTACAAGATGAAGCTCCAAAAGGCTAAGCTGTGGTAACTGGTTACGGCCCCTGTGGGGAAGAGCCTCCTGGCTCTGCAGAGCTGAAGACCAGCCTGGAGAGCGCCCAGGCAGCGATTCCCGACTTGGGAGTGTAGGAGTCAGAGTCTGCACAGCCCACACGCTGCAAGAGCTGAGCGTGGAGTCGCTGTAGGCAGGAGGCCTGCACTGAGGGGCACACGCCTGGGAAGCGGTCTCAGCCGGGCCAGCCAGCAGCGTCCGGACACCACGGCCATGCTCAGCTGTACTCTGGTGTGGCCTCTCCCTCCACGTCCCCTTCACAAAGCCCTTCGTTTCAGGGACTTCACCCAGAGTGAGGAAGCCTGCCCACTCCCCTAAGCCCACACTGGGGGAAATGAGTGTGTGGCAGACCACTTCGCACGTTTTCTAATTAACAAATTCTGGGGGCTGCCACCTG